>NC_132812.1:8190219-8801886 GCF_048594095.1 Paramormyrops kingsleyae
CAATGGAAGACGCATGGATGAATGGTCTTCTGATAACAAAGCAAGTATGCTGTGTGTGCGTGTGTGTGTGTGTGTGTGTGTGTGAGTAACAGAGAAGATCCTCAGTATGGGCAGGGTGTCATTCTGCTGCTTTCCGTCTAAATCACCTCCTAATTGTTTACATAGTGCATCCTGTCTCAGCACCACTCGGCGACAAGTGATAGCTTTGGTAATTAGGCATTAAACTTTCATGAGGGCTGCAGCGCAGCTTTTCTCCCACATCAGTCTGAGTCCAGGGTTTTCCTCACAGGGAGAGCGGCAGATGTGAAGTCCGCCCATTGTGTCTGTGGTGCTCCATGGCCTACGAGGAAGAGCGCAACCCAACTACTGATTTATGTGATGACAGCTATGCGTCACACAGAGAGCGGCAAGGTGTCAGGACGGGCTGGGGAACGGGCCGACAGACGGCGTGACACCCTTGGGTTGTGATGCACAGCTGTCGGATCTCAGCGAGCTCAGTCGTCCGTCCTTGTAGATCTCAGAATACTTAAAATAATATCTGTTGGGTATTTCAGAGTAAATCTCTCCAAACATCAGAACAACATAAAGTGACATTAGTTGGGCAAATTGGGGTGACAGAAGTGGAAAATACAACATCAATTTAAAAAATAAATAATATTAACTACTTGCAGAATATGCAGATTCAACTGAAGGCAAGGCAGAGGAACGCCAACCTGAGTACTGTAGTAATTATGCAATAATCTGAACTTAACATACTAGACAACTAAGTAATAAATATGATATTTGGCCATTATAAGAAGGAGCACTGATGATAAAGTACCTCACACAATCCGGTGTTTTTAATCATGATCTAACTACTAATTCTAAATACACTGACACATAAAGAAAAAAATAATAAAATGCATAATTTCCATGCTGTCACCAGAATAAAGCATTAGGTAATTTTACAGTGAATAACTTACTCATCTAATGATACATTACTGTGCAGTAAGTAGATAGGCCCACCCAGGAATACCAAATACCAGTAAACTGGTTCTGGCCTCAGGATGAGCGTTCCGTGGGGTGGGTCATCCCAAAGACTGTGTGTAACAGCAGCTCCAGCTCTGGAGCTGAATACTTATCTCCTGCGTCCTCCCCTTCTGCAGAGGTAGACTGTGGGGACTTGATAGTGCTGCAGAGGAATGGATGCAGAATATTTATTACTATAGTATTTATATTACTTAATTTCGCCTAGGCTGACAATTAAGATAAGAGGAATGTGCTCTGTGGAGCAGCAGCAAACAGAGGACAGACAGGAGAGTTTCTATTTCGCCTCGCTCACCCCCCCAACCCCCCCAGAAGGAAGGCACAATGAGGGGAGTATAAAGCCCATGCATGTGTGTGTGTGTCTGTGTGTGTGTTTACTATACAATGTAAGTCATATAAGTTTATAATCCATTTTTTCAAGTATGAATACGGGTACTTGTGAATTCTTCAGTTTTTGCATATCCCGTCTTGCTCTCCTTCTGTGACACATATACCGGGAAGGTCAGCTATTTAGCCGGTGACGCATGGAGATACATATTTCAGATTTTAAACCCAGCCGAAGATGGCCAATGTGTGTGTGTGTATGTGTCTGTGTGTATCTCGTAGGTTTTTTATTCACCATTTACATGATCCATCCATCCATCTTTCACTGGATTAGTTTGCAGAAAAATATTAATGTACTGTTCCAGAGACCCTCATGTTCAACTAAGATGACCTCACATTTAGAGTTCCAGAGCATGGTTTAGACAGGATCCATTATTCATCAGAGGTTAAATCATATCCCACACAGGACTGAAGATTTTAAAATCCCCAAAGACTTTCAAGGGGTCATAGTGGATGGCACTCAAAGCATGAATCCTTTCTATTCTTACTTTGAAGAGCATTTCTCACATTTTCTGACAGACTATCTAAATATCTGTATCCTATTAGCATAGAGTGCACTGCAAAACAAATGTGTTGTAATAAAATTCCATGTTCTTGGTTTGTTTTTGAAGTTCCTCGTGTGACATTTTGTCTTACATTTACTTGTTTAGTTAATGCTTCTGAAAGAATGTGTTTTTTGGACACAAGACACTTCACTTTTTGGATAAGTAGCATGGTGACTACAACCACTAAAACAACACGTTAAAAATACAACTTGAACCCCCAGTTTTTTGCCATACTACATTTTCTTCAGGCTTAGATCGAGGTTATCACCTACAGTATGTCAACCATGTGTTAGCATCTTTGCATTTGTTTGCTATATGTCAGGTTTTTGCATCTGAACATAACATTTAAAAATGTTGGCTGAAATCTGCCACTGCAAAAAGGACTCCTGCAAACTTAAGAGAGCTTGAATGCATAGCAATGGATGAGTGGCAGAAACTACCAGCAGATGGATGCAAGAAGCTTAGATGGCTACAAGAAACATCTAGAAGCTGTCTCTGTTGCCAAAGTTTCTGCAAACAAATATTAGTGAAGGGTCCCAATAATCATTTGCAGTGTACATTTTATGTCTATATTTTTCATTTCTATATGAAAAATATTCATTTCCTACTATATGAAAGCTGTTTTTGAGCCTGTTCAATACATTACATTTTATTAAATATTCTGATTATACAAAATGGTTTATATCATGCCCTGTATCCTGTCCCCCTTGTTCTCTCTGTTGCTTGTGTAATCTTACCTCTCATTACAGCCCTCATGTGGATCACCCCAGGTGCCTCTCGTCTGCTCCCTCACGTGCCCTGTATAAAGCATCATTCAGTCCTGCACTCCCCAGTCCAGTCACTGATGTTACTATCTGCATTTGCTCTACACTGTGCCATGTGCCCGAACCTCCCTACCCTGTTTTGATCCGTCTCATTTGCCCTGCCTGTATTGTAGTTTCCTTAATGAAGCCCCTTCACGTTTTCCCCCATGCCTGCCTTTGCCTCCGTCCTTGCCCTTGAGGTGACAGGTTGTTTGCGTTTATTTCTGAAGATATTCTACATTTTGTACTTAGAATTGAGGGGTACCAATAATCCTGACCAGGATTGTACAACATTTCATAACAAATAAGTTGCAGCTTGAAAACTAACATCAGAATTTCAAAACTTTAAAGAAAAATAATAACTCATCATCATTGTACCACTGCTTTTCTTGATAGCAGCATGCTGTGTAGGTCAAACCCTATATCCAGCTACATGCTCTAGCTTGTTCTCTGTTATCCCTAGACCAGGGGTGACTAATCTTATCCGCAAAGGGCTGGTGTGTATGCAGGTTTTTTGGTCTGCTGTTCAAACCCAGGTGTGAGGAGTCTTCAGCGAATCAGTCCTCTAATTAGTAATCTAATTAGGGAGTTGCAGCGAAAACCCGCATACACACCGGCCCTTTGCAGATAAGATTGGCCACCCTTGTCGTAGACGTTGCCAAGCCAATGTGGGGAATGAACTCCCACCTCCTTCCTGGTGAGCCAACCAGGTGACATTATTCTAATATGCCCAAACCACTCAGGTGACTCATCTTGATCTGAAGCAGCAGCAGCTCTATTTTTTTTAAAACCCTACAGAGAAACCTCATTTCAACCGCTTGTACATGTGAAGTTTTTCTTTCAAGGCTCTTTCAAGGCTCATGACTATAAGTGAGGACAGGGACACAGACTGAGGAGTGAACCATGAGCCTCATCTAACATCTTAACTTACACCAACACAATCCTCTGCAGTACTTGCAGAACTGCAGTCACCAAACCAAGCTGGCTGTCATTGTCATATAGCCTCATATAGCCTTGTGACTAAGATCCCCAGGTACATAATCACCTTCACTATAAAGTCCCCCCCATGCTCTTTTCAGGTGAGGTAAGAGAAATCTATTATTTTCTGACAGAGTTCCATAGCCTGAGAGTTGAAGGTGCTAATTTTGTTCCCCACTTCTTCACACTCAGATGTGTGCTGGAGGTCCTGGTCAGATGAAGCTAAAAGAATTAAATCAGCTGAAATGAGCAGAAACATCATTTCTATTTCCCTGTACATGATGCCCATCCAGCCACAGCTAAGATTTGATAACCTGCCCATGAATACTAGAAACAGGAGTGGATAGAATACTTGCTTACTATGCTTATATGAATAGCTGTCATATTTTTCAACAATGAAAAGTAGTACAGCGTGTGGTAGCTGTCTGCATCAATAACAAAAGCTTTATCTTACACTATATGTATAAATAGAAAAGTTCTGATATGTTGAATATAGCACGATACATATTATAGAATAACACTGCAGCTAGAGGTTAAGTAACACCCCTGATTAACACCCACTTAAAATAGATTTGATTTTGTGCCAACAATGCAGACAGATTACTGCATTCAGTGTGGCCTGCAATCGACATTGTACCTCCTGAATCCTAGGTCTGACCATAGGGTGGAGTCTCCTCTTTATTTGGAAGTTTCCAACACTGGTGTTCCTCAAAGTATTCTTCCACTGCTCTATATAATCTCCTGGGAATATCAGCACCACTGTACTCTGCCTAAGCATAGACTAAGAAGGTCTCATCTCCCCCTAACGAGACAACAACGGTTTATCTAAAACATTATTAGGGCCTGCCAAATGTCACTGTCCATAGCCTCTCCAAACTCCTCCCATGCTGGGATTGCCCCCAAGGCCTCCTTCTTCAGCTAGACAGCCTCCTTCACCACAGGTGTCCAGCAAGTCCTAAAGTAATCCCCGAATCAAGCACTAACTGCTCTCTGGCAACAGGCCTTTGCAGCCACCGCAAGGAGGAACGTGGTGCATGCAGATCAATGTCCTTTACCTCAATCAGTACATGGGAGAAGATTGTGATTTGAATTCATGTCATACTGAAACTTCAGCCAGACATTCTTGTTATTAGCATGGTGTTTGTTATGGACAATCCATAGTTTGCACAGACGTCCAGTAATAACTCTCTACTTGTTTCATCTAGGAGGCTATTCCCCTCCAGGTGCCCCAATCATTCCACCCCAAATGAGCGTCAACATTAAAATCTCAGGCCCTACTCAAAGATCAAGCTCCAGGTAATATAGCTCTGTTGATTGGCACACAAACCCCTACACCATGCTCAGGTCATGATCTGAACTGAACTGAAGAAAACTACAGTACATACTGAGATAGTTAAAATAGTCAATGTATCATGTCCAGCCCTCCCACCTGTGTGATCCCCTCGCTGCCACTCCGGCATGCCTCTAAACTTGCTGCGCCTAGGGCTCATTAGTCTTGCCTCCTGTTCCTGCCCTCCTGTTAAACAGCCACATTTGCCTTGTGTTTGCTCCTTTGTTAGTCATGTATATTAGCATTTCTCAGTCCTGTGCTCCCTGTCCGACCATTGCTGCTTGTCAGCATTTGTGAACCTGCCCTGTGTTCATTAATACACATGTTGCAATAGAGCCTGCATCTGGATCGTGACACACTGGAGTAGGATTCACAAAGACAGTATAAGTGAAAAAATGTGAAACACAAGTGAGATTTCACTATTAAAGACATGCAGCTGAGATGTTAAAGCACCTGGAGGAGATTTTCTAATTATGATAATCAATTGTGGCAATCAGCATATTGTCACAGAACAGGATTACTATGCTTTTAAATGCCCCCTCCCTGCCAATACTCATGCATAAAGGTGAGATTAAAGCCATTTTATGTCAGATTTGACAGCACTAATGTATCATGCTCTTTCAGTGTTCTCACTTTATGAAGAATTTCATAATTAATATCAGTTTCGCCTTACACGCTCTGATGAGAAATTATAGCTTTGCCATTTATAAACATCAGATTTTATGGGGTGGAAATGAAAAGCAGTCTTAGCAGGCCAGAAAACTAGATATAGGTGTAATTTTTTCCCCTTTTAAATGACTGGGTTTCTCCTGCTGGTTCAGGAAAAAAAACTGATATTTTAAATTTGATCTAAAAAGAATCTGAATGAATATCACTGAGGCGATTGAATATAAACTTTTAATGTACATTTCTTTTTAAATCAGAGCACTCTTTGACACTAATTTTAGAAATATTTGAAGGTGATTTTACAATAGGTACTGCAGGAGAGTCAAAAAACTTGAAGATGTTTTGCTAATGGCTTCCAAGTAAAACAAATTCAGAAAAGAGTGCTGTTCCGGAAGCTGAGAATGAGAGATAATAATGGCAATGAGAACTAACAGTGTCTTTATGATGTGTCATTACTTGTTATATTATTAGATAAGAGACTGTTAATTAATTCTGTAATAAATTGAAATAATATATAATGTGTTTATACCTCTGCTGTGCCAAGGGCATAGATCTGGGTAAGGACAAGAGGGACATAGACCTACCGATATTGTGGGAGTACAGTGTGTGTTTAGGGGTGGGGGGTTCGGGGCTGATTTGGTTCCTACCATTATTGTGGAAGTAGCATGTTTAGGGGGGCGAGGGATTTGGAGCTGATTTTTTTCTCTACCGATGTTGACACCAAAACTACACCCTTGCCTTGTGCAATACTATGTTATGCATAAGGAGAGTACCACACATGACCAACTTGTACATCCAGAAACTTTTGAATTTAATGCCGTTGTACAAACTTAGCTGCTACACCTCCTGCGATGGTGACGTGTGTGATAGATTGTTCTCTTTTTGTTGTTCTTTTCGCTGAGTTTCAGAGGATATGGCTGCGGCTATTATATTACGCTGCCTTTTCTAATAACTTTAAGAAAAATGTGAACAGTGTCTGAAGATTAAAAAATGTTCTCCGTGAACGTAATCAGCTGCACTAGATAACAGTGAAAGTGTTCCCAAAAAAATAATTATAACAAAATAAACTCTTCTCCTTCTTGAAGTTCCCTTACTGACTGATGGAGGCTGGGCAGTGCAGCCACTTCCAGGGCAGGGCTGTTCCTGAAGGATGTGTAGCTCCAGGGAGGTCAAGCACTCTCACGGGAAACTGCGGAATATGCCAGAGGGACCTGCCTTCTGCAGGCTTCAGCTCAATCTTGTCTTCGTATTGAATTTGACATTTTGTGTATATTAACGGTTGTAAAGGAGATCATATTATATATACAGTACTCTCTATACCATCCATATTCCAAATGCTTATCTACTACAGGCTTGAAACATAGAAAGTACAGGGCGCAAGCGAGGGGAATGGGAGGCGTGCCAGTCCATCACAGAGAAGGCATATACATTATGACCTATTTAGAAATGGCAATGGAGTGTGGGAGGAAACTGGAGTAACTGGAGGAAACCCAGTTAGAACTTGCAAACTCCAGACACAGAATCATAGCACAAACCCTGAAATGACAGTGTTACTGTACCAACTGCACTAACGTGCCACCTTAATAAAACATTTCTATCTGATATAACTGATACATACTGTACTACACTTATATGTATAGCTGTAGTATTTTCCACAATACGAAGTAGTACAGCATGAGGTAGCTGTCTACATCAATAACAAAAGCTTTATCTTACATTATATCTATAAATAGAAGAGTTCTGATATGTTGAATACTGCATAATACATATTGTAGAATAACACTTTAGCTAGAGGTTAAATAACAATAGCATACATTGCATTATATCATGGTGTTTTTATAGGGAACTCTGCTCTGGCTATAGAGTATAATTCATTTTAGTTCCATCATAATTACAAATTATTTGTAATATATAGCTTCTACATGTAAGGTGGTGGAGCAGGGGGTGTGAAAATAAGCAAGGTATTTCCAAGGTCATGCTTTTAATTGCTCATCTCCTGCAAAATAGGACACTTTAAAAAAAGCATCATTTCTGAGCATTATGGTGAATTTTATACCAGGACAACATGGATTTTATGTTCTTTAAAAACAGCTGTGGGGTTTGTTCTCTGTAGTATCACATCTTAACAAGCGCAGCCAAAGAGGGTATTTGTAACTGACCTGGTTACAGAGGCACATCAACATTTGTCATGTCACCATACTAGGCCAGTGCATTGCAAATAAAATAAAATAAAACATAATCATTTTGGTGTAATTGACATCCCATTAATCCACAATAATGTTGAAGGCCTCGTTAATTTTGCAGCGAATGCTTCCCATATAGCTCTTACACTTCAGAAGTGTTACGGTTTGCTGAAAATCAGGCACCAGACAGCACTTTTCAGCTCTTAGAACAGGGCTCTCATGTTACAGATTTGGGTCTGATTAGTACTGACGCTACGATGACTTTTAGCCGTATTAAATCTTTGTTAAACTGTTTCATTGCTATCAGCTCACAGCCCCTTTCAAAGCTTTTTGCGTTAAACCAAATGTAATATTGTTTATGAGACAGATGTCTTTAAATCAGGTAACAGAAATATTAAGAAAATTAAGGAAACAAAAAAATGCATGTTATTACACCGTCCAGGCAGTGGTGAGTAACACGAGGCCCTGGGCATACAGTACATGACACACCACTGCAGAGTGAAATGACTGCTAGTTAGTGTGAGTCAAGGACTGAGATATGACAACCAAGCCATTCAGCATTAAAAATTCAATGTGTGTGATTAATCGATACTTCAAGCAATTGTAAATTAAGGCATCACTCCATGAACAAGTGGTTTTACATGACTGAATGGTAATTCGTGGGAAAAGTGACAGGGCAAAATCATCATCTAAGCCACTAGCTTCAGAATCCCACACGAAAGGATCACTCTCCACCTTAATTGATTTTATAATAAAGGTCTTCCACGTTTTAAAAACAGGAAAATGATGAAAGCGATTCCCAGTGTTACAGATACAAAAGCAATGCACTATTCATACCAAACAAGTGATAATTAGCTAATGTTAAACCCCAAGTTCAGTTCAAAAGAAGAATGGACATGTTTCATAGCAGTTCAAAGTCCTTCTTAATGGTGGACATGGTTTCAAGGATGGCTGGCTAAAAGGTACCTCTGAAAAGCAGTTGACTTGTACCACGTCAGAAGTAGGACATGGGCTCATTTTTTGAATATTTAATAAGTAAAAGATAATATTGCTATAATAAATAACAAATGGCCTTAGAAAATGGAAAAAATAGCTGCCTGTGCCTATTGAATTGTTTAAATGTAAGATAAAAATTTGGTCAGATTTGCATGTACTGTTCCGTCTTCCTTCCATTACTGCTTCCATGCTCAGTGCGTACTTTTTTTATTTATTGATTGAACTGAAATATAACCATTCTACAGCATTGTCAGCATTCCTAAAGCAAACCATTGTGTAAAGGCAGCAAGTCCATTTTTCTTTGCTCAGATTCTCTTTGATATTACTAGTTTCAGCCTGATTTAGCAGCCAATTTAAAAATTGTTAGAGATGTTACAGATGTTTTGTGACTTTATTCAATGCTTTGATACAAGGACATAGTTGGGTTGCTTTATTTTGCTTTATTTTTAAGCTGGAGTCTTGGTCTCCTGTGAAGGCTGATTGCAGTGGCAGTGAGTCAAAGTGGAGCTGCACTATGAGAGACAAGGTCACGGGCGAAAAGGCTGGCGCTTTGGGCACTCCGTTAATCCACTTCACTTCTTGCTCTACTGACATTTCCCGCTGAGTCCCATCATATCACAAATAAACCTGAAATGTGGCCATTTCCCCCTGTGTGTGTTTCTCTTTTTATGCAGCCTGTTTCTTATTAATCTTTTTTGCAGGTTTTATGTGTTTTATACACAGTGCGTACTTTTTTTTATTTATTGATTGAACTGAAAGAATGCATCAGTGACACAATTCTTTATATTGCCATTTTGTCTTTGGGATTATGAAAAGAGCTTTATAAGTGTGATGATATAATAATAATAATTATTATTATCATTATTATTATTAGTAGTAGTAGTAGTAGTTGCTGTTATCTGTTCTATTCACATCTTTTCATTTGGAATATTTCCACTACATATTTTATATTTTTACCCACTAAAAGGGTATCTATAAAGTGAATATGCACAAGAGGCCAGCTGTGGACAATGGTAGGGAAAGTTACTTACACTTCAGCATCCGCTGGTCCCTAGTGCTTGCAGTCTGCCAGGTGCTGTCTTCTGGATTCAGGGGACCATCTAACTGCCTGTTTTATCTTATTACAAAACTTTGTTGGACACTGTGCTGTGACTTTCCAGGGTGAAGCAGCATTAGACGTGTTTATCAAGGAAAGCGGCTTTTCTTTTTTCTTCATGATATGTCGCTGTACTGCCCTCCCCCCCTCAAACCCACCCCCTCGCTCTGTTGCTTTTGCTCTCTATCTCCATGTTTGCTTTCCACAGTCTCTGCAGAGAAAATTGCACAGGATGCTCGCTCTGTGCAGCAGTCCCACAGCTCCCCCTAACGAATTTCATTGCAACCGCAGCACAACCGCCTGACTGGCTTCTCAACTGGGTCAGAGCTATACTTAAAGTGCTATGATTCAGACATATTAGGCATATTACCTGAAACACAAAGGCTGTTATGAAATTCTTAATTATATCGTCCTGTTTTTCATACCAGCTTGAAAGATCCTTTCAGCAGCAGCTGAAAATAGCTTTTAGTTGGCTGAGGGTTCGAGGAGTACTCTTGGCAAGAACTAAAATTTGAATACATAGTTCCCAAATTCTGGTTCTTGGCTAATTTGCATGATTTCTTTTAAAGTCCAAGATGTATCTGCAGTGTATACTGCATGTAATATACAAAATAAAGTACAGTACCTGTGGGCTCTGCTTACTAAGGTCTGTGGTGGCCTTTTCAGGGATTCAGTGATACGGGTCTTGGCACATTTATGCTAATGTACCATGAGTAATACTGTGGTCTTCAACTTACAGGTTTTTTTTCTTATTATTTTTCATATTTTAAGCATATCTGCGCTCTTTTAAGCAAAGTTTAGGTTTAGTGTTAGAATTGTACAGTATAATATAATCACCAAAAAAAAAACTGTTTTCACAATAAAGAGCAACTTAAAGGAACAAGTACGTGAGAAGCAGGTCCTCCAGCATCCCAGGCCATTTTTGAACAACTTCCTAGACTCATTACCTTTTGCATAGATGTAGAAGATGCTGTACCTGCTTATCCAGTACCTGTTTCACAGAGCTTACATTCACCAGGAAATCAGAAAAGATTCACTTCTTTGACTTCTCCAGTGTGTCTCACATCATCCATCATTCCCTGGTGGGACATACAGATTTAGGACACCATGGTTGCCTTACATAGTTTGTCTACATTGATAATTGTATAATTCATGCCCTACTAAGAAACACAGTAATGCCCTGGGGGACAGTATTGTCAGTTTGCAGGTATAACTGAGAAAGGTCATGTCTTCTGGAGAGGTCCTCTGATGATTCTGTGGTAGTGGAATGCATTAGTGAGGGAGGAGAGGAATTCAGAAATCTGATGGAGAATTTTACTGGAACCACCTGTAGCTCAATACCGGACAGACAAAGGAGCTTCGGGAAGAGCGGGAGACTGCTGAGTCCAGTATCAAAATCCAAGGACAGAACAAAGAAATACTACAATGTTATAAGTACCTTGGCATCTACATCAATGGCAGGCCAGACTGGCATGAAAACAAAGAGGATGTCTACACAAAAATGTTTTTCTTTAACAGAATGAAGTGCTTTAGTGTGTGAGGCAAACTGCTACACATTTCACCAGCCTGTCACAGTCGGCGTCATTCTTTGCTGCTGTTAGCTGGGGGGTGATATCTAGGTGAAGGGCACTGGTAGACTTTTTGATAAAAGCCAACTCTGTAATGCACTGAGCATGGAAGCAGTAATGGAAGGAAGACGGAAACGTGTCTGAACTGTACTCCTGTCTGAATAATGAGGTCTACACTGTCAATGGAGAGCTGGTAGGGCTGAGGAGCACCTTCAGTCTCAAGAGCACCCATCAAAATGCATGACTGACCACCATCAGATCAGAAATCATAGATTTCTGTGCCTGTCTCCTTGGGTGGTTCAGTGTCTTGGATTTACATGTTCCTAAGCCCAGCCAGCTCAGCCTAACTCAGCACTCCATAACCCGTCACTATTTTGTTCCATCTACATTAACTTACGCATCTTTTATCTACGCAACCATTTTCCGGCCACAATTGCACCGTCGATCGCCATTTTGGCACTCTGCCTATCCCGAGTCTCCTAGGGAATTTTTTTGTAATGCTGCTGGAGAGCAATTTTTTTTTTTATCTTTATACCTTTCACTGTAAATATACTGATATCTTATGAACTCGTTAAATTTCATGAATGTCTATTGCTGTATTATGCGCAAGGTATATTTTATTCATATTCAAAAGACGTGTAGAAGTACAGTGCCAATCAAATGTCTGGACAAGCCGACTTTTAATGCATTTGTCTTTGTTTCAACTATGTTATTCACCTTATGGTAAAAAGCTGACGTTTCCCACTGTGTCCCATCATCTTACATTTCAAAATCTTCTTCAGGATAGCTCCCTTTTGCTTCGATGATAGCATTGCAGGAGTTTTCCTCAAGTTCTGGGCACAAGTTGGCTATTTTACTATTACTCTTCGATCCAACTAATCCCAAACCAGCTCTATAGAGTTTATGGTTGGGCGATTGTGGGGGCCTGGTCATGAGTCGTGAGTTTCTGGTTTACAAGATAATACTTATTACTATGTAACCTCAAGGTGTGCTTTGGGTCATTATCTTGTCGAAAATAGGTGTCTCCAGACTTTTGACTGGTAGCACAAAGTTGAAACAAATTCTTAATCTAAAAGTCCTAGTCTGTGTGACTGGTTCTTACAACACTGAGTTAGCTGGTTTATCTGCAGGTATATCCAGCGTTATAAAGAAATGTACAGGGGCACAGGATTACATCTTGAGTCCGTCTTTTTTTAACTATGACAGCACATTAACATTAATGTGATGTTTCACACATCTTGAAAAGATATGGATTTAGATGGACTAGGACAAGACAACGATGTCTTAATTTTCTGAAATAGAAAATGACTTTGGCTGTGAAATACAGAGCAGGGAAACCTAGGATGGGTGGTTCCAAGAATACTGCATTTTCACTTTGGCTGGGAAATAATTAAACACAAGTCACACAAGACTAACATATGGTGCTGGATACCTGAAAGAACAGCAGACTGACTTTTTCCTCATCTTTTCAGAAATTTCCTTTGATCATGACACTGTGCATGTTAAAACTTGTGCATGTTCACTTGAATGGTAATATGAGGGAGGCTTAAATTTAATACGACTGACAGCAGTTATGTCTGGCTGTCTTCAATCAATCAAAAACAATTATCAATTAAATATGGTTAACTGGTTCATGGGAATCACTTTAAACATGTGCTATTAGGGTGCTGGATTTCTTTGCTCCTTGAATAAATAATATACTAGTGTAAAAAATGCATTTGCCTAATATTAAAATTTGTCTAAAGATCTGAAACCATTAAGTGCTACAAATATTCAGTGATAGAAGAAATCAGGAAGGGGGCAAAACTTCTGCATCGCACTGTACATCACTTTCTCAGTTGCATTTGGTTGTTTCCTGTTTTGAGAGCTTCCTGGAACAGCCTTGGTACGGGCTGTCGTGCTTCATACGATTCTGCTGTACATTGAGGGGGAGGGAGGGCAGTGGGTTCTCAGTGGTGCGAATGAGTAAATGTGTTGCAGTTTGTGACTAAGGGATCTGGTGGAATACTTTGATTCTCTGCTCCAGAAGCTGGGAGTGCATCCCAAGAGGGTTTGGCCGCACTAACAATAAAGTCCCTAGAGTGATGGGACACCCAGAAACAAACCTGAATATCTTGACATGTCAGTCAGCTGGAAAATGAGAACACTAGCACAGAAGTCATATACTGTACAGACGCTCCTCTACTTACGAACTTTCAACTTACGAACTTTCAGACATACGAACGAAGAGGACTGCAAGTCCAAAATGTGTTCCTTAGGCTCCCGTTTCTTGTCTGAAACGTCAATTTTTTTTTCTGCACGCCAGTTCCACCTAGTATGACTTCTGGCCACTACTCCCTCCGCGCAGCAGTGTAGTGTGCATACTCCCAGCATCCTAGTTCTTTGTACTTGCGTATAGCCTTAAAACAATGCAGAATAACAGCTTACGAACATTTCAAGTTACGAACGGCCGTTCGGAACGTAACTCATTCATAAGTAGAGGAGCGTCTGTATATATACAGTATGTATATGTATATCAACACACACACACACACAAACAGACACACACAATGTTTTGGCCCAAATATTAGACAGCCCTGATTATAAGATGACATTCTACTTTTTCAGCAACTAGTTTTTTGGAATACCAAAGTTTTTGGATACCAAATATAATCTAATGAAGAAAAATAATTTTATTTGACAAGAACATATACTGTAAGAAGTTAACCATGAAGCAACCAATTGCATTACAACAGGTGTATTAAATCGGAAACATTCCAATAAACAAATGTATTAATTTGGGGGGGGGGGGGGGGTAGATAGTCAATATTACAAATTCCACAATCCTTCAGGGTTTTCAGTGCAGCAGACGCACATAAAGGGCACAAAAAACATTGTGGCGCAAGGTTGCGTCATTTTAATAAAGGCGAGGACAGCTCTTTTAAAGTGAAAGTTCTTCTCTTTATTAACAGGCACTATTAATTTAATACTAGGAGAGGCACAGACAGTGAAGCCAGCAATTTGCACGACACTCACGGTTACATACTACTGAAACGCACGCATTCCAAAGCAAACATCACACCGTAACAATGATCACCATTAAGAGAAATACACATAGTAATTTGCAAAATTTGGGGAAGATGGTGGCGCAGGAGGTAGTACTATCGTTTGGCAACTGGAAGGTTGCAGGTTCGAGCCCTGGTTCCTCCTGACCCCATCAAAGTGTCCTTGAGCAAGACATTGAACCCCAAATTGCTCCCGGTGTGCAGGTTGGTGCCTTGCATGGCTGCCTCCACCACCGGCGTGTGGATGAGTGTATGGATGGGTGAATGTGAGGCATAAATTGTAAAGCGCTTTGAGTACTAGTAAGAGTAGAAAAATGCTATATAAATGCAGTCCATTTACCATTACAATTTATAAATATGTGCTGTGCAGTGCAAAGCACACCAGTAACCAAAGGTGGCAATTTCAAGTCCAGAAAGTAAAACTCCAGACCATGATTTACTTTCGATGAACCAGTTGAGCATAAAGAGTCACAGTCACAGAGTACTCAACTGGATGGTTGAAACAAAATCATGGTCTGGATTTTTACTTTCTGGATCTGAAATTGCCACCTCTGCAAGTAATTGCATAATTAGTCCTGAAGACCACCCCCTCGGCATCAAATTATGTCAGCTAATCGTGGACAGTGGGTGGGATCAGTACAACGGAAAAAGTTTGCCTTGGGGAAACGGTGATCACCCCAAACACGATGTCGTATAGCTAAAACGCATAATTTCTGTTGATTTTGTTTGAAGTGTGTTTCCAGAACACATCTACTGTTGTATGTGTATAATGACATGTAAATTCCAGCCATCCAATAAAAGATGACCCCAGTTCTTTAGGTGTCATGGTATATATAGGTATACAATTAAGCAACAGTCAGTCTCCTCCAGCAAATATTATCAGAATAATGGTCCAATCACCACATTTCCTGCTACAGCTGCCCTGGTCAACTGGAAACATCTCTGAGCAGTTTCAGTTTGGATGTGACAGCCAGACAAGCTCACAGAAAGAGACCTACTCACCCAACATCATTACCCAACCTTAATGGCAGCAAATCCCACCAGTAATGTTCCAACATCTAATGGAAAACCTTCCCAGTAGAGTACAGGCTATTACAGCGACAGTGGCCCAACCACCTTCCTATTAATACCCTTGGTACAAAAATACATAATATAGCATCTCTATTTTTCATAACGTCATAACAAATAGGTTCTTTTTTTGTCTTTTTAAACAAAAAAGCTATTTGTTAAAGTTATTGAGAACTTGTGAACTTTGTTCCTTGTAGTTGCAAAACACAGAGACAATAACGTAAAAAAAAATCCCATGTAATCTCTTTTCTCATATGGTGTGACGTTACATTAGCACTATTCAATCTGCTGTCACATTCAGGCCTCTTTAGACAAGCTTTGGTGTTTGTATTTAATCAGGGAAATACGGACTGGGTCGAGTCTTTGTGCAGAGCTGATGTGAGAGTATGCCACACTGCGGCTGTCCCCTGGGGTTCAGTAAAAATCCATCTGGCTCCCTGAGAATCAGTTATGGTGCATTCCTGCTTTGCAGCCCAGTCGCTCAGTCTGCTGGATTTTAATTACCACGGAGGGAACAAAGAAAACCCGCGAGACCTGCTGCATGAGCGGAGGGGGGTGGAATATTAATAAGACAAATACTCATGAATATTCAGAAATAAACAATGCAGATGGGTGGCTAATGCAAGGCCATTTTTGTGAGGCAGTGCCTGTGGTTGAGTATTTCTAGTTTATAAGCATGGTCCCTGCTCTGCACATCTCAGATTCAAGGTAGGTGTATTCAACTGAGCTGAGCGTCTCTTATTTTACCGGCTGATAAAAAGGAAATAGTTCATCGATCCAGGGTTACAATGAGCTTGGAGCTTATCCCAGGATGCACAGGAGACCCTGAACAGGATGCTAGTCCATCACCAGGCATGCAAATACAGTCTGGGAAAATTAGAAAAGCCGACTTGTGGATGGATGGATGGATGGATGGATGGATACTTCTGCGCAAAGTAATGTACAATGTTGTTTTGTACTAAAGGAAGAAACCTGCACTACAGAAAATATGATGCACCCATGAAACACACACACAAATGCAGAATGATGCAAACATGAAACCCAGAAGATCCTTTTCCATCATATAGGAGGTTGGGTGCATATTTTACATTTGCATATTTACCAATATTCTACAACTGAGAATGCAGGATCAGCCAGTCCTTGGAGAAAACTGGGGTTAAAGGTCTTGCTCAGGGGTCCAGCAGTCAATTCACACGGCTGACAATGCAATTTGAACCGCTGACCTTCCGACCACAGATACAGAATCTTAACCCACAGAGCCGTATATTGAGAAAGGAAAAAACAATCATGCATCATAAATCTGTGAATTTTATTTAACTTAAATGTAAATTTTTCATCCACTGCACATTATTCTGCTTGTGATAGTTTTCTGGACTTATTCAGCTTAAGCTGTGAAGTTATGTGTTCTGTACCTATGATTGATGCTCTTCTTCTGGCTTTCTCTCCATTTTTCACTCCATTTATAGCCAAGTCTACACTCCCCAAGTCCACCTCTACTAACAAGCACAGTACAGTACAGAAATTATTCAGGTCGCTTCATTTTACATTTTTTAAATAACAGACATAGATTAAATGCACAAATACACCATAATCAAAAAGCAGAAATAGATTTGTAAGTTTTTGTAAATGTATTAGTAAACTGAAATATCACATCTACATAAGTATTCAGAACCTTTGCTATGGCACTCAAAATTGACTTAAGGTGCATCCCATTTCCATTGGTCATTCTTGAGATGTTTCTACAATTTGATTAAAGTTCACCTGTGGTAAATTCAACTGAAGACAAAGAACACATGTGCCTATATAAAACCCCACCACAAACAATGCTTTTCAGAGGAAAAATCAAGCAATGGGATCAAAGAAATTGTCTGTAGACCTACAAAATAGGATTGAGCTGGGAAAGGACACAGAAAAATTTCTGTGGCTTTTCAAGATTCAGAAGAACACAATGGCTTCCACTGGTCTTACATGGAAGATGTTCGAAGCCACCAACTTGAGCAACCTTGAGTTGGCTGCTCAACCAAAATAAGCAAAAAGGGACTAAAGTAAGAGTCAGGGAGGTGACCAGTAGCTGAAGATCATAGATTCCCAGAGGTTCTCTGTGAAGATGGGAGAACCTGCGAGAAGGACAACCATCTCTATGGCACTTTTTTTTCTTTTTTTTTTTTGCGAAATGAGCAAACAAAATTCTCTCATCAATAAAAGGAACTGGCTCCGTTGATGTTTGCTAAAATGTGCCTAAAAGATGCTGAGTCCATGAGGAAAAACATGCTCACCCCATTAGGCAACATGGGCAGCCGTCTTCCGAGGGGGTGCTGACATAGCAAGCACTGTCCCTTCTCCCCCCCAAGCAAGCTTCACTGGCAGTGCATTCCACTTGAGACAAAGTGAAACTGGGTGGTGAAGCTTGCCTAGGTTTCCATATGGGCTTTGACAAGCACAGGGTCCAGGCATCGCCATTTAATTGTGGCTAAACAAAGGGGAATGATTGTACAGCTACAAAGGAGCAATGAAGTACAGAAGTACTTCAGAGTAGAAAAAAAAATTAAGAATGTGTTTGTCGTCTTTGTAACATTTATTACCAGACACACACCATTAATCCCCTGAATGCATGATTAATAATGACATATCTAATGTTGTCTGACAGCTCTCCTTATGTTGGATATAAAAAGAAGCATCCACTGAGTGTTTCAACGTTAAAAGCTTTTTTCAGTTTCTTCCAGTGGGCCGCATTTTCATGAAGGGCTGTATGCTAAATTGGATAATTGTTTAAGTGAACCGGTGGCTGGTTAAGGCCACAGTAATTACTTAGTGAATTGAAGAAAACAGGAGACTCTGCAGCTAGCAAACATAGCAGGAGAGAGAGCTGAGCAGCTGGCTTCCCAGGAAGATGATGGGTAGGTCTTACACTGCATAGCTGCTCCAGGTCATATCCGTCAGCCCCGTACATAATATTTCCCTAACCCCGGTTTTGAATCTTCCACAAGCATTTTTTGTTTTGCTTTAGCATTTCACCCAGAATCTCCAAACAATGAATCCCACCCACTAGCCTTCCAATAAAAAAACACTAAACTTTAAAAGCCATCAGAAATGATGAAGCACTGGTACATTTACAAAACAAAGACACAGCTGTAATACATCACTTAAATATGAGTGAAATTCCCCCAAATAGCTTAACAATATTTTGAATTAATGAAAAGCTCTTACCACAAAGTGGATTCTGGGAGTTTTGGAAAGCGATTTAAAGGGGAGATTAACATGCACATTAACACCAGAAATTCTGATGTTTCCATTACTTACTAAATACTGAAAAGAGTACAGTTTTCATTCTTCATTACCGTCACATATGAGTTCAGGTATCATGCGGCGATGTCTATACCAGTACAACTTTATCATTGGTTTTGTGACAGTCCAGGTACAGAACAGAACAAGCATTATTCTTCAGTGTCATCATGAAAGGATGCAGCCATCATGTCATTCAACACATGTACATACATCAGACTTTTATTTATGATCTAACCAGACTGGTTTTCAGATTCTTGGTTTTAGAGATTTACTGAAATTTCGGTCTAAAATGAGAAGTAGTGTATAGACAAAGTGATAATCTAACTACAGTCTTTGAAATATGACTTTAAAAGAACATGTTCTTGCAATCCGAATACATTCTTGTACTCTGTATGACTTCAGTGGTAAATAACAGTGAAAATAGTATAGAGAACAAATACAAATCTGCACAACATAATTAATACAGGTTTGGATTTCATTCCAGTGGTAGCCCTGGCGTTAAACAAGAAAAACAGGCAAATAATAACCCGAGTCCCCCAGCCCCCCACTGTGCAAAACACAAACATACTTAACCAGTGAATATATTAGACATCTCTCTCTGTCTAGAAAAGCAATGAGCTTTATTCAGCTCTCAGGGTTGAATAAGCGTATGACAAACTGCCAGGCAGCTGATATGAGGTTTCTCCCACACACACAGTGCTCTGGTCCTCCCCATTAATGCTGCTGTACTGTTGGGTCACCGTGGAACTGGGTTTCACTGTTGCTGTCGGAATGGGCCAGAGACCCGTGATGTTCTCGGGATTAATGGCTCCTGGGGTCAGTCTACTCTCATGTTCTGTCTGCAAGGGCCACCAGTTTGCCGAGAATCTCAGAGAACGACAGAATGCCTGTCTGCTTTTATCGCTTTTATGTTTTTTTTATTTTTGAATTCACAAATTCTACATCCTGCAATTGTGAAAATGTTTTACAATTGTCATGCATTGAAAATTATAGTGTACTGTAAAAAAAATTAAATACTGTAACAGTGGTGGCAATAGCCATCTGAAAGCTCAGTACAAGTACACAAAGAAAGTACTTCCACTAGAGTCCTATACAAGCCCTGAATTAAACCCTGGCCCGTACATGAGACCTAGAGACCAACCTGAGCCAGCCTGAATAGTACTAGAAATCTAAAACCCAAACCCTAAGTTGTGGAAATATTAGTCAAACGTGTATACGGAGTGATTTGCAAGCCGTATTTTTTCCATTGGTAGTTGATATATGAGAGAGAAAGGGAGTGGCAGGGGGTGGGTGGTATGGGAAGCGCAAATGAGCAAAGGACCCCGCAAGTGCAACAAGCAATTTGCGCATATATATATATAAAAAAACAAACCCAAGCCCAGCTAGATGTTGAACATAGACAACTGCTCCATACCTGGCCCAAAACAAAATACAGGACTTTGTGGAATCCCATCAGGTTCTGCTGGGTCGCAGACCCACACAACCAAAATACTATAGATGTAATTGAATTGAATTTGCATTGCATTAGCATTCCTTTCACTGTAAGTAGCTGCAGAGAAAAAGAATTGTATTCCCTGGACTTGTATGCTTGATCAAATTCAAAATCTGCTAAAAGTTGTAACTGCAACAACAGAGGGCAGCAAATTTGGGACTGCAAGCTAGAGGGTGGCTAAGAACAAAAATGGTGCCCCCCCCCCGTAAATTGCTAGTGTGTTTGGGTCCTGTTTATTTGGGTAGGGATTTAGGTGGAGAGTTGTCTTTTGGTTTCTTTTTTTTTTTGCACATAGCTGAGAGTACGCACTTAGTATGAGTCGCACTTGGTACTTGCGGTTTTGTTTGTTGTTCTGATCGTGGTCTCTCCTGAAGCCATCTTCACAGGGGCGTAGATTTAGGGTGGACGGAGGGGATGTGTCCCCACCAATATCCTCCGACCATTGAAATGTCCCCATCAATAATTTAATCCACTTAAAAAAAAACAAAAAAAACAATCGTGCTGTCAACATTAACCTAGACACGCAGAAAGGGATAAATCACGTTCTCTCCTTGAGTCCTCCCGCCCCCAAAACACATATGAACATTTTGATTGGCTGTGCATTTCCCTGCTATCACGTGAGAGGCTGTGGCTGCGTTCAGATACAAGCAGCGCCAAATGCAGTGGATTTTTTTCCCCGTGCAAGAAGGTGTGTTTGGTGACACATGTGAGGATGGCGGCAGAAAAAAAAAGAAGCTGGACATAAGGAGCTTTTTTTCAAAGAAAAGTGTAAATCACTTCAAGTTCGCTAGTGAATCCATCAAAGTCCATCAAAGTAACGACAACAGTTAACGCTAATGCTAGTGGGGTTTTTGACATTACACTATTCCTTAATTTAACTTAATGAATTGCATTTCGAGTGGATTATTATCAATCGAAGCATTGCTAGTATTAATGTAAAGTGATTTTGCATTTTGCAGCATATTAAAAAAACATGCATTCCGTGGACGGAGTTGGGGTGGCGGGGTTGGTGGGTGGGGCAGGGGATGGGGGGGGGGGGGGGGGTGGAGTCATAGGTCCCCACCAATGTCCAGAGCTAATCTACGCCCTTGCATTTTCACCAGGTTAAGTGTTCAGTGTATGTGTTGTGAAATCAAAACATAAAAAATATAAAAAGAAACCCTCAGTTTCCCTTTTCCTTCCATTCCATTATGCCCCATTCACATATTCACATAAATACGTGAATGGGAACTAAATGACCACAAAGCATAGTTTTTGTCCATTAAAGTATAGGACAGTCAACTTGGAACGGGAAGCAAAGAAAAGCGAGATTATAAAGACATGGACTCAGAAATACATGCATGTACTGGTTATAGCGCAGTATTAATATTTAGATGCCCATTATGCCTAATTTCTACCAAATTTGTTTAAACAAGGGCCAGGTATAGTAAAGTAACTCCAAGTTGGATTGAGAGGCATTTGGTTTTCTAAAATGCCTTTTGTTTCCAATCCTGTTTTCTATCTTCTATTTTCATTGCATGCATTTTGACTTCCATCCTAAAATAATATTCCATTTAAACAACTCACCAAACACTTTTATCTAAAGTGTCTAAGAAAGGGTTACAGGTTTACAGGTGCCTCCTAGGATTTGAACCTATGACCTTCCAAGTGTTAACACACTGGTGTGCTTTTTGAGCTACAGGAGCTATTCCTTTGTCATCCTGCCATTCCTGTGTCACATGACCCAGCTCCTTTATTCTGCTAGAAGAGAATTTGAATAATGAAATTGCATTATACCATAACAATATTGAAACTAAAAAGAAATATCAATGTTTAAGAATAATAATACCGTTTCTCAAAATGTGATCCTTATTTTATGTTACACTATAGAATGTAATAAACTGAAATAAGCAGAACAACTGCAGATATCTGTGTGTTTTTAGCTTACAGTGAATTATAGAATTATAGAATATCTTTTTCCCCGGATTTTGCCACTTTATTGTACACATCTCAGAGGCTTATCATGGCAGTACATCTTTCACAGCTTTTCAATCCAATATTTTATTGGTAAAAATAATGACAAACAATGCATGAGATTTTCTTGCATCAAACTGTTCGCCTTATCAGTATCCCCAGTCTAGCATGTGTCTAACGAGTCGCCCTGCCTGCAAATGATGTCAAAGCTTTCATCGTCCTTTGAATCCTTTCATTGATCCTTAGGTGAAGAATATGTCACCATGTGCTAATATGCACCCATAAAGCACAATGCAAATGACGGAAAATAACAAACACAGAAGATGAATGTTATAAGTAAACAAAGAAAACTTTTATCAGTAAAGTTATAAGGATATACTTTTGCTTTTTCAAAAAGTATGCGAGGCTAATTTCCTCTGTGTGTGTGCGTGTGAATATGATCCTATGCACGTACACATAGTGCACATATTCATATCACAGTAGGGACCATTCATTTCTGTGGGCATAACCCTAATCCCAACAATGACCCCCTAACCCCTACCCAGCCCTAACCTTAACCATAAGTGACCAAACACAATACAGGACTGCTGGCGTTTTTAGGTTTTCGATTGCAGTCACAAGATTTTTATAAAATTGTGGTCATCCTTGTGGGGATGTCCCCACAAGGTAAAAAAAATTACAGGTTTTTAATTTATTTTATTTATATCATGAAATCTGGTCTCCACGATATAATAATTACACACACACACACAAACAAATAGAGAGCGAGAGAGAGAGTCTGGATATGGTTTAATTCTGTTCTTGCTTGAAGTATACCCTGAATATTTATGGATATTTTTTTAAACGCAGAATCATTATATTCCACGTTTAATTGCACACATTGTGTAACTGAGGCTGTCAGGGTGCACAAAAACAGTCTGATTGCAAGGAATAAGAGGGCGATTAGTCTACCTGTGTCTTTTATGCACTGTTACCCGGGTCCCGTTATAGCAGCTGTGTTTCCTCATTAGGCTCATACAGCCCTTTTTGGCCTAAGCCTCCTACATTGTGCTTAGTGGTCTCATGGTGCATCCTGCTGTTACTCAGACCTTTATGATCCTCAGGATCTTCAGACATATATTCTTATTGAAAAATTGTGGTAGTGCCTGCATAAATGGTACTTTAATTTGCTAGTGACCTTATAATTTCTGACAAGAATCTAATCATCCCACATATTGTGCATAAAATACAAATTCTGTATCGGGGGGCACATAGGAACTAGAGGGAAATGACAGTGAAGCAGGATGGGGAGTGAGCACAGGGGGCAAGGAACCAAAGGGCAAAGGGAACCAGGGAGCTGGAGGAACCTTCAGCGGGCAACCGTGAGGCCAGAACTAGGGTTGAACTCCACCTCTGGAACAGGTTGGAGGAGGAGGGGCGTCTCAGGAGCTGGCGCAATGGAATGATGCGCGTCAGGAGCCGGCTTGCTGGACTGGGAGGCTGGAGACTTGGGCGCGAAGAACACGGCGGGGTTGAGCACGGTGGGGTATACCCCTTTAAGAGACACGGGGATGCAAGCAGGACTCACATCAGGCAGCGGGGATTTCCTCAAGGGATCTGCCCCTCCGCGTTTCTTCCGCCCCTTCCACCGAGCAGACATCGCGGGGGTGACGGGGAGTTCGGACTGTCCGGAAGGCGGGGGAAGAGGCAGTCCTCCATCCAGGTGCACTTGCCGGATCATTGCCTCCGCCACTCCTTCCCTCAACTGCCGTAGATTGGCTTGCACCTCTTCCGTAAGGGGCGAGTCATCGGATGGGGAGATCTGCTCCAGGATCTCCCGTGAGCGAATAGTGAGGGCTTGCACTGCGGGGTCCTTCTTCACCTCGGGCTGGGTGAGCCAGTAAATTACCTCATCGATTGCTTGGAGGTATTCTCCTTCCGTGAGGGGAGGCATTTTCTTGTCGAGTCCAGTCATTATGTCATGTCTCACAGCACACGGAGCACAGACAGAAGCACCCCCCACAGGACCCCCTGAGGGAAACGATCCAAGTCCACGAAGCACATGTAGATGAGTTGGGAAAATTCCCATGAACTCTCCAGTATCCTTGTGAGGGTGAAGAGTTGGTCCAGCATTCTGCAACCAGGATCCTCCTGGATCTGTGGTTTGACCAACGGACAGTGCCTCCTCTCCAGTACTCAGGCATAGACATTTCAAGGGATGTTGAGGAATGTGATCCCTCCTTAAATTGTAAGACATCCTCCGGTCAACCATTAACTTTTCCAACAGTTTCTCATGAACATCTGCCCCACTGTCTTACATAGACCCCCATGATGAGTACATTAGAGGGAGTTGTGACATTTCTATCGTAAAGATTTGATTAATTCTATGGAGGAAATTAGGCGTTATGTTAATCTAAAATCTTAATAACCGATATATTCATATATCACTGAGCCCATCTCTTTATAGTAATGTATAAAATGTCTCCTGTTCTAAATTTATTCTCCTGTACTGTAATGGACAAAAACTACTGGGACACACTGACAGCAAAGGAAACTATAGATGTGCTTTCTTGCTATAATGATATTTTGGATTTTGATGTGTGTTTGTATTGCAATGTAATATAGAGCGAAACAGTTATGTAAAGCTATGTAGTCTACTCATTAACATAAAAAGGAAATTCATTTAAAAAAAAAAAAAACATCTGATATGTAAATGTGAAAACTTGCCGGTGTGAACACACATGGTGTCATGACCCGCTCGTCCGATCCTTCCGTGCGCCACACCCCCCTCATTACTTTGTGTGAAATCCCGATGTAACCAGCTGTCCCGTGTTATTTCTGATTAGTCCTGTGTATTTTAATCTGCGTTCAAGTCCGTTTCCCCAGTCCGGTATTGACATTGTAACATTTCGCTGTATGTTTTTTTTTGCCTTTTTTTGTACCTGGAGTCCTGTGTTTTACTTTCTCGCTGTGATCCCAGCGTTTCATGACACTTGGTAAAGCAACACACTTCCATACTGGTACACGCAATCGAAAATTGGTGCTTGCTCTCCCGAGTATATGTTTGAGACAGTGACATATGTAGTGTAGATTATGACTCTGATGAAATAAAGTTTTCAATGAACTGCAACCAATCGAATTCAGGCACTGTTGTGATCGATCATTGTTGGTGCATATGCCAAAAACAACTGGTAATGCCTGTCTTCTGTACAACTGGAAAATCAACACAAAAAAAATTCAGCAAATAATTAGAGATAATTATTGATTACTCATGTTTTATAACATAGCTCATGTTTTGCGAAAAAGAATATTTCGACTAACTTAAGACGCGCAACTATACTGATGTCATCTTTCTGTCTTTGGACTACAAGAACTGGACAGTGTGCTTCACCTCATATAAGGTAAGTTCAGTTTCATATATGGCCTTAGACTGTACCTGCTGATTTCTACAACCTACCAGAATCACCCTTTCAGTTAGTGGACGCTTCCTTGTGACAATATCGTTAGCAAAAAGTCTCTCTTCTGCTCCCTCATTGAGTGTCGACACAATTGACCCTGTTTCAAGCATTCCTTGTAACTCAAATTAGCCATTGACTCAAACAACAGCATAGAACATTTCACGAAAGAGCTCGACCTTGTGTATATTCTGAATAATGGTTTTACAGTGACCAGCTGCACTTCTTCAAACAGTCATATAAACCTCATATAATTCAGAATCATCTGTGAGGGTTGACTTAGCTGTGCCCACACTCCCCCTCATCAAAGGTGAGCTTCTCAATTTTAAGCCAGACCATGTGGCTCCACAAGATATATTGGTTTGGAAAATGATCTGATGGTGGGGTTTGTCTTGAACTCTGCAGTTGGGATTCCCTGTTCCAATGGCCAGGTCTAAAACAGCTCGAACAGAGATTTTCCTACTTATAGTGTATAATAGTTGTGTGATTATTGACATAGAAGAGGTTTTGGAAGAAATTTTGATTGCCCAACTGATGACTGCACCACAACAATTGACTGTGCTCTTTGCTCAAATACATGACCTAGTAACCTGATGTATGGACAAAAGTTCTGGGACATCTGATTATTATATGTACAGGAATTTTTATGACATCCCATTCATAATCCATAGGCATCAATATGGAGCTGGTCCCTCCTCTGCAGCTATAATAGCTGCCACTCTTCTGGTTTGGCTGTCCACAAGATTTTGGAGTGTGTCTGTGGGAATTTTTGCCCATTCATCCAAAAAAGGATTTGTGAAGTCAGGCACTGATGTTGGAGGTGAAAGCCTGGCTCGCAATCTCCATTCCAGTTCATCCCAAAGGTGTTTGTTGGGGTTAAGGTCAGGGCTCCATGCAGGCCAGTCAAGTTCTTCCACACCAAACTCACCCAACCTGTATTTATGGACCTTGCTTTGTGCACTAAAGTAGAGTCATGCTGGAACAGAAAAAGGCCTTCGCCAAAATGTTCCCACAATGTTGGAAGCAGAAAATTGTCCAAAATGTCTTGGTATGCCGAATCATTAAGACTTCCTTTCACTGGAACTGAAGGGCCAAGCCCAACCCCTGAAAAATAATTTCATAATGTCGTGGTGTGTGGTGGAACTGAGGACACAGATGTGGGAATCTTGGCAAACAAAAGAAGGTTTACGAAAAAACAACATCAATGACGGAACTGTGTCAGTGAGGTAAGGCTTACGAGAAGAAGGCATGGTTTTAAGCCACGCCACGGAGGAGACAGGAGTGCCAGGCAGGGCAGGACCTGACACATACCATTACTCCTCATTCACCAAACTTTACATTTGGCACAATGCAGTCAGGCATGTAATGTTCTCCTGGCATCCACTAAGTCCATTAAACTGCCAGACAGAGAAACATGATTCATCAGTCCAGAGAACATGTTTCCACTGCTCCAAAGTCCAGTGACAGTGTGCTTTATACCACTCCATCAAACACCTGCTGGCCAAATCGGGACAAACACATAGGGCAAGGAAAGATGGGCACTGACCCTGACAGCTAATAATTAATAATATATAGAAGTAGCCTGATGTGTTTCCCCTAGGTTTACAGCTTTGGCGGGGGGGGCAGACAAACCCTGACAGGATTCATGGTGTTTATGTGTTTCTTTTAATGACAGCAGTCAATTTAACAACTGAACTAATCATCAGAACATTTCTTTTTATGACAATTATCCACAAAGTGTGCAGCTTTTGTCACTGCAGTGTATCTTTCTGGGCTTCTGGAAGGACATTACTAGAGCCTCTTGATATGGGAAGTCAGAAACATCTGGCCCATTTATTGAGATCTGTATGCAGGCTGCAAGATGCTCTCCTGTTTGTCTTGACCTGCAAATACATTAACTGTTAGGCTTTAAAAATAATAGCTGATAGCTTAAAATAGTGATAGTGTAAAGCAGAAAATGTGTGAAACATTGTGAGACGTATTTATTACCCTGTTCATGGTTGAGAAGTCCCTCTCCCAGTTTACACTGTTGACCGGGACCGTCAGGGCAATGGAAAAACGCAGATTTTTGTCTACATTTGAGGTGGTTGATGCGACATATTTTCCGACGCACACTCTCGGTCCGCTGGTGGAGCGTGCTCACCTGTGTGTCTGTGCGCGCACATCGGGGCGGAACTCCGCCATGTGCGATACAGAGAGCACAGGAGAATTGTAAACGCACAACTGTGTAGAGACAAAAATGACAAGCTGTTGTGTAAATAAGACAAATAACATAAGGCTATTTAGTTTGTTTAATAAAAGGACAATTTATAGACCTGTTCTATAGGAAAGGCAACCTTAAATGACTTCTGTTGTGATCTAGCGCTATATAGAAAATAGAATTAAATAAAATTAACTTGACCTTCAAGGGGGGCGGGAGGTGCCGTTGGGGGCGGGGCGCCCCCCTAATATAATGGTAGGGGAAACACTAGAGGTTTAACGATACGCGTATTCGTATTGAACCGTTCGGTGCAAGGCTTTCGGTTCAGTACGCATTACAAACCGAACGATTCAGAAAAATACTTTTATCCCTCTGGAGTCGACGGCATCGTCAGCGATGCCGAGTATCTTTCTTGTCTATTTCAGTTCATAACTCGCTGAAATCTTATTATAGAAACGTGAAAAAAAACGCTGACTAAATCCGTAATCAGTCTTCTTTTCAAAACGTCCATTGTCGGAAGTATTAAAGTTTTTAAAATTAGGTTAAATCGGCAAGAAAGTAAACCATGTCACCTTACTTTGTTTTACCTGCATCGGGGGCGTGTAGTAATTAAAGCTCTCACCCGAAGATCGCTATTCACATTCTAAATAGCCGCATTATCGCGTATTCAAATCGTATTCGCATGGTAATTTTATTAACAGCGCAACTGTGAAACGCGATCCAGAAATGTTCCAGTCAGAGCCATAAAAAGGGGGGGGGGGGGCGGACGTGGCCAGGTGACAATGGCTCATTCATACACATTAAAGTTGCTACATATTCAATGAAAGGAGCCAGAAATAGTGGCATGAGTTCGGATTTTCTTATTTATTTATCCGACTGAATGTTGCAACTATACCATTTAGTCATCTTCATGTAGCCAAGACTTTGGTGATCAGATATCTGGGATCAAAACAAACTGGCACCATTGCTTACTATGTACTTTTATTATGTGTCTGCAACTATTCCAAGCTGCATTTTGCAATGTCTATACTTTGATGTGAAATTACAAACTTAACATAAATCTGACATATTTACACTAAGATAAAGATGAGTTTAATGCCAAAACAAATATATAAGAAAAAATTTATTTGCCATGAATTAAGTTTATGATATTGAATGAAATGTGTGATCATGCCCCAATCAGTGAAAGTGTGTTCCCTACCCCTAGACTCCAGAGGGTTATATTTGAAAAAAATAAAAGAGAATCAAGTGTGTAAAATATAAAGTTTTCAGTGCTACTACGCTCAACAAGGCAGCCCAAACGACGTGACAGGCAACGTGCTGACTGCCCCTCCCACCCCCAAACACTACTCCAGTCAGTTGCTGCACTAGCTCGTTGCAAAATGGCTAGTAACGTTAATGCAATTATCAGACCAGAAATAGAGGATCCTCCTATAATCAACAGGTTTGAAGTTTGGGAGCACTTTGGTTTCCCTGTAAGTTATGAGGGTGATGGCAAGAGAGTGGTGGATAAAATGTGGACACACTCATCTTTCTGGAAAAAAAACTTAAAAATTGATTGAAACTGAGTTCCATATGAAAACAAAATTTCTTTCTATTAGTTTATAACTACTACAAAATTACATTAAATTTTTTTATCAGGAACTTTTTGGTTTTGGTTATAAAGGAGGTTTTGTTTTATTTGCTGCTAAAAAGAAACCTCAGAAGATGGGTGAAGAATAGCTTCATCATTGTTTAAAGTAAAAGAAAAAAACAAGATCATACTTTTTTGATGTTTTAATAAATAAAAAAGTGAAAAAAATCAAAGAAATTATCTGGCTTTTTTTTGCTGTATCGAAAACATACCGAACCGTGACACCACTGTGTCGTATCGAACCGAACCGTGATTTTTGTGAACCGTTACACCCCTAATAATTACAACGTCGTCGGTGATTGGCTGTTGTTCTGGCGTTCAGTAAACCTCTGCTCGATAGGCCATCGAGTTGTTTGTCTCAGCGCATTCTCTAAAACGGAGCAAATTTGGTTGATCGAGTTTTATAGTCTGTGTGTATCATCGTGATCGTCCTTATTTTTTATCGATAAAAAATCGAGATCGTTTTATCTCCCAGCACTAATGGCATAGTTATAATTCAATTAAATTAAGTATTTCACATTCATTAGAAAGCACGGTCTTGGAGGTGCAAGTCAATCTGGAGGCTCATTCTCTTCAATTCAAAGCAGAGGATCATCACATAGCCGTATTCATAGCTTACCCGAGGCCTCTCTCCCTGGTACTTAATATGAACATCTTTCTGGTACATCCCATCTCTTTCCCTTGACGAGGTCTGATAAAATGGTTATAGGAAAGGATTGCTGAGAATATTATTTTCCATCAGGCCTCGTAACTATGACAAATCTGGGAGATTTTAAATGAGAGACATATGGACAATATAATTGAAAAGATAACATGAATTTGATTTAACGAGTAATGACACTTTACAGCAATGCCTTTTTTCTTTACAGTTGATCTGAGTAATGTGATGTCGATTCTAGCCCTAGTCTGTTTTTGGTCTTGGTCTTGGTCTCGACCAGTCTTGGTCTTGGTCTCGCCTTAGTGTGTCTTGGTCTTGATCTTGGTCTTGGTACCCTCAAGTCTCGGCAGTGTCTTGGTCTTGATACCCTCCGGTCTCGGCAATGTCTTGGTCTCGGTTTAGGCGGTCTTGACTACAACACTAGTAATTAAAAAACAATTTTAAAGTGGCATAAGAGACAAGAATCTTTCAATGCATGTATGTTCTTCTAATCTACTTACAAATACCTGTAACGTTTAAATTTCAAGATGAATGACATACATTAATGCATTAACTTATTTATATAGATTTAAAAAGGGACCTCGGTGATACAATCAAATAAGTAATGATTACTTAGGTGATAGAAGTCGCGATGCTGAAGTAATGTATACATTCCACCCTGAAGTAATGTATACATTACTGTACATTTGAGTCTGCGGAATAATAAAATATTTTCATTCAAATAAAATACCATAACTACTCCCATCACTACTGATAATAATAGTAAAAATAATAAAAGTAATAATCGACATCACTTCTTCTTTCACTGTCCTCATTATAATTCTAAAAGAGAAGAGGAAAATGCATTTTGTGCTTAATGCATTTGTAGGGTTGCATGTGGCATTAGCCCGTGGGGTTTTTTCAGGTTAAGGTGGTGTAAATATGGTTTCCAATTTTCTTTTCCCAGAAGTATGTCATTCTTGTTCAAAGCTGTAATTTTCTCCCTGCATATATATTCTATCATCAGACTGCCACCGTGATTTAAAGTGAGTGTGTTTTTAGATTTCCAGTTCTGAGAATTGCTTTTTTGGCCATACTAAGTATATTGTGCATGTACTGTATATGGTGGGGGTGTTTGTCTGTGTAAGATCACCAAGCATGCAGAGTGAGGGAGAAGGAGGGATTCTGCAGTTTAGGGTGGAGGAGAGCTTTTCAAGGTGCAAAGGCCCACATGGAAGGAAGATAATTATCTATGGCACCCAAGGATGCACTGTGAACTATACTTTTTATATTGACTATTATGTGTTTTTGTAAATTATTCTGTATTGGATAAGCTGTAGGTTGGTATTTGTTATCATTGTTAATGTGTTATTGCTAACTTCCATCCAGAAATCAGAGTTGGAGGAAATGTTAAGGTCCTTTCATTAAATTTTTGGTACAGATGTCACGGTATCTGTCATGGATATAAATTTAAATATTTTAGAGGATTCTTTTTTATTTTTGAGTTGGATAATGTTTAATATATTAAGAGGATTAAGGGTATTAGGTTTAGGGTTCAGGTATTTGTGATGTTCATTTTAGTTTTGATGGTGAATTTAATATGTAAATATTCCAGATATTGCAAGTTCCCAGCTCTGTATTTCTGGATTAAATCTTCAAATGACATGAAGTGATTGTTACTGAAAAGAAGGTGATGATGTATAATCCCTTTCTATTCCTTGGAGTAGTGGATCGTAGTATTTTGAAGGTGGAAGTCCGGATTGTGCCAAATGGGGGTGTGTTTACAGGGTTTAAGAGCAGACTTAGTCATTTTAATGACTTTCTTCCAGGCTGTCAGAATTGTAAAAATGGCAGTATTTTAAAGCAGTTATGTTTCTTTAGTGATATATTGAAAAAGGGTAAGTCTGCAAGCTTGAGGTTCTTACAGTACAATTGCTCCAGCTTTAACCATGAGGTGGTGTTACTACTGTAGTGTAACCACTTAGCTACGTATTGCAGATGATTTGCTAAATGGTAATGAAGGAAATTCATAGCTTCTATTTTGTCTTGAGAATTTTTTCTGTTTTTGAAATATGGAATAATTGATTTTTCCATTTTTGTATTTGCGGTAAAATATGAGATTAAAGAGTTAAGAGCTTGAAACTTTTCTAAAGGCATGACAGGAAGCATTGTGAAATCATAATTAATCCGAGGGGGAATTTTCTTTCTGATTGTTGTAATATGTCCTATTAGTGAAAGTGGGAGATTCATCCAGGGCCAAAGATCATCTTCAATTGTTTCGAGTAAAAGGGTGTAGTTGATGGTGAATAACTCTGACAGCCTAGGGGGAAAATGTTGATACCCAATACCTGATATTTCTAGTTTGCAGTGAAAGGGGTAAATCCTGATCTGCAGAATCTCAGGCATCTTCAGAGAGTGGGAGTATGGTGGATTTGTTCCAGTTTACTGTGTCGTTTGATGGTTTGGAAATGGTATTAATAAGATGAAAAAAAAAGAATTGTATAGTGAAGGTTGAAGGTTCTGTAAAAACAACAAGATATCCTTTGCATAAAGACTAATTTTTATGTTGTGAGTTATTGATTTCCATTTATTTTACTGTTTTGTGGTATTGCTGCAGAAGGCACTTCTATGTAGATGGCAAACGATGGAGAGAGAGAGAGGGTTCTTGCTGTATTTCCCATTGCAGCACGACTGCAGGTGATGTGATCCCATTTGTGATAACTGTGGCTTTTCATGAGGTGTACAGTATCTTTTTCAGTGGATATAGAAGTCTCCAAAGCCAAATCTGTGTAATGTATAAAAAATGAAATGTCCAGTTGACTTTGTCAAATGCCTTTTCTGTGTCTAGTAATGTAATTGTTGTTTTAATTTGATTTCGTTGAGCAATATTGACTACATTAAATAATCTATGAATATTGTGTGTAGCATGTCTTGCCATGCTGAAACATGCCTGATGAGGATGGATTACAGTGGGGGTGACTGCCTCTAATGAAGCGCCTAGAGCTTCTGTATTGATTTTCAGGTCTGAATTCACTACTGAGAGTGGCCAGTTACTGTGGTTGTGTTGGGTCTTTATTGGGTTTCAATAAAACTCTTATGGCTGCTGTGTTCATATGTGATGGGATTTTGGATGTATGTTTAAGTCCCCTTACTAGTCCATTGAAAAGTGGAGATAACATGTTCCTTAAGTGTGTATGGAATTCTGCAGGGTAACCATCCGGATTGGGCGATTCTGTTGTTAGGTATTTGGTTGAGGGCCTTATGGTGTTCTTCTGATGCTAATGGCGCATAAAGACTATCTCCTATTTTATTGTTTAATCTGGATAAGTCTAGATAATTTATTCTTTTATGTATTAATATAGTCTGCTGTTATGTTGATGAAACTTTGATTGTATTGTACAGATGTAATGCATTGTAATTCTGAATTTGCAAAGTGAGTTTCTTGTACTAGACATACTGTATATCTGCTCTTATTTTAAGGAGGTAATTAAGTATTTTTTTTTAGCTTGAGTACAAATGCCACAGACATTCCATGTCAGCAGGTTAAGTGTTTGGGGTAATTATTGCCTTTACATTGCTGAGTATATCCATTCATGGGTAACAGAAGAAATAAAGATAATACATCTAACATTAAGCACTTAACAGCAATTACATAAAGACAAAACGAAATTAAACAATTATACTGTGGAGTCAACATGAGGGAATCAATGCACATACAGCGCAGAGGGGAGGGAGGCAGACTACTTGTTGCTGTTGCTTACAAGAAAGACAAAAGAAAAAACAGATGTATGAATTACAAATGTGTGATTGTTTTTTTGTAGTGAGAATGAGTGGATAAAAAGGAGGAAGAGTGTTTAGTAAATAGAGTGCATGTATATGTTTGTGGGGGGGGGGGGGGGGGCAATATCATCACCTTGGGAGTCCAGTGCAAGGTGTGAAGTCATCATTAATGTTATTAATATAGTTGTTTGTGGTCTGGTTAGACAAGCCATGAAATGATCTTGGTATTTCAAAACAGTTGTCCTACTGTCAAAAAAAGTTTTAATATCATGGGTATATACGGAGGTCTATTTTCCAGAAAGTCTTACAGTAGTGGGAAAAACACTGGGATTTGAATGCCTGAGCTCTTCATCGTTAGCAGAATGCTCTATTTGTTGAGATACGGGGAAATGATGATGTAATGCTAAATCGTCCTTTAGCCTTTTATTTTCTAATACGGGGTCATCACACAAGATACAGAATGAATGCCAAATAAAACACTGAACAAAAAAATGAACTTTTTATTTACAGTATATACAAGGCATTAGCAACAATAAAAAAGAACAGTATTTACAAATCAAAGTATTTTTAACTCTTGGTTCTTTCACTTAGAAAGAAATTGTGTTCTGAATGGTTACAAATGGCTAATCATTCTCCTTTTCAGACATACTCAGATATCATATTTCCTCAAATAATGGTCGGAGCCTTTTTTTTCCTGCCACAGTAACTCACCTTTATTTGAGGCAGCCTCGCATTAGAGGTAGGCTGGATTAGAACCAGGCCTCCATTTCGAATTCCCTATGTTACTGCATTACGCTGTTAAAACAAATTCTGTATATGAATGAATAAAATGCCAGCATTGTGTCATTTTGTATAAATGTGCATACCAATTTGTTTTTGTCTATTTAATTCATACCATGTCTTTAAAAATGAGTCCCTAGGAGTTTAATCACTCTTGCCCCCCGGCCTGTATTTGGGGCCTGGACTTTATATATTCATGTTGACCATGCCCCCAGCCATTATCTGAGACTTGGCTTTTAATTGAATCCTGTTTTTCATTTGAGAAATTGAAACGCAGAGTGAAGCTTGGGGTCCGAGTGCCTCATTAAGCTGGCGAACATGGAGCACTTCGTGTGACAAATTTTGGTGAATGAAAACACCACAGTATAAAAAAATATTAGTACAAGCCTACCTTACACACTTTCACCACTTCTCCAAAAAAGGACGATGAAATTCATCCACAATACATTTCCCTGAGTTACCCACAATACATTTCACTGATGGGTTACCGCACTGCTAAAGAATTTACCAAACGGCGGCTAATGATCAAAAATCCATAAAAACGTTATTATAGAGTATGCATAAAATCATCTGACACCCCCACAGTTTCAAAAAGACTCACTTGTGCAAAGATCCATAGAATAACTGAGTTTAAATGATTCATGGAAGATTTGTGTATACAAGATGGTAGCTGCAGGCTCCATTTTTCGCTCATGGCTGCACTTAGCTGGAAGTTCTAATTTTGCTTCTCTCTGTAATTGCAATTTTGGATCTGATCAAATGTACAATTTTAGGTGTAGATATTCATCTGTATGTTATTTGTGTGTGTTTCCTAAATAGGGAAAGTAGAGTAAATAATGACAAATAAATCATGTTCATAAGAATAAGCCTGTATAATCATCTCATCCTTTTCTTTGCTGTCACTAAGTGCTGTTGCTTTAGTTTTGGTGCAATTTGTGAAAATGCCCAGATCTTCAAACATCCAATGTGCCTGCTAAGTTAGGAAAAGGTCGGACAAATACTTTTTGAGTTATTGTGCTAACGGGACCTAATGTCTGAAAGCACCCCTTTTTGGCTATCATTGTGTGGCACTGCTTCCATGTTCGAGTGATCTGTCTCAAAATTTAATCACTTCCAGTTCTATGACCATACGATGCCTCTTAAAAGATCTCTTAAAAAGGTTTTAAGTTATCTTAACAGGAACAATTGTCAAAACTGCCACTTTTTCTGTTGCTGTGTGGCACTGCTTGGGGTGACACTTTGATCATTTAAAGCATGTCATTCTTAGTGTCCCTGCAAAGTTTGAAAACTTATGTAAAGCTTATACAGTAGTTACTGTGTTCACAAAACCAAGTATCTTCAACAGCTGCTGTTTTCTTCCTTTGCTGCCACACAGCTGCTTGTTTTGTGGGCAATTTGTCTGAGAATGAATTCAGGTGTAGATCTTCATCAATATAATGTTTTTGTGAAGCAGTAATAAGATTGATCAAATACGTTTTGACTTACAACATTCATAACGTCAAATGTCATCTGATTTCACACTTCCCTTTGCTGCCACTAAATGGTGTCGCTTCAGTTTTGGGGTGAACGGTCTCAAAACTTAGTCAGTTCCACATCGCTACAAAATTTGATAAAGATCTGTCAAAAAGTTTTTGAGTTACCATCTTAACAGGATCAACTACCCAAACTGTCATTTTTTTGCCATCACTATGCGGTGCTGGTTCAATTTTAGGGCAATCTGTCTCAAAATTTGGTCAGTTCCATTCCAACCCCCTGTAATGCATCTGAAAACTTTGAAAAAGATCCATTAAACCATTATTAAGCTATCATCTTAATAGGATCAAGTGTCAAAACTGCCTTTTTTGAGTAATCACTATATTTTGGGGCAATCCATGACAGACTTAATGATTTTTACTTTCCCACCCATACAATACTTGTGCAAAGTTTGAGGAAGATTTGTCAAACAGTTTATGAATTGGGTTGCATAACAAAGTGTCTGCAGTGATGGAGACCAGCAGGGGTCAAAAACAAACTGGGAGAAATAAGAATAAACTACAGGAACCATTATGAACACGGCTAATAAACTGGGCTAAAAAGGGAGCAGGACTTTTTAAAATTATATTTAAATACACTTAAATACACACAGGCAATCAGGGCAAACAAGGGACAGGTGTAACTCGATCAATAATCAATTAACCAGTCATGGGAGGCGCAGGAATAACGAGAGACGGGTGAAATTAACCACACAAATGTGAACAAAAAAACAGACACCAAAACTAGTAAATATAATCGCTGACGGAGAATGTTAGGATGACACATAGTACAAAACAAATTCAGAATGGAAGTTAAGCAGGGTAATCTTAAACAGGGAGACAGAGATACTGTAGGAAAGAAATACAGGGGAACCAAAAAACATTAATTACAAATAAACCCATGACTGAGAGTGTTGTAGTCTTTACCACACACTCAACCCACTTAGCTATGCAGCTGTCCAGGGGAAACACACAAGGGTTAATGGATAGAGAGGGGGAAACACAGAATGACCAGCAATGCCTGCTGGCCAAATGGGGAAAGGTCATAAAGGGAGGGTTGAGAAGGCATTGACCCTGACGAGGTTCAGATTAGGCTTGGGTGATATCTCATTTTTCATAGTGTCATTCTATCCAGACATTACACCGCAGTATATGGCATTTTGATGGTACGGTATTTTCAATTTGTGGTGATAAAATTTTCTTGAACGGTGACTCACTGTTACGGTAATTAATGTATTACCGTAATAGAGCCAAACTTAGTTGAGATCATCATTAAGTTTCACTAAAACGTATTTACTTTATCATAGCAAACGAAACCTCTCTATTGTAATGTTCCTTTTCAAAATTATGTAGTATGTGTTAAAAGATCAATCTAAAGTTTCCCGCTGTTACTTTCTCATCTGCATGTGATCTCAAAGCCAATCATAATCATTTTTGCCCTTGCAGTCAGACTCATAGACAGTGTGGTGCACATTGAAAAAGAATTGGCCCCCAAAGACATTCGCTGTCCTCTGAATGGAAATATTTTGGATTCTCCAGAGAACATATTCTGCAACACCACCAATTTAATGAACAGATTCTATTGGAAAGTAACAACTTCAGTTTTGCTGTAATTTATTTTGGGTAATTTTTGTCTTGTTTTGCTTTATACATGTCAAAATATTTATCATAATCATATGTAATTTTTTTCCTTTACTGTGCAGCCGTAACTCATTCACTGACTAGAGAAGATATGCACATGCAGGACATACAGTACCTTTCAAAAGTTTGAGTACTTCTCATATTGTAGTAAATAATTTTCTATAAATACAAAAAAAGGCATTGCTATATTAAAAACAAATTATAAGATGTCCCAAAGCAATGTTCAAGGAAAGAGAAAATTGTCAGATTCCTGAATATAACCACAATTTCTTTTGAAAACAGCTTAACAGACACAAGGTATCCCGTTAACAAGTTTCAACAAGGAATCATCCAAAACGTTTTTCTCTGCAGCAATTCTCAAGAAATAAAGGATTTTTTTTTTTTTTTTTTAAATCTTCTGTCAAATTCCTTCTTTAAAAGTTCAACAGGATTACAGACAATACTGGGAAGACCAATTCAAATTTCCAAAACTCAGTCCATTTTATCTTTTTTTAAGGTAATACTGCCAGTTACGTAAAGTCAGGCTTTGTCATCGTACATTACAGTACTGGGAACCAAAACTCACTAAGCCCTCTTGGCAATCCAATGAAAAATGTATGTTAAATTTCCAAAACACAGTCAAGTTACACAGTAATGTTAATGTACGTTAAATTTTCAAGTCCACAAAAATTTTCTCAAAAACATCTTGTGGAATGAGCGTATTTTGGAAATTAGTTCATTAGTTCATTCACTTCATATTTTATCAGATAGCTTTTGTATAATTTTGAGGTGTGTTTTGGCTTATTATCTTGCTTAATTAATACCAAATCAACTGATACTGAAGGAAAGGCCTGCTTTGAAGTATTCTACGATGGACAAGCTGGATGAGATTGTTGTGGTTTTGGTCACTCAGCAGCAGACCAACCTCAGAGCATGATACTGCCTCTCCAATGTCCGTAAAACACAGACACAGGTATCGTGCTTTGACCCTATCTGTAGGAGTCCATTGCCCACAGCAGGTGCTTATTCCCCGTTTGGCCAGCAGGTGTTGCTGGCCATCCTGTTCTCTCCTCTGTCTTAGTCCTAAGTCTGTAGTGTGTTTCCTTACTCCCTGGACTTGGCTCAGTGGGTTGAGTGTGTGGCTCAGGTTGTTAACCCTTTGGTTGTGTGTTTAAGGCTTGCCTAGCCAGCCTCATTTGGTATTTTGTATTTATTGGTTTTTGATTCCCCAGTTTTTATTATTTTCCATTTGTCTTAGGTTCGCCCTGTTTGTATTGTGGTTCCTTGTTACTTAACCTAGTGTGGCATTCTTGGTCTGGGCTTTGTTAGCGTTTCCTCGTCCTATGTTTGATGTTATCAGTTACTCCACCTGTTGCCTGTGTTCCAGTGCCAGTGTTTAGTTATTAATCTGTTGCTTGTTGTCCTGCACCCTCCATGGCTGGTTGATTGTCTTATGTTTCGCACCTGCTCATCCTCATTAGTCCAGATATCAGTGTATTAAAGTGTTTTCCTTTGTTTTGCTCCTTAGTGAGCTATTGTGTGCTTTGTTGCTGTACTGTATGTCATGCTGTTTCTCCTAGTTCTGGTCCCTGTGTTGCCCGGTTTCCTTTGTATGTTAGCTTATTGTTTTTTTTGTTTTGTTTTGTTTTTTTTTATTGTTGTTGTTTTTCCTCATGTTTAGTTCTGAGCCCTTTGTTTTTTTACCTTGGTGTACTGATTTTTGTTAATAAACTTCTTTTGTTTTGGAGCTGCAATTGGATCGTCCACATTTTTTCCCACCTGCCCCATTCTGTGTTGTGACAGTGGGTGCTTTCACAATGAAGTTCTAGAACCTGTTCCCAGTCTACAAGTCCCTGGGCTGTCTCGACATGGGCCTTTTATAGCTCCTGGCCACTTTTGTGTGTGTCACTTTCACACCACACAACAGGAAATGGGACCTTTATGCTAAATAACTGTGGGAGAGGCAAAAAAAATTTGTGGGTTAAACTTGAAACACAATCTCATACAAAACTACACTGCCACGGCAACACAATGAATAAGTTGTTTTGTTCGTTATTTGTTATTGGTTGGATTGATCGCAATCAAAATGGGACACAGCCTTTTATTTATATTTTACTTGTATGACCCACAACATTTTCAAGATACTTATTAAATCTAGCCTGGAGATCAACCTTTCGTTTTCCACAGAATAAAAAACAATGCAACGTTATCCCACTAATAAGCGCTGGCAAGTTTCACTGCCAAGATCAGTGATATTAGACAAAAGTATATTGCTTAGCAATCGACCTTTCTGATGCAGAAATATGGAGATGCAAACACAAATTTATTGATTGATGCATTAAATTAGGGGTCTCCAACTCCGGTCCTGGAGAGCTACTATCCAGTAGGTTTTCTATCCTACTTGGCTTCTGATTAACCACACCTGTTCCTGGTATTTACCTGAGAAGTTGGAGTTGGATACCCCTGCATTAAATGTAATTTGGGTATTCAATATGCTCAATATTGCTCTGCTACATCTGGTCAAGTATAGTCAATCAATCAGCACGCTATTGCTGTAAGCGCTTCCCTAGTAGTTTGTGTTTGAATTGAAAGTACTGGTGTAGGCATGAAAGTTCCAAAACTACCTCCAAGGAACTACATTCTGGTCAAATTCTTGTAGTGTGAACATGACAAAAGTCCCTGGTACAGAAAAAAGGTTCTGGTTCCACAAGTTCCACTGGCGTGAAAAGCACCTTGTGTCATACAAATGCAGGACAGTTGGTCAAAAATATTTCACCTTTTGACTTATTATTCATTATTTTCGTGGATTTTTTTTAGGTAAGCCATATGTTGCTCACTTTTTAAAAAGCTGTGCATGAATAAAAATGAGGCAGTAATTATGATGTTTATTTGCATTAGGCAGATATGGGGTGTGTTCAGTTGCAGTACAAATGCTGTTTAATGTATAAAGTTAAACTAGCAAGTATTGAATGTTAAGCAATCAAAGAATTTTACATGCACACTGAAACCAAGTGAGTTTCGGGAGGACTGTTATGTCAGATTTAACTCTAGTTGGAGTGTCACAAACTCAATAGGGGGCACCTGAATGCCAAGGAAGTTTCAGTGGTTAATAGGAATTATATCTTTAATCAAAAATACAGAATGATATTCTGCCCATCCTAAAGGGGCAAAACAGTATATCACTGTTTATGGGTTCAAAGCCAGCTCCATACCTCTGTCATGTACATTTTACTAATGTTAATTGGATAAGAAATTATTTGTCTAGGTATTCAGTAATTTAGAACTTTTATAAAACAACTGATAAGAAATGTAAGGGATATTATGACACTGAGATATATCATTATATGAATCTCTTTATAGGATTATAGTTATTTCTGTACGTTTGAGAAAATGTTTGCTATGTATTTGTAATTTCATTCCAGTCACAATGTACCTATCTTCTGGAGCACATTAAGCAAAACATGCATTATAAATCTTTAGCCGTTGTTGTTGTTACTGAGGTCTTCCATCTTTGATGGGGCCTTTCTTATACAGAAGGGCCCCATTGAAGTTCCCTTAAGAATTTTTGAATTAGAGTTTGTTATACATAGTTTTTATCCCTGAGTTCTGTATCAACAAGAGCCACCTAATGAAAGACAGACATTTGCTGTCTGCTGAAGTATGGAGAGTTCTTCCTTCCTTTATGGGTTTCTAATAGCTGCTTTTGACCAACCCATTTACCAGATGCACTGAAGATTTGTGCTTTCAGTCCAGGGCAGCTGAAGGCTGCCAATGTGCAGATCTCTAAATAAGGAAATTCAGACATTTGATATCCAGAGAAACCATATCTCTTACTCTTCCCAGCGTAGACTTTTATAAATCCTAGTCCATGTGGTCTGTTTGCATATGAGAGGTTATGTCATCTTAGGGTAATTTAACTGTCTTTGTGCATGATTACAGTGGTTTGTTTTATAATGCCTGGTTCTGTGGCCCAACTGGTCACATTGTAAGATTTGTCAACACGTTTTAATTGTTCTGCATGGAAAAAAGGCAAAATTGTATATTTGCACACATCAGTTATTGAAAATTATTATGGTAAACGTATGTTTGTGTTCCTCATTTTTATTCCCTCTGCTTTAATATAACACATGACACATGACAAAGGAAATGTATTAGGAATAAATACCATTTCAATTTGTAATTACAAATTCAGTATTCAAATAAAATAAAACATAAAGAATATTCAAATTATGTATAGTCATTCATTATATATATATATATATATATATATATATATATATATATATATATATATATATATATATATATATATATATGTATGTAAGCATGTATATGTGTATGTGTGTCTGTGTATGGAGGTATATGTAATGTGTGTGTGTGTGTGTATTGGTTTGTAAATTTTGTCTGTGTGCCTATATATGTGTGGATGGAAGTAAATTAATAACAGAACTTCATGATGCAAAAAAAAAGCAGGTGAATGTGTGCATCAAATAAAAATTCATTCACGTTAAATCTAATGTATATGAAGGTGCAGTGTTTTTTAAAGCAGTTTTTGTTTACTTTTGACAACTTTTACTATACATAGAATATGCACATTCTCCTCTGTCTACTGATAGCATTTGACATGCGATTGACCAATGAAAAGATATGTGATGAATTCATCTATTTAACTACTATTTAAGTTTGTATTAATTAACATTTGTGTTCATAATGGTTATTTGTATGGGTAGATTTATATAATTAATTTTGAATAATGTAACATTTATAACTAGATAATTAGCTAACATCATTGTTAATCCTGAATATGAAGTGTGATGTGATTGTATCTTGTATCTTAACACTAACAGCAATCCACATAAGTCCATTTAAAAATGTAACTATTCACTGGCAGCTATGTAATGGTAGGTTTCTATGTGGAGTCTCTGATTACATTTTTTGCATTTCTTTTATAAAGCAGCTTCTGATAAAATGCATTTTTTTCCACATGCAAGAGATATATTTTTGCCGATACTTGATTTTCATTGGACAACCATAATATGTTTATTTAGCACTATGCCCCAAGTTAGCCATCCTTAAGGTCGCAAAGCTTAGTGTTACCTCTCTATCAACTTGTTCACACTTGTTCCAAGGTGAAAACGTGAATCTCACCCCTGTTCACTGTGTGTAGAATTTGCATATTCTCCTTTGGATTGGATTTCCTTCTACAGTCCAAGGACATGAAATTAGGTACAGTAAACTGACATCTCTGTATTGCTTGTAATATGTATGTGCTCTGCACAAGTGTAAATAAGTGTAAATACTTTTGTCGAATTATTTCCTCACCACATGATCTTCAAACCAATGAGGTCTATATAGCCCTACTTATGTTAAATCTGATTTAAATTTCACCTGCACTTCTAGGTGTAATACTACTAAATTTTAAAATCACTCCAACAGGTTACCTGTGTTTGCTACCGATTTAGTTTGCATTTTCAAGGTGAAAAACATTTTCTGCAAATGATTGGCCAGAATTGCTTTGTAAGATCAGAATAAGCTTCAATTTTTGGGACTGATTTTCTGCATCCATCCAGATGCAGTAAAAATTCTTTTTAATGACCAACTGGCTTCCTTCTGCAGCCCAAACCTTTTCAGTAGCTGTTTGCACAGCTGGACATTCATTTTCCAAATACTTTAGTTTTAAAAGATATTGATATTCAGCCCTTTTGGTACTACAATTAAACAATTTTCCAGTCCCATACCCAAATGATTCTTCTGTTCTATCCTTCTATCCCTGTGTCAAAGCGCACGTTATCTCACATATAACCCACACACTGATGAAAGGTACTGTATGTGTTTATAAATCCAAGGTGCTTCTGACATCTTGTGAATATTTCCCCTTCAAAACATAACACCAACCACGTTTAGTTACTACTGTTGCCATTATTATGTAAAATACTTTTTTGCTGTTTTTTCACTAACTTATGAGACGAGTTTTAATAAGTTTGCAAGCAAGGTGTTAGTCTGTCTGTCTATATGGATAAATCTGAGCATGTTACCATGTGACAGGGAACTACATGCTTTATTTCCTCAAAAAAAGAAGACAATCCATAACAAAAACGTTCTTGGAATCTAGGTTTAAATTATTACTGGAAATGTAGTATGATGTGGACTGTGATGTTGTCATACTGTACAAAGATGTTACGACTGGATATGTAGGAAAATGTTCATATGTTAGAAAACTTGGCAATCTCTGGCATGTCGTTTTTTTCGGTGAAATTGTATCTTCTTAATTTTGTTTAATAACTTGATCATTGTTTTACTCGTAAATTTATTTCGACTAGAAATAATCTACAATCAACATATATTGTGCAAAATATGTAACTTGAAAACGTGTTTTCCTCTGCATTCGAGGTACAAAAATAGTGCATTCATATATTATCCTGTAATTGTTTGACTGTAACAAATAAAATCAGGTACGTTTTAAACATTTTTAACCAGGTTCCGTTTCATTCTTAACAGGATCAAAAACCTTTTCTCAATTCTATAGCTGCACTGAAATATGTATAACGGGGCACCCTGGGAAATGCTAAATAACTTCGCTATTTTCCAATATCTTACTTTGGATAATCCGTAACCATAAAACAATGCGGAGCCCAAACCGTATTTCATCATAATGTTTTCTCCTAGTCGGTGCAGCTGGGGTTTACGGGTGTGGGAGTGGCAGGGCGGTCGGGCAGGGCGGAGCAAAGAGCGTCCATGTGCGGAGAATCGGCCGGAAAACCAGCCTTGGGTCCCGCCCACATATTTAAAGCGCCGGTCATCATTCGGCTGTATAAACATGTTTATTGGTCCGCGCCCCTGTCGCTCAGGCTTGAACTTCGGCTCCCTCTTCCTTGTCGGGAGCGCTTTGAAATTGTTGGCCACCCTAAAGGGGAGGAAGTCAATCGGCTTTTTGTTTGAGCAACGTCGGATAGATACCGGCCCTTCTGTATAAGTTTTCTCTCCTTTGTGGTTCTGGTGGTGGGTGTAGGAAGAAGCGCCTAGGTATTCCCCAGGAAAGAAGTTTACATTATCTTTTTTGCTGTTGTTGTTTGGTCGTTTTCATTGTCTTCGTTACGGTCGTTTTGTTTGGATGTTTTGTTTCGTTTTGTTATCGGTTGCGGAAAAGTGCGCTTTGCTACGTGCGAACTGTCTGGCTGCCAGGCGAGGGGACATGAGCGTCTAACGGGACAATGCGGCCCCGCTGGGGAAGGAACGGGGATCCCAGTGGTGCCCGTCCGAAACCGAACCCAAAATAATAAGAATAATCATAATCATAAGTAGTAACACTAAAAGCTCCGCAGAACTGAAGTGGGGGCGCAGTCGGTTCCGGAACCGGCACCGTGTTGGAGTAGCTGGAAGGAGTGGTGGGGGATTGCGGCGCGTTTTCTAGGATGGCATCGGCCAAAGGCGCACTGGGGGCGGACAATGAGGACGGTTCATTCCGGGACACCGGCGGCGCCACAGGCGGCTCCCAGATGCATGGGGACGCGCCGCAGCCACCCGGCAGCAGCAGGACGTACGCTTTGGACGACCTGGACACCGTGGCCACGGTTGGTGAGTCCAGGCTAACCAGTCTTTCAAAGTATACCTTTAAAACGCATATGGATGGATATTCATATTTTTTACAAAATGAAAAAAACCTGCACGGGCTGCTACGCATCCAGGTCGGATTCTCATTTTTCTTCATTTTAATGCATACTGACAGGGTCGCCGGGCTTAATTGTCCGCTTGGGTACCCGAATCTGAGTAAAAAATACTACATGACAGGTCACACTGGTGCAAACTTTCCTTTCTTTTTTGCACTGGGGCTGCTGACGAATCCGGCCTCAGTGACGGTGTGAGTATGAGTATATTACTTTATTATAGTATATTATGGTACAGTATTTACAATACTCGTTTTCTCGTGTATATGGGAGGTTTATTGTGTAATAACTAAGATATCATTGTTACCCAGCAAAAGAAGTGGCGTCCATAGTATTAACAATTTGACCAAAATAACATTATTGATGTGTCTGTTTGGGGGGTTTATTGTCCGTTTCTCTTCTCAGGACCTTGGCTGAAGTTCAGCCTGAATGCGATCAGGATTATCAGTGAAATCAGGCGCTCTGACTAGCGTACTGTTTAATGATGATGCCTATGCTTGTACTTTTTTCTTACTTTTAAATCATTATACTTTGTTATTAATTTTGACTTTGTTGGTTCTTTCCATGGAGATCGAAGAAAGTGCACTGTGGGTCAAACTCACTATTCTTTTCATGAAGAATTAGTTTAATTAATAATCTAATGCAGTTTCACTGGTATAATCAAATCATTGATAATTTATTTCTGGGAATCCTGTTAGAGATGTGGTGGTGATTAATTATTGTAATTCCCCTATTGTCTCTTCTCAAATGGAAAGAAATTAATTGAGGGAAAGTATTGTGGGATTGTGTAAAGGGCTGGTGGAACTGGCTTAGTCTTCATTTTTTTGATGGGTAGTTATTCCCGCAATTTGTTGTGATATTTCCTTCAGCGCTAAGACATTACTGTCGATCTGGCAGTATGATTCTTGGTAAACAGGAAGGGGAGGTAATAATGGGAAAAACAAATGAAATGCTTCTCTGTTTGCTCCAGATGTAGCAGGACATGCCCCTTCAGGCCTGCTCTACCTGCTGCTCTACCTCATTTCTGAGCACTGCTGCTCTGGTTGCCAGGTGCTGGCCACCTTGCTGTTTTACAGATGGGTGGGGAGTGCTAGCATAGTTTTTATTATGGCATGGCAACCTCTACTCACTGTGCTGCATCATCGGAGGAAAATATTTCCACAGAGCCTGCAATTCATGAAATGTCATGGGGCTTTTTCTTGATTTATGACCAGTTTCTGTTTAAAGGAAAAGTAAAATCTGACCTCTGGTATTCTGTAGGTTTCTTCAGGTAAAGTCAGGCCAGTAACCCATAAACCAAATTTAGATACACGTTCTGTAGCAATAACGTCTTTTGATAATTATTTGCCTGTCACTTATGGTAACGTTTGCATGTATCAGGTATGCAGATTGGATTATGCTTTGGAAAGATTTTGTTATGCGTTGCCCTGGCAGCTTTGCAGGGCTGTTACTGTGTTTAATGTGTCTGGGCAAGCATTATTTTTTAAATTTTTTTTGTGGCCTAGTCACACCAAAACTTGTGCCTGCAATCTATGCGTGACGTGTTTATGTGTAACACTGCCGTATCTCTGTTTAAGTGTAGGTGTGTCTTTTATAGGGATGGTTTGAGGTGGTGCGTCAAGCCAAGAGCTTCACAGGCAGTGTGGTTTTTGAGAGCAGCACTTTCGGCCTTGTAAGCTGCAGTTGTGCTGAAGTAAATGTCAAATGAGCGTTTCCCCCTTCCTCAAAGTGAGTCCTGCCATCAGAAAACCCTGTTTCCCTTATTTCCCTTATTCCCTTTCTAGACACCTGTGCAGGCCAATAAAGTTTGGGATTTATCGTACAATGATGCTTGGTGGTAAATGTCATTTAAGGGTGAGTTTTTATTGTTAACCATGTTAAGTTCATGGAAGCATATCAACCTCTGATGTAAAGATAATGGAAAATACTGGGGTCTTGTTGGGTCATTATAATCCTTTAAATGGCCAAGACCCTTGACTGCTGTGTAATGTAATGGATGTTAAATTAATGAGAAACTTCAGGGACCATAGTCAAATACCTGCAGCTACCAAGAACTTAATTTTGTTGAGTTTATATTCAGTCACTAATACGGAGCATAGTTATACCATACTATATTGCATATTTTCCTTTAAATTCCAAATGATTGTAAATATGAACAGCTGTGGGAGAAATAGCTTGTAATTTATTATGGTGACAATAATAGTTTCTACTGAGTTGCATTTTGAAATCATCACAAGGTCATTAGACCTAGGGAAGCATACCATACTATCTTACAGAGACGCCCCAACCTCGGGTTACCATACATCTGGGTTCCCCCGGACACGTCCTCTTTTTGGGCCCCTGTCCAGGCAGTTTTTTAAAAAAATGTGCGGGTTTAGCGCTGCAACCCGTATGACCCAATGTGGCAAGTTACGGTGGAATACCAAGTTAAGGAAATGGCACCAATTTTCAATATATCGCAGCCACTCAGTATCATCACACAGTATTTGCAAGGTTCGTGCACACATTTACTTTAAAAATTAAACGATATGCACATCCCTACATGTCACACTCCTCATGAGTGAGGTCTGCTTCCGTAAACCATTGTCACTTTGTATTTGCGTGAACCAGAGCATGTGAGCGAAGCGGAGCGGGAGTGGAACGATTTTGGCCGGAGCAGGAGTGAACATGGAGTGGAATATTTGAAGAAAAAAAAACACTTGAGCATCAGCTTATCTCTCGCACCGTCTCGCATGACTGTCACATACCGGAGCCGCCCGCACTATGCCTCTGTAGCATGACTGACCCAGAAATACATTTTGGCTTGAATGTGGATTTGGCTGCTCAGTTATTTTGATGCCAGGCTACAGTTTAAGCTAAAATGAAAAGACAATGCAGATTAGAGCTGGGCGATATGGCAAAAAAAATGATCACGATATTTTTTCCTGCATTGACCGATATCGATAATTATCAATATTATACTTTCACAATGCTGTTCCGTGTAATAATCAAAATAATAATCAAAATAACCCTATTCTGAAATGAATAATGAATACATGGAAATAAACAATATTAGTAAACAAATACTTATTTTCTAACTTAAGTAAGTTTTACTGTTTACATACAAAATTTGCTTAAAATTATAAAAGGTTATTGATTTTCAAGTATTCAAAGAAACATGGCTCAAATGAACAAAACCATATAATAATGTAACGATGTGCAAAACTGTATAATATTGCAAATATGTTAAAGGGCAAACATAAAATAAAGCAGGACAGAACTGACTGCAACAAATATCTTCCTTTATTCTTGGTCTCTTAAAAACTTTTTAAAATTCTGAGGTAGAAAAGTATCTAAACCAAACAAAAAACACTTATTAAAAAAATGCCAAATCATGGTTAGATTCTTTTGTCTGGCGCTGCAAAACGTCACCACACGTCATGTCACATGGTACAAAATCCTCGCGAGAGCAAGACGACTCGAGACAGACCGTGCAGCACAAACTTTAACCGCCGTCACGACACAACTTTGCCCTTATTGGCTGAAGATTTTAGTCACACACATGACGTTTGTATCCCAGGAAGTTCCAATGCATTATCTGTTATTTCTCCCAAAAAGCACGTAAAGCAGTGAGAACTGGTTTTCAGTTCATTTACCTGGTAAAATTAAGTTTAAATAAATTACATAAATGCTCTAACAGTCCACGTAAGTTAGTGGTTTATTTATTGTTAGTTACTATAATGTTGCGCTGCTTTATTTGTTTAATCGTCCAGTCTGTGAAGGCATTCAAGTAAAAATTGCATTGTACTCTGTACATGACAATAACTTATATTTCAAGGATTCAATGTATTTGATCTTTTTCCTGGCAGCTATATTTTTACATAGAGCCACTATACACAATAGTTTTATTCACTGCTAACAGTTTGTATCAGGAGTTGGTTATGGTAAAAGAAGTCATGTGCATGCAGGTGGTATTTGTATAGATTTATCTACACCCTTCTGGCAGTGCTGCCATTGCAGTCAGGTCTCACAGACTACGAGGAGTAGAAGTTGTCCGACTTGGCCGCAGTCAGTTTATACTCCATAAGGTGCAGAAAAAGAGGCTACAATTTGCACGAGCTCACCAAAATTGGACAGTTGAAGACTGGAAAAATGTTGCCTGGTCTGATGAGTCTCGATTTCTGTTGAGACATTCAAATGGTAGAGTCAGAATTTGGCGTAAACAGAATGAGAACATGGATCCATCATGCCTTGTTACCACTGTGCAGGCTGGTGGTGGTGGTGTAATGGTGTGGGGGATGTTTTCTTGGCACACTTTAGGCCCCTTAGTGCCAATTGGGCATCGTTTACATGCCACGGCCTACCTGAGCATTGTTTCTGACCATGTCCATCCCTTTATGACCACCATGTACCCATCCTCTGATGGCTACTTCCAGCAGGATAATGCACCATGTCACAAAGCTCGAATCATTTCAAATTGGTTTCTTGAACATGACAATGAGTTCACTGTACTAAAATGGCCCCCACAGTCACCAGATCTCAACCCAATAGAGCATCTTTGGGATGTGGTGGAACGGGAGCTTCGTGCCCTGGATGTGCATCCCACAAATCTCAATCAATTGCAAGATGCTATCCTATCAATATGGGCCAACATTTCTAAAGAATGCTTTCAGCACCTTGTTGAATCAATGCCACGTAGAATTAAGGCAGTTCTGAAGGCGAAAGGGGGTCAAACACCGTATTAGTATGGTGTTCCTAATAATCCTTTAGGTGAGTGTGTGTGTATGTATATATATATTTTTACAGGGTGGTTAGGGGGCACTCATTCATAGTCATAAGAGATGTGCTACCCGATTGGCAGTGAACATAAAAACTCATTAATATTCTGATCCCCAGACACATCCTATTTTTCATCTTACCAAATATGGTAACCCTACCCCAACCTACCCTTAATTTTATGCTCTTCAATCGTAAATATTAGTGTAGATGTTTTGGAATTGTTGCTGCTGAGTACATTCTAGAGTTTTTTGCATTTTCGGTATTAAATTGTACCAATCTCAGGTATTTAACTCATGATGTGAAACAGTCTCTCTTTTAGACTTGCGTGTTGGTCAACTACAAACTAAAGCCATATTTTCCCAAGCTGAAACTAAATGAAACCATCAGGATTTCACAAACTGTCCAGTGTTGTACATTGGACAAAACCTGTGTAATGCTGTACGTTCACATACATGTTGTGAAATAGATTTAAAAATGTAAAAGAATTGGAGATGTCTGCACTGTGAACGTATTATTTTTAAAATGTTATTTTTGCCTTGTGTAAAAAACTGTGGATTTTTATCTGATGTGCTCACAAACAGCTTATCTTCTAATTGATTTACAATACTTTAATTGTCACAGCTGTACTTTTTTTGCATGTTCTCCCATTCTTCTGTTGTTTCAGGCAGCTTCCCCCCCCCCCCATTAAGGGGGAAAAGATGACACGTTGTAAACTTTTAAGAGGTGACTAACAAACATGTGCATTTCCGTGTCTAAAAATGCCTGTTAACTGTTCTTAATGATCTAAAAAGTGCCATTTGACAAATGTAGCTCACAAGTTGTTGACTGGAGCTGTGTGTTAAGATTCATCACTGTCACAGCTTCATGATGAAGCGACTCCTGCCTCATCCTGCCCCCCCCCCCCCCCCCTCCAACCCCTCCCACCTCATCCTTGTTGAAACAGGCAGCATTGAAGGATTAGACTTTCTTTGAAACTGACTCCTTCATTTGAACAATGCAATCCTATACTGCTCTGCTGCTATATGATCAGTGTGTGGTACTCTGTACTACTCTAATGGGTTATCCATTATTTTTTTGAGAGGGGTGTTTGCCATGGGTCAAAATTAAATTGGCAGCCCAAGCTTTTGCTGAAAGTAATCATTTTATATTCTTAGTATGTAAGGTTTATGAAACTGTAATAATGTTTTCTCAGTAGTCTGCTGTTTGATGCTGCTTTTCTTATTAATATTTAAAATGTTTCTGCAGTTGTGCTCTGTAGCATTAGTATTGTGCCTTGGTTTTCATCTAATGTGCAACAATATAGATGTAGACAAATGACAGACAACTAGTGAGATGTATGTAATGATTATTTTGTTCAATATTGCGATCAGGATTAATATGATTACTTATTGACTTTGGAAATGTTATGGATTTATTGAACTTTAAAACTCTACATATAATTCAACTGAAGAATAAAAATGAGGTGGAAAGGGGTGCGCTGTATTTATAACACCAGACAAAGCGGGCGCAGCATTGAGAAATGAAATGCACACAATATTAGTTTTATATCCAGCAAAAGCTGTTAATGTAAGCACACTTGCCTCGTGATTCGACGACCTGCTAAGGGAGGAGTCATCTTTCTCATTTGATAGGGCAAGACTTTACTTTGGCTTTTAGAGTTTCACCTTTAATAAAAAGTTTTACGCCCATTTCTGTTGCCGGCACATTGCATGTGCTTAATGCAACCTTAATGACCTACTTAATAAACGTCTCTGGTCCTTGCTGTGTAGCTTGAGCATTAGTGCTTGTTTTTGCGGTTAATGTCTAATGTGCTCCTATGACAATTCCGTAGGCTTTTCAACTGCTGTGTCATCGTGTTATGATTACACTAGGTGACCTAAACACCCGGTATAAAGTTTCAGTCCTGCCCGGCCCATTTCCCAGAACAAAAGCCTTTTTTATTTTAGCCCAGTCGGGCCAAACACTAAGTAAGCTCCCTAAGAGATTCCACTCCATCTTATGGTATTGACGGTAGCTGATTTCAAGCTTGGACCCAGCAGCTGACTACCTGTGCTAGGAATCCACATGGACAGAGGGAATGAGGATCATTTTTTGTCCTGGTCTATGACTGGTTACATTCGGTTGAACAAGAAACATTGGGAGTCATTATCACAATATCTGAGCATCACATCTTTTCCCTGAGAAGTTTTCTGCATTGAACTCTGACTTTCTCATGAGTGCACTCAACTATTGATGGGCTTTTTAAGTTTGATATGGCATATCAGGAAAACGGGCAATGTCAGCAGTCCTCATGACCAACACCCGCCTTCCGATCCATTTGTCGAATGCTTAGTGTCACATGATCCCCAAGGGTGTGAAATGGCCGTCTGGTTTGTAAAACATTATGTTCCAATTGTGTGCTCAAAGTTCCTGTGGAGCTGGTGCTTGTCATAGTAATGGGATCGCTGACTAAGGCTCCCCACGCGTCATTTTGTACATTTTGGTTGATTTTCCATTTCTTAGGTGTGTTCTGAATTGTCAGTTTTGGAAAATTTTCGTGACCATATTCAGAGAATGAATCAGGTCAGCCCTGAAACTTGGATCACCAATTTATGAGAGGATGGATGAACAGATGGATGGATGGATGGATATTTATGTTTTCTTTTTGAATCTCTGTCACAGTTAAAACCTGTGCTGTGTGCCTTATCATCTGTTCCTGTGTTTCCTGCACTGCTTCCCGCATGTTGACATTAATACTTAAGTTAACGCCCTCAGTTAGATAAACAACCATAATTTGTGCACTTCTGATTTTGTCCTGTCTTTTTGTTTTGTTTGCAGCTAACTAGTTAGTGCAAGAAGGTGACTGAAAATTACCAATAACATTCAGGCTATTAATGGTACAAGTCTTCCTCTGCACCTATCCCTGAAGGGCGAGTGCCTTTGATATCATGTTACTGTAATGTATAGTCCAAGTCAAACACCCTGTTGTGCATGTTTGTTGAATGAACTGAACCTCTTGATCATCAGACACTTTCTGTTTACTCTGTAAAAAGGCATTTATTTTTGATTTCTTTTAATTGGCAGTTTCTTTTGTTCTGGGTCACAAAGTGTCAACTGCAACCAACTTGCCAATTTTAATGCTAGCTAAGCTGCATACCCCCTGGTACACTATTTACTCTAGAAGGTCTACTGCTTTGACCTCAATTGCAGCATGAAACTTCTCATGACCAAAGCCAGCTGGTATGGTACTTTCTAGGGTATCAAGAGCAACCATTATTGTTCCTCCAAACTTTTATGCTGACTGCTTATGATGATTAATAAATGAAACCCTATATTTTTAGATTTCTTTAAGAACTTGAATGTAAACTTGAAGTAAAGTTTAAATGTTTAAAAGTTTAAAAGTCATTAAAATGTTTCAGCAAAATTAACAGGCTAGTAAATAAATTTGGCCTAAAATAAAAAACACTAATAAATAAAATGTGACCTTTTTGTTTCCAGTTAGAATGAAGTAACAGAGATCTCCTAAATCCTGTCTGCAAATACTTGTATCAACTAAGGATTCAGATATACACAATAGTAAAACTGTTCAGCTATGTGTGCAGTTACCCATCTTACTTGCAAGTTGTGCTGTAAAATACAAAAGATATCGTATTTAACGTGTCTTTATTTGTTACATATACTACAACACAAGCATTTAACATAAACATTAGGGCTATTACAGTACACATATTCGTTGTGTAATGTTTGGTCCATCTTTTTTTTTGTTTTGTGTACACAGCGAAATAAATTAATGCATTCTATTGACATGGGCGGAACCTAAATTCATAAGTAGATGTTCAACATGGAAAACAACATGCTAATTCTAGCTGAGAGTTAATCACGGCTAATGTTTCATTCCAACCAGTTTGGAATTATTTTGGTTTCCCAATAAATTACACCAGCACTGAAAAGATGGTAGTCCTGGTGACCCTAACTGTTGCAGGTTAGTAACTCTATTTGAAATAACAGATAAATTGAAATTTTTAGGGCGCTGTCTAGTATGCTTAGGTTTACTTGTCAAATTATATAACCCCAGGAAATATTGACAATTCATGATAATTATGAAAATTAGTATTTCCTTTAAAAATTGTTAGAAACATTCACCCCAAGGTCATGTGTGTACATAAGTGTGCATGATAATTCCTGTGAAATTTTGATTTTAAATTGAAATGTCAAATAGTGTAAGCATTTAGATTATTTGACTCCTATTACAAGCCTTTCTATTAGAGGCCAATATTGTCAAATATCAGTAGTTTATGATGCTGGTTAAGATGTAATAGATAGTAAGTTTATATGTGAGACTTTTTTCAAGTGTTCAATGCTGCAATTTTGGGAAAAGTATTTATCCACAACATTATTATGACTTTGACTAGTTCTTTGACTGTAGATGCAACATGGTCAGGTGGTGTAACTGGTTTGTGTCAATTGGCGTAACCAGTTTTTTTTTTTTTTTTTAAATAAAAATATAATATGCTGGAAAATTAATGTAGGAAAAATATAATCCTCTATTGCAGTGTAGTAATGTTTTTGTTACATTATTTCATAGTTTGTGAAAGATTATTTAGAAAATTCAGGTTTTCAGCATATGTCCTTTCAATATTGCAAAAAACATTAACTTTCAATTTAGAGATAATCCTAATAAAATCTGTTTTTACGTGATATTTACAATGAAGTAATTATTTTGTATATACTCCAGGTGCATAACATTTAATATTTTTCATTCCTTTGTTTTTAAGCTATTTGACATTTTCAGGCACATTCAGTCTTACCTTTTGTAAAAAATGTCAAGGGTGACATTTCAAATGACATGAAACCAACTTGAATACAAAATGCACATTTTAACAAACTTCACGTGCTTTTAAAACAAGTTTTGAAAGATTTTTGAATTGCTCATCTTGCCAACCCTTATCTCTCACTGGCCCATATGCAGCCAAACTGGGTAGTAGAGAATACAAGATGTAATTCATCATGATTGTTATGATTTTATATTTTTGAATTTTGCATATTTTAACATAGTGTTACTAACTGTTTGTAGTTTTAATAAGTAATTTCAAACGTGATTCTTTTTTCATGCTGTACTGAAATTGCACTGAACCATGAACTCAGAACTGGGATTTGTACTGAACTGTGACTTCTGTGTACTGTTTACTCCCCTAGTAAATGTATAAAACAAGGGACAAGTTGAAAGAACATTTTGAAAAGAAAAGGTTAACATTGCTGATTTGCAAGCTGTTCCAGACTTTTCTGGTAATAATGTTCATTGGCTCTATATGCTCATTGTTTCTTTTTTAATTTACTTTTGGAATTTAAATCGGCACTCAGTTTGGATGACAATTCTTATTTTGAACTTTCTGTATGTACATGCTCATAAAATGCAAATTGAAAAAGGTTCTGTTTATAATTATGCAAGAAAATACAAAATAATTGAATTGGGATTTCAATATTGTACAAATCAGTCGTGATTATTATGATAGTTATGCTATACTGTTGAAGGCAGCAGCTGTTCTGTTTTATTTGCTGCAACTGGGATCTTTTTTTAATCTATAGGTTGTGACTTTCTTTCTGTGTCTAAGTTGGTTGCCCCTGGTATCAAGGTTCCATGCTAATCTAGCGAGAAGCTGTGTGCTAACTAGGGGACCTTCTCCAGAAAGTACCTTACTTTCTGTTGGTCGCAATTAACCCATAGTGTTTAATTAGTGCTCAATGTATAGTTAAAAATATTAAACACTTGAGATATATTGATACGAAGATATAGTTGTGTGGAGTATTTGGGGATAGTGTCAGTTGACTGGGTTTGTTCGTGTAAAGCATATAAATGTACCTATACTGCTGCATGCTCTCAGTAACCCAGATGCTAGCTTGATTCCAGTTCCAAGAACCATAATCTGCTTCCATGAAGTTGTTTCCCACATTTAGGCTAGCCCCAGTTTCGTGTTTGTCACGTCGGCCTAAACCCCACCCAGTCTCTGTCTTACCCCGAGGACTGGAAAATATTTTGAATAAACTAGCTCCCTGCTGCCAAGTCACCGAGTCATGTGCTTCTGTTTGCTGTCCCAACTGGAGACGTCCTTGCAATTGCATGGCATTTTCATGCCAGGGATATTTCATTTAGCGTTCCGCTGAACACTCGCACTAACTTAAATTAACCTGGCAACACTCACAGCACGGTTGTACCCTCAGACAACGCTCTGTCTTGTCGTTTGGGTTGGGCGGGTATGGCCGAGCTACCCTTCCTGATAGTGTGATACCCACCTTGACCTCTGGATCAGTTCTGTGTAAAAGGGGCCATAGCATGAATGTGCTTCTTGGCTGGAAGCGCTGTCCTGGGGCCAGACTGGGGTTTGAATCACTATTGAATCATTGTTTTTTTTGTCCTTTAGCTACTGTTGCTGTTTGTATGAGATGAGTGATTTGTTTGTTTGTTGCATTTTATTATAACCAGCACTATAGTCTTGCATTGGAAGTATTTACAAGGGGAGGGTGTGGATGTTTTGGGGTGCGGTGAGGTCGGGGAGTCACCTGTAATTTAGTGAGGATGCGTCTTGGAAAAGGGATCTGAAGCAGTGGTCTCGCTCATCAGGGTTTTGCTACTGTTTGCTCGGTAGTTAAGAGGGCAAGATGTGCATTTGTTTTTCTTTTTTCTTTTTCCTCTGGTTCCCCTAACCATCGTGTCCCCGGAGTGCCAAGTAAAATTGTCCCTTTTTATCCTCCAAGCAGTCTGGATCTCTTTGATATAACAGAGCCTTTTTATTATCCACGGGACACAGAGAGAGCATGTCGGCTCTACTTAAAGAACCTGAGATGGGAGTTGAACCCACAATGCTGGGGCTGTGAGATATAAGGACACAGTGCTAACTGTTGCACCACCAAACTGCTCTTGTTGTGTTTAACGCACATCTATTACAAATTAGCTAAAAATGGAAAGGTTTTAGATTGTATCACATGCCTGTCAATCCAGATGCAGGCTTGGCAGTCGTTGCTGGCTCTGTGAGGTCCTGTGCCATGTTACAGGTCTGTAGCTTTCCCCAGAAACAACATACTCAGGTGACGCAACAGGTAACAAGTGACTGCAAATGCGTGTTTTCTTTTTTCTCCTGATCTCCTACAGAGGGAAGTATTGTTTGCCTGTTTTGCATCGGTTAGTTCATGTCAGTCTGGTCTTGGGTTGGACTCATTTACTGTCAGCTGGGTAAAATATTACTAGGTATTTTCTGCACAATATTTTAAAAGTTTTTTGTTATTTAAATTAAGGGATGACCCAAAGTGTCACTCAAAGGACAAATGTGATACTCATTGGATTAAATTCAAACTTAAAATCAAACTGTGCAGCAAAATTGATTAAGGGTAATTATGTAATTTTCATTACACCTATGACCCTTTCATTAATGGTCTGCTGCAAAGGCGCAGGAGTGGGAACATTCCCTACAATCCCTGAGAGATGAAAGTGGAGTTTTGTGAACTAATTTTTCATTCAAGCGAAGGGAATACGGAATACCCATCAGGATTGTGACTCGTTAAAGAAACGAGCAGCCTAGCCAATTAGCCGTGGCTCTGCAGAAGAGTGGGTGGGCCAGATCGACCCAGCAGAAGTGAAAATGGAGGGGGGAGGGCCTCTCGGTTGCATATCAGCAGGATCTTCAAATATATCATCTCATGACAGCTGAAGCATCTCATTTCCTAAGTATTTATTGACATTCATTGTCTGTGCTATTAGACAGCACAGTTGCTCTTTCTGCAGCAGTCAAAAGGTTGGTTTAAAGCTCGAGAATAAAAACACCGTCCCACACCATGTCATGCTGGATATTACCTCCGTGATATTGGTACCATGATGGAGAAACGTTGGAAAATCCCACGGATGGCTCTTGCAATTGAATCCGACAGCTAGCTGTCTCGCGATGTAATTTGTGCAGCTATTACCCGGAGGCTGTCCACACATTCCAGGTGTCCTGTTCTCCGTGCAAGCAGTTGTTGTCTTATTTCATTGTGTGTCATGTTAGGTGTAAACTCAGTCGAGTCAGAGGCAGATATATTAGTACAATATCTTCGAAGCTGTGGGCGGACTTTCCTGGCTTGGGGCTGGTTCCCCACACCTGTTTGGGTTTCAGGCATGGAACTGCAGGTGAACGATGAGGAATCAGAAGACTGGTGTTTATCTGCTGTAAGTACATGTCCTGGAGGGTGGAGGCAGGAACACTGTTTGACTTCTCGTCTGCAGGATTGTCTGCCACCTGCTGCTCATATCTGCCCTCAATCCCCTGAAACTCTCCATGGTCATCACAGCAGTGAGCTATCCTGCAATCTGAAACTCATGTCCATGAATGTGCTCCAGCATTAAACTGTTCATTTTCATGCCATGAGCACAAAGCCTGAATAGTTTATTAAGGAAATATTTTTCATGCAAGTTATGTGTATATTTTCATAGTAATGATTTCTGCATTCCATTTGGGGGAATGTTTTTTGTAGTGGTGACAGTCCGCCCACGATGGTAGTAGTGGTGTGGCCGCTTTTAAAGTCTATTTTTAATGGACAGCAGCATAGTCAGTCCCTGCCGGTTGTTCATTAATTATACAGAAGGGGAACTGGTGTGAGAGCTGATTGGGGAAATGAGGTGTGCAATTAAAGGTGAATTGACTTGCAGTCTTTGTGATTCTGATCATTTGATTTATTGATATTTTTGAGGCACTCTGGTACATCAGAATATCAATTTAAAATTAAATGTGTCATTGTGGAATGTGATATGGCCTTTTTAAACTTTATCTTAACCTCAGTGTGTGTGTGTTTTTGATGTCAAGTTTTGTTTTGGTGGCACAAGTTGGTACTTATTAAGTTCTGTATCATTTGACTCATGATTACTGATGTATACAATTATGGGTCCCTCATTAAATTCCCTGTGCTCTAGTATTTTAGTAGTAGCGTGGTACAAGATCTGGATTATTAATGTGAAATGAGAAGTTTGGTTCTATAAAAGGGGAAAACAATTTTGGACAAGTTTTTCAGCAAATCAGCTATATTGATGGTTTTAGTAGTTTGTTTTAAGGAGTATTTACAATAATAAAAATGCATGCAATGCACCGGTTACCCTCATGCCAGGCACTGTTCCCCAGCTCCTGCTGACATGCGCCTCTACCACGCAGGAACCGGGACGTTCGGCCGAGTGTTTCTCGTGAAAGACAGAAAAGCCAACGGCTACTTTGCACTGAAGGCAATGAAGATCCCAGAAGTGATTCGCCTGAAACAGGAGCAGCACGTCCACAACGAGAAGGCAGTTCTTACGGAGGTGAACCACCCCTTCCTAATCAGGCTGTGAGTATCGCTTCCTGTTTCCCTCAGTTTAACAGAACATGCTCAGATACATATTTACATGCATGCAGAATCATCTGCCACGATTCCACTGCCCAGAAGTATTTTACAATGGTGTTCTGCTCTTGGGTTATTCCTCTTAAGTATTACTATAAAGGTTAAAAACCTTCTAAAAACCATTTCTGAGAATTATTTGAAACTATTTTGTGCATTATGTGATTGAATTCAGTAAAAATATGGATATTTATTCATATGCTTTTGTACTTAATTACTTTATTTTCTAGCCATTCTTTTCACATAGTAAGTTTCAGTTCAGAATAATACAGTATGCCTTAAGTTTTTTGACGGGATAAAAGGATGACAAATCCTGTGTTTAGATGCTGAGGCGGCTTTCCAATTACAGTGCTGTTTTTCCTGGCGTGGAAAATGGGGCTGTCTGCTTCCGCTGCCTTGTGTTGCTGCTGAGTGATTGGGACCCTGGTTTCTTCAGCTGTGGGGAAAGCTGCCTTTCGCACCTGCGCTCTGCTCCTCAGGTTTTGGACGCACCACGACGAGCGCTTCCTCTACATGCTGATGGAATACATAGCCGGCGGCGAGCTCTTCAGCTATCTGCGAAACCGGGGCAGGTTCAATAACAGCACGGGCCTCTTCTACACCGCGGAGATCGTGTGCGCCATCGAGTACCTGCACTCCAAGGAGATCGTTTACAGAGACTTGAAACCCGAGAATATACTGCTGGACAGTGAAGGGCACATCAAGCTCACAGACTTCGGCTTCGCTAAAAAACTGAGCGACAGGTAATGGTCACCTCTTTGCTAAGTGGGGTGCATGAGGTTTGATAAAAGCATTACACTGCACTTCATCGCATTCAAGGTGATGGAAGCAAGCTGGGGTAAATATGTCTAAATATTATAGGGGTAAACCTGATACAGTATCCAAGTGCAAACAGTGTTTATTTCTGGCACTTTGTGTGCTTCTGAAATATCCTCATGTGATTATTTTAGTTAAAATCAAACTTTATCTAGTAAGGGATAAACCTGTTAAAGCTGATTTACACTTCTGCGTTGAGCCTATGCAGAGCTTACGCTGTGGCCTCCACCATCCCGAACATTTATACTCGTGCACTGGTGCGTCTGTGTCGATCAGCAATTACACCAGCAAAGCTCTAATTGGCTGAAAATGGGTGGTTTAATTTTTAGTGTCAAAGGAGCAAAAACTTAACAAGCTTTGCAATTCTAATGATTTTTCTTTCTCAATATTATCTAATATATGTTTGAAAATCAGTTTAAAGTTTGCAGCCCCACTTTTGCACGAGCTGTGTATGCGTTCCCTGAGCCAATCATAAGCAGTTTTATCCTACCCGTTTAAATCACTCACAGATGGGTCTGAGAGAAATGTATTTATTGTTAGCTCCTTTTTAGCTTTATAAATATTGTAGTATTTATTGCAAAAAATCACCAACATCATTTGTATACGAGGAAGTGCAATGCTACCAAGCGGAGCAGTCACAGTTGCTGCAGTCTGCATTGCCGCGAGGTATAGTTTCTGGGGAGGTGCACGTCAGAATACGGCGCAGGGTATACGACTATGGCGGACCTACGGTGTAGATTTTACACTGGAGTATAAATCAGCATTTAGCAGTATAGTGTATCAGTAGAGTTTGCGTGGTCCACTTGTATTGCTTGGGTTTACTGTGAGTACTCCTGTTTGCCCATGAGTAAATTGCCCATAGTATGATTGTGTGTGCCCTGCGATGGCCTGGCATTCCACCCAGGGTGTTTCTGGGGATAGGCTTCAGGTTTCCCTGTGACTCTGACTCAGAGAAGCGGTTCAACTTGGATGGATGGATCGATTGATTAGCATGCATTAAACTCTTGGAAATGTTTAGACATTTGTGCCATGTGACTATTCAGTTCAGGATTTCTCTGCCTTAATGTAATTCAAGCAAAACACAAAAGCTTATGATTCAATTTTCCATACATCTGGATAGTAATAAACGTATCTGTAGTGGATGTTTCTCTGATGCGTAAGCATCCTGCTCATATAATGGAAAACAATAACACTGAACAAATGCAGCTGGAAGACGACTTCACCATCAGTAATGGGCCGTTGGCTACCCAGGGTTTTTCGCACAACAGTAATTGCATTCACAGTGCCATCTAGTGGCCATCTTTCAGAGAACATCGTCAGTTTAGCCAGCCTTGACTGTCGCGACCAAATCTGTTTTGATTTGATGTGTAGTGAAGAGGAGCAAGCTGCTTTTTTTTCCTTTCAAAATAGTAAATGTTTGAGAGCATGGGAACATTTTATATGTGGGTGTGAAGCATTTTATAAACCTCAGTTTGATGTGATTAGTGTACGTCTGGAGATAAATCTTCCACATCTCTGAACAGTGCAGAACTGCAAGCCTCTGGGATAGTGTCATAGTGCAGAATGTCTATAGTGAGATTTGGCTGCATAGCTGGTCACGTGTCTGTTAATAAAAGAATAGATTAACTAGCCTCTGCCTACTCTGCAATTGCTTAAGTTGCTTAGGCAACTGGGTAATTTCAGACATCCTTCATAACTGATAGAATTAAGATTACAGTACATAAAGTTTAATGTTAAATGTTAAGTGCCACAAAAACTGTTGCACCATAATGAGCCTCTGTTAACCTGAGACCCATGTGTTGGCGTGTGTAGTGGTATCCAGAAAGACGTACGGTAATGACTCCTGGTCCAGTGGTCGATAGAAAATGGTGACAACACGAGGAATAAAGGCAAGCATTTGTTGACATTGTGACAGCCTAGAAAGGCAGTAGGAACGAGGAGAAGGTTAGCCTTTATGGTAGGTCCTTGGCTGCTTTATGATGCATCATCAACTGTCACTGCATCACCACATCTTGTTTTGTGTTGAGAGGTCAGTGAGTGAACCAGGGTGTGCTTTTATCTGCTGATGCCTTGACCATAAGTATAAGAGCACTCAGAAGTTCTGCTCTGATGCGGATGAGACTAGGACTGCAACTGTAATATTTTGACATTTTTCTTTCTCTGTATTCTTTCATTATTCTTTAGAATGCTCTACTCATATACTTCCCTACAATAGCCAGCTTGGGTTTCTTGCCTCTCTTCCCTCTGCTTTTAAAAAAAATCCTTTCAGTTGTAATCATTTTGTGCCTAATTATCACGATGTCCACTCTGCCTTAAGAATACAAACTGGAAATGGAAAAAGTTGCCAATTTGGCTAAAGTATCTGAGTAACCATCATAGATTATAACTTTTTTTTTTTAAACATTGTTTTTGAACTGATCAAATTTATAGAGTTGTTATCTGTTGCAGCCTTATATGGTGAGCCTGCACCGAGGCCAAATGAGTCCTTGAGAAGAGAGACCGACAGTGTCACTACAAACTCAATTTCCCCCCTAGTGGGCACAAGAGGCAGCCATTAGAGCTTGGGCCCCGAATGGAAACAAGGTCTTGCGTCGTAAATGAAATCTTGATTTGCCATGTCGCCTAGCCATTTCAGGTGTGCTTGAGTCAAGGTGTCCAAGTCAGAATTACAGGTTAGCTGATCGATTGTGATCACTTGGTAAGTTTAGATTTTTGTCTACTTCATTAGCCTCATCCTTAACATTAAACGCAATGCATCTAGCGCTAGTGCAAAATAAATTGTGCATAACCATGAACCTGGTGCTTCTGGAGTAGAATGAGCAATCAGGGTACTTCAGTTAAGTGTCTAAAGAAATTCTGTATAGTAAAAATTACATCTCTGCATATATGAGCTGCATAATCAAAAGATTTGGTTAACATCATTTGTGTAGAAAAAGGGGCATTTGCAGTCTCTGCAGGTAGAGTCTAGGACCCAGTAACTCTAGCCATCTGCCTGACCAGCATCACACATGAGTAGAACTGCCGCCACCATGGCAACAGTCATTACAGACCAAGCAGCCAATTAACACGCTGTCTGAATACAGCGAGGAAGCAGCGGGACCCTAACTGCCCAAGCAGAGAGGACTCACCTTGTGATAACGGGGCGGGTGGATGTTTTACACGCTTGCCGTATGGCAAACACCTGTGGAGAACTTCTCACTACTTCAAGGAGGACAATATCATGCCTTCCAGGCCTGATGCGTTACACAAAGAGCCTGAAGTACAAATTCTATGCCCTCAGCTTTTATCCTGCTACCTTTCGCTCCCTGTAGCCTTCCTATGGTGCTACCAGGCAAGTCTACATTAAACGGATAACCAGTTTATCACCAGGTCGTTCATAATCATGCCGCTGTTGCCGGTGATAGACTGTCCAACACCAATTACCTTGTAGCCTCGTCTCATTACGGTGGCTCCCCACGTTTTTTCCGTTTCCTGTGATATCCTGTCCCTAGCCGTGGCTAACGAGTCTATCTGAAGCACATGTCCCGCTGAATGCTACAGCTGCAGCTGAGCGATGGCGTGAGCAGCTAATCCGCTCAACGCCAAGTGAAGCAAATGGCTTTTAAAAATGAGTCAAACTGTAATTCGGTTTCCGGCTCCCCTGTACCGTAGCTACTGTGCAGCATCTAAGGTGTTTGTACTGATTGAATAACTGTGAGTTCATACTATTTGAGAACCTTTACTGATGCAGAAAATAAGAATTCTGAGTAAAGCATTCGACTTCATTGCTGGGTTCTCATGACTGGGCTCCCGAAACCAGATGATTTGCTGACTCAGATGCTAAGCAATTTAAAGCCTTTAATTTAAAATTCTATTACGATTTCTTTTGCCAAGAAGCTACGTATCTTACATGCTCAGGGTGTAAAGCTGCCCCGATTTTGCCCAGTTTCATCGATTGCCATTGCAGTCCCCTGATCCAGCTTGAGCCTTCCGCCAGCCCCAAAACCCTGGAAATGGAAAATATTTAGAAAAACATTCCCACCTAATAAATATCGAGTTCAGCCTGGTTGTCTACAAAAGCTTTGTAACAGCATTGTCAAATGAAGATGGCTCCCTTCAGTGTTAAAGTCTGCTTTTTAAAAATGCCTCTGGAACAATGATTAGTGCCAAATAATGTAGTTTGTTGTTTTTGCTTTTTAGATTAGCGACTCTGTGTGACGTGTGTCTACGGCCCTCTTTTCATGCCTGCACAGGACCTGGACTCTCTGTGGAACCCCAGAGTACCTGGCGCCCGAGGTGATTCAGAGCAAAGGTCACGGCCGAGCTGTGGACTGGTGGGCTCTGGGGGTCCTCGTCTTTGAGATGCTCTCTGGGTAAGTCACCACACCACTTGAGGGGCGCGTCTGTAATGTGTGTCTGCTTCTTTATCTCCCTGGTACTCTCAGCGTGGACATTAATAGTCAATGCTTCACGTTGGACCATGAACACAATATGTATGGAGTTACAATGGTCTCTTTGGTAATAGGTCCCTATTAGTAATGAGAAGGTCTGTATTTCATAGTGTGCTGTATTTGTGATGGTAGGACATCACTCTAGATGCTCCTGTAAGTGTCCAAACTGGTGTCTTCTGCTCGTGGGACTCCCTTGGCAGGGTCGCAGTGACAGTGGAGAAGCCCTTTCAGTGTCTCTGGAGAGCTCAGTCTCTCTGAAAAGTGCTGTGAGCATCAGCTGCTCCCTGAAGTGGTCCACCATGGGGTTTCTCTGTCTCTCAGAACTCCCTTCCGTTCAAATAGCCTGACTGGAAAAATACTGCAGCACTGCATCAGAGTGGCTTTGGTTCTGCCCGGATGTTTTTCTTTAGTGTTTTCGCACCCAGGTGGGCCGTCGATATCCCCGGCTTTGTGTCTTGGAATACAGCATGTCGATTTAGGTTCTTGTGCTACAGGAAACATCAGAATACATGCTGCTTCAGCAGTTTGACTTTCTCAGTTTCTCATGTGTGCCCGAGGGCTTATTGCCGGCTATCAGTTTATAAAAATCTGAAAAGCCCTGGAGAAAGCCGCAGGAGATCAGGATCTTCAAGGGAAACAGCAGCTCCCATGTTATCTCCATCTAACGCCCATGTCGCAGTCAGGATGAAAATATGTTCAGCATCTTGTAGTAAGACCGAGAAATTTAGTACCAAGCTCAGCTCTTTCCTGGGTAGTTCTCACCTCACCTCAGTGCTTTAGTTCCATTTCTGCAACGCCCCTACTGGAGGGTGGTTTGAAATTCACAAAGAATATCTGCATGCTTTAACTCTGTTAAGAAAATGAGTGATCAATAAAGCACTTAAGGAATATATGGTAAATAAATATATTAATAATATATTAATATATTAATAAGAAAAGGACTAACAAAATCGGTGGTGGACCTTGAGATCCATCTTTAGAGGACAGTGTATTGGACCTCGCATGCTTCAGAATAAAGAACAGTAATGAGCACTTTCTTCTAATAATTTTGATTTAAAGGCATATGCAGGTCATTTTTGATTAGATTATATCAAATTTATTGATCCCTTACTTTTATAAGTAGGTTATCCATTACATTTACAGCTCTCCATGCATGGTCGGTGATGGTGTGCTACAACAAATGTGCATTGCTGGCCCATTGAGTATTTATGGTGATGGATTTATCTGTCCAGTGGAGGGCAGTCTTAGGTCTTTTGATGTGGAGACTTTGCAAACGTGGTGGACAAGTCACTGTACTGCGCACATAATTTGGATTGCCAATTTCAGAAAAACATGGTAGTTTTATGGCTGCAGTAATTCACAGTGCTATATTAGAAGTAAAATTGGGTAAACTGTTGCTGTGGTTACAGAAGGCAAAGACATCGCCCTTTGCCTGCAAATACAAGTAACCGCTGTGTCCCTTTCCACATATCTTTTAATTCCCCCTATAAATCCATGTATTCAGATTATTGGTCAGTGATAAACTGCACAGAGAAAGAATGTTACAGCTTGTAGGACCTGTTTGCTGCATGTTAACTGCATTTGTATATTTTGCCAAGCTATAACTTGTGTTAAATGAAGTATTTCTGTCTGCCTTAGATCTTAGATTTCTTTAGCTGTGTGGTTTTGACTTCACTCTTCAAAGTATAGCAAGTACATTGACGATCAGTGCTCCAGTCAGGATTTTGGTCTGTTGACCTTCAGTCCAGAGCCAAACCCCAAAACTGCTGATCATTCAGAGCCCTTCTCCACAGGGACACCCGGCACCCGTGGACACCTCCCCCACCTCCTTTTCACAAGTGTGACCCGTGCATGAATGGCAGGACCAGAGGGGCTGTTAATGTTGGCCTGCACCCCCCATTGGCCAGATCTCAAACGGTCAAACAGGATGGTCGTTTTTCTTTCCATGCTTTTCTTTGAGAGCAAATAAAATGCCTAGTGCAGGATTTCAGCACCAGCGTGAGAAACTTCAGCAGAAGGTATACGACCAGAACTCTGTGGGCTCTTGAAATCTACTATGATATAATCTACTGGGCAATTCGGGGCTTTAAGTCGTTTTCCGATGAAGCGTCATGTTGTCTGAAGCAAGCTGAGGAAAACAAAGTACTTCGTATATTTGAAGGCAGTGTCTAACCTCCATAAAGGGGACAGAAAAAGCCCACCACCCTCCCTGTCATTCTGCAGTGAATCGGGTGCCCCTTTGAAGTGACCGCTCCTATAATGGATGTCCTTCTTTGCCCCTGGCTGCAACCACAGAAGTCAGCTTTCAAGAGCCAAAACAAATGGCCCTTTGAGCCTGGAGGCCGAATGCGCTCAAGACAGTGTGCTTTAGTCAAAGGTGTAGCGACGCTTGTTTGTAGATGAAGACCATCTTCCCCAACTCCCAGTTAACGAGAACTTCCAGCCTCTGCGATGAACTCTGCAATATTATGTAGCCATGTATCTGCATCACCTGTGAAGTTTTCCAGAGCATCTGAAATCGAAAGAATTCTTCTTGACAACTCGCCCTCTGGATAGAAGCAGGCCCTTAATTGAAATAGTGCGTATGCTCATATTCTACTGACAGAGTTCGCCGGCTGTTTATGCTGCTCTTTTTGCTCCACTTGATTTATGTTGCTCTTCTGAAAGTTTATTGGCTCATCTGTATATTTCACAGTGAGGAATAAAGAAATTCAGCTGTTAACTGTTTTCTTATCGCTAACTCGTGTTTCAAAGCAAATTCTGAAACCCGCTTTCACCGTGGCCGCTTTTGGTAAAGCTCATACTGCTATCCTAATAGTATTTAAAAAGTATCGATGACCATTAATCGTGATATTGGCCATGTCTCAGGTGTTATATAAAACTCATGGCAGCTGTTACATAACCAGAGGTGCTGCTAATACTGCAACTGTCAACTTGCCAGGTATGGCAGGCAATACAACAGCAGTCTGGAGCCCCAGCTTCATCCAGATTAGCTATGCTTGTCTGTCACATACTTCTTTATAAGCAGCTTATAGGTATGTTAGCTGCTCTGAACTTTCCAGTAGCCATTTTCTCCATTTTAACTATTAGGTAACCAGCTGCCTTTCAAGTCTCTAATGCCCCCAGTGAAGTATCAGGATGATGTGGGACTCGTCCGACTGCTGTGGTTCCTGTCTTTCCTCCCTTAAACCTTTGCCCAGTCATGCGGTTGTTGGAATAATAAGGGTTCTGGTTCTCAGAAGAATCCGGATGTTCTCTTACATCCTACTGACCTTAACCTGCAAAATGCATTAGAATAACCAAATAACTCGCCCTGAAGTTATAAAACACAGGAAGGCAATTCTTTAACTTTTCTGCACTGGCTCCTTTAAGTATTCAGATTTCTAGCAGAGGATTTACACCCCTTTTGGTGGTGTTTTAATAGAGGTAAGGCTCATGTTTTTGCTGGGAGAAACGTTTTGTGAAATTGGCATTTGGTATCACATTTTATTTTGTCACCCTAGAACACTTAATTGTACCGGATTATTCTTGTATTCCTGGTATTCATGTATGCAAATATTATTTAAAATGCATTCATAAGGAAATTCAGAAGGTTTTTTTTAGGTAGGAACGGTAAGAAAGAAGATGACAATAAATAGCATTAATATATATCAATAATGAAGCAGAATTATGGCTTACACAGCTTGTCCGGAAAGTGAATATTCTGGGAAATCTTTTGGCATAATTAATAGATTCACAAGCTTTCCACCATAGCTGCAGACTTTGTTAAAACAAATGAGGTTTTGGGTAAGAGAGAAGGTAACAATGAGACTCCACTGAAGCTTCATGACTGGAGTCTTGGAATTTCATGGATTTGTGTTTCAAAGATTTTTTTATAAGATGCCATTTTTAATGTTGAAAACCACATTAAATATTAAGACAGCTGGAATTCTGGTAGATAACTGTTGACACAGTTGTTGTCTCACAGTTGTTGAGATGAGTAAGATTGAAGTAATGATCAAAATCTTGAATGTTGTGGATAGCATTGCCTGTGTGTGATAATTTGCCTCGCTTGTTTTTTCTTTTCTTTTCTAAAGGTATCCACCATTCTTTGATGACAATCCATTTGGTATTTATCAGAAAATCCTTGCTGGTAAGCTGGAATTCCCTCGGCACTTGGATTTCTATGTCAAGTAAGTTGCTGATTACTCTGAAAATCACATCTGAGGATTTAAAAAGCAAGTCTTTTATCTCCCTTTGTGTGCGAGTAGTGTGTGCATGTAAAGCTGTCAGTTTTTATGTGGTTGTTTATGCTTTATGTATTTCTTATGCATGAGATGAAACTGGGATTTATGTTTAATTTTGCCCAAATGATGAGTAAAATTTCAGAACAGCTGAATACATTGTCTTTCAAAAAGTAGGGGAGAACATCACATTCAGCACTTTCACTTCTCCTTGCATTATTGGAAATGCAAGGGAGATTATGGGCTTTAAGTAGATTTAAGCTGCTTTGTATAGATGATCAATAGCAAGACCAGACAGATCAGCTACAAGATTCCAAATTAGATTTGGAACAGAGCACATAAAGGATGATGAGTACACTATTTCATTACACTGTACATAAAAATCTCTCTTTCTTTAAAGAATATATGACTGCTTTTATACTGTTGGACAGCAGTATCAAGGAAGATAAATTTATGCATTACAAAAGAGAGATATGACTGTGTTTGCTTTTATTTTCAGTGCCACAGTATAATGCAGTGGCAAAAAATTATTACATAGGGTCAGCAAATGTCCACGCCTAAATATCGGAAAGCCAGTTTCTGTTGAATCCTGTCTATGTCTGTTGTCTGTTTGGGCAGTAGGAGATGTAAACATTTGAAGTATCAGAACTCATTTTACACCAATAATCCCTACAAAGCACCTATTTTGGGTGAAGGACAAAATAGTGTAATACTGCATATGTTCTGGATTGTGTTCAAACCGATATTTGTTATAACATCCCAGTAGCATAGACTCAATGAGTTTTGTTGTACATTAGAACTTGCAGTGCAAGTTTTTTATGAAATTTAAAAACAAAAATCATTAAATCTCTACATGAAATATATATGACAGCATGCCATTTCCCAAATGAAGTTCCTATTTCATGTCTGATTTCCACGTGGTTCTCTTGGTTATCCTGCTGGCATTCTCTGTCATCGGGTTGTTTTTATCTGGCGAAAGGGCACCTAATATAGTAGTTGATGTGGGAGTTTCTGTTCTGTTGTTGCTGAGAAGCTCATAAAGTTTCAGTGTGAACTCCTTATTGACATTGAAAATGCACAATGTAAAACTGCTGAAGCTCTTACACTAAAGCTGTGGAATTTAATAAAACCATGGGCTTGATGTGAAAATGAGCTGCTAAAGAAATGTCAGAGGCAGCTTCAGTGTCCTCCTATATATGCCAAAGCTAGACTGGTGCATGGTCACGGTTTCTTCTAAGAGCCCCCTATTCATCCATCTTGCTATGCATTCCGAAGACGACAATAACAGCGTAGTCTTGAGTCCTTTAGTATGCTGCCACTGGTTCACTTCTGTCTTCACTTTGCTCATATTATGTTTTTCAAAGGAAGTTTGTGACTATTTTAAACTCTGCTATTTATAAAATATGTTTCAAGATTACCTGTGGTAAATAAGCAAGAGGTTCAGTTTTTACCCATTAGCAGAAAAGTTGTCATTTTCCATTATGAGTTCCCTTCTTGGCCTATGTTGGACTTTTAGTCTATTTAGTTTGGTGATGAAAGAATCACACTTCATAGTTTCATTTAATGGCATTTTTTTTTTTTTTACTCATCTGAAATATTTTTTTTCCTTCTTAAGAGACCTAATCAAGAAGTTTCTGGTTGTTGATAGAGCTAGAAGGCTGGGGAATATGAAGGTAAGGACCACCACAGGTTCTTTTTTTTAATTCCATTTGTTATTAATATAAGTATTGTAACTGTGTGGTTTATATATGCAAGAGAAAAGACCAAAAAATGCAGTAGAGTAATTGAGAGATTCCCATCCATATCTGGTCATCACAGTCCCTCTCAACCTTAAACACCTCAAGACTCTACTCAACCTAGGTGCATTTATGACTACTTGGCTACATGTTGGTTGTTCACTATCTGCCTTACTTAATCGTCACTTTAGATAAGAGGCTGCTAAACAAAGTATTTATCTATATCCTCCAATGATTTCCCTCATGTCTGGACTATCTTAGTAGCACCATTTTTGTATCTGTACATCCAGCTGACACCTGTAGGTACATATTTTACACCCAATCCTGTTTTTGAAGTGTTATCTGCTGCCATAAGCCCAGTTTCTCCTTGTTCCTCCCATGTTCCTCCTACAGAACTTAGTTGTGGTTTCTGAGAGTCTGCATCTAGATTTGCCTGCTGTATCTACTGAGGATTCTTCCATCCCAAGGTGATGAGTATGGAGAATTGGCTGGATAGCTTGAGGAAGAAAGTGGATGGATAGTTGGCCTGCCTGAAATCTCCATACAGGAGGTTCATAAATTCAGCTGCAGGTCCACGCTGCAGTTTACATATGGATGGATTCACAACATCCAGATATTTTAGGAGAAAATATTACTGGATTCTCCTTTTGGGAGAATCCAGAAGAAAGTTTTTCCAAAACCATCTACATATGAATGGAGTCCAAGCTTTGATTAATTTTTCTCGACATGTTAAACAGAAACCATATGCTAAAATGAATCACTTTGTGATTCCTCTTACATCACAGATTGGCATGACTCGTGGCTTTAAGTCTTACTATATTTTTCCTGAGAGTAGAGCGTACTTCACAGACTGTACTGGCAGCCGATGAAGCAGAAACATCGAAGATGCCACCCATGTAACAAATGCATCACAGCGAAACGCTGGGTATAAGCACTTCCTACATTGGTCCCCAAGTAGATACTCAGCGATAATTTGATGTCACTGTCAAAAAAAAGTTCTTGAAGGAATGATCCAAATCAAGGGTTCTTGGGAAGAGACTTTTGACATTTGGGTAGATGACTCATTTAGGAAAAGAATCACAAGAAAGAATACAGTTGCTCCGGTAGATGATACTGTACATAATAATGCATATGTAAGTTTTAAAATTGTATTTGATTGGTAAAATTGTGGGATATCTGGCCCTGGTGGAAGAGTGAGCAGAACCAAACAGAATGTTACATGAGGAGCCAAAACGACATAGTCTTTTCGGCTGAGTCGCTAATGCTGGTCATGGGCCAGGGGTGGGGCGTCGGGGTCTGTGGTGTGCTATGGAACAAGAGAAGAAAAACATAGTGCAGGCTTACGTAACGATCCATAAAAAGGATCCTGGTGGAAGTAAATGGAAGTTCACCTGAGTTCACCCCACCCTGGGAAACCTAGTCTTCTCTTATAGTTTGAATATCAGCTTTATTTTTAGGATGTAGTGCTACACTAGAACACTGGACTACTGCGGGTATACAGTAGTCCCTCCTATCTGTGGGTGATGCATTCCAAGACCTACTGTGGATAGCTGAAACCGTGGATAATGGCAGACTTTTCACGGACCACTTATGACCCGTGATTTTCATGTATATACATATGGAAATTGATAAATTGCACATAGTAAAGACATTACCAACATTACATACAATAATAATAAAGTACATTGTACTTTATTATACAGTACTGCGCGCTGTCTTGAATTTTCATTCAAGACATTGAGTTTTCTCAGTCACCATGAGTCACAGAGACATTGACAGGTCCTTGTGTGTTAACCAGAGTGTAGTATTTGCCTATCTTATTCTGGGATTCCCAGGGGGAAATGATCCCAGTTTCTCAGCTGTTTATGAGCTGCTCTGTGTTTGTATTAGTGTTGTCATATCTCATCACCAGGAAGGTGATCTCTGTAGAGGTAGGGAAAACAAACTTCCCCTGGAGTTAGCCCCCAAGCGCAAGTGGAGCGTGCAGAATTGGCGATAACAGCTGTATTTACACAGGCTAATGTGGAGGCTTCCCCAAGCCCTGTAACTTGGCAAGCGTGACATATTGCTAACAGGCAACATTTATCTAAGAGAATGGCGCAGTTTTTTAAGTAACACAAGGAATATTAGGCAGTCAGTGGCTAAGGGAATAACCCGTCACCTTCGACGGTAAAACTCTGTCTTCCAGAACGGAGCGGATGATGTGAAAAAACACAGATGGTTCAAATCTATAGACTGGGAGGGTGTGCCACTGCGGAAGCTGAAGGTGAGAATCGCTCAAGAGCCGCATGGGACATTAAAGGAAATCTAATTTAAAATGCCTGACCTAGAGGAGGCAGCTAACCTTGACTGACTTTACTCTATGGCAGTATTTTGTAAAACTAGCATTATTAAAAACATTGACACCGAACTGAATACATTTTAATATCTCTCTTCCTCTTCCAGTGTATATTTATGGTAGCCTATTGCTAAAATTAAGGAAAGGTAAATGTACCTAAATTTTATTTTTAGCTATAGGTATTTTCATGTAAAATTTTTAAATATATGGCTTTTTATGTATTTGCTGTGTTTTCCTTTCCATTCATGTCCCTCATGCTGAAATATCTCCATGCATGTGCTGCATGTGATTAACAGTTTTTGCCAATGCCTTAGCCTCCAATAGTCCCAAAAGTTACCCACGACGGGGACACGTCGAACTTTGATGCATATCCTGAAGATGAGTGGAAAAAGGAGGCTCCAGTACATCCCAAGGACCTCGAAATCTTCAAGAACTTCTGAAAGGTCTTCGGCATTGAAGCAGCAGGTAAAGATGCCCTTTTCTGCCCTCTGGACTGTTAACCTTTCTACCTTTCTTCTGGTTTTTGTGCACACTGTAGTAACTCTGCCTTTGGCATGTGCTCTGGATCAATGGGAGAAGTGCATTTCTAAATTTAACCCAGCCTCTCTCCGAGAACATTATTACGACCCGTATGCGATCCGCAGGCTCTCTTAGTGCCTTTTGCAGTGAGATGCTCTTGCCAAGTCTCTCATGTGCTGGAGGTGATGGCTTCCAGCTCCTGACGCTATGGAAACACTGCTGGTGTTGAAAATGGGGCAGCTCTCACTGCGTGTCTCACGTGGCTCTGTGCAGCCAGGATTCTCTAATAGCAGCTTAATCCATAACAATAACGGCATAATCCATAATAATAACAATAGAAAGATTTTTTTTTTGTTTGTTCCTCTCATCCACGTTTTATATGTTGACTTCAGATGCTCTTTGCTAGGGGTAGAAGAAGAACTACATAATATGATCATTCAGCCCTGGCCTCTCCAATTACTAAAGTCCTAGTGCACACAAATTTTTTAATAACCTCTGTTGCTGTATTGGAAAAATAATTTCTTTTTTTCTTTATTTCAGTCTAGGTGCTGCCTCCGTAATTCAACTGAACTGCTCAAGTTTTTCAACCGTCCTCTTCCAATGAAGCATTATTCAGTGGCTCTAAATCCACAATGAATGTTTTTTTTATTTTTATTTTAATACCAGTCTTGTTTTGAATTTTTGAAATACGTTAATGTATTTCACTACAGGGAAAATGTGCAGTTTCTTTGAGGTTTGCAGCTAATAACTGTAAAAGTGAATGGAAAAGGATTTGAAGTCTAGGCACCTGGTTGGGATGTTTTGCAAATTAGCTATTGAGTTTTATTTCAGCAGAAATGTTACATGATGCAAAGCATGGGAATCAGGCATTGAATCTTTGTCATCACAACGGTACAGGTAACGTGTATAAAAATATACTTCTGAAGCTATCACATCATGCACATGAACAAGTCTACAGGCATATACCTCAAAATGGTACTGTAGATTTTTTTATATACAGCACATAGTTATATTGATATTGTTTTGCTGCTGAACATCAAATTGGATACATTGAAAGAGAAAGTAATATAAATTACTGTGGAGGTATTGCATGGTAAATCCAATTCTTCCAGTTTTGAACTATATATATATTTTTTTCGTATTGCGTAATCATTCTGCTGAGCAGTGTGTTTAACACAGAAATTGTATAACAACAAAATCAGGTCCAGTTAAAACAACAAAAGCCACGTGGCTGACATTACTGATTAATGAACTGAACTGGGTCAAGCCTTTTTCTCCTAAAACTGACCCCTCTCACTGAAGATGCTTGTAAAACCAACTGTTATATCAGAGTAAATATAGGAACAAAACAACATCCCAGTGCATAATTTTAAAGCATTCTCATTACCAAATGCACTGATGAAACTGAGAATTAATTTGGTGCTAAAATTTTCTATTATTTAATATTTACTTGTCAAGTGATTTTGGTTTATTTATGTCTTTGATGTTCTAAAACATTGAATGAATTTTTATATCTGTTACCAATGCCTTTTTTTACTACCTTATTTTACCTTATTTTAATGCGCTGCCTTTTTTTAACCAGGACATGTCTCGTTCTTCAGTAATACGTCCATTGTTAATTATTGTTGTAGCATTTTAATGTTTGGGAAAATGATGACAATGATGGCAGTTCGCACATCTTTAAATATGGTTTTAATATTCATAATGTTCTGCCTTTTTGGGAGGTTGTATGTGTATTACCACTGTGTTTCCTACAGCCAAAACCAGTTTCTGAATTGCAGATTGAAATACAGATGATTAAATCATCACTTGAGTTTGTCATGTTTCTTTAAGAACTCATTTTGTCATTAATTTGTATAATGTTTTGATTAGGTATAGTTTGATCTGTTTGGTCTTTTAAAGTACTTCACATAATTTTACTATATACTCTGCCCGGCCAAAAAAAAAAGTCGGCATTTGAATTTTTTGTTGGACCGCCTTTAGCTTTGATTATGGTGCGCATTTGGCATGCCATTGTTTCCACAGGCTTATGCAACATCTCACCCTTTATTTTCATCCAGATTTGCATTCATTTCTCACAAAAATCCTATACTGACAAGTGAGTTGAACCACTCCATAAAGCCTCCTTCAGCACATCCCAAAGACCTTCAATGGGGTTAAGGTCACAACTCTGTGGTGACCGAGTCATACGTGAAAATGATTCCTCATGCTCCCTGAACCACTCTTTGACAATTCGAACCCAATGAATCTTGGCATTCTTGTCCTGGAACATGCCCATGCCAACAGGGAAGAAAAAAATCCATTGATGATGGATGGAGGTGTAACCTGGCCATTCAGTAGATTCAGGTACTCAGCTTTACTTTATTGCTGCATAACGTTGCAGGGCTGTAATAATGATCCAGTCATTGGCTCATAGGTATTTGCTGATATATATTGAAATGGCGACTTTTTTTTTGGCTGGGCAGTATATAAAACCATTTCTTTTGTAGACAGCAACTGTTTCTGTATGGGAGTAAGTACCGTCATGCACGGTAGTAAATGCTTTTCCAGCTGTGAGTCCTTTCAAAAGAAAGCTGGGGAAGGAATCCTTTTGTTCAGATAACAAATGGGATTGTATGCATTTTAACCAGACTTTTAATCCCCAGGCATTTGTTGTCTGTTTTTTGGAGAGCAGGAAATGAAATATGCTACTTTGAGCAGCCTTTCAGAATTAGCTATTTTCACCACCTTCAATCGATTTGCCGCGATAGAAAGGACAAAGTCCTCCAAGGACAGCTGCCATAAGTCTTGAAGCTCAGGGCTGAATTCTTCCTGCTTATTTTTCCATAAGTCATGTTTGTGTTGTTGCGTTTAGTTGTCAAAATCTGTTGTGTTGAATGTTCGATCTTAATATGTGCATCTAAAAACAGCATGTGAGGGAAATATAAAGTTTGTAGGTGATTCAGGAATTGTATGCTTAATGGCCAGCATACAGTACGATAAATGCCCTGTAAATCGACAACTGCCCTGCATGAATGCACTTTCAAAAACCAGTTGTTAGGCAGCGGAGGGGCAGCAATATTGGATTTAATGTCTAGTTTTAACTGCTTGAACAGAGGCTGCTGAACAAATGGGCAAAAATCATGATAGAATTCTTCAGCAATGCATAACTAATATATATACACAGATGCCTACATTATGGAAAGTTGGTCACGCTCATTGTGAGAGATCCTTTGCAAATATGGTGTCTGTGTGACCAATTGAATGATGGTGAGGAAACGTTTAACTATGTGGGCTGACCGGAATGACTCACTTCAAGGGCTTCCCAGTGAAAGATGATCTCCACAGTGTTTGGCCAGGAGTGGCACCTTGGTGACAGTTGACATTGTATCCTCTGACATTACTGTGTCACTTATGGCAGCTTGCCGTGTCGGTCTGTTCCAGCCTGTCTGTGCTTGCAGTTGACGTTTTCCCAAATATCTTGCATTTCTGCAAAATCCTCTCAGTGCTGCAACAGACTCTGCATATATATCAAATGGTAAGAAAATATGCACATATATTTTTAAAAAATACATATTTTTTCCTTTTTGAAGTTCTTTTTTCTCCACTGAGGGCAATTACAGCCGAGTTTGAACCCATCTCATTTCAAGGCATGACTGATTAACAACACAGGTGCCTGTCAGCCCCTGGGGTTGCCAGAGAAACACACAAGGGTCTGTTTCATTGGCCCCTTTGCTGAGTGCTGGACTAGACCGCTTTGCTATCAGCCTGAAATGACTTCAGCTTTTGCGTGAAGTATGTAGATAAGTTGTGCTTTGCTCCTCCTCAAGTCGGCATCACCACAACATGCCTTTTTGTAATGAGAGCTGTGTTTTGTTTTTTCGTCCTGTTCCTATCAACTTATTTCAGAAAGAAATATATCGGGGCACCATTCATTACCTTCCTCGTGTTAAAATCGACAATATATATAGGGAAAAAATAAGCTGGAAAAGAAAGCATGGCCATTCATGATTTTTAATGCTTACATGTAGCTCAAATCACACTTATTTTAATGTTTGTTGTATATGTGTAGCACTATGTAAAGAGCTATAGCTATATCTACTAATTGGAAATGCATTTGAACAAGACATAAATAGGCTGGATAGTGACTGTCAACTAGTTTTAAATGTCGCTGCCCCAAATATTTTTACTCAATCTGCTAATCCTGGCCTTGTGTTGATGGATCTTTATTTCTGATTCTGTCTCCCATTCCAAGTGCAGACTGAGGTCTGTCTGCTGGTGCCAGCGTTTGACTTGGGGGAACAGTTGTATCCGAGTCCCCATAATGACCTTAACAGATGTCTCTAGAGCTTCTGCTTCGTGCCACATTCTTGCTGAGGCAGGGCTGCGTGTCAGAGGGTTTGACCTCATATTGTGCATCCATGAGGTCCTGATAAAACCTTCACACTCCGGCTCCCGGGAGGCCATGAGAGTCAGCGTTGGGACAGGGTGCGGGAAAGGAGAAAAGGGAAGCAGACCTCCGAGGTGATTCCCGCCTTTGGGTTCATGCGGCTGCTAAACGGCAGGCAGGGCGGCGCCTTCAAACGCGCCGCACATCAGCCAAAGCGCATAGCCTAAAGGGCCAGGGGGACAGACACCTCAGGGTCTGCAGCAGTTAAACCACAGGAAGAGCAACATTTTATAAGTAGCGCCTGGGTCGTTTTATTAGTGTTCTTGTTCTAAGAAAATTTAATTTATACATTTGTAGGGATTTCAAATCTTTATTAGTATTAAATCCATAGAATTAAGTATGGTCATCTCTGTAATGGTTCGTACTGTGTTTGAAAATTATATCGACACCTGTAACCTCAAGAGGCTGCATTTGTCACCTGAGCGTTTATACATTTATATTTGATTCAGAAGTCTTTGTTTTCTGGAAACAAAAGGATTTTGAAGTACTTTATAGTTGTGTACATTTTATTGTAGGAGTTGGTTTATTTTGATTTTGTATTTTTATGCACTAAATGTAAAAAGACCTGAAGTTATTTGGGTGGAACTAGTGTGACTATGATGTAATTGACTGGCTTATGATCATCATCTAATGACTTAAATTAGAGGTATGGAAACAAAGCAAATGACTTTAATTAGAGGTGTAATGTCTTTTTGTTTGGACAGGTTGTACTCGCCTGCTTTTTAAAGCCAGGCAGGGTAAACAGCACTAAGGAAAAGGCAGATCCTTTAATGTTCATGCTTCGCCATTTGATACCATACAGAAATAGGCATAATTTGAAGCTGCAGTCATAATTGATGGTGGTGCAATAACATTGTTAACATAATCTTGCATTGTGCTTTTGCAGATGTGTTGATGATTGAAGATTTAAAGATTTTAAGTCAGAAACAAGGAATGTCTTCTCCCATGTGTTTGGACTGAAGTTATATGCTCAATGAAAACTGAAGCCAACTGAATTAATTTCACAAGACATTGATACTTGTGATTTGTATTCATAAGGCAGTTTAAACCACATTTAGTAGCAATTTATGTGATCAGGCTCATTTCTATATATATTACAGATTATGCTTAGTTACAGTTGAAAAGCAAATTTCCAAGACTCACTTGGTCCATAGGATACCTTTTTGGGAAAATTTAGCGAAAGTTCCTCATTGGATTATATGAGGACTGAGTGAGTTTTGGTTCCCAATACTGTAACATATGATGAGGAAGCCTGACTTATCTCAGAAAGAACAAAAAATATCTGCGAGTTTTGGAAATTTGCTCTTCAATTGTGTGTTTGAGTTTTTACTAACAATCCAGATACGGGCTTAAGTTTAACTTAGGCTAGGCTGCTTCTGAAATGTAATTTCTGTATTTTGAATGAATTTGATGTAAATTTCCCAGCGCATTTAGCTCCAGATCTCCCTGGCAGAATGCAGATAATGATTCCTTTAATGACGGTATGTCATGCAACAAAGCTGTCTGACACTATTAGCATTATTATATTGCTGAGGAGGATCTAAAAGCAAAATACAGATTGCTTTTCACTAGACGTAAACAGGGTAGTGTTAGAACAAATGTCACCTTGCCATAAAACATTGTACTACAATTCCTGAGGATCACATGAATAGGTTTTGACCAACATTTATGTTGCTTTTGGTGAGCAGTTGTTTCCAGCTTCCATCTCTGACACATGTCCCATTTTCCCTCAGTTATTTTGGTAGTTCAGCCAAGGTGAAGGCCGGCTGTTGTGGGTGTCTGACAGTTTTCCATTAGGAAGTTTGTCTCTTCTGGAGAGATTCACTACCAAAAGTATCTTAATTTAGATAATACCAGTCAACTATATTTTATTTTGTAAAACTTTTAAAATTATGATACTCTATGACTAGAGTATCTTCAATCCTACCAGTGACAACTTGATGACTGCGCACACAATCAACTCATATTTTAGTTTTTTTGAAGCCAAATGTATAAGAAGCACAAATACAACTAGACAAGCCCTGATTCACTGCTGAGCTTGGAAGAGTGGTGACTGGGAAAAGTACACCACGGTCAAAGACAAACTGAACAAAGAAATCAAATCTGTCTAATGCCACCACTAAGACAAACTGGTGTCACTTTAGCATGTGCTCTACTGGCTTAGATCACATTTCAGCGTATTCAATATTCATAATAACAATGTGACTTCAACCTCTGCTTTGACTTTATTCTCAAATTCCTCCTTATTTATTTGAAAGTTAAAGAATAAAGTGATTGAAAACATAATGCAAGAAAATGCATGCGTCATTGGAACATGTTTATTTACGCGCCACCCAGTGGTAAACCGTGAAAGCTGGTGGAGTACAGTACACGGTAAAAGATTACCGAAAAACTTGACCAGCCACTCTCCACCATAGATTGTCTTTGGACGCAACGGTTTGTTGAGAATCCACCGTCCACCAGCAGGGGGTGATCAGCACCACGCAGGCCAGTGGTTGCCATGGTTTCCTCACCACTGGCCTCAAGAAGAGCCAATGGGTCAAAGCTGACAGCTAATAATTGGCCCAACCAGGTGGCAGAAGTCTTCCCTTGCGAAGCTTAATGCCCGAGGTGGGAAGAAGCCAAGCGAGGAAGGGAAAGGAACGCCAGCTCTGTGAGCTTCTGCAGGTGGATAGTGGAGTACAGCCATCCTAGAGAGAATGCCATCTTCCCACAAGGGACGGAATACTGCTGGACGGCAGATTCCCATTTGTACAGTGTTCCTCATCTCCTTGTCTTTTGAGTCTCCACAGGAGGCTGCTCAAACAACCACGTGCTATAAAACGAGTAAAGACTGTGGAGTCTCGAAGTGGCTACAGAATCTCTGCTACCAAACAAGCTAAATGCAAGGTGTGAAGTGTGGCGGACTGCAGCTAGCAGCCTGAGCAGCCCGTTCTCAGCTCCTCACTCCAATTACCCCATTATCACCAAAACAATATGCTAAGAAAGCTGCTGGGCCTGAGCACCATACACAGGCTCTCAGAAACACCTTTAACCACCCCTACCTGCCTTAAAGCATACATCAGCGTTCCGGACCTTAAAACAACAAAATGTCTCCTTTCTGAATGAGTACACACCCATATCACTCACAACATAAAAAAGCTTATTCCCAGAATTGCTAATACCTAATCACCTAAATGACAGCATCTTAAATTTCAATGTAAAAAAAAATGTAATTATTTTTTGTTTATCCAGAATCATCTCTGGAACCCATCCTCAGTCTTTGGCAACCCCCAGGGGTCACACCCCACAGGTTTGGAGCCCCTGCTTTATACTCCCGGTCAGCCTCATGTTCAATGATGATGATTCAGCCTCCAGGACGGAAGTCAGCCATGTTCCCTGTGCCTTGGGGTGGCCACCATAACCTGGAAACGAACACTCTCAATACCAAGAAAATTATTTTAAATTTCAGAAGATTTCTGGGGACCACCGTCTGACACAACCATACAAACCTTAATAAGGCTCAACAGTGCATCTCCTTTGTCCCACAACTGAGGAAGATCAGCCTCTCCCAGGTTCAGGTCAGTGTTTTAATCACTTTCAGAGTCCATGATCACAATATCCATCACAGTCTTATACCGTCATCATCTACACACTCCAAGATTCTATGAGTATTTTGGTCCACAGTGAAGGCTATAGTGTGCCACTTCCCTTCGGATTTGCACTAATTTAGAGCAGAGAAATAAGCTGAAAGTATCATCCTTGACTCCTTCCACCCCATCAATCACCTTATTCTGTCAGGGTGCCAAAAACTCAATGCCATCTCGACAGCTTCTGCCCTCCAAACAAGTCACCTATCTCAGTGCTGATTGGTGATTCATCCAGACATTGCATTACCCCAATGTACCTATATCTGCTTACCTTCACCTTACTACCATACTACTTACGTACGTCGCACTTACTCATCGTTTCTATATTCTCTCTCAAGCTCAAATCCTTTTCATTTCATACCCTAACACATCCCTATTCATCATATTTATGTGCCCCATATGTACATAAGTTCCAAAATGAAACACCGCTACTAGGAAAAATTCATTACTGCCTAATGTTCATGGTGAATAAAAGTAATAATGATACATTCAGTTTCTACAGTGCTTTTCAAAACCCAAGGACACTAACAATATACAATAATGCAGAACACAGCAAGAAAGTGACAGACACAGAAAAAAATGGCTGCAAGAAGCAAGCAGTGATGAGCAGTACAGTAATGCAGAATACATTCAGTGGGACGTGGATGAAGCAAGATGAGTGAGGAGGGCACAGAGGGATCAACGTGGAGTAACGCGGGTGGAGGGAAGCAGTATGCTTGGGAGAACAAGGCGGTTTTAAGGCGAGATTGGAAGACTGAGAGAGAGGGGGAGTCACTGATATCATAGACCAGGGTTATTCAACTCACGGTCCTCGAGGTCCGAGCACTGCTGGTTTTCCAGCCTTCCTTTACCTGTCAGTCAGGTGTGAAGCCTCTGACCAATCAGAATCAGTCATTATTAAACAACTACCTGGAAGAACTGAAAACACGGCCCGGATTTGGAATCGAAGTCCAGAGTTGAAGAACCCTGCCATAGACAGCAATACTGATTCTGAGCTCAGGACCACATGCTTCAAAACAAAAAAGGGATTAAGTACCATTTTGTGAAGTACCAAACATAAAAAATGTCTTTGTGACCGTTTAGAAAGTGAGAATTAATATCAAAACTTTCTGTCCATTAGAATGCTTCAGGAATTTATTTTGATCATTGAAAAATGTGCCTCAAAAACTTGCTTATTGATAATATGTCTACAAAGGACAGAGCCAGACATATTGACATGATACTTCTTTGATTGTTGTGTAAAGTAGGGGGACACACCTACAGATTATGTTTGATGTTTGAAGAGTCTGTGCCTGTGACTGGAAGGTTGCCAGTTTGAATCCTGTGGCTAATGGAATGATCCCACTCTAGGGTTCTTGGGCAGAGCCCTTAACCTCAAAGGGGATGCTGTCTGACCCGGTCTGCTAAAATAATAATAATAATAATAATAATAATAATAATAATAATAATAATAAAATTAAAATTAAGTATGTTGATACAAAAGTACCTGTCAGTTAAATAAACAATCTTCCCTCACAAAATTACTGGTCTCCAAAAAACAATTTGTGTCAAAATTATGGGAAAAAAAATCAGTCAGGAGCCACATTGTCACGCTTCACTTTTGTTGTTAAAAAACAGCACTTCTAGATATTAAATAGTAAAGGAAAATTTATTATTGAATATATTCAAATACATGAAACCAGCTGTCACCCATACTCATGAAAAAATATCCATGATACCATACATTTTCAGTTGTTGGTTTTCTTTGATCATTAATTATGTTGTTAAATATATGTGGAAGTCAGCATTATCTCTTTATTTTAAAGGCACACACAATTAAATGCAGATGTCAACAAAGGGCTCTCTGTCCACTTATACCAGTTAGAAAAAAATCCACTTTGGTTCTGATCTGGTTCTAATTATTTTTTATGCCAACTTCTTCTATGGGTTTTGGCTAGATGTCAAAATCCAAATAATTAGCCTTGTCTGTATAGCTACTGATCCTTGGTCCTGTCAATTTAAACCCATTGGTCTGGGTAGTGAATGCACTATTTAACATTATAAAATTTGCAAATTAAAAGTAACCCAACAAAAAAATAGTGATAATTTCTTCTGTTGTCCAAAAAGTCAGTGATATCTTGTCGGATGACTAGAAAAACACTGCTTTGGTTCCAAGATCTCTGCTCAGGGGCACCTCAGCCATTCCCCCAGCCCTGTGTGTGTGTGTGTGTGTGTGTGTGTGTGTGTGTGTGTGTGTGTGTGTGTGTGTGTGTGTGTGTGTGTGTGTGTGTGTGTGAGTGTGAGAGAGAGAGAGAAAGAGAGAGAGAGAGAGCGAGAGCGCGCGGGTATACCGTACCTTATGGGGACACAATGTCCCCACAACGTGATGAATACCCGTTTTTCTTTGCCTTATGGGGACCTTTTATTTTGCTTGGTTACTAATGGTGATGCTTAGGGCTGGGTGGTAGGGGTTAAGGTGTGTGTATGTCTACACACACACACACACACACACATATATAATTTGCCTCACAATAGAATTTTCATATGTAGTGAGACATTCTTGACTGTAATGAACTCCAACTGTAATCCTTGAAAGCATATATAACATGACATCTGCTGTATGGCTAGGAATGGTTACCCTGTGACATCAAATGCAAGCCTAGCTGGGCTTCACATTTCTGGGTTAGCATTTGCTAAAGAAAACCTCTCAGAACTACTGATGCTTCTAACACTGTCAAAGAGCTCACCTGCTAAGCAGGTGCTTTAACTGCTTAAAGTCTCGTTTGCATAAAGTCTTATTTTTTAGACAAATGACTTTTTCTGCTAATTGAGAAATAATTGTTTGAAACCCATTCATCCATCTTATAACTGCTCATTCCGGTCGGGGTCATGGGTTCTATCCCATCAAGCGCAGCATGGCATATCAGTTCCTCACAGGGTACACGTATATACACACAGAAATATGGTCGGGTCCCTGTATCCACTGGTTATGTGTCTGCAGATTCAACCAACTGGGGATCAAAAATATTTGAGGAAAAAAAACCTGTAAAGTTCAAAAAAGCAAACTTGAATTTGCTGCACATTGTGCACTATGCTGAATCCATGTGGATGAAGTGAGAATGGAGAGATAGTATTAATTATTTATATTTTATCTATTTATAATTATGGAACTATGTACTATGATGGCTGCATTTGTAATGAACATGTACAGACGTTTTCTTGTCATTATTCCCTAAACAATACGGTATCACAACCCTTTAATTAATACCAGTAATAGGTATTATGAATGATCCAGAGATGATTTGAAGTATATGGGAGGATGTGCGTAGGTTATGTGCATATATTCCACCATTTTATATAAGGGACATCTGGGGATTTTGGTACCTGTAGGGATTCCCGGAACCAGTCCCCAGCAGATATGGAGGACTGACTATACACACAAAACAAACTTTCCAAAAGCCTCCACTGACTACCAGCTGAGAAGACACATCTCAATAATATCAAACAATTCCTTCAGATTAGAAACATTACTATCAGAAGATTTCTGGAATTTAATAGCTCAGTAGCATAAAGGAGAATATGACAAAGGCACAAAACAATAAGAGCAATAATAATTTACCTATAATTTACTTCAATGAAATCAATGAGCACATTATGTCATTTTGAAATCGACATTTATTTTGCTGTGCCTGGATTAATCTTTCCATTCCGTGCATCCTTTGCTTAGGTAACAGGCCATGAATAGATCTGGACCCACAAGTGACTGCTTAAAATGTGTGCTTTATGAACTGCTTCTGCAGTTAATGGACCAACATGCTTGAGGTCATGTTAAAATGCTGTGAAAGCAAATTCTTTTGAGATTTAAAGGAAACTGCACCAGGAAACCTGACTCCATTGACTGTAAACATTGCTGAGATACACCACATAAGCACCTTATTACCCTATTACCAGCAGATGTATTTGTTTGAGTCAAGGAGCAGGAAGAAAACAGGCAATACGGGGTTCATGGTCAGACGAGTCACACACTGCAAAATGGCCACAGGCCAGAAGGCTGCTGTTCCCACTCTTACACGAAAGGTAAACGTCAGTGAATATGAAGCCACTCTGAATAAACTCTGATCTCATGCTCATTCTGTGGTGACATGCTTCCATCCTGACGCAAGTGGAATCTTCTAGAATCATCCAAAATGAACTTTTTTTCAGGCTGCAGCTCTTAATTTATTCTTTGAAGTGCAAATGGAATATTCTGGAACAGTGGTCTCCAACCTTTTTAACAGTTACCACTGCTCTATATCAAGAAAATATTCTGGGGAACTACTGATCTGGAATGGTGGGCATCGCAACTAGGAATGTCCTAAAGATCGTCCTGATGATTGCAATCAACTGACTACTGACCATTGCTCTAGAATCTTCCAAGATGAAATGTGTTTTCAACCTGCAGTTCTTAATCTGTTCTTTAAAGTCCATGTAGAATCTTCTACAATCTTCTAAATGAATTGTATTTACAGCCAGCAGTTCCTAATCTATTCTTTAAAGTGCAAGACGAATCTTATAGAATCTTCCAGAATGAATTGTGTTTGCAGCCTACAGTTCTTAATCCATTCTTTAAAGAGCTTGTAGAATCTTCTATAATCTTCCAAATGAATTGTATTTGCTGCCAGCAACTCTTAATCGATTCTTTAAATCTAGCTGTATAAGCTAGTAAATAAAAAAACCCAGTTTTCACTTGAAACACACCTTGGCAATAAGCTAGTAAGACTACACGAACAGGTGCATGTCAAGGTTGTTTATTTGTTGTTTTTACGTGATGGTGCTTGGATACCGTGCAACGATATCACAATACTTTGTAATGAACAAAACGCCAACCCAGACTTGTTCATTTCTGTTGTGCCTAAGTCTTATTTACATGAGAGTGGAAAACGGCCCCAGCTACACTGCAGTCTTGAGACTTCAGGCACACCCTGGAAACATTTGTAGAAGCACTTGGCAGTGATAGAATCTGATTCAGATAACAGGTACTGCCCTCTGAGTGACCCCATGCTTCCCACTCTTGGTCTCAAAGCTGTGCTTCTCCCATTGCCCCCCCTGCATGCAGTCATGAATACCCCCGCAGCCCTGGCTTTACATTTACTGGAAGGCAATGTCGGGCCCTTGGCCTGTTAACTTGGTATCCCTGTCCGTCTTTCATTGTGGGGAAAACAGATGAGGTGAATCTTCAAACTGTACCCACGTATCTGGAAGAGACAATGGACAGTCTTTTCAAGAAAAGGCTGTAAAGCCTGGAGCATATTATTTGCACACATTTTTTTGCTTTGCAATTTAAAAAGTATGCATTAGTGCTTGAATATCTGAAAGTCAGTTTGCTAAAATTGATCTTTATCTGTTCTGCTCATTTTAAAATGACTTTTTTCCAAAATCTTTTACAATCAAGCTGCATTGTGCAATGTTCTCATATCCCTTGATTAACTTATTTTCTGAAAAAAATGTCACGTTTTCATTTTCCTTCTTATTTATCTCTAGAAGGAATGTCTATGTTGTATGTGTAATTTATGTAGTACATATAAATAATGTTATTTGTAAAATATTTACGCAATAAAAGTCTGAATTTGAGCATACATAATCATTAGATATCCCTTAAATGCAATTTGAAAATAAAACATCACTTCTTACTAAATGTTGAAATGATTTGATTTGGAGCCATTTTCCATATTTGGAACCAGAAATTCAGAGGAATCTTGACGGCTCATTTCCAAATAGTGAAAATTCTGTGCGGCTGCTCTTCCCCCGAGCAGGAACTGGGAGCGGCGAGAACAGATGAACGTGTGAGCAGCACTGGATATTGGCAGGAGTCCATTTCTGTGAGGTTTAAGATCAGCAGGAGGTGGAGGAGGCGGAGATTTTGCTTCTAATCATCTTCTCATCTGCAGTATCTTAGTAAAAACAACAGAGATTTTGCACAACACTCAGTTTGAAAGATTTTAACCGATAAATCTTTTCAGTTCCTTAAGAAACACTCAGTCTGGAACATCTTAACCTATCAAACTACCATCCATTCAGTTCCTTAAAAGACACTCAGTCTGAAGTTTGCTATTCAAAATCCATGAATCTTCTCGCTATAAAATCACAACAGATTTATTTGTGTACAGAGCATTGCAGATGAACAATCCTGAACTGCAAAATGTTACATTATATTGCAGAGCTCTTGGCGGCCACACACTACACTGAAAATACTTTCTTCTACTCTTTTAAAGCAAATGAGCCTGACATCACAAGGCCACAACTTAACATGTGTCTAGCATTTAACTGTGGCAAAATGAATACTTAAATTTAATGTAAACCAAACCATATGCCAGATATTCAGCACCTGATCCAGATGGTACCCACCTGGAAAGAACTTGCTTTTTATTGTATATTTTTTATTCTCACTTAATAACTTCACAAATGTGTCTCCCAAAAGTGTGTGTGTATGTGTGTATATACACACACACATACATATATCTACATATATAAATAAAGTAATTTATATATGTAAAGTAACATGAAGTAATCATATATAAAGATAAAGTAAAATATTACATATATAGAAACTTAAGTAAGGAAATTTTTGTTTGGTCGATTATTTCTTTGTTGTGACAATGCTTCTAGGCAATAAATCTTATAAAGCCTGTTTATTTCCCTTTTAAATGGTGCCACATTTGTAAGGAAAATGCATTTTTGGGCTGAGCAGCAGAGTTGAGTATGTAGGTTGTGCCCATGCAAAACCTGCCAAATCTTCTCTACCAAACAGCTGATTCTGCTGTTGACTCTTGTTTGGTGTCGTTTACTGGACTGAATGATTGAAGTTTGAAGAAACATTTTAACAATTTATTCATTTAACAAACAGGAGCCTCGGTGGAAGAACCAGACACAACCACAACAGCCTGGCACCTTCTCCTCATGCTGGGCACCAGCTTGTTCATACACTGCTGTGGGATGGCATCGCATTCTTCAACCAGCATTTGTTGCAAGTCAGCTAAAGTGGTTGGGGTTTGTCACTCTGGCATGAACAGCACGCCCAAGCTGATCCCACAAGTGTTCAGGACTGCAGGCAGGCCATTCCATCCTCTCCACTCCCAAATGGAGGAGTCTCTGATAAACCCCACTCTGTGGGGGTGAGCATTGTCATCTTGGAGGATAGAATTGTGTCCTAGACTGTGGAGACCTGGGGTTGCCACTGGCTGCAGAATCTCATCTCGATTGAGATTGCCTCCAATGATGACAAGCCCAAAAATGTACTTTCCTTACAAATGTGGCACCACTTAAAAGGGAAATAAACAGGCTTTCCAACAGTATAAGATTTACTGGCAAGAAGCATTATCACAACAAAAAACACAAATTTCCTTACTTTTTGTGTTAAGTGGTCGTGAACCAATTTGTATGTGAACCAAGGAAATGTTTCCCATAAGAAAGTATTGAAATTCGATTAATTCGTTCACAAGCTTACCAAATAATATTTTTGTTAATTAATTTTCTGTTTTTTATAGTAAAAATGTTAAAGTAAAACACAACATGGCGTGGCGACAGGCGGACTGAGGCAACGCAGGAGCAGGGAGAGACATGGAGACTTGCTTGCCGGGGAAATCACGCTCTTTATTAACAGTCCTTAACCCTTGTATTGTTTTATTGTTGATGTTAATGTTAATGATAATGGTTGCATTTCCCTATTGTCGCACGTGTGTTTGCCCGTGTCTTGCGTGTACCTTGTGTATCCTTGCGTATATTTAGCGTGTGTAAATCTTCCACCGTGTGTGCAGCTTGCAGTTCGGCGTCTGACAACCTTGTGTTTCCCGTCTGTGTATTTGGGTTAGGTGCCCGTTGGTTGCCTGTTGTGGTCCTTCTATTTACAACTGCACACAGGGCATGCTGGGACATGCTGGGACATGCTGGGGCATGCTGGGACATGTGCCCCGCGGGTGCTACACTAGTATAAAAAAAGGAATCTGGTCAAGGAATCTGTTCATCAACCAAATTTTGTACGCGAACCAATGCATTATTTTCACTAAATTTTTGGTCACTAACCAAATATATATATATATTCATATATTCTATATTGGGGTGTATCCCAGCCCTTTTGCCTTATATACACATAAGGTTCTCACCCTCTGTCTGGGGTACGACCCTTTCACAACTAAAGACTAAGGTCACATGAGTTAAGACTTGGCAACTCTGATTTCTAGCATTGTTCTCTGTGCCCTTTGAGGGCGCAAAGGGGAAATTTGAGTCTTCCTAGCTTGATATATGGTACCTACCAGACAGATGATAGCCCAAAAGGACTACAAAGTACAGCTTAAAGTAAGAGGGAACTTAAAGTAAATTAATCAACATGCGTGTGTTGAAAGTAGGTGTTGTAACACACTTTATCTTCTAAATTCCAAACCACTGACATAAATCCTCTCTAATTGTAGGATGTTAGTAGGGTAACATAGCCAAGACACTGATTCATAAGAAACCTTATGTTGGAGAGAATGTCTGTTTATTTACTTAAAGCGGTAAAGTTTCCTTATAATCCTAAATAAAAGGTCTGACATTGTTATGGGCTCAGCTGGTCTCTTTCTGGAAGAAAGGTAGGCTGTTTCTGACACCAGACTCCTGCAAATATCGCCCTAAGAAGACAATACAGCTATTGAATATATAAGGAATAAACAAGTAGGTGTGTGGTTGAATGAAAATAATTAACGACAAGTTGAGGTAATGTGGCCCGATGCAGAGTGGACGGTCACTAACCAAGCTGCAGTTTATTTTCATATAATCGCATACCTCCAACTTGTTTATCCTGCTCGTCCCATGGCTAAGGAAAAAAAAAAATAGAATTAACTATTCATGCTATTTTTTTAAGAATGAACAATTACCATGTAATAGTGTTCCAATTTCTCTTAAAAATATAGTCCCTATAAGGATAAAATATCTGGTCTGGCCAATCACAGGAAGCGGCAAATCTGTTAGGTTACCACAGAAACATGTGAATGACTGCTTATTCACACAGTCACGCAGGTATTTATGTTAACATGTTTAATAAAATATAGAACTTTTAATAGGCTGCTGGAATTACCCATGCAGTTACACAAAAATAATCAACACCCATGTGACAGCTCTGGACCAATAAGAAAATAGTATTTACTAACGCCGTAATATAAACACATATTGGTCATCATGGCCCAACATAAGACCCCAAACATTTCAATTATTTTCAGTATTATTTAATAGTCTTCCAACATTTTGTCACTGGATAGAAAAGTGACTGAGCAAGTAGTTTTGTTGACTGGCATTGCAGAAGCAGTAGGTTAGACTGCAGTTACAGCTTGGTCTGTCTATGGCCTGTTTCCACCGTGGGTTGATTAAATTTACTCTTAGTGTGCATTGGTGAGGACAGATTGCTGCCCTGTTTGCTAATAGGAAAAAAAAGATTAAAAAATTCAAAGGTATTCATTTCTTTTTTGTTCATGCGGGGAGTCTGATCATGGGTAAAAAAAGAAATGTATTTAAATCTTTAGAAAGACAAGCTCCAGACAGAGACTGAATGTCCTATTGTAACAAATTTTGAAATTATTTGAATAATGTGACTTGTTATAAAAATTATTCAGGAAATTCTGAGAATTATCGCTCTCCATCTTTCAGTTACTATTTACTGGGATCGCAGGACCAGCTGTGTTGCTTGATTATTAAAAGCATATTTTTGTCAGGTTTTTTGTCTGTGAGGAATGCCTCTTTACATATACGTCCTTCCCTTTAACTCTGTGAAACAGTGCTGATACTGAAAGTTATTTTATAAAATGCTTAAGGCTTTGAAAAAGGCACAGATGGCCTTCTGTTATGGTTTTGATTTTTGCAGGTTCCAAGTATTGATCTGATCGATTAATTAGGTCTGAAAAATGATGTTGACTTCAACAACAGACATATTGCACAACTTGCATGTAAGGGGAAAAAGTCTGTAAAGTAATGATTTTCTAAAATATATAACTCAAATACCTTATTTGAGAAAATTGTGTCATTTATTATACTGGAATCCCCTGCCTCATGCCTTATGCTTCCTAGGATTGGCTCCAGGATGCGTAATGGAAAACCAATTGATGGATATCATTTATTATTCTTTGGAAAATCCATGAAGTTTATGTGTGAGTGTGAGTGTCTGACGTTGGGCCTACTTTTTACAAAAATAAACATGATTAAAATGGATGGTCTGAGGCCAGTTAGGAATATATACGTGCCTTTTTATTATTTTATTGTTGCTCATAAAAGCCAAATTTACGGTGAAATACAGTTCTATGCAAAACTCTTAGGCGGTCAAGGAAAATGTTTAAAGTTATTCATCTAGATAGTAAGTGTATATCTACTCAAAAAAACACAATTTAACATTAGAACTTGTGCAAATTAACAGGAACACAAAAAAAATAAAAGGAATGTCTTCTGTCTTCTGAAACATTACTGATATCTTGTTGGATAGCTACAGTAGATGAACACCACTTTGGAGATGATCTCCTCAGGAGCACCTCAGTCATCCCATGTATATGTAAAATTTCACTGCCAGCGCAATTAATTCATTAACTTAATTAGTTTAATAACTCAATGAAGTACTGATTAGTCAAACAAGGTGGAGTAGTGGTTGAGTCGAAAAGCGTATTGCTGTATTGGACAGTTGCTGCAAATACTGTGTTGACTTTTTGAAATGTCAAGCTGACACACTCTGTCAGACATTATATCATTGTTTTATGCCAACATGAAGATCATTTAAACAATATGTTCTTTGACTGCCTAAGACATAGACACAGTACTGCATATAAAGCCATATTCCCTACAATTAAGAAGAAAATTACTGAAGAAACACTGTGGTACTGACCTTCTCATGAGTCCTTGAAGTTTCACAAGAGCATAAGCTCATTAATCCACTCGTTCTCTACTGTGAACAATCAACAACGTGACAGTCACACTGTGTTTGGGGAGATGGCAGGTAGGTGACCATAAGAAGGGCAGGTTAGCTATTTAGGAGACATTTGATACCATCACTGAGAATGGAGCTTCGTGAAAATTTCAATAAAGCCAACAAAGAACATACTGTAATGATGTGGGAAGCAGTGGAATGATATTACAGACTGCAAACTTGACTTCACTTCAAGTCTGTAGCTATACATCACCTGATAAACTAAACTGGAGCTGTGTGGAAGAAAACAGGATTTTAACTATTAAAGCTGTGCAGAAAAAGAGCTGTTAATGTGTCTAAGGATTCTGCATGTCAGGCCCGGCTAAAATGAGTGTCGAAAAGGGTTTGGAGATGACAGGCCTCCCAGGCCGGAAGGCATGGTGATTTTCCTGCTGAGCTCTTAATTAGTCTTCATTGATTGTTGGCTGAATGACTTTAAACTGCGTAGGGAATTATAGCAGGTCTACACACAGAAAATTGGAGCAATAATCACAAACATGAGCACAAAGGTGAGACTGAAATTTCCTACCCACCTTGCAGTGGCTTGTTAATGCAATAGAAAATAAATAAATTCAGGCCATTTGCATGACCTTTCTGGCGTTGTGACTCATAGGCAGACAATGTGGAAGACTTTTCTGGAAGTATGAAACACTGTTTTTGTATTGATAGCCCAATGTCAAGCCACTGCAAACTTATATGCAGTGCACATACCCACCTGGATAGGAAATACTTTTTTTTCAGCAGTTATAAAGATGTATTCATTCTGAACTAGCACATTTTTTGAGACACAAACCTGGCAGACTGTGTTCCTTTTTTCCACTGCTGTCTAGACTGGAAACCTGCACAGCTGTTTCACAGAAATGAGGCTGTTTATGCATGGCCTTCTCCGATATGAAGTAATCACATGTGGTGGCCAATAAAAGGAGTCTAACGACAGAGGGCTAACTTAAGCAACCACAAGCTTTAAGACTGTATACAACATGCAGTACAGGCAGTCTCAGAAGGTCATACCTTTTTTTCTACTTGCAGTGTATGAATAATTTACATTTTTTTTGTATTTGCTCATTGGACAATGCCATAAGCCCAAAGGTTTGTGCTCTATATGTGTGTATGTGCGTGCATGTGTGTGTGTGTGTGTGTGGTCCAGGTATACCTTACCCTGGGTGGACCAATGTCCCCACAACGTGACGAGTACCCATATTTTTTTTACCTAGTTTCCTGGTCCCCATATGGGAAAACTCTATTTTATAAAAATCTGTGACTGCAATGAAAAAACTAAAAATGCAAAAACTCTTGCATTTCGTTTGGTTACTTATGGTTATGGTTAGGGCTGGGTAGGGGTTAAGGTTGTCATATTTGGGATTAGGGATTTGCCCATAGAAGTGAAGGGAGAGTCCTCATAAAGATATGAATACAAATATAATGTGTATGTGTGTGTTTGTGTTTTGGATAAGTGTTGGAAACAATTCCTCTGACTGGTTTGCATCATGCAGATGAACTATGCAATAGTCAAAAAACCAGAAAGTACAGAGGCCTGCATTCTCTAATTTAATGCAATAGCATGTGCTAACAATTTGTTAATAATGATGGTTTGTGTTTATTTTTGTATAGTTTCACGATCCCTTTTTCACAATGTAACTTTTTCACATATCACACTGCTGTGATATGCAGTGAGATTAATTGCACACTGCTGAAGATATGCAGTGAAAATAGGACGTCTTTGGTAAAGACAGCAATCAAGGAAATTGTAGCCCGTGTGGCTTATCCAACAAAAATATAAAGTTCAACCAAATTCAAACCAATTCTTCAGTTATGTGTTCCAACAAAGCAATGTTTAATGCACCCCATGACAAAATAAAAATATATATTCCAGGAAGTTAAACTAATGTAGTTGTAACAGTTTATTGAATATTTTAACAAATAAAATACAACTTTAAAAATATTTAAAAGTCTCTCTATGTCTTCATTTATTTTCCTTTTATGTACATAATTAAAAACATGTTTAATTACGGGTTGATTAACTGTAATTATCAATGTGTGTGTCTATATATGTGTGTGTGTGTGTGTGTGTGAGAGAGAGAGAGAGAGAGAGATATATTTATGTTTGAGAGATGTTTATAGACACACACACACGCATATGTGTGTATAAAATGTTTGTGATATATATTTAGCATTCAAATTTCAGTTTCCGGACCTATGGGTCACGGCTACATTTATTAAATGTTTTTTATCTAGAGTAAGCACTTCCCCACCTGAATGAATGCGGCTCATCCTTGATTCCAGCAGTGCACCATGCTTGCTAGCTTTTGTTCTGACTTCATAAAGCCTCCTTTGCTTAGCTGTTGATTGAATGAATTTGATAACTCAAAACACAAGCATTTTTCTGAAGTGGTTTCAATTAAATCTGCTGAAATCAATGAGTCAAATGAAATATTTATGGAGGAAACCTGTTACAAATTATTTTGCAATCAAGATATTCTGACTATTTGTGAAAAGTTAATAAAGCTATAATTTTTATAATGTAGTCAATACTAAGATTAATTTTAAATAAAACATGTTTATTATTGTTCATTAAAGTCTTGAAAACAATAACTTTTGTTTATTCTATAATACATTGGAAGTATTCTTTGATTAATACATGTTTGGTTTAACTACAGTGAGTTAAATTACACAATGGCCGACATTTTCTGGGATTCCAGCTGGAATCATGTTTCACTACCACAACCAGGCTTTAGATCCACAAGTCTTTGCTTCCAGTAAGATCTTTACATAGAATGTGGCACACTGGTCATTCCCTTCAATTTAAACGTCAGTCATCTGCTATTGAGTACAATTAACTTAAAGGCAATCAGAACAAGGCACATATGTCAATGTTCATGGAGGATGGTTTGGAAAATTGTTATTTTTATGTTGTTATTAAAAATTAATTCTTATGTAATTTTATTTCCCAATAAAACATCAGAAAATATGAAAATATGTTCCTGCTGCTTTGTAGACTGTCCTTCGTTTTCCTCTGTCCTAAGTGGATAGAGAGCTACACTCTCTATCAGGTCAAATTAAAATAAATCATCAATAGTAATTAACTGCATAATAATATATGTACATATGCCAGTTAACATTGGCATTAAAAATCAGGGCTCTTAATATCCCCACAGCAGCATGGCTATTATGGATTTTTTTTAATATAAATCTGTTTTCAATTAATAATATGTTGGTCTTTTGGATTTTGATTGACATTCTGGATTTCATAAGGCTGGAGAATTCTACTGTAGTTGATGTTCACACGTCTAAAATCCCTTATGACCCTGGGGAAGTTCAGATTTTGGAATTCTTTTTGCCTGGGGCTCAATATATGCCACCGTAGTCTCTCAGCTGGAATTTTTAAATGTGTTTTTGAAGGCATATCTTGTTATGTATTAATTTTCTCATTTGACTCCTCTAAAAGTATAACAAATGCAGACAGATATTAAGGGAATTAATAGTAATGCAAATGCCTATAGCAACAATTTATATCCAGTAAATAAATGGAGACTAGCAGAAATTTTTCAATTTAAACCTTTTTCTTGAAGAGTAGCCTAATTTAAAGCTAATATGCTGTTGAATAATTAAATACCATATAATACATTTTATGGCTCAATATCTAGAAGTAAGTTTACTGCGTATTTTTATTAGTAACTATCAGTTAATAAAACTACTGGTTACTCTTTTTAGTATTGTTTGTATATTTGGCCTGTTCAGTTTATTCACTTAATGTTATATGCAAATTTTAATGAATCCCCAGCTGTCTTCAACAAATAGGCACCAAATTATGTCTAAAGCAGAGATCTGTTATTACTGGAGTCTTTAAGATGGTGCTGGTTGTGAAATGAAACAATTTTACGTAAAAGAAAAATTCTCTGTAAACAGAATTGTAGTTTTGAAATACTGTAGTAACAAATCATTATAAAGGCCACCAGTTGTTTTACATCTTGCGATGTCAAGCTTGTGAGACAAAGTTTTCTTTTTCAGGGTTGATCTGATTGACCTGTCTAAGGTAGGCCATTTTTTAGAAAACATTTTCTGTTTAATCATCGATTTACATTTATGTCATAGTCTAATGAGCAGATAAAAAAACACCAAAAACGTTTGTTCACATTATTACAGAACTGGCTCAGAAAAATCCATTCATTCCAAAACTTTTTTTGTAACTGAAACAAATTATCACTGTCCAAACTGAAGATATTAAGTTACATCTGCAAGGATTCAGAAGCATATTGTAAATGCATCTTATATCTCAGTGGAACACATCAGAGGAGCAGTGCAAGTGCTGGGACAGCTCTGTTTATTCATCAAGGACCTGATACTGGGGGGTGACAGGGATAATCATCACTCCCCCATGCATACTAATTATTATATGTTTAAGTATAAATCTCTTATTCTGTGGTTTGTAGGGGATTTTTGAGCATGTGGGTGATGGGAGGTTCATATTTGATTAGCAAGTTAAATTGGTAAAAGTCTGGAAGAATACACCGATTTCCCTCTAAAGAGAGGAAAAGCCAGATTCTCAAACTTACCCTACATGCCTCTGCTACTCTGACACATAGTAATTCAAAATAATAATCTTTCACACAAACCTATCAAGAGAGCATTAAGCATTCAGAATATTGCATCTCAGAATATGGCACTAAGAATATTAAAATCCTGCTTGGATTTTTTAAATGGAGCACACATATGCAAACCATCTGGGTGCTGGCAGGTTTGCACACAATGTTTATTTTCCAAAGGGTCATGGTGGCTGATCAGATACAGTGAGTCCGTTTCGTCCCAAGAAAAGTCCAGTCACAGTAGCAGTGAGAAGCATTGGAAAGTATCATCTGGCCATGCTGATGGAATCTATTCCTACTGCGTGTGAGAATAAGGTATGTTGGCTGCTTGCTCGTGTGAAACTTAAGCTTTATGACAACCCTCTGTTGTTAATGATAACTAATAACATTATGCCTCAGTTTCAGGTTACTCAGACTTACTTCAGAAGATACAATTACGACTTTTTATTTTGTACTGAACTAATTATTCTTTCTATGAAATATTGTTGGATTAATGTTAGTTGTGACACGTAATACATATAAAAAGACAAATCTATGCTCTGTGATTCCCTCTTAACTGAATACAAAATGGCTCATTCAGGGCCCTGACTCTGTCCACCTGTGTCGCATTACTGATGCACGCTTAACACCATTTTGCAAAGTGTTGTCTCTCCTTCTTGAGTTACGGTCTGAGCGTTCGTTTTGATTTCAGATTCTCTAGTTCATAACCCTTGTCTCGATTTCGGGATTTAGCCTCCTGCCCACCATCATTGTTTTTTAAAGGTGGCGATTTGTATCTTATCTTCATTAAATTAATATTCACACTGACGAAATACCTGCTAAAATAGACTTACAGCTTTGACCAAGTTCGGTCTAAATTTAGGTCAGATTAGGCATAACCAGCATAACAGACAGTTTCATAATAGTCCAAAGCCTGAGTCACTCTGGGGAATTTGGTTCCTTCATTTTAAATCACTTAAGTATCATTTTTGCAGTGTTTTGGGCCATTTGTCTGCCTCAGTTTTTTGCAGACAGAAGCAGAATTTCGTCATGGTTTTAAATGTATTTAGTTACACTTGTTTTTTTTCCTTCTTTGCTGACAGGTTCCCTAGTCTTTTGAAAATACATTCCCATAACATGACACTGGCACATCCAGACTCCACAGCAAGAAGAGCAATACTTGGCAGACACTCAATTTACGTAACTTGTGCTGACATAGTGCTTCAGATTTTTGTTTCAACAGATGACGGTCTTTGTGACATATGTCAAATGTGTTCCACACATACTCTGGATTTCACGTGAGCTTTTTTTTTCCAGAACACCCCCACACTGGATTTATGGAGTATTTAAGATATTATTGACATTTGGCAGCTTCCTCCATCTTAGCCATGCAGACCTTTTCTGTCTCCTCTCACCAGCTATTCAGTTTTGAAGGACTGTTTACATAGATTCTGTTTGATGGCAAGTCCTTCCCACTTACTATTGAGAATATCAGCAACTTTGCAGTAGATATCCATAATTTAAGAGCATTTGTGCTGTACATAAAGAAGTATGGGGGCAACACAGACTTGGAGATATGAATGAGAATAGAGAATGATTGGCAGAACTGTGTACCTTAAAAAAAAATTGATCGCTGGTGGCATCATCTTCCCCTATAAGAGAATTCATAAGGCACCAGATCGCCACACAGAAAAGATCACTAGAGAATTTCATAGAGAAGAATGGCGGAGATGCAGTTTCTGATCAATATGTTGAAGTGGTGTAAGTGTACCTGAAGCTAAAGAAGAACTGGATGGAAGTAACATATCAGTGTCAGAAGGACAACATCTATGTTCTGAATGATGCCCAGAAGCTATACAGGAACTGGTGGAAGATCAAGAAATAATTAACAGCACGTGGAACAAATTCAAGGAGTTGTAACATTCCAGGAAGTACTTAAAACCGGGAATAACAATGAAGGGCGGATATCGTTAAATACCTTACACCTGATCCAAGAGATGGAGAAGAAAGCTGCAGTCAACCGTAAGAAAAGAAAAAGAAGTCATGAGGATTGCAAAGAAAAATATCAGAGCTGACAAGAAAAGCTACATCCACAACCTGCCAGCAGAAGCTGAACAATGAGGGAGAAATGTACGCACAAGGACTGGTATGATATTACCAAGTAACTGTTAGGAAAATACAGTAAGGCAGAAAGACCTTACCCATTCATGAGAAATGCACATTAAATGCTTTGATGGGTGGAACATTCTGAGCAACTTTTTCACAGACCCAAATTATCAGACCCACCTGATATTCTGCTAGATGGACCAGCCCATAGACTGCAGCAAAACAGCCAGGAAGAAAATTTGGAAATCTATCAAGCAGCTGAGTAACAGCAAGGCAGTGGCACCTGACAGCATTCAGATTCAGATAAGTGTGCCAACTTTCACGTTTTCTCTTCTTGTTTGTGCGTGACAGGATTATGAAGTCATCCACGGTGCAGAAGAGGAATTGAATCCAGGTAATGTCTTGAACACAGCTTAACAACCTTGGCATTGCATAAAACCTGCTATTTTTTGTTCCATACTCTTCAACAGGCGCAAGTCAATGATGTGACTGCTTCCTCTATTCAAATTAGTCTCAACACCATCAGCAACAATGACATCTGGCAGAAAACAAACTAGAAAACCCTTTTAGTGCATTATGACCATGGTGGTGTTATGACCTCACCTAGGGGGAGGAGCCATAACAGCAAGTAAAAAATGGGGGGACGAGACACGCAGAAGGCAGAGATTACTGAATGTACAGTACCAGGAGGACATGGCAATAGGTGCGGACTTCGGAAGTAGCCCATGGTCTAAATAGCTAACAAAAATTCTGACTAATTGTGACAGAATCTCGTCTGGCTTCCCCAACCAAGACAAAAGTGAAACAAAAGACAAACACTTCCCTACCTCCCTGTCTAGCCACAACACCAAGCCAACCACCCAAACGAAATGGCAGCCAATTCCTACATACTCCAGGGGTGGTGGGGGCGCGGGTGAAATCTTAGTCCAAAATTAAAGAAATCAAGTGATCACACAAGAAAAGAAAGAACCGGCCAACAAATCCAAAGGGCAAAAGCAAAAATGGTGAACCAGTACACAATCTATGGTCAGATACACCACAACACAATCCAAATACAATCAATTAGTAGCTCAGTAAATTCAGTAAATACGGGCAAAGCTGTCTTCCTGCAGGTACTGTGACTTTTCATTGGACAGAAGGGGAAAACCGGAAGTAGGTATGTGAAGGAAAGATGCGAAATGGAGTGGCTGGTCTGGACTGCATCGAGGGGAGAGCTGGAACAGATGAATGGACCTGCAAGACGTCTCAAACAGCAGAACAGAATGTAACTGTTCAGGGTTTTCATGCCTTAAAATTCCAGGAAGCTGCAGCTTGAGGTCCTAGTAGGGCCTCCCTTAGCAAACAGGTCTGTAGGAAGAGGCGAGAAAAGCTATGATAAATAAAGAAAAGATAAGATATAAAGGTATATTAAATACCCTTAATATAAAGAACAAAAAAAGAGCAAGTATACATTACTTAGAGTATGGTTACCAGGATCAATGCCTGGAGCTAGGCGTAGGGGTGATGTTGGCCAAGCCACCCATGTAACCTTATCAGGTTTAGCTACGTGGATCCACCTTGGAGTCTCACCAACCTAAAGGTGAAATATGGTTCAGACATCTTATAAGGGTTCTACCTGGATGGATCCCAAGAAAGCTACTCCAGTTACATTCCAGGAGGCCCCAGGAAAGACCCAGGACGGCCTGGAGATATTATATTTCCCAGATGGCTTGGGGACATCTAGAAATCCCCCAAAGCAAGCTAGAGTATGTGGCCAAGGAAAGAAAAAACATCTGGCCCAACCTGCTCGGCATGCTGCCACTAGGAACATCAGGCAAAGCAGTAGGAAAATGATTATGGTGATAATGATGATGAGGATGGTGACTAATAGAAGACAGACCAAGATCTTTAAGCCTAATACAACCAGTACATACCCTGTCAGATTGTCAGGCAATACTATCGAGGACGTAATCCTTTACCTACATCGGCAGCGTCGCCAATGGGCACAGATGGCAATCTAAGGGCAAACATCAATAAAGCAAGAACAGCATTCCAGCCGTTATGCAACGTATGGAACTCCAAGAAAGTAGCCCTGCACACTAAAGTCTGGTTGCTTAACACCGATGTCAGTCCTACCTCATAGAGCGAAGTCAGTCCTACTTCATTAAGCAGAGACATGAAGGACAACAGTGACATTTATTAAGTGAAGAACTCCATCAGTGCCTGGTGAAGGAGGATCCTTCATATCCACTGGATCAATACCATCAGTCAACAATGATTTTTGGCAGAAAACAAATCAGGTCGCTGCAGAAAAAGAGATTATTAACAGATGCTGGGGATGGATTTGACATACTTTCTGCAGGATTGTAAACAACATCAAAAGAAGGCCAGAGGAAAAAAGGGTAAACCAAGAAACACTTAAGCAACAAGATGTAACACATAAAAATAGGCAATACCTGGAGCCGGCTGAAGAGAAAAGATCAGGACAGAGACAACCTATGCGCCTGAAGGGGTAACAAGCTTTACTTACAGTATTGGTATGAAAGCTCCTTGCCTGTCTTCTGCTCACTTTTCTTAAACTTCTTCCAAAAAACGGATAAGCAAACTAGTTACTGTAAATAGAATAATATGTGAATATTTTCAAAAGCTATTATTTTACGTTGAGGAATATGGTAGTAGCTTACTTTCCCATTTTCATTGATCTGCCTTTTTAAATGACAATCTTTCTCACGATCTCTGTTTACACAATGTTTTAAAAATGCCCACAGATAGAGGTAAATGACAATTTATAATGCACAGCACAGGGGTCTCAGTCTTAAATAGGTGAACATTAAGTGAATATTACCAAAATTATTCATAGGACCATTCGGTTATATAGTTCTGAGATGATTCATGTTGTTGTTGTTTTTTGCAATTATAATGACCTATTGGAGATTAACAATAAAGCAGGATATAGACTAATCCAATATGATATATTTATAAATATTCAGGTGCCAGGAATTTAGGCTTCGGCTCGTCTAATTATACACACTATAAACAATTTTCATAGCTATGCTGCAGCTAAGATTTTTCCCTTTTCCACTTTCAAATGATTTTTCATTCCTATTTTGATTTTCCTCATTAGTATGTTGCTGTGCAACCTATCTTAAGCTGTTAAGCCTGTTGGCTATTGAAGTCTATGTGCCAATATTCCATTACGGAAGCACTGCTGTCATTAGATAGCAAACTCTGAAAAGGGGCCCCCTGATTTTTTCTAATGAAAGAATGGTTCTGTCTGCTCTTTCGTTTGGGGATTTTGCTGTCCATAATCCAATAATTTCAATCAGAAAAAATATGTAAATATGGAGAAACATATGCCTTCAAAAACCCCAGGCACAGTATGGAGGATTATCTGAGGATCTGAACAAAGGCTCTATCCTATAATACCAATTCATGGTTTTTCTAGACCAGTTAATTCATAATTATAAACAAACAAATAAATACAAAATGAACAATAAGAGATATTCTTTACTGTTGTTCAAATTTAAAACAATTAATGTATAAATGCTGAAAACAACAAACACAGATGATATAAACTTGCAAGGCTGCTATTAGAAATGTCATTTTAACTGTATTCATTTTGTTTGCTGTGTTTATTCATTTGTAGGAAATGTTGTGTACATGAATAGCTTCATGTGGTCACTATATATTGATCCACTCTAGAAGCTCTGAGACAAATAGAATTTCATAACATGCTGAACACCTTACAAAATATTTTATATGAACACATTAAATGTCATTACAGTCATTTTAGTAAAGAAGCCCTTCTTAACAATTTATTACTTTATTAGTATGAATAATCCCTTATTATATGGAATTATTCATAATTATGTTCTCCTACATGCCAATATTTGAAACTGTCTGACACGCCATAGACTTGACATGGATCCCTGTATTTCAGATTTGGCTGCTCTTGTATGGTTATAGTGTAATATGCATAAAAGTCCCCCGCTTGGCCATCTTCAACAAATCGAATTTTGTGTTTGGGAAGTAAATTCCCTTGTATTCGTGCACTGAGCCCATGATATCATGGCTCGCCTAATGCATTCATTTGATTTAACAGCCTAATCACTGCAGAATGATAAGCAATCAGAATGGTTTTATAAATGCACAGTGGTTAATGTTGCAGTTTTTAGGCATTGTGGAGTTTCACATGTTTCAACGTGCAGTTAGTCATTATAGGCATTTATTGAATTTTATTCATATAAAGTTTTATTTTCTCAAGTAACAGACTGTCAAAACCGACACTTCGTTTTTGAACACTGTAATTACTAAGAACATTTCAATTTCTTCTTCATAATTGGAAATTCTTGCTCAATAATTTATTAGCTGAGTAATGTGGTTAATTAGTGGCCTAGTTCTTTTCTTTCCACCAATTTAGCCAGCGATGAGGTGTAGCAATTCTATCAAAGAAATAAGTTCACCTAGAGCAATTTGTTTTTTTTCCTTCTGAAGCTGCACATTCTATACACTGCGACAACAACCATTTTAACAGGCGTAATTTAATAAAGATATCAATGAAAATACATTATGTAAATACTTTACATGGCACATATTAATAGATTTATACAGCTCACAGACCATTTAGACTCAAAACAACAAACACAGGCCATAATAAAAAGAAAAGACTGGAACGCCAAAAGCAAATGATTTTTCAATTACTCTCTTAACACGGTGGTACTTTTTATGGTGCGTATTAGCACTGGTGGACATGATGTCTACCAAAAAAATGCATAAACCTTTCAACTTTTGTGGCAGTAAAGCATGTTTTATTTATTTGGTTTTCACATTTGCCATTAGCTGTGTTTTTTTACACACTCCTTAACAAATCGTGGTATGGTTGTAACTGTGCTTCCACAATGCATCACACTCCAGCTAAAATCCCAACTGTTTAACTCAAAGGTTAATCACAGACACTCAAACGTACACAGCATGTTACAATGACCTGTATCTCAGGAAAAAGTATAAAGGCAAATCACAACCTTAGAATCATGTTGAAATGAAGATGCATAGTATCAGTACTGGTCCCTGCCTTGCCCCTTTCTGTCCGCTGTGGTGCTGCTGGCCATCCCATTCTTATCTCTGTGTTTAGTGTTTTCCCCATTTTCCCAGGCTGCCGTGTGGCTAACAGGATTGAATATCTGGCTAGTTATTTGTACTTCCCTGCTGTCAGGGGTTAATTGCTGGCCAGAGGCCAGAATCAACTACATTTTACATTTGAGCTAATAGTTTCCCCATATTTAGTTTGTTCACGTGTTTCTGTATTAGTTCTGGTTTTGTGTCTTTGATCTGAGTTACCCTTATTCGTATCTAGTTTGTAGTCATGGCCTATAATTTCTGGGTCCTTAGTGCTTATTGCTTGACCCTCACCTATCCCTGTTACTCCTAGTATTTAGTGCTTGGATGATTAGTAATGATATACACCTGTCTCTTGTCTAACCTCATCATCAGTGTATATATCTGCCTGCCCTTCCCCAGTTCTTCAGTCGGTCATTGTTTGTGCTGTAGGAGTTGCATGTCTTAAGTGTTTCTTGCTAGTGTTGCCTCAGTGTCTCCTCTACACTCACCTTAAGGATTATTAGGAACACCTGTTCAATTTCTCATTAATGCAATTATCTAATCAACCAATCACATGGCAGTTGCTTCAATGCATTTATGGGTGTGGTCCTGGTCAAGACAATCTCCTGAACTCCAAACTGAATGTCAGAATGGGAAAGAAAGGTGATTTAAGCAATTTTGAGCGTGGCATGGTTGTTGGTGCCAGACGGGCCGGTCTGAGTATTTCACAATCTGCTCAGTTACTGGGATTTTCACGCACAACCATTTCTAGGGTTTACAAAGAATGGTGTGCAAAGGGAAAAACATCCAGTATGTGGCAGTCCTGTGGGCGAAAATGCCTTGTTGATGCTAGAGGTCAGAGGAGAATGGGCCGACTGATTCAAGCTGATAGAAGAGCAACTTTGACTGAAATAATCACTCGTTACAACCGAGATATGCAGCAAAGCATTTGTGAAGCCACAACATGCACAACCTTGAGGCGGATGGGCTACAACAGCAGAAGACCCCACCGGGTACCACTCATCTCCACTACAAATAGGAAAAAGAGGCTACAATTTGCACGAGCTCACCAAAATTGGACAGTTGAAGACTGGAAAAATGTTGCCTGGTCTGATGAGTCTCGATTTCTGTTGAGACATTCAAATGGTAGAGTCAGAATTTGGCGTAAACAGAATGAGAACATGGATCCATCATGCCTTGTTACCACTGTGCAGGCTGGTGGTGGTGGTGTAATGGTGTGGGGGATGTTTTCTTGGCACACTTTAGGCCCCTTAGTGCCAATTGGGCATCGTTTAAATGCCACGGCCTACCTGAGCATTGTTTCTGACCATGTCCATCCCTTTATGACCACCATGTACCCATCCTCTGATGGCTACTTCCAGCAGGATAATGCACCATGTCACAAAGCTCGAATCATTTCAAATTGGTTTCTTGAACATGACAATGAGTTCACTGTACTACAATGGCCCCCACAGTCACCAGATGCAAGATGCTATCCTATCAATATGGGCCAACATTTCTAAAGAATGCTTTCAGCACCTTGTTGAATCAATGCCACGTAGAATTAAGGCAGTTCTGAAGGCGAAAGGGGGTCAAACACCGTATTAGTATGGTGTTCCTAATAATCCTTTAGGTGAGTGTATGTCGGTTTTAGCCATGGATGGTCCTTGTTCCACCTGCCTGCCTTTGTTTTCATCTCTCATGGACTCTTTTTCTGCTGTCTTTTGAATGCACTTCATAATAAAGCTCCCTGTCTGAAAATTGCTCACAGGGTCGTCATTCTTTCATACCCCAGTGTAATAGTGCTAACTTAAGGAGACCTGAGCTTTATTTTTAATAGGTTAATGGGAGACTTTAGCTCATTGCAGACAAAGACAACTGCCTACAATTGATTTTAAACAAATAAAAATGCACATATACCAAGTAAAGCAGTAAAATGTTGAATATAATATCTTGGTGGATGTGCCAGTCATGAAGAAGAAGTATCTTCAGATTCAGGATAAGGACACTAAATGGAATACAGTGTCATTCTTGATGATTCATAGGAAAACATGATGAGCCAGTTCCAAAAATGGCCCAATAATAATAAGCATATCATTTAAATTCAACTATCAATTAAACATGGAAAAACTTATTTCAAGTAGCTACTTGTGAATTGTATCATTTGACAGTTTTATTTTTCCACAGAAAAAGCTAAAAATAATTCAGTAAACAGATCGATAAGTTTTAAAATAAATGGTATAGTTATGTAAGAATTTCGTGTAATGCTCACCTCCTTGTTGTGAATGTGAAGAAAACCTACGGATGATATTCGATCCGAAGTCAATTGGTGATCACAGTCCAATACTAATTCAAAATATACCCATAAATCAGGCACCTTGGTATAAATGTCTGACAGTTTTATCAAATGATTTTAGAGAGTGTCATTTGATATGGCATACGTGTATGGTCCGGTAATCTGTCAGCACAGTTGAAGTCTAAGCTCAAACGTCTCATTCAAACAACCATGAAGATTTTCGAGAAAAAAGAAGAGCACTATCCTCAATCTTTATATGAAAAATCTGTGCTAAGGGACGCACAGAAGATTCCAAATGACCCAACACACATCCTGAACACACAGATTATTAGGGTCCCTCAAACTAAATACCTTTACATTGTTTATTACAAGTGGGTTTAGAACTCAGGGCTTTGAAACTCTGCACCCTCCATTTACACATTCCATACACTGCTGAGCGGCACCTGCTTACATCAGAGGCATAATTAGCAGCCCTGTGATGCCTTATAAGTGAAGCAGTGCTTCCTATTTCCACCTCAAATGCGCGCAACACTCCAAACTCCAAGACCACCCAGCCCAAAAGGGCAGAATAGTGCTGAGGCTATAATTACACTTCAGAACAGGTGAGTGCAGTCTTCACACTACATGTCAACAATCAACAGAATGTCGACCAGAATAAATGAACACTGCTCACATCTTTTTTTTTTGTTTTTTTTTTTTAACAGAAAATATATTGGTACCTTTTCACTCCAACTTGTCAATGGGAAGCACTGACTGTATCCTGTACCATTTGCATAAAATTAATATAGTTGTAAAAGAGTGTAAAGCGATTGAATGAGATGAACCAAGATAATGGAGACTGCCCTTGAAAAACTGCAGGTTACATTAAGCCATGTCCATTTTAAACAGCACTGCTAAAACTGACCACGCATTTTACTTAAATGACCACAAGGCTTATTTTACCCCTCTCCCCCTACTCTTTTAAGCAGATTTCACATCATTGCAGCAAAGTAAAGGTAATTGATTATATTATTATTAATCAGGGTCGGCCCGTGGCATGGGCAATATAGACAAATGCTAAGGGCGGCAACTTCTGAAGAGGCGCCGAACTGCCAGCAAATTTCACCTCAAGCTGGGGGCGCTGGCGGTGATGCCCGCCTAGGGTGCCACACCGGCTAGGACCGGTACTGTTATTAATATATTATTATTATTATTTGCATTGTTCATCCACCTTCAAACCACAAGGTAGAGATACACCCTGTCCTTACATGACAGGGCAGACACAGGAACATACTCACTGTTATGCACTAGCAGCAATTTAAAGATGATAATAATATAATATAATATAATATAATATAATAATAGGCATAGTGGTGGTAGCAGCCATAATAGTGGTTTTGGGGTTAACAATGTATATGTAACAATTAATAGTGGGGGCAACATTAATGAGTGGAAAGCATGAACGAATGAACGTATTTCACTCAGATTTCCACTTTGTGTTTAAACAGCGCGTTATGTTTGGGTAAATATTACCGTAAAAGCTATGTTACGGTAACAGAAAGTGGATTTATTTTTGTTGGTCTCATACTGACAAACTCGGTGACATAAGTTTATTTACTATGGCACTGTTTCTGAGTGACAAAGCGCACGATGCCCAGTTCAGAGCTCCTCCCCTCTGAGTAAAAAGTCATCACTCTCTTCTCGGCTCCTCTTTATGTGGCGAACCTCACTTTTGCACAGCAAAGGCATCGCTAGACGTTCCGGGCTGCGAAACGCTGTGAAAACTTCAGCGCGTCGGTTAATCACTGAGACCTCTAAAGTCCAGCTTACTTTTGGCGGATATATAAATGCATGCAAGAATGAACTGAAAACCCATTTTCAACTACATTTCATTGAACAATTAAACTGTTTCCATCACCCATTGCCTTTCTTAATGATTTATTTTTAACAGTTTTATTGTCAAGAATCCGAGGGTTATACCGGAAGTTAATCCCGAGTTAAATTTGAGCAACTTTACTAAAAAGTGAAAAACGTGTGGATACCAGGAAGAGCTGCACAACCTTGAATGAAGGACCGAAAGAGCCGCTATTAGAGATGGACTTCGCCTTGGATTAAAATGAGGAGTTAAAAACGAGATCATGGTTTCCCCTGAACCGCTTTGCTATTAATAGGTAAAGTGTGAGTAATTACTTCAAATTATTAATTTACCATTTACTTTTAAGGCAGAAGTTTGTTTCATCTGGGAATATACATTTCTCTAACGACAAAAATGAAATAGCATTCATTTGCCTGTAGATTTTAAAGATCTGTGTCGATTTTTATCAGGTTTTGGGGATAAATTGCGGTGCCAGTTGGAGATCAGTAAATGACTATTATGTTATTATATTACTAAAAAAGTCCTCTTAGTCCCCTCTTAGGCTACATAAGACTTGGCCTGGCGTTGTGTTTTGTGCAGTATAAATAAGCTTAACCTACCGTATCTTAATGGCCGAAAACGTGCTTTTGTTCTCACTCTAAATATGTTTTACTGGGGTGCGGTAATAGTATCTTTGCAGAAAATTAAGCCGAGGAGCGTTTTATTCATAAATATTACAAAGCATTTTTCCATCCCTGTCACCAAAAAGTTTATGTGAAAAAAACGACAGAGCCCTAGTTGTTAGTCAGAATTGTGTATTTGTAAATAGGCATTTAAAAATATCAGAATACTAAGAGGTTAATGAGCTGTATTTGTTTATTGTCCTGCTGACTGGAGTGCATTTGGCATTTTGAATTAGAGAAGAAGTTTAATGGCATTTATTAAAAAGTTGATGTGTGTGAACGTCATAAAATTAAAAAAGTACAAAAGTGTCTCATACAGAAGAGAATGTCTGTGTTTTTGGTGTCAGACAGCTGTGAGAGATTTCCCTGGCAAGACGTGTGGAAAATGGCAGATGCAGGTGCCACCTTACTGTCAGTGATGGTGCTGCTGGCAGTGCTGCCCCGAGCTCGCCCGTGTCCACGCCCGTGTGCCTGCTACCAGCCTACGGAGGTGCACTGCACCTTCCGCTCCCTGCTCACGGTCCCAGCAGGCATTCCCAAACAAGTGGAGCGTGTGAATCTGGGGTAAGCAGCATGGGAACGGGCCATTTGGGGACGCCACCCAGCATGTAGGATGCAAACTTACCCCACTGTCTGAAATCTGCTGAGCAGACGTGTCTTACTGTGTGAAGGAGACAATATTGCACCTGTGAATGTGTGATATCAAGCATTTGACAGACATTCAAAAAAATGTTAAGTATCTGCTTCCAAGTACTCTGTGAAGTGTCCCTTTTCAGTTTTTCTTAGCTTCTCAGAGCTCTGACTGGTGTAACTGACAATTCTGTGGCAGTAAACTGGCAACAGCTAACTTCTTGCTGTCTTGTTACAGGTTTAATGCTATAAACAGGATCACAACTAGTTCTCTCACAGCGTTAAGAAAGCTGGAAGTTCTTCTGATGCATGGAAATAACCTACACAATATCCCAGATGCGGTCTTCAGAGACCTGGTGTCACTGGAGGTAATGTCGTTATGCATACAGGCAGTCCCCATACAGGCAGTCCATATGCATGCAGTCCCCATACAGGCAGTCCCCATACAGGCAGTCTACATGCATGCAGCCCCCTTACAGGCAGTCCCCATACAGGCAGTCCACATGCATGCAGTCCCCATACAGGCAGTCCACATGCATGCAGTCCCCATACAGGCAGTCCACATGCATGCAGTCCCCATACAGGCAGTCCACATGCATGCAGTCCCCTTACAGGCAGTCCCCATACAGGCAGTCCACATGCATGCAGTCCCCTTACTGGCAGTCCACATACAGGCAGTCCACATGCATGCAGTCCCCATACAGGCAGTCCACATGCATGCAGCCCCCTTACAGGCAGTCCACATGCATGCAGTCCCCATACAGGCAGTCCACATGCATGCAGTCCCCTTACAGGCAGTCCCCATACAGGCAGTCCACATGCATGCAGTCCCCTTACTGGCAGTCCACATACAGGCAGTCCACATGCATGCAGTCCCCATACAGGCAGTCCCCATACAGGCAGTCCACATGCATGCAGTCCCCATACAGGCAGTCCACATGCATGCAGTCCCCATACAGGCAGTCCCCATACAGGCAGTCCACATGCATGCAGTCCCCATACAGGCAATCCACATGCATGCAGTCCCCTTACAGGCAGTCCCCATACAGGCAGTCCACATGCATGCAGTCCCCTTACTGGCAGTCCACATACAGGCAGTCCACATGCATGCAGTCCCCATACAGGCAGTCCCCATACAGGCAGTCCACATGCATGCAGTCCCCATACAGGCAGTCCACATGCATGCAGTCCCCATACAGGCAGTCCCCATACAGGCAGTCCACATGCATGCAGTCCCCATACAGGCAGTCCACATGCATGCAGTCCCCATACAGGCAGTCCACATGCATGCAGTCCCCATACAGGCAGTCCACATGCATGCAGTCCCCTTACAGGCAGTCCCCATACAGGCAGTCCACATGCATGCAGTCCCCTTACTGGCAGTCCACATACAGGCAGTCCACATGCATGCAGTCCCCATACAGGCAGTCCCCATACATGCAGTCCCCATACAGGCAGTCCACATGCATGCAGTCCCCATACAGGCAGTCCCCATACAGGCAGTCCACATGCATGCAGTCCCCATACAGGCAGTCCACATGCATGCAGTCCCCTTACAGGCAGTCCCCATACAGGCAGTCCACATGCATGCAGTCCCCATACAGGCAGTCCACATGCATGCAGTCCCCTTACAGGCAGTCCCCATACAGGCAGTCCACATGCATGCAGTCCCCTTACTGGCAGTCCACATACAGGCAGTCCACATGCATGCAGTCCCCATACAGGCAGTCCCCATACAGGCAGTCCACATGCATGCAGTCCCCATACAGGCAGTCCACATGCATGCAGTCCCCATACAGGCAGTCCACATGCATGCAGTCCCCATACAGGCAGTCCCCATACAGGCAGTCCACATGCATGCAGTCCCCATACAGGCAGTCCACATGCATGCAGTCCCCTTACAGGCAGTCCCCATACAGGCAGTCCCCATACAGGCAGTCCACATGCATGCAATCCCCATACAGGCAGTCCACATGCATGCAGTCCCCATACAGGCAGTCCCCATACAGGCAGTCCACATGCATGCAGTCCCCATACAGGCAGTCCACATGCATGCAATCCCCGTACAGGCAGTCGCCATACATGCAGTCCCCATGCATGCAGTCTTCATACAGGCAGTCCACATGCATGCAGTCTCCATACATGCAGTCCCCATGCATGCAATCCCCATACATGCAGTCCCCATACAGGCAGTCCCTGTTTCATAAGTGTCACAAAGAAGTGCATGCATTCGTTAATACAAATCATTGTATTTAACCTGAATTTTTTATATAGTGTGCTTTTTGGCAGTCAGTTCCTAGGTACAAGTTGTCCATAAGTCAGCCGGTCTTAACCCAGCTACTGATTATAGTTGTTACATTTCATATCAAGAGTATAACACCAAGGCCCTTTTGGGGACAGTCTTGAAGCTACAGTCCTTAAACTGTGCTTCTCTTCCACTGTGGTGGCTATACTAACTAGATTTGCTGATCTGTTAAATACAGTTTTATGTATAATAACATATATTATATGACATGTTTTTCTATGATCCCTCTGAGTAATTTTATTATGTCATGTTTTTAAATTAAATTTAACCAAAGTAAATATTAGACTTTAAATGAAGAGAAAAAAAATTGACGACAAAATAAATATAAATTAATGTAGACAGCCTATGTCTATGCAAATTATATTCAGTAAAATGGCGTTCCTGTCTCTTATATGCTGCCAGTCACCACATTTGCATTTACATTTAAGGCTGCCCAGGCCACACAGTGGCTCAGTGTGTGCTGCTGTTGCTCTGCATCTGAAGGGTTAGGGGTTCCAATCCCACCTCTCATGGCATGAAGTTTTCTGTCAAACTTTCTGCCAAAGCATGAAATTAGGTTAATTTATATGTATGTGTGTATATATATATAAACATTCCATAGGCTTTGTGTCCTGCATGGACATTCTGTTCTGTGTCCACCCCTGCCTTGTGCCCTATGCTTGCTGCCTATGATAGGTTCCAGCCCCCTGCCCCCCCTTGATGCTGCAGGCCAGGCTGCCATAAGGGTTTGTTATTGGACGGATAAAAAGAAACAGTTGCAAGTTGGCAAAAACCATTACCTGGTAGAGAACTGTTATGATTACAAGAGTATTGTTTATTTGCACTGGAAAAGCTTCTTTCCGTAACAATTTTGATTGTTTTTGCAAATTTTACATGGATGAGGTACATGCTGAGCACTTAAGTTCTTTGATGGCTTTAGAAGAGGGGAAGTCAGTTTCAGCAGTTCTGAGGTTTTTTTTTCTTACTTTAAGGAAAAGAGCTGATGATCCAGAACAAGCATGGAACACTTAACTGTGAAGGAAAAAATGACTGAAATACTGCCATTCTGTTCCTGTCCATTATGTTCTAGGTCCTGAAGATGAGTTTCAACAAACTGAGAGTCATCAAAAGAAACACTTTTCTAGGGTTATCGAGCTTGATTCGAATACACTTAGATCACAACAAAATTGAATTCATCCACCCTGATGCCTTCCAAGGCCTGACAGCTCTTCGCCTGGTCAATCTGGAAGGGAACCACCTACAGCGGCTCCACCCTGCTACCTTTGCGACGTTCTCCCTCCTAGAGCACTTCCATATCTCCACCTTGAAGCATCTATACCTTTCAAACAACAGCCTTGCCACTTTGCCCAGGCAGATGCTGGAGAAGATGACACAGCTGGAGAGTCTGTTCCTGCATGGGAACCCGTGGGTCTGTGACTGCGGGTTAAAATGGTTCATTGACTGGAGCACACTTTCTTCAGGTAAAAAGACGGACATAATAAATAATTTGCAATAATCCCTTTAATTTTCAAACACTAATATCCAGAATGACCTAAAAGAGAAACAGAAAACTATGCAATAAAAATGTGCATATGTTTTTGATTTTCATATTCTGGCAGTTTGGGTTTAGTGTATTTTTATATGATCTTTAAATATGGGACACAATACTATAATATTTAATAAAGTAGGTCACAGCAAGAACCTTCCAGTTTTAAGGAAGTGCTTAACTGGAATTTCCTAAATATAAAATTGTGATTTATGCAAGTCACACTGGGGTGAAACATCTGTTAAAACAGGATAATAACAAAATGCCAGTTTATACTGACTCATTGAAAAATAGATTATTTTACATTAAATATTGTGCCTTACTTCGCAGATGTGCTGAAGTGCAAGAAAGATAAAGCTTATCCAAATGGTGAGCTGTGTCCAGCGTGTTCTTCACCAAAGCATTTGAGAAGTAAAGATATCATGGAACAAGAAGAATTCACTTGCGCAGGTCCAGTCATTAACTCACATCGAGTCAGTCCTATTCCCCAAGATGTGGAGGGTGAAATTCTCTCTTTGGAGCATTTTAAAGGAACTTTCGGAAATGTCACACTCAATCTGTCCGATGAGCATGGGAACAAAGTCGATCTTGACTGCATTATTAATGAACCTCAGGAGTCTACAAAAATCAGTTGGAACCACACAAACAGCCAACAGATTACTGCAAACGTGACCATCTTTGTGGATTTTGAATGTCCAATAGATCGGGCAAACTATGAGAAATTGTGGAAGCTCATCGCCTACTACAGTGAAGTTCCTGTACATCTACAGAGAGAAATCCTGCTCACCAAAGAGCCAAATTTAAGTTATAGATACAGACAGGATATGGAAAAAGATGCCTATTACTACACAGGGGTGAGAGCTGCCATTATGGCGCAGCCCTCATGGCTGATGCAGTCATTTGTCAGCCTACAGCTGAATAGACCTCATTCGACTGGAAAACATGTCAAGTTAATCTTCAGCACTCGCTTTTCACAAGCGGTCGAAACAGAAATGATCAGAAGGGAAGAAAGGACATGGGTTATGATAGAATCAAAAAATGACACCAGGACCATGCTCAGTGCTGTTGTTGGAGGTACAAGTGAAATGGATTGCAATGTACTCAGTTCTGGTCATCCAGATATTACTTGGATTCTTCCAGATGGCTCAAAAGTGGTTGCACCTTATACTAGTGCTAACAATAGGGTTTCTGTCTCCAGTACAGGAAGACTGATTATTAAATCAGTAGACCACTCAGATTCTGGTGTGTACTACTGCACTGCTCAGGTGAGGGGTGACCTTGATGTTCTTCCTTTTCGCCTTTCTGTTGATGATTCCTCAAGGCCTTCCCCAGGAAATGAAGAAAGCTCCAAAGTGACTAAATTAAGTGGGGAAACTCTCTCTCTGCCCTGTAGTGCTTCTGGTACCCCCAATGCAGAGTTAAACTGGATCCTTCCTGACAGCAGTGTGATTAACTTTAAAGGCAGCTCATCCAGGGCTTTTGTTTATGCAAATGGGACATTACTTATACCAGAGAGTCGTTTGACTGACAGTGGATATTACAAATGTGTGGCATTAAACTTGCATGGCATAGATTCTGTGGCAACAAATGTAAGTATTATACGGCGACAAGGGATAAAGCCTTTGAGGAGGATCCCCATGCGACCCCAGCCTGCCTCAGGTATTTCAACCAAAGTAAAAGCTTTGGTGGAAGAAGATGAGGAGTCGTCTGGGGATGGTGTTCCAGAAAGAGCATCTTCTGTTCATTCACATTTGCAAAATCAAAGGAGGGGTCAGAAGAGCAATGTTCAAGGGCATCCATCAAGAAATTCTTGGAGAAGACCAATTCCACGGAGAAAACCAAATGAGAAAGGTCCCCACATGGACAATGGAAAGAATACAGTAGACCCAAGAAGAAGAATTAATACATTAAATAAAAAAATAGACCCACAGCAATGGGCTAACATTTTAGCAAAAATCCGTGACAGAAATAATCCGGGGAGCGAGAAATTCAAGTCTGTTCCAACTAGTTTACCAACAACGACAGAGCAGATTATCAAAGTATCTGAACCTAATAATGACTCTGAAGGATCTTCCATTGGTTATACAAACTTACAGGAAGACAGAGATTTTATAGTCTCCACAATACAGCCTCCAACTGAAAATGTCAAGTACAACCTAATCACAAAAGCCTCAATAGCTGAAGACCAGAGCAGCCATATATATCAAATATCTGCCCCACAAACAAATGTTAACTCAGATGTTGTCACCACTAGTAGTTATATTTTACATTCCACATCTGATCCACAAGTACCCAATGATATTGTCACAAAAAATTATAACGAAGGGAAATACAACACAGATGTTATACATGTGACAGAACCTGTCCCAACATGGAAAATGCATAGTAGCACGCTGGCCAGTAGTTCATCTATGGCAGCTCCCAAAGATTTTATAAGATCTGGCAGCAATATTGAATCAGATGGAAGTAATGAACCTACTATGACACAAAGTTCAAAAGATGATGATGAACTGTATCATGGCCAAGATAAACAAGCAGAGATATTATCACCTAAAGATAATTCCAATGCCGTAACAAGTACAGATAATTATGTAAAAACAAATATATTAACATTCCCTACAACAGCTCTACCTGATTCCAAATTAAAGGATATGATCAACAAAAACAATAGTTCTCTTCAACTGCTAATACAAACTGCTGCCCCAAATAAAAAACAGACAAGGCAGAGGTCTCATTCCAACTTGGTCCCATCACGCACAAGAAACCCATTGAATTCAAGGAGGGTTGGTGGTCGGAAAAGACCCAACAGACTAAAATCAAGGCTAAATAAGTCTAACTCATCTCCACAGCTGCCCACTGCCAGAGTATGGTTAACCTCAGTATCTTTTCCAACAGTTATGGCCATTACTCCAACTCCCAGACCAGAAACACCAGACACCAAATCTACATTACTAAAAGCACCAATCATGGTTTCCATAACTGGCCATCAAGTGTCACCAAATAGAATGAGTCAGACTGAACAGACAGTCTCTTTAAATCATGACAGAATTAACGCAATATCAAAAACCTCAGCAGAGCACAATATCTTATCCAAAAGCCAGGCCATTAGTAAGTCAAGCACCGAACCTCAGTATAATTTCAGAAGTTCCACAATTACAGCAGTGACTCAAGAAGCTTCTATTAGTCTGGTAAATGGACCTAATGAACAGAATAAAAACAAAGAGGCCTCTGAAGCATCTCCGACTTCGTTGGCAGGCCCCACAGTCCTTACATTGGCAGCAGGTCAGGAAGATTTTACGAGCAATGGTCTTTCAGCACTTAATGCTTTTGAAGAGACTTACAGTAAAAAGCCAGCTGAAGACGCGCATTTGATGCCAAGCTCTAGCAATTCCACACAGAATTTCCATGTACAACCAGAAACTCCACCAAAACAAGGCCTCATCAAAACAAACGATAAGCATAAATACTTAAATTCTGGAGGAATGACAAATAATAATAAAGACATTGAAAAGATGCCATTCCTACCAGCTTCAATGTCCACATTATTCCCTCCCACAATAAGCACTATGGAGATATATAATACAGCTGTCTCTTCAGATTCACAAAGCCTCCACATTCCCACAATTTCAAACATTTTTGAAGAAAACCAAACACAGAAGGAAATTCGGCCAAACCAACAAAACCATGACCAAGTACTAACAAAAATCCAAACAATAGCTCAGTCAAGACCAATTATCACAAGACCAAAACCAAAAATAAATGGTGACGGTCCTACACCAACAAACCCACCAGCAAGAGAAAAGGATAAATTATTGCCCAAGAAAGACGTCATACCTAGAACAACTGCTACAGCTAATGAATTTAAGAGTGCAGCAACGTTTGCATCAGTAATCCAGGCGACTGAATCAAGTGTCACTGAGGCAACTACCATATCAAAAGTGACACATCCACCAGAAGTCATCTTTACAGCATCTTCTAAATCTAAGCTTCTACCAGATTCCCACTTAAACAGAATGAATAATGGATTATTTAATAGCTCAGGGAATGATGGTGTAAAGTATGTTTCTGACAGACACTATGGAACAACACTCAGCACAAACCCATATTATCTCTCAGGGATGCCTGATCTTAACAGGACACAGGGTAGGACCCAACTACTTAGTAACTCCAGATTAACTATTCCAAAATCAGGAATCCTGACAACCCCTGCCACTGTACTAACAACCAGAAAGACTATCACGACTGCTCCCACAAGTATCTCCAGGACAATAACATTACCGACAAGGATAACAGTTCAGCCGCATGTTGGTCTGGGTGGTGACACCAAACTTACAAACACTCCATCTATCCCATTTATGTACATAACTCAGCGTGTGTCCCAACACCCACATCAAGAACCTTCAAGGCCAGTCCAACGTGGAAAGCCAAGAATCACCACCACTAACCTCCCTATGGTATCTGTGCATGCTGAGGTGGATGCAGTCTTGCCCTGTGAAACCACTGGGGAGCCGAAACCTTTCCTCTCCTGGACTAAAGTCTCTACGGGTATGTGTGTTAACATTGCATCTTAGTGAACGTTGCATCTTAGTGAAGTTTTTCTCTACCCGGTCCTCGGTGACCCCCAGACGGTCCACATTTTTGCTCCTTCCCTGCTCCCAGTAGGTTGAAGGTGATTCCTCTTTAGCAGGAACAAAAATGTGGACTGTCTGAAGGGTCCGTTAGGACCGGATTGAGAAACACTGCTTTAGTGGATTACCCAAGGGATTGAACATTGGGGGGTTGAAAGTCTTCATCCATTAATCATGACGGTATAATTATTTGGGAGGGGGTTGTATTGCCACACCCCCCGCCCCCCATTTTTTACCCATGACGCCATTATTTATCATAAATATTACAGAAAGTCTGACTCTTTTTGCAATATTTTAGGTACTCCATTAATGCAAAAAGAAATTAAAGTAAATCACAGTATTGTGAATTTGATGTGATGTATCTGAGAAACATTAATTTATTATAAACAGAACCACATTTAAAGACTACTAAGTCCCATAACTGAAATGTTGAAAAAAAAAATTCCTCTTATTATTCATACAAATTGAAGCTGATTCATAATATGGGGGTAGACATTTATCATTGCAATGTTGATGTTATAATGTTAGAAAACTGATTAATCATAATTTCTCCTGGATGTGAAACTCAGTGTGACAGTAGCTGGAATTTGTAGGATTGTGGCCCCACACAGAGTTGGAAAAAAAACACTGGGCTGAAACTCTAAGATGAATGAATGAACCAAACAGAAGCCTTCAATGACAAACACATGCAGAGAGAGTACATACATGTCCCTGCTGTGCTGTGTGTCATTGAGCAGTTCTGCTAGATCACATCTGACACCATTAACTAAATAAAAATATCTCACGGCTGCCAACCCTTTTAAATATGTCACATATGGAACATTTCTATATCACTTGAAATGTACAAAAGGAAGAATAAGAAAAAGAAAAATATATAATGTGTGTCTATAATCTGGCGTAAGTTTTGTTTCCTTTGTTGAATTTCTGCAAATTAATGATTAGGAGTATTTGTCTAAATTAAATCTATTATAGTCTGTGTAAAAAGAAAAAAAGGTTTGATTGCTCAAATGATCCTTTAAAATGAATTAAGTAACAAGGGAAATTGTTATAACAGTCATCACATTGACTTTATTATTGTGATATAAGTGCTTGATTTTATTCATAATGAAAATATTTGAATACTAAGAGCTTTTCAATTTGGAAAGATCATTGTGGTGTAAAATTTACATTACACAATAAAGTTTATTGAAAATACTGATATTTAGTTAATTTTAAGTTTAAAAGTTCTGTTTGTGGTATGTTATTGATTTTTATACAGGGACCATGCTTGCACTGAACACCAGGATCCAGAGGTTCGAGGTGCATCCGAATGGGAGCCTCATCATCCGAAATACACAACTGCTGGACCGTGGTCAATACCTATGTACTGTACAGAATCAGTATGGAGTGGATAAGATGATGGTCACGCTGATTGTTCTGGCACAGAAGCCCCAGATGCTGCAGCCACATGACCGTGACGTGACGGCGTACCTCGGGGACAGCATCAAAATACCATGCCAGGCACACGGCTTCCCCACCCCCCGCATCTCCTGGATCATGCCCGACAGGGCCGCCCTACAATCGGCTGGCAGTGAAGATCAGAGGGTTGCGCTCCTGGGCAATGGCTCCCTTCACATTAGGTCTGTAAGCTTCACGGATCGCGGGATTTACAAATGCACAGCGGGCAACACGGCCGGCACAGATTCTCTCTCTGTGCGGCTGCAAGTCCTCGCCCTGCCTCCCGTCATCCAGCAGCAAAGTCGTGAGAACATCACGCTCACTGAAGGCAGGGCGGCCTATGTGCACTGCTCAGCAAAGGCGGCCCCCCCGCCCACCGTTCGCTGGCTCACGTTCAACGGCACACAGATCCGCCCCTCTCAGTTTCTCAGCGGCAACCTATTTGTGTTCCCGAATGGCACGCTGTACATCCAGAATCTCTCACCCCGGCACACCGGCAGCTACGAGTGCGTGGCCAGCAATGCCGTGGGCGTGTCCAGGAGGAGCGTGAGCCTGACAGTGACCAGGGTCTCCTCCACAGCCAAAATCACCTCTGCGTCTCCACTGAACAATGACGTCACATATGGAGGGAAGCTACGCCTCCACTGTACTGCTGCTGGAGATCCAGGTCCAAAAATCATATGGAGAACCCCATCCAAGAAGCTAGTTGATGAACATTATAGGTATGTGTTATATCTGCTGAACCCCTGCTTCATTTTTCTTCTCATGCAATTATTTTATTCATCATCAGAAATTAGTTCATTAGTGGTGAAATAGATATTTTACTCTGGGTATTATTAATCTACTTCTACTGTACCTTTGCTCAGCATTTTCATCATTAATTTAGGCTTGTCATGTTGTCTGAAAACATAATAGCAGTAATGTCATGTACAGGACATAGTAGGGGCATCAGATGCATGTTGTGAGAGACTCGCTCCAAGAAGGACAGTGAGCAGAGACGTGTGATAGAGGAATGGCAGGAAGAACAAGGGATTTTGGAGACGGGTGTAATGAAGGAAGCAGGATGGAATGAAGACAAGACAGCCATTTCAGCACTAACATATCGGAGGACAGAAACACCAGTGGGGGGTGGGTCACTGCAGGGTTACAGCTGAGTAGGGTCAGGCATTATGATCTGGGAATGTTTACCAGTGGGGGAGAAAGGAAACACTCATATATATGCTGGGGGGTGACAAAGGTCAGGTTGGCACTGCAAAGAAAATACATGCTAAATGTTAAAGTGGCCCTATCCTCCCACACCCAGTAATGCACTGCTTTGGGATGCTTTTTTTTAAATCTGTTGTTTACTTATTTAAATACATTCCTTATTTTTCATGTTCACTTTTTAAGTTTTGTTAGGAATAAACTATCAAAGATACTGCTACGAAAATGCATTATCAAAAGCCTGCAAGCATTTTAAACATTATACTAATCTTTTTATGCTTATCTCTAGTTTTGATCCTAGGATCAAAGTCTTCAATAACGGGACACTGACAGTCGAGGCAGTAACCGAAAAGGACGAGGGTGACTATTTGTGTGTTGCCAGAAACAAAATGGGACATGATTATGTGCTTCTCAAGGTTAGTGTAATGATGAAACCGGCTAAGATTGAGTACAAACAGCTGACCAATCAGAAGGTGTCATATGGCGGAGCCTTAAAGGTTGACTGCATCACATCCGGCCTTCCCAACCCGGAGATCAAGTGGAGTCTGCCAGATGGTACCATGGTAAACAGCATCATGCAGTCTGATGACAGTGGAATTCGCACCAGTAAGTATGTGGTCTTTGACAATGGGACCCTTTACTTTAACGATGCAGGAATGAAGGAGGAGGGAGATTATACCTGTTACGCTGAGAATCAGATTGGGAAGGATGAGATGAAAGTCCATGTTAAAGTGGTGACAGCAGCTCCCGTCATCAAAAACAAAACCTATAATACCGTAAGAGTTCCGTATGGCGAGTCAGTGTCTCTAAGCTGCAGTGCTAAAGGGGAACCGATTCCAACTGTTACGTGGTTTTCTCCCACAAACCGCGTTATCGCACATGTCTCAGAAAAGTACAAGGTGCATAATGACGGGACATTGGTGATCCAGAAAGCCCAGAGGTCTGACAATGGCAACTACACCTGTACGGCACGCAACACTGCAGGGCAGGATCGAAAGGTCAGCAGAGTAGAAGTGCTAGTCTCTCCGCCTACTATTAATGGCCTGAAGAATGTGGTGAACATAGTCCGCCAGACGGCCTTTAAGGATCGGCCTACACTGTTGGACTGCAGTGCAGAGGGCATGCCCGTGCCCAGGGTTTTGTGGATTTTGCCGGAGAATGTTGTCCTCCCCTCTCCATACTCTGGGAGTAGAATAACAGTCCATCGTAATGGAACTCTGGAGATCCGGTTCCTCAGGAAAACAGACTCGGTTGAGCTGATCTGTATTGCCCGTAACGAGGGAGGGGAGGCAAGGTTAGTGGTCCACCTGGATGTGAAAGAGGTTGTAGAGCTGCAGAAACCACAGCTGAAGAATCCTAGAGCTGAGACCATGTTGCTCATTATTGGGAAAGCCATGAGTCTCAACTGCACTTTTGAGGGTACTCCAACTCCAGAGATTACCTGGATTCTCCCCAATGGTTCCCCGCTTCAGCGTGGGACCCAGTCCTCCAGGTTGTTCCATTCAATAGATGGATCTCTGCACATCCAGAATCCCACGGTGTCGGAGGCTGGGACGTATCGTTGCATGGGCCGAAATCCAGCAGGATACAGTGAACGAACCATCACCCTGGAACTTGTGAGAAATCCAGAAATCAGCAACAAGTACAACACCATAATGAACACTGTCTATGGTGAGAACATTCTGCTTCATTGCCTTTCCAATGGTAACCCACCTCCTAAGCTGTCCTGGACCCTACCCAGTGGTGTGGTCTTAACCAGGCCACAGAGGATGGGCCGTTACATGGTTATGCAGAACGGAACCCTTATGGTACAGCAGGCCACTGTGTACGACAGGGGAACTTACACCTGTAGGTCAAGCAACGAGTATGGTGCTTCATTGCTTTCAGTACCCGTGATGGTGGTTGCCTACCCACCCCGCATCACCAGTGGGCCCAGCCCCGTTACCTATGCCCGGTTTGGTGTCGCAATTCAGCTCAACTGCATGACCATGGGAATCCCAAAAGCTGACGTGATCTGGGAGCTGCCCAATAAGACGCAGATAATGGCCAGCAGCCAGCCACGTCTTTTTGGGAACAAGTACCTGCACCCCCAGGGGTCGCTGATCATCCAAAACCCATCGAGGAGCGACATGGGCTCCTACAAATGTACCGCTAAAAATGTAGTGGGAAGTGACTCTAAAACAACCTACTTACAGGTGTTCTGATTAACAGACCTATTCAGGTGCCCATGAAACTGCAGATGTGCATGCAGTATATTCTGGTAAAGGAGACTTCTTGAAGACAAACATTAAAGTACATTATGAGCTAAAAGCCGAATCGTGTCAAAGCAATTATCTGCTCCATTAGGTTTTTTTTTCTTGGAAGACAATAAGATGGTGCATGAAAAATTGGCTGTTTATCTGGAGTATTTCAGGGATTAAAATAAAAACTGCTGTTGAGGTGTCCATCACCAGCCCTAAAACATAATTCAGTGTCAATTAGGAAAAGTTTATTATGGCATTTTAATGAAATGAAACTTTCTATGAATTTTTGTGAATAATATAAAGTAATTCAGAAATCTCTTCAAACAGTGGACTTACGGGCTAATGTGTATTGGCATTTTGTATTTATGTATTCAGATTTTTCTTTTTGTTTTGATTGATTGCCTTATTTCTGGTTATTTTATTATTTTTCAGAGGAAAATCAGCCCCATCATTTGCTTATATTTGTGTGCTACATCTAGGACTGTCCAAAAAGAGTATTTTTAAATGTAGAAATGATCAGCATGCCCTGTCCATCCATTTTGAATCCAATTTAGCAAGCTCTTTATAATTCATAGCACGGTCTATTCTGTTTTCCTCACTTTCACTTTCACAATTCATGAACGGCCATAAAACAGAAGATGTCCTTATAAACATGAAATAATAAAGTACAGAGCTTCACAGTCCCTTATTAATGTTAACTGACAATGAAAAACAGTTCTTGTTTTACAGAATAGAGTAGTAATGACATTGTACAGTAATTTATGTATGACTTTATGGTGGTTTTAGCACATAAAACAACTTAATATTCCTATCTTCAACATACTGTACTGTTTCTGTTTTTAAATTATTTGTCTTTGGAAGACTTTTGCATTTAAATATGTTTAAGGTAAGTGAAGATCATCTTGAAGTCCACTGTAAAGTAACCGTCATGTTTTATATATTTTAATTGTTTTTAATAAAGCAGAAAATGGTATGTACTCACTATGTATTTTTCATTATTGGGCTTATATCATTTTTGTCTGTAGTTCATGGATTGTGAATGGAAACCATTGAAAATGTTGGATCACTTAAATGAAAGAAATGAAAAGGACTTACTGTGATAAAATCCAAAGAGCAAAGCACAGCACTGAGAAGCATACGTAGTTTTCACTAATGGCATTGCCATTGTGTCAGGAAGGCTTATTCTGATTAAAAGCACCAATATTTCCTTGATACATGGGTGATGTGCAGCTTGTATATGGTGAGTTTTCAGTTTGAGTGAGTGTCTTCACATGAAACCAATTACTAGTCCATGGGCAGATTCATGCAGATAGGAGAGACATTTTAATCCACGGAGTGGTGGCTCTGAGGCGAGGGATCTGTACCAGCAACTGGAAGGTTGGTGGTTCAAATCCTGTGAATGTCCAGAGTGATTCTACTCTGTTGGGTCATGGAGTTAAGCCTGGGTATGATGTTAATCTACATCCAGCCCTATAAGGAGGCCCTCCAACTTACAGGGGAAAAACTTGGGGGTTGGTGGCAGGATTGGTGCTCCAGCCACCAGAAGGACACCTCCCACTGGCATTCACTCAGACTAGTATGGTGCTGAGGTATCACCTGCCACATGGCTGCACTCAGGTTCTCATCCCTGAGGTGGTTTGTCATGTGGTGGGTGTGGCAAAGCACTGTATCAGTGCGTGCTGCTTACCTCTCTCTCTTCTACAGATGCACATCTGTCCTTTAGTTATGGAACATTTCTAGAACATTTGAGCTGAGAGTCTAAATGATGACTTATGACCCGCCAGGAACATGAAGCGAATGAGTTTGCAAAAATGTTTCAGTGAGAATAAAAAATTCCACAAGAATTAGTGTTTGAAAGAATACCGTGATTTTGCAGGAAACCTTCTAATAAAATAGGGACTTGGAAGACACAGATGGAACTGTCAGTTTTAAACCTCATGTGGAACTTTCAGTCACCCAAGCAAAGCTTCCATCTGCATGTAATGATGTTCCTAAATCTCTCTGTTGAGATACGTCTCAATGGCACGGACTGATCACCGTGGGTTTGTTGGTTTATTTATTTGTTTTCCCTGTTCCTGCCAAAAAGTGGTTTGTTCCTATTCTGTCCTACACTCAGCTGACTAAAGCCCATGTGTGACGTCCGCCGCGCAGACGGACAGGGAAAAAGATGCGTGGAGCCGGTAATACGGGCAAACGGGGTTTATTGAGGACAGACGAGCAAACACGGCACACAACATCAACGACCGATCTGGGAAACAGAGGAAGACGCGGACTGATATACACAAGACTAGCCGAAATAACAGGACACAGGTGATCACAATCGGGAATTCACACGAGGTAAATGAGGGGGCGTGTCACACACGAGGATCGTACGAGTCGTGCGTGACACCATGTGGGTGCACTGATGCATACATTGGCCCAGCGATGGGAAGCTCACATGGAACGAGGTCAATATCTCAGACAAGTTATACGGCCTCGTACCGGTAATCCTGAGCTGCTGTGGAGCTTCCCTGTCAGAGGATGATGGAGCCCCAGCGCAAAGTGCAACATGGGTGCAATCTCCAGGCCTGAGGCAGCCCTGGGGACTCATATATTCTCCAGTACGGGACACTGAGGAACTCCGCACAGGCATATTTTAACTGCCATTACCTTATTTTCCCATGATTAATGCTCCATGGTTAAACAAGCAATATTGCACAGTTCAGCACAAAACAAATACTGGCTCAAGCTATTGATTACTCGCACTGTGAACATACATAATTTACAACTTTAATATTTAGGCGAAAGTCCATATTTCCACAATATTTTTGCACTATTAAAGTATCACCGATTAGACGTATAAAATAACATAAACTTGATTTTACAAATGTCTGTTCAGATAAGACTGTTATAATTGACTTCTTGTGAAGTGGTGCATTCATTTAAAACTGAGCTTCTTTAATAGTGTTATGATTTTGTGCTTTGATAAGCACATTAAGGCACCTTGAAAGGTACAGATGCAGAAGCGTGGTCTTTGTGTAGCCCAGAGCCAGCATGATTTCCACACTGCAGCCCCCCAGGATTACTTTGGAAGCCAGCTGTTCTGAGCTGTAGGAAGACAGTACAGCACCAATAAACTAAAATAGATAAATGGGACCATTGAGAAGTGTAACTGACATCAGGAGCGGGAATTCTTTTTGGCAGGAAAAAACAAAAACGTAAATTACGACCTCTGCACAGAAACATCTGTGAAGGGCCATAGCATCGGAAACAGGTTGAAGGGGGGTGTGGAGTCTATTCCAGGCTGCACAGGGGACAAAGCTGGGGACAGAATGCCAGCCCATCACAGGTCACCTAACCACACAATCATAGACTACAGGCAATTTAGAGATGCCAATTACAATTTACAATTTAGAGATACCAATTACAATTTACAATTTAGAGATGCCAAGTACAAAAACACTATTACAGAAGACAGTTGCAAAAAATGATTGGGGTTGAAAAGTTACCATCTGCATAAATATAGCTGCATTGACTGTAAAGCATCCTAAAGTATTGGCAGGTGATTCAATGTAGCTGATGTGTGTAGAAAAATGTCTAGAACACCAGTATCCTTCTCAATCATGAGTTTAGATGTGCGTGAAATTCAATCAAGATAAATCAACTCCAACTATAATGTCTTGTATTTCTTACTGAATAAATCATTGTACATCGAGTAAGTTTTTGCAGTCAAGCAGAAGGTTTCCAATAAGTGACATTAAAATGAGCTGGAAGTTGATATCAGAGAGCTGAGAATGACCATGTGCTGTTTCGATTTGTTCAAGCATTGTGTTAGCAGAACCTGGAGATAATAAACTGTAGTACTAGGTAGGCATTAAGCACTATCTATTAGCTGTCCAAAGGCCATGTCTGTATCCTATTAATGATAATGACAAGTAAATAGAGTTACCACTTAACTAATACAAAGTTTATTCAGGACATTTTAGTAGATTTTAATGAAGAGATAAATTTCTACTACTAAGGACACTGACATTAAACAATTTAACTATAAGCACAGACAGTGCTGAACCAATTTAGACCATTGTCAATAGCATTAATTGGAGAATTAATTTATTGTATCACAATTTCTGACTCATGTAGTCAATTTGTGTGATTATTAATACCAGCTCAGTGCTAGATATTAGTGGTATACTTTACTGTAAGGGCACAAGCAGTGTTCACTGGAAGGAGGTGGAGACAATACACTTTGAAAGGTTCTGGGAAATATTAGTGTCATATTATCTTATTCCAAGCCTCAGAAATATCTGGAGTGAGGGACGATTTCCCATTGGCTAAGCTGAATCACTCCTATTGGAGCAGAGTGTCTGACCTCTTTGCCGGAGCCTCTGCGGTGGGACCCAGACGTGTGTATTTCTCAGATTACTCCCAGAAAAAGATGGTAGATAAGCTGCTGTAAGGTGTAACAACGCTGAAGGCCAAAGCAATGTAAGCATACGGAGAGTCAAGGAAGTACAAAATTACTGTTATGTCCGCCATAAAATTCCAAGCATGTGGGCCTGGTACCCTGTACCATTGTCAGCGAAGACCTTTAACAAATCGAAATGTAGGCTGCTGATACTTTGTATCCAAAGCCATTGCCAAATATGCATAACAGATGCATGATCTGGTGCAAGGATGCCTGTTAACCCAAGATACTTTTGGCTAAAAGAGTGTGCGATCCGCAATGGCATGCACAGCCATCTTGTGGAAATCACTAGGTCTAATGCTCTCTCTGCATGCAATGGCCAAGGTGTATGAGGCCATTTTACAGGGGCAAGTGCATCCTATTGTGCAAATACTCTTCCCTCGTGTTCTTTCTATATTCCAAGACAACAATTCCCTCATAGCGATTCAAGTGGTTATATAAGCACCATAATGAAGTCAAATGACTTTCACTGCCTGTCCAGTCGCCAGATCAAAACATCTTTGAACATTTGTGAGAGGTTCTGGAGCGCAGAAGTATATCTGTAAAGTATATTTCCATCTTCTTTATCCCTCAAAGAACTTTTCTTCTGGATGAATATCCCATTAAAGACAGTTCTGACCCAGATCCAATTTCATATTGAATTTATAAAAAGGATTTAGTAAAGACTTTTATTTAACATTTTTCTGTGAACTCACAAAAGGGAGGCATCAAAACTCTAAGAGTACTGAATGGCCTGTTTAGCTTCCCAAGTGCAGTTATTCAAACAAAACTTTGGTAGCACGGGGAAGAACAGTAAGAAAATGCCTTGTGTTAATGCACAGTGGGTCACAGAGGAGGTGCTCCATCAGTTGAAGTTGCAGGGGATGAGAAACAGTCGAAAAATGAGTTTACTGCTGTAATTTATCACAGTTGCCAGGAAACCATTCCATAACAAGGCTTATGTCATCCTCCAGATTTTTTCCCCAAAACTGTTCTTGAGGAATAGTTAATATTACTCAATAGCCGTTAATTAAAAGCCAGGTCCAGGAATCAAATTGATATAAATCCTTTAAAGTGGCAATCCAATTTCCTTGACAAGTTATGCTGTCCTTGCGTATTTTCTTCATCTTTTTCCCTCCTTGCATGAACTGTGATTCATTAGCATAAGTCACATCATTGACATTTTTATGTTAGTTACTGGCTTGTCTTCTGTAACCTAAAGACAGAGTGATAGGTCTTGAAGAATTTTAGTCTGCTTGACCAGACGCACGAAATGAACGGGTCCATTTAGGATCTCCATACCGATGGTATCCTTATAAAATATGAATTGATTGACTTGATGATGGCAATGATTTAAGCATAAATCAGGAGGTGAAGTTGTTCTGAGCTGTCATAAATGTGTTCACAAGGCAAACTGCTTCATCACATGCTGTTTCCAAAAAATCACATGTTCCAGCAATGCAGTCAGGATGGTCACAACTCTAGAAAGTCAAAAATGAGAAGATTGGACACAGGTTAGAATTGACGTGCATTTGTCTAGGCTCTTTTCGTTTGCGGCTCCTCTCGTTGAACTGGTAGCTATTCTCTCTCTTGCTGAGCTCATAGTCCATGACCCCTAAGCTCTCTTTAATAGAATCCCACCCTGGAGTCAAGGCCCTTGCGAATCCTTCTCAGCTGCACAGATGAGGCAACTTTTACTGTTTTCCCACAGAATATGGCAACTCTGCCAAGTTAAATTATTTGACTGGCGTTGAATCAATGCAAAAATAATCTATTTTGCAGGGGTTTTTACTTCTGGGATTTTCTCAAATTCAGTATTACGTTATGCAATTGTATAACAAACTGGAAGCAACTTGTGGTAGTCAATACTAATTTTGTCACTGCTGTAATTACCCCCTGGTCAGGATGTGGAACAGATTAACACGACATGGACAGATAATCACAGTTTATTAAAGTACAGGGTTACAAATAAGGACAAAACCAGATTCAAAACCGCACACATGGAAATATCAAAGTAAAGAGAAGCATTTTCAGTGTATGAGAAAATGAATGAAAAGCAGTAACAGATAAAGGAGGCAAGGATCAAAATCGCAAGTGATAGCACAGGTATGGGCATCCGAAACCGGTCAGGGTTACTGAGGCCAAAACAGAACACAACACACCACTGTATACCTCTTGTGGGAACAGACTTGTACATCGCTTTTGACAAATCCGTCAACTAAAACTAAAACCCAGCGTTAACTGTCCCAAAATGGCCATACTCCCTTCTCACAGCCTGCATGAAACGATATTTTTTTTTTGCCATTTGGACCAGAACATAGGAATTCCTTAGTTTTTGTATATCCCATCTTACTCTCCTTTGAGAACAAGCACAGGGTCAGCCATTTTTACCCAGCCCCCCAGAACATTTTTCATGGATTAAGGTCTTTGCTCAAGAGCTCAAAGGTAATACAACTTTACTGCTATCATGGGATTTGATCCTACAGCCTTCTGGTTACAGTCAGAAAGGCTTAACCCACAGAGTCACGCACCAACCCAGTTATGGATTATGGCTTCAGAATGTTGTGGAATGAATTAAAGCATGCATTCTGCAATGTCCTATGCTGACTTTGTAGTATGCATCATACGTATCAACTTTTGGCAGTTTTCAGATAATGATTAACTGCACCTTCATAATGCCTTTACAATGCATTCATAGAACATTCATTGCACCTTCATATTGCATTCATAGAACATAAGAGGTAGGTAACTACCTTAACATGCTAACATACCTCAACATATTTAATATACATTAATAGCAAACATTATACGATAATAAAAAAAAACATTATAATTGTATAGTGTTTGTTATTAAAGTATATTACAGTTCTTAAGGTATGTTAGGGTGTTAAGGTATACTTGAATGCTGCTTATGAATGTTCTATGAATGCATTATGAAGGTGCACTGAATGTTCTATTAATCCATAATGAATGCATTATGAAGGTGCGGTTAATATAAAGCTTTACTCCATTTCATCTTGGAATAAATTTCTAAGTATCATGTTTTCCAATATATAAAGACATTAAAATGGCATGTTGGCTCAGTGGTTGGTACTGTGGCCTCAGACCTTCAGTGTCACAGGTTGGGTTGCAACACCACTGAATATAGAATTTGAATGTTCTTCCTGTAGTTATGTGAGATATTTCCAAACTTAATATTGAGTCAGAGTATTTAGTATTTATTTAATACTAAGGTGACACATTGTTTTTTTTCCCAAACAAACCCAAGAATTATGTTACAGCTAGACATGCATACATTTATATAGGTAAATATGCTGTATATAAAACAACAAATGAAATTTTCTGTGACCCTGCACTGGATCCACTTTGACAAATTCACTTCATCTAATAAATGAAAATAAAGGCAAATCAAAACTAAGCCTTTGCTGGAATGTACAGTATGGTTCTGCCATTTACAAAGTCTACTTTTCTTTGTTTCTATGTTGGTAGGTTGCTACATGAGGGACATAATACCTCCTGTAGATGAACTGTAGGTCCTGAATGCAGCTGAGAAATCAATCACCAGCCCTGCTAAGCAGCCTAACCCTCCCCTATGGACATGCACACACACACACACACACATACACTCGCACACACACATACCTCCATAGGATGTTGCTGTCCCTGGCCGGCGAGCAGCAGGGAGGTCTCAGCTCACTGTGTCAGGGAGTGTAAACACCACAGTGAATGTCTCTCCTCAGCCCTGTCAGCACTACCATTCTGTTTATTAATATAACTCCCGAATGGGAAGGTGGAGAGGACACAAGAAGGGCCTGCAAACAGCACAGATGCCTTGACTGCCCTGTGTGGTCCACTGCTTCTTCAGCTGCTGACCTGTTAGACACAGACACGCATTCAGGTCAAATATAACGAAGCAAAGGTCAGCCTTTGTTTGTTTTGTACTTAAATCACTGTTGCAGTAGTTCTGCAGTAGCTCATTTCCCACAGTTTTTGTAGAAGTGTAGAGTTATCTTGGTTGTTTATCATCACATATCAGGGTGCTTTACCTTGGTAGACTGAGATTAGGCAAAAACCACAATAAAACACAGCATGAACTGAACTAAATTTCCACCCAGAAACCTCGGGGTTACAAAATAATTTTAGTAACAGTGTGACCACACAAGATGGTTTCAATAGTGAAATTGTGTAGTGTGAAATTGGGCAGACGAAATGAAATAAACTTGCCAATTTTTCGTAAAATAAATTGTTCTGCTGGACTGAAAATCAATCTCTAATGCTCAAAGCTCTACTGTCAACATTCTGCTTTGTATGTCTATAGATAGCTGTTTAGTTTCCCTTGCTGCAGCTATTCACATTGGACTTAAATTACCAAAAGAAAACAAATATCCTTGTGGTAAAACTATGTATCTCAAAAGAAACAGATAATATATATATATATACACACACACACACACACAAACACACACTTGCATTATGGTATCCAGACGTGACAATAATGTAATTTTTTTATTGTAAATGGGAATTTGGTTGTAAGTTATGATGCCAATTCATGTGGCTGCATTAATTTGTCAGTAAGCATTGTGGTGCAGTGGCCTGCATTTTTGTTTCCTTTCACTGTTGAAAGGCGTGCAGTTATGCTAGCTGGTATCTATACATTGCCCACAGTCTGTATGATTATATGTACCCTGAAATGGACTGGCATCTCACCCAGGATGTGCCTCTGCACTGTGCCATATGCTACCGGGGAAAGGCTACCAGAAGAAACAACTGGTGGATGGATGCATATTAATATAAAATCTTATTGGCAAGTAACTGATGTGTCATAAACATCAGTTCACACATCATTAACACAAAACATAGATGCAAAATATAGTTCTCTAGGCAAAAACATTGTTATGATGTTGTGAGAAGGCTCTTTAAACATGAAAATGAACCTAATACTACTCTAAACTTCTCAATAAAACTTTATGATTGTTCTGTTTATTAGGAAATGCATGCAGTGTTAACACAATAATGTCGCAATAATATAAACTGGACATTAAAACTGATTTCAGTTAAACTTTTGTTTAATTTGAAGAAGCACATAAAGCACCTTTGCATATGTGATCTGAGAGTTTTTGTTGGATTCTTACATACAATACACTTGTTTTCACAGTTTGCAGAATCGATAATTCAATTCATTTTTATACAGGGTCTTTATATAGTGTGATACATTGCAACATTAAGAGAGAACAATACAAAAACAGGGAAAAGGGACCACAAAGAAATTAAATAAAGGAAGCCAGATGACAATGGAGGAGAGGAACCAAAAACTCCCAAGAAGGGAGAAACAAAACCTCTGGGGGTCCAAGGTCAACTGGCTGCCCCCCCCACCCCCAGCCTGGGCACCATCCAGACATGTAGGAAGGAAGGCAGAGAGCATGGGTGGTGAGAACATGCATAGACACATTAATGGACAAGCATAATAGATAAAACAATACCATGTACAGCAGCATCAGCAGTCATAGTTACGGTGGTTATGTGTTGAGTTGCAGATAAGGTAAAACTCAAGTAATAGGTCTTCAGTGGAGATTTAAAGATTAAGACCAATTTGGCATCACAAAAATAGGCTAGCAAACCATTCCACAATATATGGGCTCTGTAACAGAATGCCTTACCACCAAGTGTCACTTTATTAATATGTGGAATGACAAAGAAACATGTATTCTGTGATCTGAATGGACAATGCGGCTTGTAGACTTGAAGTAATTCTGTTAGATGCAGGTGCTAGAACATCAAGTGCCTTATAAGTAGTAGGGGAACTTTGACGTCAGTCCTGAACCTAACAGGGAGCCAGTGCAGGGAACAATGAGCAGAGCCTATGTGTTCAAACTCCCTGGTGATAATGTCACTGGTGTTGAGTGAGCACAGCGTACATGAGATGACCCAAAAAGGAGCCATTCTCCTGTTCAATATAGCACTGAGTTGGACTAGTCACTAGTCAGTGATGTCATATCTAGCCAGAGACATGAGAACTCCCAAGATCTTCTTAGCCGATGTGTCAGGACTAACAGTTAACACATGGCTGCTAGACTTAAAAACATCCTTTTGATCCTTGGAAACTAGTACCTATGGGTCTAGTAATTCAAATTATTTGCTAGTACAGCTGACCATATCTGTAAAAGAAATGGTCATTGGAAACGTTCCATTGATACTGGAATATGACACCATATGTAAGGCTCTGGAGAAATGTGTACCACGAGAAAGTGATGAGATTCCCATATTTAAGCATTTCATTTTTCGCCACTGTCCAGTATTCATCGAATCATCGGGTTTTAAACAACCTGTCTGTCTTATGTGTGGTATTATTATGATTCGATCTGCACATGTTCCTACACTTGGACTTCGAAATCAATGGATGAAAGCCTTTCTGTGCCCCCAGGCTCAAAGATCCAGATGGTGTGACGTGTTCCTGGTAATATACCGGAACTCTGGTGTTCATTTGTTCACAAATATAGCTTGCAATTGTGTTAATTCAAAGTATTTAGGTAGACATGAGTATATTAAACCATCTATGAAGACTATATACACAGATTTGTGCATAATATATGTGATAATCTTGGGATTTGTAACATTAACCCTCAGTATATTTACAATATTACAACCACATAAACCTCAACTGGAGACATGAAGCTTTTATTCAGAAAACATATAAAGGTGCCGGTAGTTATTTTCATTTGTTGTCTTACTGCATAACTATGCATCGAGACATTTAACATTTATTATATGCATATCACTGTATGATTACATATTAAAGTCCCAAGTGAATCTAAGAATCATTCTAAACCATTAAGGTTAATATCCATTACATGTGTCTTCCCCAGGTCACCTAAATTGTTCTGGTAACTACAGATCAGATCAGATCAGATAACTACAGATCAGAAAATGTTAAGGGAAATCTCTACAATACTGAACACATTTATACCAGGGCTGCCCAACCCTGCTCTAGGAGATCTACCGCCCTGCAGGGCTTAGGTGCAGCTCTACTTTAACACACCTGATGCAGATAATCAGGTCTTTCCATAGCATGTCAGAATAAAGGCCTATTTGTACTTCTGCATAGAATCAACACTGTCGGTAACCACATACCCACATACTGTACCCTAAACTGTAGCTTGATGCCTGTAGATACGTTTCTAAGATGGGGGCATAGGATACATATGGCACAGATTTTACACAGAAGTATAAATCACTCTTTAGAACTAGCTATGTTGAAGCTAAGCTGGCTCTAAAACCGAGATGCTGTTGAAGGTCCTGATTATCTGTATCAGGTGTGTTAAATTAGGACCACAGCTAAGCTCTGGAGGGTGGTAGATCTTCAGCAGCAGGGCTGGGCTGTCCTAATTTATGACAAAGCTGATACATTAATCTTAAAAGATAAGGATGTATCTTCTTAGTTGTGAGTCGTTTTCTGCATTTGTCTCAGTCGCCATCCAAATAACAGAGAAGCACTGTATGTGTATGTGTCCTCTCCTGGAGCCGACACCTTATCGTGGTGCAGGAGTTCGCGTGTTCCAGTGATCCCAGGAGCTAAGTTGCCCGGGGTTTATGCAGATGCTAACTCTAGGGACATGGAATGTCACCTCTTTGGCAGGGAAGGAGCCTGGAGTTGCTCACAGGGGGAGGCGCCAAGCAGGGGTGGGCATACTTATTGCCCCCTGGCTGGGCGCCTGTACATTGGGGTTTACCGCGGTGGACGAGAGGGTAGCCTCCCTTCACCTTCGGGTGGGGGGATGGGTCCTGACTGTTGTTTGCGCTTATGCACCAAACGGCAGTTCAGAATACCCACCCTTTCTGGAGTCCTTGGAAGGGGTGTTGGAGAGCGCTCCTCCCGGGGACTCTCTTGTTCTGCTGGGGGACTTCAGTGCTCACATGGGCAATGACAGTGAGGCCTGGAGGGGCGTGATTGGGAGGAATGGCCCCCCTGTTCTGAACCCGAGCAATGTTTTGTAATTGGACTTCTGTGCTCATCACAGATTGTCCATAATGAACACCATGTCCAAATGTCACATGGGCGTTACGGGCATGGCCTATTTGAGGGGTATGTTTTTTGTAGGCAGAGAGCTGCTGAGACGGGGAGGGCCTTTGCCTTGCGGTTGCGGGAATTACATCAACGCTTACAGCAACGGGACCCGGTCATGATGGGGAATGCAGATCAAGTGTTGAGGGACCAGTTTGTGACAGGGCTGCAGGATGCAGATTTAAGGCAGAATTTGAACCGCTTGATCCACCATAGGGAACTCAAGACGTTCAATCAGGTGCGAACTGAGGTCCTCTGGGCAGAGGAGGATCGTCAGGCAACGGTCTGGCAACCATCAGCTTGTGCAAAGGTTTCAGTTAACAGGGCTCCGGACGTGAGAGAAGATGATTGGAAGGCAAAGTTGCAGGAGGAACTGCTGCAGGAAGTTCATGGGCAGTTTGAAGAGCTGCAGAACAAGGAGATGTTAGAGCTGCGGGACCTAAGGGCTGGAGTGGGCTCCAGGAGGCAGGGGATTGAACCAATGCCCCAAGGGATTTTATCGGGACAACCAGTTGGTGTACAGGATCGTATTGGACATGCTCAACTCACGCAGGTGCTGGGCCCTCGAACAGCTGCCCAGAACCCTAGGACCCAGCCACCACGTCATCCTCGATTCCAATGGGATGAGCAGGGGCGCCCCATTTGTGGCCAACGGGACACGGGACGGGAGATCGGGATCAGCGCACACCGGAGGGCGGACAGCGGAGCACACCGGAAGGAGATCACGGACGCCGAGGACTGGGAGCGAGAGAACCCGGAAGAGACACCCAGGAGACACACGGGAGAGGGGTGCCTGAGAGAAAAACAGCGCTGGGACGGAAGGGACGCAGCGATCGCGTCTCGAGGTGCTTTTTCGGAAAGGGAGCCGCCTGGACGCCGGAGCGGGGGAGAGTAACTGGGCACTCCCCCCGCAGTGAGTTAAGTGGAAACCTTGTTTGCCTGGATAGATCCATACATTGGGTCGGCGCCCGGTCTGGGCTCCGTCTTAGGGTTACGTAGTAAAGGGGTGTTAGAGATTAGGATATCAATTCTCCCTGTAGTGGATACCGCGATATGGTGTTTTGTAGTGGGTGTGCACGGGTGTTTCGATTCGCGTGTGCGATTGTTATTGCGGTGCCCTGTGGGGGTGGTGAGTGTGTGGTAGCGTGCCTTTGCTGTGATAGTCTCGGTATCCCTATAAGGTGATTATGGGTCGTGCCTTGGCGGAATCTGTTTTTGCTCGGCCTGTTTGTGTGACGTGTGGTGCCCACAGACGCCCCTTTTAGGCTCAGGCGGACAGAACCGGGCTAGTGGGGACCATTTATTGCACGGACATCACCTGGCCCCGCTGATTCGATAGTGGATCCTGAACGGACTTTTATATGTAGTTTTATTATGTCCTTGTATGCCATTGGCTAGCCCTGGCATCTTTTTAAAAGTGTGTATTTTTATTTCCCAGTAAAATAAATTGGTAAAACATAAACCGTCAGGTGTTGGGGTGTGTGTGGAGCGACTCATACCAGCACAACCAGTCTGAACCAAATTGGAGGGTCCTGGTGCCCTATTGTAACATCAGGTGGCGTAGTCGAGGCTTTCAAGGGTTACTGGGGGCTTTGTGATTAGGCTACCCATTGGGTTAAAGCAGTGTTGCTTTATAACTGCCCCCATTTCCTTAAGCGTGGCATTTGGGCTGCGTGACGTAGCCGTGACACATACATAAGGGTGTCCATATGTGCACTTGGCAACAGGACACCCTAGGCCGTAGTTCAACAATTGACTTTGTGGTCATGTCATCGGATTTGCGGCCGCATGTATTGGACCCTTAAGTGAGGAGGGTGAGAAGCTCGGTCATTCAGGAGGGACTGCTCCTCCGCATGGAGAGGACCCGGATAAGGTGGCTCGGGAATCTGATCAGCATGCCCCCTGGACGCCTCCCTGGTGAGGTGTTCCGGGCATGTCTCACTGGGAGGAGGCCCCGGGGAAGACCCAGGACACACTGGAGAGACTATGTCTCTCGGCTGGCCTGGAAACGCTTTGAGATTCCCCCGGAGGAGCTGGATGAAGTGGCCGGGGAGAGAGAAGTCTGGGATTCCCTGCTTAGACTGCTGCCCCCGCGACCCAACCCGGAGAAGCGGTTGATGATGGATGGATGGATGGATGGATGTGGCTGAATTATGCAAGATAGAAAAGCCATTATTTTGACTTCTTCATGAACATCTGCTGGAGAAGACCAAAGTCCAAAGGAATGAAGCATTAATGACAAAACTGTTTGCTATGGGACGTTTTCCTCTGCCAAGAACGACTGCATCTGTGGTGCCGTAAGAAGCACAGCTTTTCCGTCGAGCATCCTTCTGATGATCACATAAAACAGGTGTGCTCCAGCAGGCAGGGCGGGCAGATCAAGGACCAAGATTCAATGCTCCGTTAGAAGAAATAGAAGAAATGTTATTTGCTTTCCATGCTTATATAACTCTTGTGGAAATTTTGTTTGTAATTATGTATGAAAAGTAAATGAAACCTGCTATTCTTGGTATATTGTATTTCATATTACCATATATACTTAAATGATTTCTGCGTAACAGTAATGGTTACTTGTAGTATTCCATCAGGGTTGGTGCCCTCTGATCCTTCCTCCTGTGTCCTTTACCCTTTGACCAGCAGCGACTGCTGGCCATGCTGCCTTTCCTCTACCCTTAGTTCCCAGTCTTCCCTAATGCGCTTCCCGTGTTCCCCACACAGCGTAGTAGGCTAAGCATGCAGTTCAGTCTGTAAACCCAGGGGTTGTGGGTTTGAGGCTGGTACATCCCACCCTCACCTGTTATGGATTTTGTTTGACTTGTTTCCTCCAGTGTTTTAGGTTTTGGTTTTCCTGGTGCTTATTTTCTGTCATAGTTCTCCCATGGTTCACTCTTTGTGTTAGGATTTGGTTTTTTGTACTTGTATTTTGTATCAGTCTTGTATTTCCAGTGTTTGATTAGTGTCTTCTAGTTTAACCTCCCTAGTTCTGTGATTTCTCCCTGTTCATTAGTTTCACCTGTTGCTTGTATTGTGTTCTGTTTTGATTGGTTGTTAGGTTAATACTTCTCTCCTGCATCCTTGTTAGCTCAGTCTGGTTTGTGTATTTAAGTTCTTGCCTTAATTCATTTCCCCAGTTGGTCATTGTGTATGGTCAGTTACTGTGAGTTTGGTATTCTGTTCCTGTGACTTTTTCGACTCCCCACTGGTGCTATCCTACAGTTTCTTGTAGTTAGTTTTTGTTTTCTCCATCTGCTCTTGACCCCTTGTGGTTCTTTACTCTGTGCTTTCTCCAGTGTTCAGTTCCCTAATATAGCCCTGTTGTCTTGTGAGCCACTGTCAGTGGATTGTCACCTTTTCCTGCCTGCACCATGCCATACTGTTGTGACAGTATACACAATTAATTATTTTATAGGATTAAAAGAGAAAGCTACAACATACATTTAATATTATGGAGATAGAGGGAGGCATGGTAGTGCAATGGTTAGTACTGTTGTCTCGCACGTCTGGGACCTGGGCTCAAGTTTCTGGCATGGCTCCATGTGTGGAGTTTGCGAGTTCTCCCCATATCATCATGGGGTTTCCACACAGTACTCCAGTTTCTGCCCTCAGTCCAAAAACATGCTAAAGTTAATTGGAATAATCAATTCACCCACAGGCATGCAGGTGTGAGTGAACTGTGTGTGAAAGTGCCTTGCGATGGGTTGGCGTAGAGTCCAGGACACCTACTGTACTTATAGCTTCCTTGCTGTCCTCTGAACGACAGAACCATCATTCTGAGAACTCTTTGGCAAAGAAATTGCTATTTACATTTAGTTGCTAGACTAAATGTAAATAGCATTTACATTTAGTTGCCAGATTTTAACTGTGAAGTACTCCACTGTGAAACATCTATAAATACCTCAAAGTTATTGGTGTTCTAGGGAGCCCAAAGGGCAATTTTGGATATGGTGATAAAATGCTATTGAGAAACATGACATACAGTACAGTATGCGTCAATTCCATGGATCATTTACATGACCTGTGTGATGTATTGAAAAACTACTGAACTTATTGAACTTATGTCTTATAAAGACAAAAATAAATCCATGTAGTTAAATGGAACATTCATAGGAGTCAGTTATCTATCCTACAATCTATTTTCCATAACCGCTTATCCCATGCAGCGTGACATAGCCCATGACACAAAGCGGCAGCCAGCCTGGATAGGAGGTCCATCCATCGCAGGGCTCACACTCCACAGTCAGACTTCACCTGCACCTTAAGTCTTAGAGCCATTGGAAAGCAACAACAGAAATACAGGAAGAATATTTTTTACATTCTTATTTATTTAGCAGGCACCTTCATCCAAAGCAGTATAAAGCAGGATCAGCCAATCCCTGGAGCAATCAGGCTTAAGGTCTTCGCTCTTCCTGGTGAACATCTATCATTATAACTAAATGTACTCAACATCTCTCAGGTGACGACGATATCTTGTAGATAGCAGTTTCCATTTTCCTTCAGTTTTTTTCCCTAAAAATTCTCTTGTTGTCTGGCCCCAGATATAACATTGTTATTTTCTTTAATTTTAGCATCTTTACAGGATTTTCATCTCCTGTGGTTTTGTGTTTGTTTAGCAAGTTTTGAGTGCTTATTTCTGCTCATTATGATAACAGTGCTATCTTTCTGCCTTATTAGCAATTTCAGGGATTAATATGTATTATTATTATTATCATGTTTTATAGTTTGTGCTGCTATATAATTACAGTTAAATGAATGAAATTAAAACCAGCATGAAAATTGCAAAACAATCCAAAAGTAAAGGTCTACCAAATTACCGCGTACATGTCAGTTAGACTTAACAAATGGAATGGAAAGTGCTGATACCCTGAATGACATTTCATAAAGTTATATATTTAAATAATTTAGAACATCAATCTTAGAAAACATTTAAATTGAAATCTGAAATAAAATAATTTAGATGAAACATAATCCTTAAGCACCATAGCAGAAAACCAACTGAATGGGAAGTGAAATGAGTAAAAGCTGGAGAAGCCAGGAATTTATTATGAGCAAACCAGTGTCATCAACCAAGAGGAACTGAAGAAACAATTCTAGCATTTTTGCCTGGTTTCAAAAACCCATGACAGCGTTAAATTCTCATTGGTCCTGAATGGGATGCATCACACAGCTTTTATTGTGCATGCAATTCGGCTTTTGTCCAATTAAAAGTAAATAATTTAAGTTGATTTAGTTCCAATGGCATGAGTATAATTAATATAACAGCATGCTGCTGGTCCTGATGAGCGTCACATTGCAATAACCCTGAGCAGGCCAGCTCAGACCTCCTATTCTCCAGCCAAGGGCTGTAAGACATATAGGGGTCCACTGAACTGAGCAATGGGCTAGTTTTACAACAGAATGTAGCCATGCGCTATTATCATTCAGTCTCTCATTCAATTAAGATCTGGAGATTTATGACTAGCCTATGATGCCATTACAGGGGAAGAGCTTGGGGGGGGGGGGGGGGGGTTACCATTTCATTGGGATAGGACCTGCTTCACCACCACTTCTGAAGCATATGCATCTGGAGTAAATGGCAGAATCAGATGAGGTTGGTTAAGCACAGGTGCGGGGATGAACAGAGTCTTGCCATTTACTCCACAATGCTAGATACTGGATCTGTCACCATAACAGGCTGTGTGCGTCTTTCCATGTAATCATTTTTGTAGGCATCTTTAGATATTCATGATAGCATCTACGCCCTAAACTTGAGAGACCAGAAGAGGATGTTGGGGTATTTGGAAAGGACCAGAACTATGGTTATTTTAAAATAACTTGTAAAATTCTGCAGGCTCAGCTGATCGCTGTTCTACAACCCCGTTTCCAAAAATGTCGGGATGCTTTGTAAAAAGTAAATAAAAACAGAATGCAATGATTTGAAATCATTTAAACTCATATTTAGTTGAGAATAGAACGAAGACAACATATCAAATGTCAAAACTGAAAAGTGTTATTGTTTTATGACAAATATATGATCAGTTTGAATTGGATGCCAGGAATAGGTTTCAAAAGATTTGGGACAGGGGCAAGTAAAAAAGCTGTATAATACTACAACAAAATACCTGTTTCAATATCTCTCAACTAGTTAGGTTAATCGGCAACAGGTCAGAAAAGAGGACTGGGTATAAAAAGAGCCTGCTGAAGAGGCAGGGTCTCTGGGCAGTGAAGATGGGGAGAGGTTCATCACTTTGTGAGAGATTGCATGGGCAAATAGTTCAACAATTTAAGAATAATTTTCCTCAATGTAATATTGCAAAGAATTTGGGAATTTCATGATCTACAGTACATAATATCATTAAATGAATAAGAAAATATGGAGAAATCTCTATATACCATGGACAAGGCTGAAAACCAATATTGGATAACTATGATCTTTTGGTCCTCAGGCGGCACTGCATTAAAAACAGACACAATTCTATTGAAATTACTGCATGGGCTCAGGAACACTTACAAGAACCATTGTCTGTGAAAACAGTTTGTCACTGTATCCACAAATGCAGGACAAACTGTACCATGCAAACAAGAAACCATATCTAACAGAGCATGTGAGCGGAGCGGAGCGGTGAGAATTTCCGCTCCTCGCTCACGAGGCTGTTGGCTCCGCCCGCTCCTCCGCTCTAATTCGCACTAAGCCGCTCCGCTCAACACCGCTCCTCGCTCCACTAAAATGTCCTCCCGCTCCAGTCAAATCGCTCCACGCTCGCTCCAATTTAAAAGAGGAACAAATAATCTGCATGCCTAACAAATGTCACCTTAAACCGAAGCCTTATGTCATAAAGAAATATGAGCAACGGCAACATATTGCCAGTCAGAACAGAAAATATTTATTTTTAAGCAACCAATCGGCAACAACGGACAGGTTTGGAAATGGCATTCCACACAAAAATAGGCTTAAAAATAAAGGAATCAGTGGGTTTAATAGCGTAAAGAATATACAGACACGTTTTAAATTCCTCAATTTTTTCTGTTGATGCAGCACGTCTCTAAAATAAAATTTTACGTTACGTGAAATTAAAAAAAAATCTTATTAGACCTACTTTGAATGACAAAACGAATTTATTTGATTACCAATATTTACTTTATAGTCTTTTATACTTTAATTTACTTTATAGACTTGATATGCTACAACCATATAAAACTTGCACGCGTTTTACTCTGGCTTCCGCTTGTTCGCGTAGCACACTCATGTTTCTGAGAAAAGTGATTCCAAAGTGAATCTTTACTCACTGAAACAGTTTCACCAAATTGTTGTTCTTGCTGTACATTCTTGTCATCTATACGTTTGATAAGAATAGTACACTTGTATGATTTATCAGTTTCCTTTGTGAAATACTTAGCGAATTCCATCTCGGCCAATTTGTGTAACAGTCTTCATAATTGTACAGATGAATTCTGGGTAGATTTGGGCACGCCTCAGAATTGTAGCGTGAGCGGTATCGGAGCGAAATTGGAGCGAGACAAAGCGACCGCTCCAGCTTTAATTAGAAAACCCGCTCCGCGCTCTGACCAAATTCCGCCCGCTCCGCTCCTCGCTCACGCTCCGCTCACATGCTCTGATATCTAACCATGATCCAGAAATGCCGCCGACTTCTCTGGGCCCGAGCTCATTTAAGATGGACTGTGGTACGTAATGTGGGAAAGTGTCCTGTGGTCTGACAAATCATCTGATTGTTTTTGGAAATCATGGGCACCGTGTCATCCAGGTCTTTTTCAGAGAAGACCTCAGCCAGGTTTCAACAAACGACATTTTGCGCATATTACAACAGCATGGCTCCATTTCAGAAGAGTCCAGGTGTTCGACTGGCCTGCCTGCAGTCCATACCTGTCACCCACTGAACACATTTCATGTATCATGAAATGAAAAATGCAACAAATTTCATAAAACAATAGCATTTCTCTGTTTCAACATTTCATATGTTGTCTTTGTACTATTTTCAATTAAATATGGGTTTATATGATTTGTAAATCATTGCATTTTATTTTTATTTACATAGTTTCCCAGTATTTTTGGAAAAAAGGTTAGAAGATGATAGAAGAAGCTGAATTGCTTCTTACAGAAGACAATGTGTATTTTGACAGTTATTAATGATACATTTGGATTTTATAGTATAATTGTGCAGAGTTCTCAGAAAAGTTTGGACTGGGATATATCTTCATCTGACTCCGCTGAATTGTGAGAGTATCTGACAGACCTCAGATTCAGTATACAGGAATAAGGCTTCCAGGTACTAGGAGGAAGAACCTCTCTACTCACTCACTACACCATCTGTTACTAAAATGAATGCAATTTCTGTATTCCTGCCTTATCAAAAGCATCATGAAAATGTATGAATATGACTTAAATATAGATGCCATGTTTAAATTTATTCACCTGAACATAAGTTCATATACCAACGATGGGTAAAAAATTGTCTAGGTTTATATGACTACACAGAAAGAAGCATTATCTTCATTTGTTTCTTGATTATTGCTTTTTTTCTACTAAGCCCCACTCATGACACAACGATAAAAATTATGTATATCGTGGCCATGTTTTAATACATCATGGGAACAAATGAATAAATCGTGGCCACAATTTAACTGAAACGAGGGAACAAATTAGTAAAATTTGGCCACAATTTAACTAAAAGAACGTAATGAGTTAGTAAAACATGTCCACGATTTAATATATTGTGGGACTGAATTAGTAAAACACGGCCACAACATGTGTATATAATTTTATCGTAAACAGGCTATGTAGTAAAATATGACCATATTTAAATATATTATGGGAAAGAATGAATAAAATTAATAAAACATTGCTACCATTTGTCTAAAACGAGAAAATGAATAAGTAAAATGTGGCCACAACGTAACTAAAGCGAGGGAACAAGTTAGTGAAACATCCCCACAATTTAATACATCGTGGGAACAACTTTGTAAATTGTGGCCAAAATATATATACATTTTATCGTTATGTCAGGAGCGAAGGTACACATATTTCTGTCTAGTTTCAGCTACTAGAATGAGGTACATGGAAAGCAACCTCTCAGTGTTCCACAGATGATGCATAGTGGAGATGTTCATACTGCAATAGGCAAACATTCATCATGCTCTCTATTATAATCCTAAATAGATGGACAGTTTTACAGTAGATTCTAATTATGAAAATATTAGAAACGGGGATAATTTTTCAGGACAGAGATCATTTTGCTTCCATATTGTCATGGTTATTATCAACCATTAAGCCCAAGCATACATACTCAAATAACTATAAACTAAACCAAACCAAAAAAATGTTGGAAAAGCAAACATGGAACCATTATCTGCCTTGTAAAAGTGTTTTTATTTTTAGTAATTTGAACAATGTCCTATGCAAAGTCACATTTCAGCAGGAAATTGTCTTTTATCCTCATATTGATCTCTACAATATTGCATAAACGACACAAGGACATAGCGAGAAACTGTTATGGCTCTTAATCCTTGTTTATGCTGGTAGGTGCTCACAGCCATATGACAGCAGTTATTTGTTCCCTGCCCCTGGGTAATAATTATTTACTGCTGAGCAGTAGAGAACACAGCAGACTGAATGAAATGCAAACTCCAGGTTTATCTGCGGGCCAACCAAGGCGTTATGAACCATGGGAGGAAAACGACACAACAAACAGAAGAATGCAAATAGCGCTTTATCGCTGTGACTTTGTACTCTCATCCACGCCACGCGCCTCTCACTCTCATCCACGCCGCGCCTCTCACTCTCATCCACGCCGCGCACCTCTCACTCTCATCCACGGTGGTTTAAGTGTGCTGGGAATCTGTGTAGGTGCGGGATATAATGGTGAATATGTCTTTGTTAGCTGCTGGAATGTTTGGGTTCATGATGTGCTAAAGTCAAATAAACATATTGTTGGAAGAGTAGAAGTTTATCTAGTAAGTAAAGCAAATGTGCAAACTCTTCTTATGTGTACAAGGACTTGAGGAGTCCCATTGAAATGTAAAGAACAGCATGGGTTTCCCCAGGTGAAAAAATTAAAAGCAGGGGGGTGTCTCCTGCTGTATATGAGAAAAGTTAAGCACTCTGCTCTGGTTTTGCGAAAATGACACAATAATTTTGTAATGAAAGAGATGCAAGTTTTCCCAGCATCATCCTCTAACTAACCATATAGTTGCTTAGCAAACATTTTTACTGAAAGGAACCTCTGCTAATTGGGATCATTTATAACAGCTGGATGTTTTACTGGACCACTTTGGGTTAAACAAATTACAGCAGCAGGACACCTTGTGGAAGGAATGTATAACTACTTAGAAGCCCATGTCCTTTCATGTGGGTTCCTGCTTCCTGCTAGGTTGGAATTTAATTATGTTATATCCAAGGAACCCAGATTTTACTGTACCGTTCATTAATAGAACATATATTGGAAGTTCTTGGTTGGCTTCAAGTGGGGGCACTTAAAGTATCATTACATTTAAAGGGTAATACTGCCTTTGCCTTTAAGTGCTCTCAGATGGAAGCAATTTGGTTTCATATGTGGTAGCAGACTGTAATTCCCATAACCCACGAGGTGGGAGACGATCACCACTGAGCAAAAATGACAACATGTAACACAAAATATTTAATATTCGGAAGGGTTGGTCCATTTCAATATAGAAGCAGAAATATAAGAAGTTCAGAAGGACCTTACAATGACTGAAGAGCACCCTTTGTTGTGTTTTGCCTTTGATCATACCTTGTTAGGTAATTTTGTTTGATATAAAAAGATGAATGATTGACTTCTCTATAGCAAAAGAGAACACGGGAGCAGCCATAGCAAAGATCGCATAGCATCCACCTGTAAATAATGAATAATGACATGCAAAATCTAACCACATGTGAAGGCCGGATCTTTCTGCAACATTTCAGTCTTCGACCTGGATAGAGAGTACCGAAGATGGGACCACGAGTTTTACAATCTTCCCTTTCCTTACACTGTGGTTCAATGCAGAAACTGACTTCACAGGGAACCCTACCAGCATTTTTGAGTAAAGGCAGTTAGAAGTAATAAAGCACTAAAAAACTGTAAAATGTTATTTACCATGATGGATGACCGAACATTAATATCAGTAAACTACTAAACTGTTATAGACCACGCGGTGCAAGTACAGTCATTCATTTGAACTATAAGAAGAAATAAAAGAAATCTAATAGCCTGCAAGCCACTCTTGTCAAGCGAGTTGGGGTCTGGATACATCAGGGGGTGCAGTATTAACACAAGTATCACTCTTAGCAAAATAAATTCTCCTGAAATTACCACTGGAGAAATAAACTAGCATGATGCAAAGTTTATAGGTTATTTAAGGCTGTATGAGAGAAGGAAAAAAAAAAAAAGGAACAAAGTTCTATGATTGGGTTTATTGCCCGTGGGAGTTATTCGCTTCTTATAATGAAATGACTTCCTTTGGCCTTTTATTGCTTTTAAAGTTAAAGCTGAAAGCTACTTTTGTTCGTTTGGTTGCTTCCAACCCCTTATTTCAGCCTCTGATATGTCCTGTCCCCCCATACAGATGGATCCACCCAAGCCCCCCGTGTGCCGCGCGTTCCTTCTTCTTCTTCGCTGAAGGCTACTACTGTGAGTTTTTCTCATTCTCCAGACAGGTTTCCCATCTGTGATAATTACGCAGAGAGTGAGGAGAAAGATGGAAGGATCATTTTCCCAGAGCCGCTCAGATTCTCCCACCCCTTTCTCTCTCGAGCCCCGCTAACCTTTTAGGTTAGTCTGCGCTATGTGTTTAGATTTTGCACAGGATACTGAGAGTCATGCGTCAGCCTGGAGGATTATTATTCAGTGAGGTCAGTGGAGAATTGATTCACACCTCCGCTGGTGAAAACACACGACTCACACATGAAACAGCCATTGTAATTCAGCAGGGAACTGCCTAGGATACCAGCAGTGTCCCCCTGCATAGCTGCAAATGCAGATGGCGATCAACAGTGGGTTTTCAAAATAGCACCTCATGGAGAAGCACATCAGTCAGTGGGAATTTGACAAAAGGCAATAATAATGATCTCCAGGCGTTACGCTGAACATAACTAGTTCCACCATTAGCTTCAGATCGTGGCATTTAAGTCGGTCTCTGCTCTGGTGTATAGTGATGCACAAAGTTCATCCTTAATGACAAGACTGACATTCACTGTGTCCGTTTCTCTTTTCAGTTTGATGGGCCGTTATAAACCCTTTACACCCTTTGTAACACCCTCAAGGTTGTCAATCTCCCTGATCTTCCAAGTCTGGTCTAGCTGGTCCACAGGTCCAATGCAAAATGAAAAACGTAGTCCATTCATTCCATTGTAGTATACAAAATCCCGTTTTTTGGTGGGGTGGGGGGTAGGGAGGTGACTGGCCATGGTTTGTCTATGAATTAAATTTCTGTGTTTGTAAGTTGAACTTTGCCCAGTGAAATTATGTTAAACTGGCCTGCAGCTCCAATACTAAGGGTTGGCATTGGATTTATTCTTTATAATGCAAGCATATGAGGTATTCATTTGTAATGCAGCAAAATTTTATAGAACATGTAACAGCTTTTAAATGAGAGAAAAATTTTGCAGAGGCCATTGGCTGTATACGGTCCCAGTTTACACTTCAGCAGTGATGTGATTTCAAAGCTGAAGGCCACAAACAGCCCTTCTGATGCAGCGAGGAGAAGCCCGCTTGTTATGGAGAAACACTGCCACCATGCTGCAACTGGGCTGCAAAACCAAACGCAGAGGCATACAGATATATTCCTGTGGGGGAGTCGCGGGAACGTGTGAGAGGGGAATTGGGGTGGGAAAGATGTATGATGAGCTGGTGTACTGGGGAGTTTACATGTTCATTAGGTAGGATCAGGAAAAGAAACTGGGATATGGGATGGATATTCCACTGACCAGTGTGATTAATAAGTGGAAATTACAGGTCCAGGGCTGGGATGAATGTAGACACCCAGGTTACAAAGTGTGAAACAAAAGAAAACAGTGATATATAGAAATTTACAGTTAGCAGGAGCAACCAATCAGTGTAGAAGAATTTCATCACCTGACTCCCCCTGCGTAGAACATGCCCCTCCCTCCCTGACAGTCCCTTGACAGGAATTACTCTGAAAAAAGGATGATTCACAAGTATGGATAGCATTTCATCCTATATTGTAATATGAAACATACAATGAGTCATGTGTGTCATAGTTTTAACCGTAATTTTAATTTATCCTCAGCGTAGGTGAACACCTGAGCAAATTATAATTCACTTGCAAGGGCCCTTTCACTCCTGTCCTTAAGGAATGAGCCCCCAGCCTGCTCTGATTAGTGTTTGTGGCATACCCTGAAGTGACAGAGGGTCCTCCATCACTGCTCAGCGTAGCCTGGCTGCCAGTACCTATGTCCTTGTCTTCTGTGGAGCAGGTAGAACAGTGGTGGTTTCCAAGGAAAACATCCCAGCAATGGTAAAAATACTCTGACAGCCAGTACAGCCCCCATCCCAGTAACCTGAAACCTTTTTGGAAACTCTATTCTATTCTATTCTATTCTAGATCTACATATGTCTGTGCCCCCTTTTTACCTGATTGTGTCCCACCTACACAGTCCCTGGAAGAGCACTCCAGAAAAAGAGATCTGTGCTGCAGCAACCACACTGTGACAAACCATCCCGGAGCAGCACATGTCTTACTATAATGGTGTAATGTTTTCATACAGACATCGGTATGGTGTCATTAATATCTGTGTCCCTTGTATAAACATCACTTCAGAGTTATTTGCTTCTAGAATAAGAAGTTGTGCCCTTGTTTGTTGATACAAACATTGGTTTCCACCAAACATATAGACTTTGTGTCTTCCCTTGCTCCCCTGTTCGAATCCTGCCTCCTCTGTTTTTGTAGATTTTGTTCCCTAGTGTTTCATTGTATGAGTTTTTATAGTTTCTGTGTCTTCTGATTTGTATTTGGTTTTGGTTAAATTCTTTGTGCCCATGCTTGTGTTTCTACCAGTCTGTTATTCCCCAGTGATAGTTTGTTTCCCTGTTTCCTTGGTTAGTTCCTAGTTTCCCTGTTCAGTTCCCTGAGTTAATTAGTTTCACCAGTTGCCCATTCTTGTGTCTGCCCTTGTGTGTTTTCCTGATTGCTCGTTGTCCTGCACCTTCCCCGATTAGTTAATTGTGTGTTTCACTCCTGCTAGTCATTACCCTGTTCAATTTTTGTATTTAAGTTCCTGTCTGAGTTTTAGTCCCTAGTGGTTCCTTGTTTGTGATGGTTTGTGTTTGTTGCCTACCTGGACCCTTTTGTAAATTTAGTCTTTGTTTATCCCCTTTAGTTTTTAACCCCTTGTGATCCTTTTGTTTGTTTTTTTTGTAGTGTTCTTAGTGTTTTCTGTTTTGTTTAATAAATCCCCATTTGTCCCGTGAGCTGCTAGTGGGTCGTCCACCTTTTCTGCCTGCATCATGCCTCGTCCCCGCTCCAAACCCGCCTGGATCCATGACAAAAACATTCTGAGGTTAACTGGAGTTACTGAATTATCTGTAAGTGCGAATGGTGTGTGAGTGAATGATGTGTGAGTGAATGGTGTGTGAGTGAATGATGTGTGAGTGTGCCCTGCCATGGGTTGGTGCCCCATCCTGGGTTGTTCCCTGCCTTGTGCCCGTAACCTCCGGGAGAGGCTCCGGACCACCTGTGACCCTGAATAGGACAAGTGGTTTCAGAAAATGGATGGATGCATGGATGTTCTGGGCAGAATATTGCCCAGAGCATCACACTGCCCCTGCCAGTTTGCTTTCATCCTGTAAAGCAGGGGTGTCAAACTCCTGTCCTGGGGGGCCAGAGCCCTGCACATTTTTAGGTTCCCCCTCATTTAACACACCTGATTCATCTCCTCGTGCTAATTACCACACAGCTCTTCAGCTGAATCATTTGTGGTGGAACTAAGCTACACAGGGCTCTGACCCCCCAGGACTTGAGTTCAAAACTACTGTAGAGCGTCCTGGTGTCTTTCCCCTGTAAAGAACATTCACACACCTGGCTGTCCATTGTAACGAGCTATTCAGTATTTCTCATTTCACTTGTCATTGGTTTTAATGTTATGACTGATTGGTGTATGTGGGTGTTTGTTTTGGTGGGAAGTGCCCTAAATCTGTACAGATATTCCAGACCCAGAGTGAGAATATCACACACTGTGGTTTTATGGACTGGTGTGACTCAGTGAACATCTGATACTAGATCAAATCAAATTCAGAAACCTCTAATGAAATAAAGCCTTTAATTTACTTAGCTATTTGAAAATAGTGTTGCCCAAATGACTGTTGGGTGTATTTGTGCGTTTGTGCCTCCTCTCCCGTTTTGCCTGACGCAGTGATTGGTATCTTCGCTGAAACCTCCTGGAGCTGAATGATGAAACACTGACTTGAAAGAATGACAGGAAAAAAAAACATGACATCTCCACACTAACCTGAAACGAAAATGACTGAGATATTAATTTTCAGAAACTAACAAGAATTACCTTCTCCAGACCACATTTTGTTACATATGACTTAGCCAGTACACTTTAAATTTTCAATTAAATAACAGTATAGTACCTAGGGATGAAGATACATTTTTTATTTCTGATATTTTCTGTTCAAAATTCATTAACACCAAGAAAAACTCATTCAAAATGAATGTATTTATTAATTAAACTTATTTGAAAAGTCCAGCACCATGAATTTGGTAAAAAATAAAGTGTCAGACAGTTTATTATTAAAGCAATACAGTATATTACTCATATATATTTTTTATTTAATTAAATGCATGTGGAATATGAAAAACTTGGATTTAAATCAAATGGAAAGCAAGCTTCCTTTAAAAACTGAATGGGGAAAAAAATGCTGAATAATTAAAAACTTAAGAAACTGACCATTTTGAATATGAAAGCTAAAGTAATGAAAACCCAATGCTCTGAAGTATCTGTGGGACTGATATACATCTCAGCTGACATATATACTCATCATGTCCTCCACTATACTGTCTAGGACCTAATTATTGATGGATCTACATGTTTCACTTGCGGGTATTTACAATCATTTTAGAAAGCAATGTAAAGGCAATTTCACTTAGACCACTGTGCATGTATAAATGATTACAAAGATGGATTACAGCTGCCTGACAACGAAATATTTCACATCATGCATGGATGTCAAAAACTAAAAAAATATGCTGGTCAAGATGTTTTTTTCTAACACTGTGTGTGTGTGTGTGTGTGTGTGTGTGTGTATATATATATATATATATATAGTCAGTGCTTTTTACTATTATATGCTATAAATATGTAAGATATATAAAATATATAAAAGTAACCCTGTACAGAGTAAGTAAAGAACTGCTGTGACCAACTTTCACCAGAAGAGGGCACACCTGTTCAGGGAAATAAACCATATGCAACACTGTAAAAGTAATACGAGGTAATCGCGATGAACCTAAATCTCATCCTGTCCATTACATTATGTTATTAACAAACAAGTAAAACACTTAGTAGGTGTGTTAATGAGAGCTCACTGATGATGACTTGGCCTCCATACATGTGAAATCTCCCATATACTTTGGTGAGTATACAGTGTGCGCATGCAGGTATGCTGCAATTCTCAGAGAAATCGTTATTGGAATCTACTTGATTATTTGATTGTTTAGTTTTTCTGGCCATTCGTTGGTAAATACTAGGGCTGCCTGCAGGGTTTGAATGGGTGGAAAAAACGGCTTCTGAGCGTGTTGAAATTAAAGTGGCAGGTTAGAGCATTTCACTGTCACACCCACTGCTTACAAGCTGCAGTTGAGTGAATCTGCAAGAGCCAACTGAGCAGGTAGCCGGCGCTCCTAATGTCTCCAGGGCCACATTTTAAAATCAGTTTCAGTCTTTTTTGCGTCATGAATTATGTGTAACAATATTTTTGGCTGAGTGTTAGCAGTCCGCTAATAACGAATAACGAAAGAGGCCGCTGCACTGGCACCTGTGTGCTCACTGTGTGATACTGCAGGAATATCTGACACTGCACCTCACTCTCTTCATTTGATGCACCCTGTCATGCATTAGCCACACAAATAGAGCACACATACTGTACACCATGTAGATACATTTGTAGCATTTTTAGTCTTTTAAAGCTAAATTTGAATTTCGCTTCTAACAAGTTTGACAAAGGCTTGTTTCTACCTTTGCCAGAGGTGGTGTGTGGCTCAGTGGATTAGCATGCAATACCTCTGATCAGAAGGTGGATGGTTCAAATCCCAGAGTTGGCAGAATAAGCTTAGAAGCTGTCTATTCTGCCTTTTATTTGCTCAAAGCAGCCCTGCAGGCAGCCCCAGTGTTTACCAAAAAATAACCTGAAAAACTAAACAGTCACATCACTGCGTCCCTGAGCAAGGCCCTTAACCCCCCAGCCACTTCAGGGAATGACTGACCCTGCTTCCTCAAAAAAAAACCCTTTTGGATGAAAACATTTGCTGAATACGTATAATATAAATGAGCAAAGTGCACATGCTGTACAGTATATATGATGCGGTGGCCAAGTGGTTAATGAGATGAACTGCTGACCTGTTATGATCTGCCTGCATGGGTTCAGATCCCATCCCTATGAAAGATTTGTGCTTGTTGTGAAAGCATGCATAATGAAATGACAAACAATGATCAGTATGCCCCCCCATGACATGTTTTGCAAAGCAATCTTTTTTTTGTAGGTTAGTATGATGTGCCTGTGATTGGAAGGTCACCAGTTCAAATCCTCTGGCAGACGGACCGATTTCACCATCAGACCCCTGAGCGAGGCTCTTAATCCCCATTTACTCCAGGGACTGACTGACCCTGGTTTCTCAATTATATGCCATGTTGGATAGAAGTGTCTGCAAAGTGCACGGGATATGCTCTGCACTCCCGTGACCCTGCTTGGGACAAAGGGGTATGGAGAATGGATGGAATATATGTTTCCAGGTGTCTTCCAGCTACTCCTGTTTGTTTATTTATTTTTTCAAATTTTCAGACATATGATTCAGGTTAATTTGTGTCTTGAAATAGCCTGCAGTATCTATATGTGTGTCCCCTGCTTTGTGACTTGGGTTTCTGTGTTTCCTGGAAACGAATAATAAGAATTAAACAATAGAGCCGCAGATGAACTGGGTGGGGGACGAAGTCCGAGTACTCATCAATGTTTTGGCAGATGCCGCTGCCTGTGTAGATCTGGAGCCAAAAAGCTACAAAAGAGACACTGGGTGAACAGAAAAACAATGCAGTGAACAAATGAGTAAATGAGACAGAATAACTAAAGGACAGAAATGACACCAATCACAAGAAAAAGCTAATCATATATAACATTGCGAAAGAAGATGATGCATGTACTAGCTTTATGTTGTACCGCTGTACCCGTGTCTGTGTTCTTTAACTACAGTGCAATAGTCCACACCTGGCTCCAGCTTCCTGAGATGAATCCAACCTTGATGAGAAGGGTCTGGCTGCAGAGCACTGGGCGACTCCCCTAGGGGGACCTCCGCTGTGGGGCCGGAAATCACATGATTTCCACGTCATACCTTGAGCTACATAAAGGTGGATTATCAAGGTGATTATCAAGTCCATTCCCGAAGTTGCACTATTATCCCCAAAATAACAAATATATATTTTAAAAATGATGATCAGGCTACTGATTAGGATAATGGGAAAGCCACTAAATAAAACAGAACACCGTCTGGATAAAGTGGAATGGGAGATTAGCAGCATGAATGTGCAGCTACACATCTGCACGTGATGCAACCATGTTAAAGTGGACTACAACCAATAAGGAATATTTCTGAGTTTGAAGGGGGGGGGCTACCCAGGGGTATAGTGAAGGGTAAATGCACCTAAACGCTGTTTACACACCTTTTTATGATCATTTACTCTCTTATCATAATGTAATTTTAAAAATTTGAGTCAAAAATATATTGCATTGTTCACTGCCTTACCCTACAACTGCATACCATACTCACCCTTTCAGCACACTGGCACACGCTCCCTCCCTCTCCCTCCCTCTTCCTCCCTCTTCATTCCTTAACAACATAGTCAGTACTTATGAGCAATCAAATCAATGACAGATCCTGCAGTGTGCTTGCCGGAGCAATGGACATCAGACATTTCACAAGAATTGCAAAGTCATCCAAGAAAATCACAGATAAAGTTTGAAAATGGTAAATAGGCCAGGTTTTTCTTTATTTTTTAGTTAACGGGGTAACATTAGTTATCATTGAGTACTGAAGCCTACAGGTTTATGCGATTTGCAACATTGCGAAACTAGTGAGCTGGCTAATAGACGTAACATTAAACAGGCAACCTATCTGAATCACTGCAAATGTATTTCTATTTGTGCTGGCTGGACACAAACTTCTGCATTTCCACACTGAATGCACTCATTGAGAAGGAGGCAAACAAACAGGAAGAGAAACAGGAAGAGCTGGAGGTCAGCAGCGCAGTGAAGGCACACAATGTGCCAGCTTACATGACGAAATTTTAATGTAGCCTTAAAACAGCTCCATCTGTACGTAAAAAACAACATGTGCTTCTATCAATATCCAAAACATTCAATATTCGTTGAATATTCAATTATAGCATTGGCCCAGTTTTAGATTAAAAAAGCAGTGTTTTCATTACAATCATTGCAGTGATGCCAAGTGTGCAAGTACAACTATAAAAGTAGGCAAAGGGAGTGTGACTGTGCAACTGCGTAGGATCATGCTACGGCTTGGTCAGCTAAAGGTGATTATGATTTGGTTTCAGTGGTAGTGCAGTCCAGCTTGGATCTTAGGTAGCTCATCCAGCTGTTATATTGGCATGTAAAGGTGTGTCCACAGACATGTATAGTTTACCCACCTTTTTTTGTTTTTAACCACTACACCGTTGGTCCTACCCAGTATTATAAAAGTCCTCCTAATAAAGTGGTAGTTATTGTAAATACTGCAGCAAAAACTTTTCCAGCAAGAGACAACATAATCCATCTATTCAGACTAAAGCAATGTTACTTAGCAAAGAGACTTTTAAGGAGTTAAGTCACAGGTATTGATTAACTGCCAATAAATTTTTCTTTTTCTCAAATGGGAGAGATTTAGACAGCCTAAGGCACATCACAGTATTATCCGTCTAACCTTTTGAAGTGCTGGTAAGATGTAATTTGTTGGTGTGGAATGTCTTTAATTATATGGTTAAAAAATAATGTGTAATTCATCCATACATCAGCCGTCTCTCTTCTGTTTACTTATCTAGTACAGGGTCTATATGACTTTTGCAATTGAAACTGTTGAAATTCAACCTTTAAGTGAAAATATTGCTTCTCCCACTTTCTGTCACTTTCTGCTACTAATCAACAGCTTTTAATAATTCTTTTGTTTTTCCTAAATCAACTGACAATGTGAATTATGCTTCTTATCTATAGACATGGGCATCATTTTAAGCCCTGATTATTTTACCCCGATGCTCCCTTAAAAAAATAAATAAAACTGTACCCCCAGGTAAACTTAGCCCGATTTTTTTTCCCCAATATCTAGAAACGCTCCTGTCTACAGCTGACACAGATGCTTCAAGGTCAGTTAGGATTAAGTCCCCAGAGGTGCCCTGGTGCTGAAAAAAAACACTTAACCAGCTCTGTGGTTGTAAAAGTGTAAAAACACTGTATGAAAATGTAAATCTAATCTTCCTGTGTGTCAGCTTGCAGGAGCCAGAACACAGTTACCCTGGCCTTCACCTGGTCAAACTAACAGGAAAAAGTGATCAAAAGCCATATGTCCAGTTTCATGAATCTTCATATTCAAGCATATTCAAGATATAATACACGGCACGACCACCCAAATAAGGTGTTCCTAGAGAGCATGATTAAATTAAAGGTGAAACACTGTAAAACGAAAAAAATTAAATAAAAATAGCACAAAATTTGACTAGTATAGCATCACACTTCCAGTTACCATAGTTTATTAGTCCAAATCGTACCGTGAGTCTGGACTGTTGTTTTTTTTCTTCTTTTTTTGTCTGATGGATTTAAAGATTCTATGCTGAGCAATACCAGTGGAGAACGAGTGAGAGATTGTGTGAATGAGACTTGGAAGCTGCACTGCTGCAGGGCTTAGGTCAGCACTTCTAATGGGATCCTGTGATTTGTTACTTTAATAAGGCTTGTTCTTCTTTGCAGGTGTCACTAGGTGTCCCACAGTTATTGGTTACATTCCTCAGATATGAATCCTACGATAGGTTTTCTCAAACTTTCCAACCACAGCGCCTGGCTGTTCATGATTCATCATGTTGGGATGGGGGGTTATGGTGCATTACACACTGAACCACATTTTCGTGTCACAGTTCCACAGCCCACTAGTGGCTATCCATCCATTTTCTATATCCATTAGTCCTATGCTAGGACACAGGGGTCTGGAAACTGTCCTAGAATTAGTTACTGGTATAAGGCAGGGAATCACCCAGGACAGGGTGGTGACCCACTGCAGAGCACACTCACACCATTGATGCACACATGCTTTTGGACTGCGGGGGGAAATCCCCACAAGAGGGAGGATATGCAAACTCCATACACGTGGAGCCAGGGTGGAAAATCAAAGCCCAGTCCCAGAGGTGTGAGCGCTACACCACCATGCTGGGCCGTGCACCAGTGCCTGAGGAATCTTGTCCTATGACATTAGTCATCACCCATTGGCCCATTACTCAGAAATTCAGGAGATTCTTGCACCACAGCCCAAACAAACAGCAGTTGTTAGGTGTTAGCACTCTGGCTGTGGTATCCACTGCTGTAAATATCACTGTAGTGAACCTCGCCAAGCACACACCAGCGCTTAGCAACAGTGACATCACTAACAAAGAATTCATTCAGTTCTCTGAAATCCTCGTGCCAGATTAACCTTCTTGTCTTTTGCAGTCACTTTGAAACATTAATATAAAGTACAGATTTTAACAGTGAAACCCACCCATCTTCCAACCACTTATCCTAGACAGGGTCACTGGAGTGGCCTGAATGTGGGTCCAAAACAGGACCTGGACAGGGTCACTGGAGTGGCCTGAATGTGGGTCCAAAACAGGACCTGGACAGGGTCACTGGAGTGGCCTGAATGTGGCCCAAAACAGGACCTGGACAGGGTCACTGGAGTGGCCTGAATGTGGCCCAAAACAGGATCTGGACAGGGTCACTGGAGTGGCCTCAATGTGGCCCAAAACAGGACCTGGACAGGGTCACTGGAGTGGCCTGAATGTGGCTCCAAAACAGGATCTGGACAGGGTCACTGGAGTGGCCTGAATGTGGCCCAAAACAGGACCTGGACAGGGTCACTGGAGTGGCCTGAATGTGGCCCAAAACAGGACCTGGACAGGGTCACTGGGGTGGCCTGAATGTGGCCCAAAACAGGGCACAGTTTTCATATGGCAATTGACCTCCCTAGTTCACTTAGCTGCTTCGACTACAGGAACCAGGCAACTTGGTTGAAACTTGGATAACAGCAGAGAACATGCAAACTGCACACACAGCAAGGGCAGGATTCACACCCCTGACCCCACAGGTACAAGTCAACAGGAATACAGGAACCCCGAGTCACTGTCATTGTTTAAAATAATTGAAAACACAGTTTAGGTTTGTAATAATCCTTTAATATTTTGGACTAAGTTGATGATTGCACAAATTGAAGTTACAATTTCAATACTGTAACACTGATACATGCCTGGTTTCATTCTTACACATGGTTCTACCCTGGAAAAGAACATGACCGTAAACAAACATTTATTTGGTCTGTAGAGAAGAGCTGAACAAACCACTGTGTCCACAATGTGAGGGGACAGAATATATTAGTAAACATGTACCAACCAATATTCATTTAGTATTAATTATATTGTCACTGCTTAAAATAGTTGTTTATTAGAATTTCATTATCCTTTAGTCTGTTTTTTGTTTTGGACAATAGAAGATATGTCTTATTGGAATGCCAAGTGTGATATCTACCACTATAACCTTTAAAGAAAATGCAGAATGTAAAATTTAGCATTTAAAAGGTAAATAAGATGATTATTCCAAACTGAAATATAAGCTCTATGCAGAAGATGAATAAATCTGACATAATTTCAGCTTTATACCTTTGCTGGTCTGTCTTTGGTTCTTGATTTAAATGTAAATGTTGTTAATAAAAATTCAGGCATTTTTTGCATCACACATACAAATCAATGAATTAGAATGATGCATTTTTTTCTGACACATAACTGTTATTATACATAGAGAATAAAAATATTTACAGCACACAGACTGCTAACCTAGGGTACCAAGATAAAGGCATGGGAGAAAAAAAATAATATGAATGTGCACGTTGTAATAGTGTAATGGTCACCATTTTAAAAACAAACCTGAAGTACATCATGAAAGTGCAATTATACAAAATATACATTTTTAAAATTATTATTAGCCTAACTTCATTTCCAAAGTATCATCATTGGACAACATACTTAAATTAATTTTGATGACCTTTCAGTTTGCAAATAAACATTCAAAACATTCCATAACTACTGCTTGTGTCAATTCTTTGAGGAAAAATAAGCACCTGTCTTTTTCCATAACAACTCTTAAAACACATGACAACTTTAAACAAACTAGTTGTTGTTTAGGACATTTAGAATCATATAGTCAAAAAACAAAACAATAACAAATAAAAAAATGACCTAGTATTTGGTTTCACTTCTAGAGCACGTGAAGTTTTGTATGTTGCTTCCAGTAGTCTTACCAGGAAAGAAATTAAGATATTCTGAGAAGATTGCTGAGAACTGTAATGACAAAAGGCAGGGGAGATATTTCCATAATGAATTTTATGGAAGCATCAAAACAGTTGTCAATACTACATAGAGAACATTAAGGCTAGTAATTTTGAGGCAGTTTCTGGGATTCTATGGAAATTTACACATGTAACATTATGACCTACCATTGCTTTCAGACTGATTCCCACGCTGGGTGTTAACACCCCTCTCTGGGTCACCTAGGGGGTGGGGTGGGGGGGAATTATCATTATTATTTCAGAAAGAAACCAGCAGCACATAAAAAAATATTTTTACATATGACTGCAGTGGCCCAAAATTCATGAGGAGGATGAATTCATAAGGAACTTACCACCTTGCATTTTGAAACAAAGTTTCTTTTTCTGATATGCAATGTAACCGGATGCTGCACCGATCAGTGCCACCCCGATTGCACTCACAATACCAGCAATTTGACCAGGTTTTTCTGAAAAAAAAAAAAAAAATACATAAATAGTTAAAAATTTTATCACAGCATTACAAGACACTCCACTAGGGGGCGCAAACTTTAAAAAATAATCTTGTTCAGCAGTCAGTTACAATAGTGAATAATATGGGAGAAAAAAAAGATCAAAAAGTGATCTGGGCTGAAAGAGGCCATAAAAACATGAAAATAAAAAATTCTGAAAGGCAGAAAACAACTACAATGAAAACAATGCTTATACATTGATGACTGAAGCAAAGCAGAGTAGCTAAATGAAAAAGACAAAGACTTCATGATTTTAAAATATTTTATTTCATCGTGGTGCTTTTAAACCAAGGGGAAAAAATCTAGGTGCTAGAATTTAAAAACCAGAAAAAAAAAGTTCTAAATCAAAGATGTCAGATTATGAAACACTTCAAAGAGAAACATGCAATCTTCATTCTCACACGCTCAATACCTCAATACTTTCTAGGGAGATACCAGGTAAAACATAAAGGGTGTGTTGGTGAACAGAGCACTGTCCAGTCCTGGTTTAAACCATACACATACAGTTGAGAGTACAATACATGATTACACATAAGTACTTGATTTTTAAGTACCGAACACCTTAATCTTTAAGACACTGAATAGTCATTTGAAAATTTATTAAAGGAGAAAAAAAAGTCTTAATTACAACATTGATATGAATGCAGGTAAATTTATAATAAAATGTGTCTATTAAAAGTGAAATTCCATAAACATATGTATTTTTGCAATACACACAAATTCTTGTTTACTTAATTGGATTTCCCTTAGAAATTCTAAATTTGTCAATTGTAAAATTACCCGTACTTAGATGTGGGTGGGATACCAGACAAATACTAACCCCAACATATAAACTACATTTTTGTGGTCTATTCTGTTATGGTCCTTGACTTCACATTAGGCCTCTCTATCAATATATAACATTAAGCCATCCAAGAGAGACAGGAATATTTATTTTTCCCTTTACCTGCAGAAAGGCTGTCACATTAACCCTCATATTAGGATTTTATCACTTGGCTTCCATGTGAAGAAACCCCAAGTTTAATGACTAGCAAATAAATTCCGAATTAAAAGAAAGTCCAGTAATAATATAGTTAGTCCCCTCCCCCAAATAAGTGACCTACTGTCAACAAATAACTCCAGACAATGCAGAACCAAAGACGACTGATATCACAAGATACAATCTTGATCACTGGCTCATATCAAGGAGTTCCTTGATTCGTTCTAACAAAGGCGCAACTGTTTGTTTAAAGTTGTCTATCCAAATAAGAAGGGACTCTGGCATGCTATGGCTTAGCTGCTTCAGGATCTGGTCCCACAGAAGTTCTAAATCTGCAATGAAAGAATTGCAGAAGTTTTAGAAGAGCGACCACCTGAGTGGTTGTAAACGCACAAGTGTAGTGCATTTTGCAACCCATTACCTAACAAATGTCTATGAAATATAATATTAAAATCCAACTCTGGTTATCAAAGTCAGCACAAGGGGTTTAGCCATCTAAGATGTGGAACTAAGGTATCAATTAGCCATTCATCTTTTTCTATATTTTATAAATATACACCTTTAGAACACAGAATTACATGTGTCACTTCCAGTTAAAAGGATCAGTTAAGCCATGTATCGTCGTGAAGGTTAAAGACTAAAAATCTGAGTATCAAATTAACTAAATTACTACAATACTTGTAATAATCCGAAATATCAGAGCACACATAAAAATCAACAGGAAAAGGTGTCTTTTTCCAGGCAGCGCTGTAACCTGTGAATATCATTAAAGAAAAACCTTCCTCCAGAACAATCAGAAAACTTCCCAATTACAAGGTTTCCTGGTTTCCATTAGGTCGGAAACAAAAATGTACTCTAACAAAGAATATCACATAAGCCATCTGTTTCCCTATAATAAAAAGAGCACAAAGCAGATTTTAAATCTGTCAATGCAGTCTGTCCATATTAAAAGAGAAAAACACATTGACAATTTACTATCTTGAGTTTAAAATGAAACATTAAATGATGCAATTAAGCATACTTAAACCAAAACAAGAATGATAAAAAATAAGTGAGAGAGAACATAAAGTTCTTTTCCCTCCTCAAGTGGGAACTTCAGCAGTGTGTGTGTATATGTGTGTGTCCCCACAATGTGATAAATACCCGTTTTTTTCCCTTAAACTCAATTTAATAAAAATCGGTGACTGCTATAAAAAAACTAAAAATGCAAAAACTCTTGTATTTTGTTTGGTTACTTATGGTTATGGTTAGGGCTGGGTAGGGGTTAAGGTTGTCATAGTTAGCGTTAGCATTTTTCCCATTGAAATGAATGAGCGGTCCCCATAAGGATATGTTTACCCTACACGTGCGTGTGTGTGTGTGTGTGTGTGTGTGTGTGTGTGAGCATGCATACATGACTAAGGGGGTGTTACTCAATACCAAGAATGCAAAGACCGTACTTATCGTCTCGGCAAGAGCAGTCCTGCCTCCCAAGAACAAACTTGGGGCGCAATGAATCATGGGATTGGTTTCGTTTGGTGAGGATGCAACCAAAGTACCCTTGATATTTGAGGTGGGGCAAGAACAATTTCCGTGGATTTATACCATCCTCTGTACTTTGGTTCTTAACATTAAAACTGGTCTTCAGCAATGGACGACAACGTAAAGCAGGTACGCGAGAACAAAAATACGATCCAGTACGTATATTGAGAAACACTCCAGTGCATGACCTAAAAGGAACAAATCTAGAGGATAACTAAGACAACTAGGCCTGCATTAGTATCGACATTGCAGTTGTCACATCACAAGGACTGCAACAGTCATCTGGGTCGAGATTAGTTCATGTCAAGATTAACTAGCATATAAAAAAGATTAAATAATACATATTAAAGAAAAAAAAAACAGTATAAAATTTAGCGGTGTTACTTTTGCATGAGCTCTGCATGCACTCTCTCAGCCAATTATAATCATTCTAGCCACTGCTGTTGAACTCACTCATTGACAGTGTGGTATTTTTTGTGAGAATTTTTACATACGCAAGCGGAGAGGGGAAGAACGAATAAGACATGATCAACAAAAGACATTTGCCTTCTTCTGTATGGAAATATTTTGCATTCCATAGAGATAACTGAGTAAAAGCAAGTAACTTGTTGGCACTGATTATCTTATGTTGGTTCTACTCTCGGCAACATCTTATTTGACAGACTATTGGTAGAGAAGTTCTATTTGGTTTTACTTTGTGTAATTTTTTAAATAATTTTTGCTCACAAAAATTGCAATTTTTCTGATATTATGCATGCCTAAAGGAACCATCTGAAAAAAACCATGCAAATTCCATAAGAAGATGCAATTATCCATTCAGCACACTATAAATACAATGCAATGTTATGATCATTGCAACAAGTGATCTGATTTGCATTAGAAAATTGTTACTGCAGGAATTCCGTTTTGCAAAAGACAACAGTTTACAATGTAGAATCAGTGGTCTACGTGTCAGTATTCCTAGTTTGCATTACATCCCAATGGGATTTTCGAAGCAGGATCGAAGTTTCTGATCCAAACACAGACACAGTTACCTTTGCTTGTTACGACTGAGGTGTTTGCTATTTATTTGTAATTGGCACATGTCCAGATCACAATAGTTTTAGTTCTTATAACATAAATCTTAGAAGTTCCATAAACCTAAAATAATAGTAAATAGCAACAGAATACCAGTGCAACTTCCTGCTACTCCCCCACTGCCTTCCCCCATAAAACAATTTTTATAATGCCCCCCAATCAGTGGTCTACGTGTCAGTATTCCCAGCTTGCACTACATGCCAATGGGATTTTCAGAGCAGGGTAGAGAGTTCTGAAGGGTCACTTATATACCACGCATTCTTAACACAGTGTGCGGTCACAACACAACAAACCGGTCAAAAAAGCCCAAGCCATCATTACTGCAGAAGAAGATCTGCATACTACATCACATTACATTTCTTTAGCAGACACTTCATGACAAAGGAGCACACTTTTTAAGCAAAAAAAAAGGAAGGGCCAGAGAATCCTTGGATTGGGGTTAAGGGCCTTGCTCAAGGGCTCAGAAGTGAAATCACTTTGCTGGCTCTGGGATTTGAACCAGCAACCTTCCGTTTCTCAGGCCCAGCATCCTAACACACTGGGCCCACAAACCATTTCAAAAGGTTGAAATAAACAAAAATATAACCAAACAAGCAAAAAAAAAAAACAGAACATGAAGGAAAGATTTTTTTCTGTTCACTTCAAAATGAAATATACAATTTTCCACTGATCCAAATCCAAAGAATTAAATAAATGGCATAACTATACTTACCCTGAGGCTGGGAAGCTCCACCCCCTAAAATAAGGGGAAAACAGGGAAGTCAAAACCACAAGGAATGACGGCAGTTTAGAGTCTATCAAGGCACAAAAGGGATGCCAAGCAAATCAAAGAAGCTGAAATGATATGTACCTCCGGAGGGGTCGGCAATACGACCTGGAAGCAAATTAGAGAAGACATGGAGCAAATGAGTACCAAGCACATACTAGCCATGCACAAAAACAGACCAAGAACTCAGCTCTACAGATGGTTCGTTTCAATTTCCAGAAATGCACATTTGTTTTTAATTCTGGGTTTTAAGCTTCTGGGCTTCTCAACTCCATTCAGATTCTCTTAGACCGGTGTTTCTGAATTCAGTCCTGAGGGACCCGCAGACAGTCCGCGTTTTTGCTCCCTTCCTGCTCCCGGTCACATGACCTATCTGGGAGTCCCCAAGGACCGCGTTGGGAAACACTGCCTTAGACCTACATTTCAGCTGCATCAGCATCATTCATTAAAACAGTGAAGCAAAGAGCAACAGGGCCTTACCTCCACCTTGACCTCCTTTGCCTGCATCAGGCTTATAGCCTTCATTTTGACTCAAATCAAACAGGTCATCATCCCCAAAGGTACCACCTCCTGTATATCACAAAGAAATTCACTGATCTCTGTTCAGCATAAGTAGAAAAAAAGTAGGTATTGCTGGGAAGGGAACAAGACGTTACACAACACTGTCTTACCAGTTCCTCCATCATTGGGACGGACTATTTTTGGTTTTTCAGTCTTTGGGTCTGCTGAAGAGAGAAATAAGAAGTGAATGACATATATCAAAAGCAGGAACTTTAGCCCTGGACTGTAGCCAGTAGCAAGACCTTCTTCAAGGTTTACTCACTCCCCTTACCATCCCTCCCCTAAACTGGTGTTTCTTGATCCTGGTCCTGACAACCATTCTGGTTCCTGTCCATCTGAAAACTACTTTTCATGTGACTTAAGAATAACTTTATCGGTATGAATGACCAGATCAAGAAACACAGGTTTGTTAATTGTATCTCTTTTAATTGACAACCAAAAAAGCATTGAATAAATAATTAGTACTGTCTAATTTCACAAGTTTCAAGAGTTTTATATTTTTTCTATTACAAATATGCATTTTTTTCTTTAGCCTGGACTTTTTCTTTCATGTAACATATTCCATAAATCACCTGAAATTATACAATGAATTAAGTAAATGTATTGAATGCATACAAGTCATTAAAATTGAACAGGTCACAATAAAAACTCTAAAAACTTGCACACAATATATATGTTTGCCGACACATTTAGAAACACAGTAGCAGTTAAAGAGGAAAAATTGAATATTTTGAACTATGGAATTGGGAAAGCAAGCAGAATGATCCCAGCATATTGAATCCATGAGAAAGACCCATTTTATGCAGCTTAGCAAAAACAATTCCAAGGCTGTGTCACACCAAAAGACAGACAGACATAAATACCCCCAACCAATTATACATGTGGGACCCACAACTTTACCAGGACCAAGTGCGTCACTTAGATCCAATTCATCTAAATTGAAAAAAATATCATAGTCAAGTTCAATCATATTCAGTGTGTTTAGCTTACAGGTGATAAGGGATTTTGAAGAAATGCTTTGGAATAAAACACTTACCTTCGGGAGTTTTTTTGGGGGGCTTGGCGGGAGGTTTTGGTGTAGGGGTGACATCTGTAGGAGAAGATTTTAAGAGAACATTTAACAAGTACATCAAAAGGTCAGAGACTTTGCCATTACTCAATTTTAAAATGTATATAGAAGAAATATACCCATGGAAAAAAATATCAATACCTGGCTTAATTGCTTTAACTCTCCTACCTATTGCAGAACCACCCAAAATTCCCTGCTTATTAACTTGTGAAGTGAGCATTCTGTTGCATTCCAAATTGTAATGGAATGTCAATTTCTGGCTAAGTGACATAAATGAGAACAGTTTTGTACTGCGCTGCTTGTCCTCTCCTTTCGTGTGCCACGCCCCCTCGTTAACCCCGTGTGGATTCCCCGTATTTACCAACTGTTTCTGATTGTTGTCATTAGTCCAATGTATTTAAGTCTGTGTTAGGTATGTTTTCCCCAGTCAGGTCACTGAAGTCTTACGTACGTCATTATGTTTTGCCTTGTGTATCCCTACAATAAATCCCTCGTTCCCTACTTCCTCGCTTCCCTGTTCCTGCTTCTCCGGTCGGCGTGCACAACAAGTTTAAGAAATTGATAAGGAATGTGGAAAAATTAATACTACATAATAAATCAGAAAATGAAAAATGACTGACATGTGTGAAAATGTGTCCAGAAATATACATGTCATATACTTGGAAACTGCAATTTTGTACTGGAGAGGAGGGTGAGACCGATAGTCGAATCTCGGATTCAGGAGGAACAATGCGGTTTTCGTCCTGGTCGTGGAACACTGGACCAGCTTTATACCCTTGCAGGGGTACTGGAGGGGGCCTGGGAGTTTGCCTATCCAGTCTACATGTGTTTTGTAGATTTGGAAAAGGCTTACGACCGGGTTCCCCGAGGTGCTCTGTGGGGGGTGCTTCGAGAGTATGGGGTCCGGGGTCCACTGTTGTGGGCGATCCGGTCCCTGTACGAACGGAGCAGAAGCTTGGTCCGCATTGCCGGCAATAAGTCGGACGAGTTCCAGGTGCGTGTTGGGCTCCGCCAGGGCTGCCCTTTGTCATCGGTCCTGTTTATCATATTTATGGACAGGATTTCTAGGCGCAGCCAAGGCGTTGAGGGTGTCCAGTTTGGTGACCTCAGGATTGCCTCGCTGCTTTTTGCAGACGATGTCGTCCTGTTGGCTTCATCTGCTGGGGATCTCCAGCAGGCACTGGGGCGGTTCGCAGCCGAGTGCGAAGCGGCTGGGATGAGGATTAGCACCTCCAAGTCCGAGACCATGGTTCTCAGCCGGAAACGGGTGGTTTGCCCTCTTCGGGTTGGGGAAGACGTACTGCCTCAAGTGGAGGAGTTTAAGTATCTCGGGGTCTTGTTCACGAGTGAGGGTAGGCGGGATCGGGAGTTGGATAGACGGATCGGAGCGGCGTCTGCAGTTCTGCAGGCGCTTAACCGGTCCGTCGTGGCTAAGAAAGAACTGAGCCAAAAAGCCAAACTCTCGATCTATTGGTCCATCTTTGTCCCTACCCTCACCTATGGTCATGAGCTATGGGTAATGACCGAAAGAACGAGATCGCGAATACAAGCGGCCGAAATGAGGTTTCTCCGCGGGGTGTCTGGGCTCTCCCTTAGGGATAGGGTGAGAAGTTCGGATATCCGGGAGGGCCTCGGAGTAGAACCGCTGCTTCTTCACGTCGAAAGGAGCCAGTTGAGGTGGTTTGGACATCTGGTGCGGATGCCTCCTGGGCGGGTACCCAGGGAGGTTTTCCATGCCTGTCCTACAGGGAGGAGGCCCCGAGGCAGGCCCAGGACTCGCTGGAGGGATTATATCTCTCGGCTGGCCTGGGAACGCCTCGGTGTCCCCCCCGAGGAGCTGGTGGGGTTAGCTGGGGAGAGGGAGGCCTGGGTGCCTCTACTGAAGCTGCTACCCCCGCGACCCGAACCCCGGACAAGCGGAAGATGATGGATGGATGGATGGATGGATGGATCAAAAATACTGTGTAGACATTGTTAATGTTGCAAATTAACATCATAGCTGGAAACAGCTGTTTTTTAATGGAATATCTACATATGTGTACAGAGGCCCATTTTCACCAACAATTAGTCCTGTGTTCCAGTGAAAAGTTGTTTTTGCTAATGCAAGTTTATCATTTAAAGGTTAATTGATCATTAGAAAACCCTTTTGCAATTATGTTAGCACAGATGAAAATTGTTATGCTGCTTAAAGAAACATGGCATGGTGGCACAGTGGTTAGCACTGCTGTCTCACAGTGAGAAGGTCCTGGGTTTGATCCTGAGGTCAGGTGTAGGTTCTTTCTGCGTGGAGTTTGCATGCTCTTCCTGTGTTTGTGGCGGTTTCTGCTGGGGGCTCTGTTTTCCTCCCACGGTCTAAAAGCGTGCAGGGCAGGTTGATTGGTGAGCCTGAATTGGCCGCGTGTGTTCCTGCCTGTGCCCCTTGTTCCCGGGATAGGCTCCAGTCCCCCCTGTGACCCCAGTTGGGATTAAGTGGTTACAGTGATCGAAGGATTAAAGAAGCAATAAAACTGGCGTTCATTGGACTAGTTGAGTATCTGGAGCATCAGCAAGCGTGGGTTCGATTACAAGCTCAAAAGGGTCAGAAACAAAGAACTTTCTTCTGAAACTCATCAGTCTATTCTTGTTCTGAGAAATGAAGGCTATTCCATGCGAGAAATTGCCAGGAAAATGAAGATCTCATGTAATGTTGTGTGCTACTCCCTTCACAGAGCAACACAAACTGGCTCTAACCACAGCAGAAAGAGGAGAGGGAGACCCCGGGGCACAACTGAGTGAGAGGGTAAATATATTAGAGTGTGCAGTTTGAGAAACAGACGCCTTATACTGTAGGTCTTCAACTGGCAGCTTCATGAAATAGTACCCGCAATAGACCAGTCTTAATGTCAACAGTGAAGAGGCAACTCCGGGATGCTGACCTTCTAGGCAGAATCGCAAAGAAAAAGCCGTATCTCAGAATGGCCAATAAATAGAAAACACTGAGATGGGCAAATGAACTCAGACACTGGACAGAAGAAGATTGAAAAAAATGCTATGGATAGACATATCTAAGTTTGAGGTGTTTGGATCACAAAGAACGTTCATGAGATGCAGATCAAATGAAAAGAAAATGGAGGAGGGTTTGACGACATCTGTCAAGCAGGGTGGAGGCGATGTGATGGTCTGGGGCTGCTTTGGTGATGGTAAAGTGGGAGATTTGTACAGGGTAAAGGGATCTTGAAGAAGGAAGGCTGTCACTCCATTTTGCAACACCATGCCGTACCATGTGGACGGCGCTTAATTGGAGCCAATTTTGTCCTACAGGACAAAATGACCCAAACAGAGCTCCAAACTATGCAAGGACTATTTAGGAGAGAAGCAGTCAGCTGGTATTCTGTGTATAATGGAGTGACCAGCACAGTCACCGGATGTCAACTCTGTTGAGCTGTTTTGGGAGCAGCTTGACCAAATGGTATGTAAGAAGTGCCCATCAAGACATTCCAACTTGTGGGAGATGCTCAATGAAGTCCGGGGTGAAATATCATCAGATTTAACTTTGATAAAAGCAAAGTTTGGAGAACACAATTATTATATTAATTTGAAAAATGATTGTTTCTAACTTTGTCAATGACTACTTCCTATTTACTGAGCTATATTTCCTATTCAAACTCATTTCATGTCTGTTTTCATGGAAAATAAGGAAATTTCTAAGTGACCCCAAACTTTTGAATGGGAGTGTAGTTATTGAATTTAGTTGAGTTGTCCAAAACAATGCAAATACTAAAAGGTAGATATTCAAACAAACTCAAATATGAAAGTGAAATAAATTATTCACCGTTTGTCCATACTATTCCTGTCAAAATCTGCACACATACCACATTAATTAAAAACAATGATCATGACAAGCCTCATGATAAGTACTAACCTGGGTGTTATTTACAAGCAACAATAAAGAGGAACCAAAGCAGGGAAACATTTCTAATACTTACCATCTTCACCGAAGGCATCCAAAAGATTCAATTCTATAAATAAAAAAATAATAATATAAAAGTACATGCTATCAAATTATTTCATGTGACAGAGGCCAGAGAAACATAAGTTACTTCCAAGTGTAAACGTATTTGTTACAATATATGATATACCAAAAAAGTATTGAAATTCAGTACAATTTTTGATACAGTATATAATGAAACTCAGTTTCAATTGCACTTGTTTTCAGTAAAGACTTTACAATCTTTTATAAATTTGTGTCACTTTAAAAAAAAAAACCTTCATATTGCATTGACAGTCAAAACAAATTACAGCATTAGCCATTGTAATCACGCTGTAATTGGATTAAGAGATTCATGAAAAGTAAGTAAATAAACGTTATTAAAAATCAGACGTTACTTTATTATTACGATGCGTAATAAAAAAGTGTTCATCACATTAACATGCCTTTTTTATCTTGTATCTCAAAGCACAAACAGTTCTAACAATTGCACGACTATGAAAGTTTGTATCAGAAAGATCATACTAATTAATACAAGGCCCATAAAGGTTAATATTTCAGTAATTCAGAAATAAGACACCTCTCTCAAAACACTATGCATTGCATTGCGTGTCGGTCCTTTACATGTTTAGCTAAATTTGTGTTTGCCCCCTTTGTTAGTATGCAGTGGTACAACTTGCACACAGACTTATGTGCCCCATGGTTTATCATCTTCATTTGGCACAAATCCTAAATATTTCCAGGCTCCACTCCATGTGCATTCTTTATCGATTAAGTGCAGTGGAAAAAGCTCTAACACATGAGACTGCGGTCAGGTCTAGGCATGCATATTGGTAGCCCACGAACCTCAGTGGTGAGAGGGAACTGGAAGTGCAGGCTGTAGAATCGATACCATGAAAAAAAAAAAAGTTTTGAAACTGTTTTGTACACGATAGAATCGGTATTTTCGATCATTTTAAACTTCCAGGCAGTCAGATCCAGAAGGGAGCCGATCCCTTCTAGGTTTTCCTTAATGTGTCTGTCCATAAAGTCTGGGCCTGATGTCACACAAATTATAGATTCAAAATTCTTCAGCTGAAAAGCTGCGGAGGGAACTGCCTCAGGCTGCCCCCAGGCGTCAAAGCTTGCCTCTGCCACAGTCTCCCTAGGAATGCATCGCTTAGCTAAGCAATTGTCTAAGAACTGCTATTGCCAAAAATGAGATAAGAATACAGCAATGTTTCTCAACCCATTTCTTGGGGAACCCCAAACCCTCCATATCTTTGCTCCCTCCCAGCTCCCAACGGAGCTATACCAGGTATTTTGTTTTCTTAATTGCCTGATTATTTGGTTCAGGTGGTTCAGAGAGATAGGAGGGAACAAAAATGTGGACTGTCTGGGAGTCTCCAAGGACTGGATTGAGAAATACTACAACAGGTCAGTCTAAACCAGGTTTAAGCTGTAGTGAACCCCTCTACTATCCTAGGCACAAAGTTAAAATTGGCATCCAGTTTCTGTCCCTCTTTGATTGTTCAGGCTGACATTTCTGCCCATTCAATGTCATTTTTCACTCAAAGCAACTACAAAAAGTACATAATCCATGGAACAAGGATTCAAGTGTCACCAGTTACTTGTCTCCGAGTCAAAAATCCACAGACAAATACGCAAAAGTAGGTTTTGCATATTTCACAAAATGGCGGGGAAATTTCAGAGGCGGAAGTGGGCGTGGCCAGCGCCATGTGGTGCAGCCCCCCCCCTGGCTGAACATGCTCCTGCCCATTCAGTGTCATTTTCCCCTCAAAGCCGCTTTAAAAAGTGCATAATCCTCTGATTTATGCTAACTGTACTGTGTTCGTATGAGTAATATTCATAAATTAGAGGTGCATTTAAAAATACAATATAAGAAAAATTTCCCAAACAAGACTTGTTATAAGTGTACTTTCTTTGGACTTTAAGTGTTTGGATCTGCGCACTTTATATAGCTGTACACAAAATAAAGTATTATCTTATTTCATCATTAATTACTGTTTGTTATGAAAATGAATGAGGAAACACAATTCAATGTTTCAATACAGTATGTCAGATGATCAGAAACATTTGTCCAAAGCCAATGCTGAGAAATATTTATAACTTTCCTACAAACTAAGCTCAGATTGCTGAATTTCATTTCCAGCTGATGGGCTATTTCAAGCCATGTGCTGAACATGTAATTGTACAAGTTTTATTTGCATGTATGTATGAGTTGTTCTTGTCCAACAAAGTTTGTCAGTGAAAATACCATGCCATACCTGAAATACCAAGCACTGACATACTGACATTAACATATGAAGTTAAGATGCAGCTCTCAAAATGAAGTAACCAGACAATTACCACAAATAAGTTTAAATTTGTCAGCTGATCAACAGACAGAAAAAGGAAACATGTTAATCTGGGTACCTCTACAACAATTTAAAATGCAAATTATGTTGTGTTACATTACTAGAGATGATAACAATGTCCATGTATTAGGTAAGGGCTAAAGGTAAGGATTTCACTAGCTTTTTATAAATGACTTAGCAAAACATGTAACTCCTGTTTTGCACATGATTATGTCCATGCCCTGCCACCACAATGACAATTAACACTTCATGCAAACATCATTGGAATTCGGTGGCATAACAACAGTGTTAGGAATTTTATATTTTAATTGTAAGCATATACAATGATCCATTAATATAATATTAATGCTGCATGTCTGTGTGTGTCTACAATGCTTTCAAGCCTTTACTAAGAAGTGAACTGAGAGCTGTCACACTGGCACTTCCAGACCAGTCTGACTGACACATCAGACCTCCAGAACCAATCCTTCCCCCCACTTCCGGGTTTTCTTTGCGATCATGAATAAGGGTTTAACCTCATCTTGTGGTTCTTGTCTGTTCCAACAACGGGGAAAAATAAGGAATCTACCTCAGTATACTTTTTTCTCCATTTTCACTGTAGCGTGGTTTATTACCATGTTAAGAAATTCGGATGGCCCTATTAAGTTTGAGCATAACGTATCACCTCACATTAAAAAAATACTTAATATACGTAGTCGTACAGAACAACTGCAGATACACTATCATGGTGGAACTATAGAAATTTCCACGTGTTCAAATACTTCTATTGACTTTTAACGCAGCATCAGGTTCTACCCCCCGCAAGGTACAGTGCTAGACAGCCACTTTACATTTGGTGGTTTCCTGCCACTGAGCGCTGAATCCATCCAGATTCCCCAGCCACGCAGCAGAAATTGCCGGTGTTCTGTCGAGTTGAGCTACCTATCGAGCCTTTCTGCGCATGTGCAGTTCCACCGTTTTAGGATTGGGGTTAGGTTTTAGGGGTTTGGGTTAGGGTTAGGGCTGTCGATTAGCACTACGGTAGCCTAACTCGACAAAGTAGCTCAACTCAACAGAACACCGGCATTGCCGGAGGGGGTTTAACCACACCTCACTGCACGATCATGCCCAGCGAAGTGCCGGAGGGGGTTTAAACCACACCTCACTGCACGGTCATGCCCAGCGATGACTCACAAACATCGCATGAGAGTTTGCAGAACTACGGTGAACCTCCCGGACGGGTGGAGTCCTCTTACGGCCTGGATTTAATTACTGAAACTTCTTCTTGGGCCTAAATGTTTCAATCTTTCCATGCACTAATTCCGTGTTTTTTTAATCATTATTCCATACCCTTAAGAAATCGACAAAAGCGATAAGCGGTGTCAGTCTGCATGTTTAGAATTAGTTTATGATTTTCGAAATACAATTAAATATTTGTCTCAGAGAATTAGGTTGGACAGCAGGAATATTTCGTATCCTATTTGAACATTAAAATACCATCTAAACCCCACTCTTCATAACAGTGGAGCCTTGAAAATTTCAGAGAAAGAAACTAATTGCAACAAATAGAAATAACTTCTGTCCCGTTCTTTGCTTTTTATTACAGCGCTTTATCATTTTTACTCCACATTTTTTCATATTTACTGCTTAGAAAATTGTATGCAACGATTCTAAGGTTGTATGTAAGGGACTATTCGCGATGACCATCTGCGCGAGCGAACCGCCCACATCCACGTTTGAAAACTCCGTAAACAGCAACAGGACATCATCACATACGTAAACCCACAAAACCTTTTATCACCTTTGCATACGTCTAGATTAGTTAGTTGGGGCAAATCCTGAGTACGAATCAGTATATTTTGGGCTGATTACATAAAAAGAGAAAATATTATCTAAACTCGAGTTCTTACCTTGTGCACTGGCTCTAAATGCAAAACCTGCAAGCAAAAAGATCCACACATATAACTTCATTGCGATCGGCCAAATAGTGAATAATCCTACCGCGAAAACTTTACTATGAAAACCTCAACCAACTTCACTTTAACTACATGTAGCGCTCGGGTGTGGCATTTATTTCCAAAACCAATGTCGAACTGACATCTGCGTGAGCCAATGGCGAAAAGGCGGGGACGGGAGTGGTACACATTGGTTGGTTAAAAATGTAAGGTCCGCCCCTGTTTGAAAGTACGATTTCGATTACTTAGCTTTGCTGTAGCTACTGTACAGTGTTTGACGTATTAGTTGTTACTGACTCGTTGTCGAGCCCCAAAGTTTGGTACATTGTGCCAGCCTGTGTTAAAATGGCGTCTTTTGCTGGCTTACTCAGCTTCTTGTATTTTACACGTTCACGTTTCATTGGTTTATTTTAACATAACGCACAATGTGAAAAGGGATTACTGCGAGCAACAGGCATTGCAATGTAATACTTCGCTTGCCGACTAAACTCCCGAAACGTGTTCATGTTATTAGAGAAACTGTTTGCAATAACAAATCCATTTATATGGGAAAAATACAACATTTAATATTCTGTTTTATACTCCATGCAATGTCTATCGCATGTATTCTTCATTTAGGCTAAAGAAGCAGACCTCATCGATATAGTACTCGTTTAAATAATTTTTCTTAATCTGGCACTTGTATGATACAATGCTAACTAGATTAGCTAGATAGTCCGGTGTTGTGACTGGGTAACTTCCTATACCTCAAGGGCAGTGACTCATTACAGTATGTGTGTCTGAAATTAGTATGCAAGTGAAATAGGCTAGTTTTAAATATCTTAAGACCAGGTAGAGACATTGAATCACTCTTTATCCCACTTCTGTACTGCTGTTCTCTCGTTGATGTCTTTTACAAATAATAGAAACACGGCAAATAAAGGATATATCTAGCTTAGTGCAGTTTCTGGTGGCATACACCGCAGGGCTGCCAATTCTCACGCGTCTGGCGAGACACTCATGCTTTCAGACTCACGTAAGAAATCTTACGGCCAATTTATATTATTCCATTATAAACCTAAAATTAGTTACATCAAAAGCGCTTGAGTAGTTTGCAGACTGCCGATTATTTAAAAGGTAGTAAAACTGTTAGATAGGGGAGACTGGGTATGGTTGTAACACATTTTGCTTTACCACCTATAACTCACTGAATTTTTGAGCTAGAGTTTTGAAAGTTTTATATAAAGTAGCCACAGTTTAAGTTATCATAACCTTAATATTTTAAACTAACCTTAATCATTCAAATTCAAAATGTTATTTGCTTTTACTTTGTCATTATGTCCTTTTTGACCAATCTTTTTATACAAGTATTAGATCAATATGTTAAGTCTGCATAGGAAAAACAATTATTATACCAGGAAACTCAAAATTGGAGTAAAATTGAACACTGCTATAGAATAGTGTACGATTATTAACTGTAAGTACTTTGTAGTTGTAGGCTTGGATTATTTTATTATATAGCCTTGTGTTTGTTTACTGATAGACAAAGACAATGAAAGGACAAATTAATCAATAATTTATTTATAACAGGATTATTTATTTATAAAATAACACACCACAGATCCTCAAGAAACACTAACAAAATCATAGTGACAGAAATTGACAGACCATTTTTATTTATAAGAAAATGCGTTTTAGATATTTTTGATAATTTTATCATTTCTAAATATGATCCAACGTACAACAAATGGAATTTTACGTTAGTATTTGACTGAGGTACTGAGCCGGTAAGTGGTCACGTGACAAAAGAACGAACGACTCGAAAGACTCCAGAGATGAACTAATCAATTCTGTTTCCGGCTCAGACTGCATAGGTTAAGCTTATGGGGCTGTCACGTGATGAACGAACGATTCAAACCCGAAGACTCGAGAGATGAACTAATCAATTCTGTTTCCGGCTCAGACTGCATACTAGGTTAAGCTTATGGGGCTGTCACGTGATGAACGAACGACTCGAAAAACCCGAAGACTGGAAACAGGTGAATCAATAATTACAATACACAAATCATAGGAAGTTGCGCAAATGCGCATCCGCGACTGAACGAATCACTCCCACGAGACGACTCATTCTTCCCGAGTCACATTAAAGATTCGTTCAAAATGAACGAATCGTTCAAGAACGACCCATCACTAATGTAAATGTGTGTGCAGACTTGTCTCCAATTGAAAGTCTAACTCCAGCCAGCTGACCAAACTTGGCAACCTTAACACTAGACAGAAGTCCTAGTACAAAGGTAGTCTGCAGACCTGCCAAGTCTCACGCATTTGGAATGATACTCCCGCAAACCCCTTCTTTTCTCTCGCATCCACGTTTAAGTTTAGCCATTTTAGGGCATTTCTCTACCACGGCTACATGGCACAGAGGAATTTTTGTCTTCAACCATTTAATAGGATGGAAGAAAATAGCCTGAAATCAACCAGTTTGAAAGAAAAAAAAATCAGAAATCTTGACAGGTCTGAGTCTGCTGTCGATACACCTAATGTACCGAACATTATGTATAGCCTAACTTCCTAATGATAAGAAAACAACAAACGAATTGTTACGATCCCTAGTCTAGGGTTAGGGATCAACAGAAAGGAAAGGGTAAGGGAATGACAAGACAAACGGTAAAAAAGAACACGAGAAAGGAAGGGATCTTTTTTTGGATTTCTATATCTATTCAAGGACACTTCACAAACACCTGGTGCAACAGGACTTCGGGAGTGACTAAGGCCAAAATAATAAACAAAACACATCTACCGAACACGACCCAAATCTAAACTAACCCTAAGGCTGAATTGCACCAACATGGTTTAACCTTTAAACTGGATTAAATCAAGATTTATCTACTAATCCTGTTTCACCAAAGTTTAAACCTAGTTTAAATTTAGTTTACAATTAATCTTGGTTAAATCTAAACCTTTGTTAATCTTAGTTTAATTTCCACTCAAACCTAGATTAAATTCAAGTCTGTTGCACCAGTGAATTTAAATCAAGTATAAAGCTGGATTATCAGTCATATTTAAACCACCCCTCGTGGAGGTTTATGTTTAGGTCTGTTTTAGTTTTATTGAAAACATGACTGCATTTCTTTGTTGGGTGGGATCAGAAGAATGAATCCCATGTAGGAAAATTCGAGACAGGATAAACCCAATTGATTTTTAAAGCGATAGTGAGTTGTTCATGCGGTATCGATTTACAAAAGAGTGCATTTACTTTTAAACTTTGCCCAAATTCTGTTATGGGTTTTAACTAATTAATAAAAAAATCACAAAAACACTTAAATGTAATGAAAATTAATTCAGCTTTAGCAATTTGATGATGCATGTACCTTAATTATTAAAAAGTATCGATATCGGTATCATTTCGGCGATACTTGCCCTGTATTTACTTGGTATCGGATCGATACCAAAATCTTGTAGTATCGCACACCACTATCGCGCAGCAGTCACTCCTGCGCGTCCAAAGAATCGCGCTTGCGCCATCATTTATTCACATTAGGCGAATACGTCATTTAGCGACTTTTAGCTTGCAGCCAATAGCGACTTTACTTACTGAAGAGTTGGCAACAGCGTGCCCTGTTCCCGCTCGTTTGGTAGCAGTTGACGCGCACTCCCAACTAGCTGGTAATATATATCTGGCTAGGAATAGATATATTTTTCATAAAATATGGCAACTGTAAAGTGAATCATTATTAATCAATTATTGCATTATTACAATTAATCCAAATTTTTCTTGAAAGGCTGTGTTTAGGTTTGTCACTTTAAGCAGAACAGGGGTGTAAGTGACATGGAAGGGAGCTGGGCTTACAATGAGCGGAGCAATATGAGAAGACAAGCACTGAAAAAGGTACAAAAACTTGTGTAATCGTTAGAAAATGACCAGGATAATGTGAATTTTGATAGACATGTGGAGGTTTCAGGTGGGTGTGAAGCGGTGCACACTGATAGTGAAGAAGAGAGTGCACTTAGTCTAACTATGGAGGCAGAACATAGGTTTGCTGATTCTGATGAGATGGACATGGATCACACAGATGCATGCAGTGAAAGCACTTCTGATTTAAAGGCTTCTCTTGCAGACTGGGCCATTGAGTTTAGCATTTCCTTGATGGCTTTATCTGCCCTGCTCTCCATCCTGAAACTTCACCATCCCTTTCTGCCCAAAGATGGAAGAACACTGCTCAGAACAAAAACAACATACAAAATTGAGACTTTAGCAGGTGGAATATTTCACTATTTTGGAATATTGAATGCTTTTCATATGATTCTGGATAATGTGTGGTCTGTTCTGCCAGATAGACACTCCTTTAAACTACAGCTGAATTTTGGCGGTCTTCCACTTTTTAAGAGCACTGGTATTCAGTTTTGGCCAATACTTGGCATGTTGCAGGAGTTCAGTTGAACCCAATGGTGATTGGCCTTTTTTGTGGCAATTCTAAACCTAATTCTTTGTCAGAATATTTGCAACATCTGGTGAATGACTTAAAAATGTTGAGCAGTGGATTTGTTTTGAATATCAGCTCTGTTGTGTGTGATGCCCCAGCCCGAGCCTTTATCAGAGCTGTTAAATCACATACTGCATACCATGGGTGCGACAAGTGCCATCAAAGTGGTGTTCGAATAGGTAGCTGGATGACATTCCCTGAGGTCAGTGCAAGGCGAAGAACAGACAAATGTTTTAGACAAGCCACTGATGAGGACCACCACCATGAACGCTCACCTTTCTCCAACCTTGATATTGACATGGTTGCCACCTTCCCTCATGATTACATGCACTTGGTTTGCTTGGGGGTAATGAGGCGTCTACTTGATTTGTGGTTGGGTCCTCCTGGCCCATTGTGTTGTCGTATGTCATCTAGCCAGGCTTCTTTGGTTTCAGAGAGACTACTTGCTTTAAAGGATTATATTCCATCAGTTTGCTAGAAGGCCACGTACACTGGCTGAGAGAAACAGATGGAAGGCAACTGAACTCCGCCAGTTTTTGTTGTGCACTGGTCCTGTTGTACTGAAGGATGTTTTGAAGCGTCAAATCTATGACAATTTCATGCTTTTGTCTGTTGGTGTGTACATTTTAGTGAGTTCTGAATACTGTTTTAGAATGGATGACTTTGCAAACTCTTTAATGGTTTAATTTGTTGAACACTTTGGCTGTCTTTATGGACAAGAATTTTTAGTTTACAGTATACATGGTCTTGTGCACCTTAGCAAGGATGTCAAATTGCATGGCAATCTGGATCTCATTTCAGGTTTTCCATATGAAAATTTCATGGGGCAACTTAAAAAAATGGTTAGGGGGCCATGCAAAGCCCTGACTCAAGTGATCCGCAGGTTGTCTGAAAAGGATGGTGTCGACTCTAGTCCTGATATTTGTTCTCAGACAGATAAAGCGTATACTGTAGATTGGAACATGAATATGGGCCAGTGCCACAGTCCATTAGTGGAGACGTACACCAATTAAAAGTGTTGGTATGGATGGTATAACTGTCAAACATTCAAGGAGAGATTCATGCATTAAAATTGGGAATGAAGTGGTTTTGGTAGAAAACTTTTTTATTGATAGAGGTATAGAATACATTGCAGGCAAAGAATACAGATGCAAGGAACCCTTCTTTGTATATCCAGTTGATTCCAGAGAGTTAGGAATATACAAAGTTTCTAACCTGTCTAAGAATGTGAAGTGCTTTCAGGTGGAGGAAGGTGTTCAAAAGTACATCAGATTGCCATACTATGATGACTTTGTTGTTGTGCCCCTGATACATTCAAATGAATGTCTGTACTGGAATTTCTGAATTGACGAACCCTCACCCCCACCCTCCAATTTGAATGGCATTGTTCTGTTGTGTATAAATTATTGCTCTTGTTGAGAGTGTAGTAGCACCTTTCTCACCAGATACAGTGTTTTAGTGTCTTCTCATATTGCTCCTGCGCTCTCCAGTTCTTTATAGATAAATTACAGTAAGGTGAAAATGACCAAAAGTCTTCATATTTTATACAGGCAATGTATCACATTGTAATTTTTGATAAGACAAATGAAGTGGAAGTGGAGCCATCGAAGTGGATAAACGGAGATCGATGCATGTGGCCACCAAACAAAGTGGATGTTGTAAAAGCAACAAAAAGCCAGGAGAACCGTGGAGCAGGATGGAAGCCATATAGGGTCTGAGTCATATTCACATCAAGTAAGTACAATTGTGTGGATTCTGGTACATGTTGAGACTAGTCTTTGGTGAATGTGTATATAGGCACAAGTAAACACAATCACATGTAAATACAGTATTTCTGTGGAAAGAATGTATGAGTCACATTATTGCAATGTATCCAGTTGTGTTTCAGCTAGGGTTGCACCGATACCATTATTGGGTATCGGGCCGATACTTCGCACCAATACCACTCAATGGTATTTCAATACATCATACTGGTCGCAGCCGGTGGATGACTTCAATGTCAAAGCAGGAGAATATTTTGTACTTTGTCTAATTTAAATGTGCCAACTGAGTAATGGTGCTACTCACTTTTGGCTCTGTTTAGAGCTGCCACGTCTAGTGGACATAGTCGGTGACGTCAACGTTAATAATTTGTCAACACCAATATTATATGCCTGTATTTATGTGCATTTAAAATTTTAATAACATGAAGTATTTAATTAGACCTAAGAACATTCTCTTCCCTGGTGAAGATGAAGATGAGGTGCCACGTGTCTTTTCAAAACCTGAAACACGGAAGAAGTAAGACGTTTGAATTGGTTATTTGGGTTTAATTGTCTGCTACTGGTATGTAAAGTGCTGATCCAGTGTTTGGTTTGCTATGTCATTGCAGACTAGCTGAACTGCCTGGTGCTCCAAAAATTCTGTATTCATTGGGCCTTGTTCCCCAAGAGAATAACACTAGAAAGAAAGCTGTGTTACCAACAGGAAAACCACGGTAAACCCTTACTGTTAATTTGAATTTGATAAGTTATTAATTTTATCTGAAAAAAATGTATTGCATTGATCTTTTATTCCTGTTTTCTGAAGAAATTATTCCACTTAGAAAAACACCAACAAAGGAATTTTGTTCAGCCAGAGGGACCGCGCCTCCCCCAGCCTCAGCCAGAGGGACCGCGCCTCCCCCAGCCTCAGCCAGAGGGACCGCGCCTCCCCCAGCCTCAGCCAGAGGGACCGCGCCTCCCACAGCCTCAGCCAGAGGGACCGCGCCTCCCCCAGCCTCAGCCAGAGGGACCGCGCCTCCCCCAGCCTCAGCCAGAGGGACCGCGCCTCCCCCAGCCTCAGCCAGAGGGACCGAGCTGATGTTGGTGTTTCAAGTCCCACCCCATAGTACCGAAGTACCAAAAAAGTACCCCAGCTGGTTTGGCACTTTTGGTACTGGTACTCGACCGGAAGTCAGTGGAAAAACGAAAGTACTGAAAGAACCATACCAAAAGTACCATATTTGGTGTGGTGGAAAAGTGCCCTCAATCTCATGGTTTACATCGTGACGGTGCTTGGGAACTGTTTGGTCGGAACAAAAGTTTACATGCTTGTGCTCTGTGGAACTCTCCGTAGTGGAGCATCTCTACATTCTGATTGGTTGCTGCCAAACCATGTCATAGCTCTTTACTGTAAAGTGGACCAGGCTTCAACTTTATTTTGTTGCCCTCACTGCCCAAATCGCGACATGCTGTGCCACTTCGCACTGCCTGTTGACACGCTCTCCCATACAGTATTAATGACTTCCGTTGGCTTTGACGCCCTCGCCGCCCATGGTGTGTACGCATGGGAAGACAGTGAGCTGTTCTCCAATTTAGTTTACACTTCCATTCTTCTAGGTTTACTTGTAATAATTTCAGTTGGGATGCTACCTATCATGACCTTCCTTTTCAGCAGTATTCATCACTGGCTAAGAGAGTTAGGCCTGTGTGCCTGTGATTGGAAAGTTGCTGGTTTAAACCCTGGCCTTGGCAGGATCACATCTACAGGCCCTAAATCCCCCCACCCCCAAAATAGTCGAGTGGCACTGGATAAATGGGTGATACTGTGGTTGGACCTCAGGCTTCACTCTCAACTGTGTGTGTGTGCGTGTGTGTAGGCGCGTGTGTTTGGTCCATATATACCTTACCTTGGGGACCAAATGTCTCCACAATGTTATGAATGTGATGACCAGTTTCCAGGGAAATTTCAAAATTTTCAAAAAATTCATCTCTGCAATCAAAAACCTAAAATTGCAAAAGCTCTTGTAATGCTTACGGTTAAGATTGGGACTGGGTAGAGGTTAAGGTTGTCATAGTTAGCATTAGCATTTTTCCCATAAAAATCAATGAGCGGTCCCCACAAAAATGATTACAGGTGTGTGTGAAAGGATAAGCAAGACGACATGTGAAAAAAGCATCCCAATATACTTGTGCAGAGGGAAAATAATGCATCATTTCATTGCCTGTTTTGGTTAAGGACTCCAGCACATCATCCAGTGTGTTCAGAAAATCATTGTCTATGACCTGCTCTCCCTGCAGGGCCCTTACAGTTCCGGGGTTAAAAAAAATCAAGCAGGATCGTTGCCAACCCCTCACACACTGCCCACTGTCCCTTTTGGGATGAGATTCCGCTCACTAAAGACACAATAGCAGCTTAATCCTTCAGAAATAGTTGAAACAAATGAAAGACCTCTCAATATACAAATGCACATAATTACTACCTCTAATATCCAGCACTATTCTTTTAAACATATTTGTCATTTAATGTTTTACGTCTGTTCCCTGTGAATTTTTTAATGTTTTACTTTTCTCTGATCTATACTCTGTTTTCTAGTACATACCTGTATTACTACAAGACAAATTCCTTGTGTGAATTTCAAGGCCAGTAAAGCACGTTTTGATTTTAATTCTGTGTATTCCTTCATTTTGCTTACTTTTTGTCCTGTCAGTAGTATTTGCACATTGATCGTCTTGCACTCCCACCTCTTTTTAATCCTATTGATGTTTTGAAAAATAGCCCTTGTTCTTCCACTTTTATTTTCTTCAGTTACTTTGTGGATGTTGTAAAATTGGTCTTCATTTTTCCTAGTTTCTTTCTGGAATCAGCGATTTAGTTGTTTTTAGAGATGCTTCACTTTCCTATTTTGTCTTCATTTCTTTTTGAAAATTCAACGGCCACTTTGATTTCTTTGGCTTCTCCACTTTAACCAATCATTTTTTCCCAGATTCCTCTTGGATGATTTCTTTGAATCTGGTTAATTTCCCACCTTCTTGTTTGCGAATAGATATATACAGAAATCAGTATAAGTAAACTATAAGTAAACTTATTCATGTCCTTTCTAAATATGAAAAGCACAACATATCTGTATTGTCGACCATTTCCTGGGTAGTAAATAGAGTGTCTTAGTCCAGTCTAACTTAATTTGCTAATGCTTATGGGGTCAACTTGTCAGTGATCCACTTCCATATACTAAAAACTACAAAATGGTTAGACTCTCTGATATATTTTATAAATGTGACATGGTGGACATGATCTAGCAAACTAGAAAGAACATGGATGGACAAAAGTAGATGGCATTAGGGGAAATATCAAAAACAGAGGAACAGAGGAACTGTTTAAATGCACCTTGACAATTCAAATAAAATGCATTTTAATAAGAAATTACAGATAGAAGTAGTAACTAATTGCTTTGAATTAAATGTATTTTTAATTTAACATGAGCGTGTATGTACTGTATCAGGGGAAAAAAATGCGATTAAATGTATTAAGTATCGTTAACAGATATTTACTGTAAAGTACAATTGTGGGTTAAAGAAACCCGCAAATTGCGCCATCTAGCGAACGCGAAAGATATCACGTTTGCCTAGATCAGACCACTTGTGGGGCATTCCTGTCGTTTTCGTCTGAGAGTAATCGTGCTACTATATAAAATGTTTCACTTTAAATAAATAATATGTTTTGTATATACATAGGCCCTATATACAGGTCACCAAGCCGAGACAAAAACCTTAAAAGTACTCACATTTAGCCTACCAAATGTTCAGAAGTTTCGGTTTCGTATAATATTGGTAACCGGTGGTTTATTTTCTGCCATGTTGTTAGCCTTATAGCCTAAATCTTATTACATTAGGGAAAAACAGCAATTCTTACTGTAAAATGAAGTGATTGTAAAATTACTCACAGCGAAATGACTCCAGCAGGTTTTAAAACACCACAATAACCTTTCCCCACCTGAAATTCAAACAATTTGAATAATAACGAATCCATTAAAACCAAGAAAGCTTCTGAATGAAGACAAAGCTGTATCGTTATTTTAATATTTTTCTCAGCAGTCAAGCTTCAAAGACAGGGGGCAGGAACTTTGCTATGCATCCTGACTTTGAAAAGCATTCGGCGCAAAGCCCGACATCCTCGCTGTCAGAGAGAAGCGGGCAAAGCAATGGTCGCTCCCTGCATGAATTATGAATTTTGTATATATGATGTATAAACAATGGGCGACCAAGGTAGCGTAGAGTTTAGACCTCGGGATGATTTCGAGAAGCCGAACCGTTTCTCCTTAACTCATCAACTTGGCACGAACCAATGCAGATCGCTAGGCTCCGGCTTTCTGCTGTGGGAGACACTCCGTGTCCATCATTGCGCTTTTAAGTGCGGTTGCAGATAGTGTCCTTCTGTTGCAGCCCACTGGTGACATGCAGTCTCTTATATCTCCGGTGACCAAAGCTATATTAGTAGCCTTGTTTATTTTCGCAATTCTTCTCATCCTCTATGTGATTTTATGGTATATATGTCGAGACGTGGATTGTGATCACGGAATCTGAATGGGAGAACTGGACGCCGATTAGACAACACAAACTGAAAAGCCTGATAGTATTTCTCGCGAAGTCAGGGTGACCCCTGGTAAGTACACCGGCATGTCTCTTCATCTGTTGCCGAATAACCACAGCAAAGAATGTCAAATGTGGCAAAAAATAATCATGTTCGTTTTGATCAAAGTGATCGAAAACGCGAAGATAGTGTATATCCGATGGGGGTCTTTGTTTGCATTAGGCGGTGTACCCAGCCCACGCGTAATCACAGTGCTTGCAACGAAATCGTGAAATATTGATTAGAAATATAGGACCACCTGCGCCGCTTTAAACGTCTGTTTTCAATAGAGTTACAAAGGGAACGTTGCATTTCTTCGACGTTTTTTCAACCATTTTCCCAATTACTGTCACAAAATCAACTGCGACCATCAAGCCACAGTCGTGCATAATTATAAAATTTCAAGTAGGCTAACTTGGGAATAAGTGGATACTTAATAGTTCTAACTTTAAAACAAAGATGATTTTAGGCTATTAAACAAAACATTATAAACACTGTGTCCATTCGTATGCAGAATAGGACATTTTGTGTACCCTGTTTAAAAACAATGTAACATTTATTCCAATATCTAAAACACATGAACTCAAGTTTACTGAAGCCACGATAGATGTCCGATACCAAAAAGGACTTAACATCCTTCAGGACTGCGTTTCGCATTTTACAAGGAGTTCAGCTCCTTGATCCCAAGTTTTCGTTGTTTCCTGGAGCCACACAGCACAAGGTGAATCACCACCTGAATCACTGCGTAGAGCATCTTCTGCACAACCTTAGTGCCACATTCGTTTTCTGTGAGAACGATGCTAATTAATTTTCATGCAGCATTTACAACACTTACAGGTATGTTTAGTAGCCTATAGTCTACTGTGTTGAATCACCGCATTTCTGAAAGGTCGTATTAAGTAAAAACTGAGCAGCGTTCCCCCTGTCACTGGATCGTTTGGCATGTCCTTGGTGTCTGTGACTCACTGGTTTAATACTTTTAGTACATGAACAGACTGTGCCATTTTATTTAATCGCTGTAAAGTCAGAAAGTTAAAAAAACATATGGTTAAATATTGTTTATGAAGTGCAAGCAGTCCGTACGAATGTCTGTAATTTAAGTGACTAATGCGAATTTTTTATAATCAAGAATGAAATTATAATAAAATAACTGTGAAGGACAATTGAAGGGCAAGATCGTTATTTTCATTACCAATAAAAGTGCAAATGTACCGTATTTCACTTCACACCAAAAAAAAAAACATTAGAAGTAACCAATTTAGAACGTTGTATCACCCGCCATGTGTAGTTTGGGTGTTATTTTCACTTGGTACGTTAATGTTTGGTAATAATAGCATTTATAGAAAGAAACTAAGTGCAATCACGTCCGATACTTTTTTCGACTCCGTTCAATTTGAACACATTAAACTTTCTAAAATAATTCTTGCGCCCTGCTTAAAATCTGAACAAATGCGTAAGCAATACATATTGTTTTAGAGGCACAATGGACACCTACTGTCGGATTATAGCAAGGCATAGATTAATGATTTTATGCTGTTGTTGACGTTTACACCTGCTAATAGTTAGGTTTCTGTATAGGATTAGGATCCCCTCCTGAAACTTACGCATAAAGTCTCGAACAACCTTCGCCAAAGAAAATGCGCACTACCTATTTAACTGGACCGGCTACCAACGTGACCGTAGCGCTTCGTGTAACCAATATGAATATTCATTTCACCTTGTATCTTAACTAACATTGCATAGGTCTGTTCTCTTGAAGCAGATTTTAACCTGAATTGCAATCCACAACACACTCATTGATTTGTTTTTATTTAATATTTAGTTGCATAATTATAATTAATGAACATGTATTCTAAGGTCATTATTTTATTGCACTTATTAGTGTAATCATGTTGAAATGACGAGTTTAAACCGCTCCCTTTGTGACCTATATCAATGTATAACTGACAGGAAGATAATTAGGATAATCTATTTCTATAGTTTGTTGAAAACATCTGCTACTACTTCAAATCTGCCACGCCTGCAGTATGTTTGTGTGTGTGTTACTGGGTTTGACCAGATCTTTAGTGACTTTCTTCATGGATGCTATTGGTGTCTAAGGGACTGTAAGTCATGCATTGTGCATAGCAGGTAACCTTTGGCCTACTCCAGCTAATGTCAGGTTAAAGCCGTATACACTCAGCTGGAAAACACAGGAGCGACACCTCCCTTAGATACAATGGGAAGTATTGTAGCAATGGAGAAAGAATCTAATATTACAATGGTAACCAAACAGTATGTGCAATGGCAAAGGAGGCTTGTTTTTTATTCACTTATAATATTTTATATAACTTTTCATTAAAAGGCATATCCCTGTCATGTCTTCGTTACCTATGCTGTACTGGAAGAGCATCTGTCTCCTTGATGAAATGAAAATGGGAGAATGACAACGGAACAAAAAGACAGATCAAGTGTTACTCAGCCTCTGTTTAATGTAAAGATCAGATTTGATAGGATTTTTTGGGATATTAATGTAATGCAGATTTGCTGCCACTGAACACGTTTGATGAACTGTCAACAGTCACCACCACCCCCCCCCCCCCACCTCTCACCCCTGTCCCCCACCCCACTGTGTCCTTCTGTCTTCCTTCAGCAAGCAGGAAAGGATTCAGGCCAAAATTCAGAACTGTGCACATATTACTCATGGATATATAGCAGTTAGCGGTGGTTTAAACAAAAATTCACCCTCATGGGTGCTTTTGTGCTTGCGTTGCCAGTGGGCCAGTGGTATATATGCTGCTGAAGGAAAATCTTGTTGGGGGGGGGGTGCTCATGGGCAAATGATGAGCATGCCCTGGACTCTAAAAGACAATTATAGAGAAGACATGGGAGGAGGCGGTAATTACTGATGCCAGGTCATCCTAAACGCATTCTGCTAATGAGGCCACGTGCCCTGATCCCGTGGATGAGGCCGATGAGATGGTGTCCTCAGTTTCTCGAGAAGGTTGTCCTTCTGCCCAAGTCTGTGTCAAGGTGACCCCGCTTGTCGCTGTAAGTGCAGATGGCTTGGGGCGTATGTGTTGTGCTATAGTAACGAGGCTGGGATGTAGTGCGTGCTCAACAGCTCACCATCTATATATATTAATGTTTAGGGGGAAAAAACTACACAAAAATTACTACAAAGCTTCTTCAAAATGTAATAATGGAGAGCAGCTGGATTCTGAAAATCAGCTGACTGGTCATTGATATTAGATTTTATGAGGAGCAATCCAGTAAACGCTCAGATTTTCAGTCCAAATTTCAAGCAGCTGCACAAATTAGATGTTATATAAACGGTTACTGGAAACCCAAACGTAATCTCAAGCTGTGAACTCTGAACAAACAACAAATCATGTGACTGCGTTCAAACTTTATCAGTTATGGTGATTTGCATGTCAAGCCCGTCCCCTAAGACGACGCTTGGCAGGATACTAGGTGAGTGGAGGAATGCGCGATAAACCGGGCCTCTGCGCTTCTGGACTCGCAGGACAGATGGTCGGGGTCTTGCTGTGCCAGTGCAGCTCTTGCACAGACACTGCCCAGAGTTGCCTGCATTCTCTGCAGTTGGTGACTTCAAAGACCTTGACATAAAAAAAAAACACTTATGGAATCCACAAATACCTTAATACCACATTAATAGCACAGATCATATTAAATAAAATTAAAGAGCAATCCAATGAATTTTAAACAAGGTTCACATTCATTGTGCATAGGCTTTTAAGGAAACATATATTCAGAAAAATGTCACTGAATATTCTACACATCAAAGTGATATTTGTGTTATTGTACAGACACGCGGTTACTGTCTACCCGTACAAGTAATACCAGAGAAAGACATCATTGATTTAGTTCAGGGTACTGGAAAACAGGCTATCCCCGGAAGCACAGGGCATAAGGCAGAGAATTCTAGATGGGATGCCAGTCCATCACAGGGCATACACACACCCAGAGAGAAATCAATTAGTCTAACCCCACGTCAAGTCAGTCAAGTGGGGCTTTATTGTCGCACCAACCATATTGAGTACACTGCATATAGTGACATAAAGTAATGTTGCCCATGGCACTGTACTACTTGTATACATAAAGTGCAGAGAGAGACAGGACAAGAAAAATGCAAAAAATGTCTCTGGACTGCAGGAGGAACCAAAGGAAATCCACAAAGATGGGGAGAAAGGGTTAGCTCTTCACACACTGATGAGGACATACTGTCAGAAAAAAGAGCAGCGATTTGTATCTTTGCTTGTCACTGGGGCTGTATCCTCAAGGGTCTGCTGCTTGTACCTTAGCTGTAGGAAAATGTACCTTTTAGTCTAATTTATGGTACAGAAATAGACTTTGAGAAATCCCCAAGGAACAAACAACATTAATGTACTCTCAATGATACAAAAATGATCCTGAGAGTCCAGGGGTAGGTTTCCCAAAGCCTTATTAATGCAACATCATTTGTAAGTTCTATCTTCTAACATAGAACTTATGAACGACGTAGCATTAAGAAGGATTCAGGAAACTCTCCCCATATCTGTGTCTTAAAGTTTCAGTTACCTACAGTTAAGGGTACAACTGGCAGACCCTTGAGGGTACAGCCCCAGTGACAAGCAAAGGTACAAACTGGTACTCAGGTGTCAGGATCAGTCTCTTCCCTATCCTGTCTTCCAGTTCCCAGCTTGACCAGTAGGTGTTGCTGTGTTTTATGAGCCTCACCCCTGTCTTGTTACCCCTAACCCCTAGTGTTTGGTTATTCATCAATAGCCCACACCTTGTTTCTTGTCTAGCCTCATCACCAATATATATATATATATATATGTGTGTGTGTGTGTGTGTGTGTGTTGGTTATTGTGGAGCTTATATGTGCCAGTGGTTCTGTGATTTTTTTATGGATGTTTTTGTTTGCCTGTTCCAGCCCTTGTTTATCCTTGTCTAACCTACCTGCTTTTGGTTTGACCCTGTTTGGTCCCTTTTGTTTCATGCATGTCTGAGTTCTGTTTGAATAAAGTTCCTGTTTGTTTGTAAGTCGTGCTGTGGCTCGTCCTTCCTTCATGCCCCACTGTGACAGTAGGAATGAAACCAATAACCCTGGAGGTGGGGGGCTATGCTACACCCCCTGAGGCACCAACACTGTGAGGCTTAACTGAACTACCTTTCATTTGTCCCTCTCTGGAAATGATCTTCAGGGATGACTTGAGAAGGATTCATAAGCTGAAGAGTTAGGCACTGGTGTCTGTCTAAGGGACTCGGGTTTCTGTCCACTCATGGCCAGTGACATTTGCAGTGCATTTGGAGAGCAGAGATATTTTGCCATGTACTCTGGTGAAAAAAAAATCAATGCTGCATTTTCGTAGAAGCCTCACTGGAATACAACTCTGTTTCCAAAAAAGATGGGATGCTGTGAAAAATGTAAATAAAAATAGAATGCAATGACTTAGCAAATTATATAAACCCACATTTAATTAAAAATACAACAAAGACAGCATATCAAATGTTGAAAGTGAGAAAATGTGTTTTATGCGAAATATATGCTCAATTTTAATTCGAGGCCAGTTACACATTTCAAAAAAGTTGGGACAGGGGCAAATAAAGACTGGAAAAGTTGTGTGATGCTAAAACAAAAACACCTAGTTGAACATCTCACAACTAACTAGGTTAGCTGGCAACAGGTCGGTAAGATGATTAGATATAAAAAGAGCCTCCCAGGGGCACAATCTCTGTGCAGTGAATATGGGGAGAGGTTCACCACTGTGCAGTGAAGATGGGGAGAGCTTCACCACTCTGTGCAGTGAATATGGGGAGAGGTTCACCACTATGCAGTGAAGATGGGGAGAGATTCATCACTGTGCAGTGAAGATGGGGAGAGCTTCACCACTATGCAGTGAAGATGGGGAGAGATTCATCACTGTGCAGTGAAGATGGGGAGAGCTTCACCACTCTGTGAAAGACTCTATGAGCAAATAGTGCAGTAATTTAAGAATAATTTTCCTGAAAGTAATATCGCAAAGAAATTCATCATCTACGGTACCTAATATATCATTTAAAAGAGAATTTTGAGGAATCTCTGTACACAAGGGACAAGGCCGAAAACCACTGATGGATAGCTGTGATCTTTGTGACCTCAGACAGCTCTGCTTTAAAAACAGACACAATTCTATAGTCAAAATTCCTGCATGGGCTCAGGAACACAAAAACTATAGTCTGTGTAAACAGTTTTCACTGCATCCACAAAGGCAGCATGAAACTGTACCATGCCAAGGAGAAACCATATCTAAACATAATCCAGAAACACCGCCGGCTCCTCTGAGCCCAAGTTCGTTTAAGATGGACTGAGGCAAAAGGGAAAACTGTCCTGTGGCCTAATGCATCAAAATTTCAGATTCTTTTTGGAAATCATGGACGTTGTGTCCTCCAGGCTAAAAAGGAGAGGGACCATCCAGCTTTCTATTAGTAGACATTTCAAAAGCCAGCATCCGTGATGGTGTGGGGGTGCATCAGTGCCCATGGCTTGGGTAGCTTGCACATCTGGGAAAGCACCATTAATGCTGTATGATATATACAGGTTTTGCATATGCTGCCAGGTAATGTCTTTTTCAGTGAAGGCTGCATATATTTCAGCAAGACAATGCCAAATCGCATTCTGAGCATATCACAGGATGGCTCTGTAGTAGAAGAGTGACCAGCCCTGTCACCCATTGAAAACGTTTAGTGCATCATGAAACGAAACATACAACAAAGGAGACGCTGAACTGTTGACAAGCTGAAATCTTATATCAGCCAAGAATGGGACAACATTTTACCTACAAAACTTCAGCAACTCATTTCCTCAGTTCCCAAATCTTTAGAGTGTTATTAGAAGAAGAGGTGATGCAATACAGTGGTAAACATGCCCCAACTTTTTTTAAACATTGTTGCTGTCAACAAATTCAAATTGAGCATACACAGCTCTGGAAAAAAATGAGTCCATTCCATATTGTAAAAAAATCTGTATTGTTTAATCCTGGTTTAATCCTGTTTCTGCTGGCAGATGGCTACACTGAGCAGCAGGTTGCTTCCAGGCTCAATGTTTCTAAGACCACAATTCTCAAGAACAATGTGAAGCAGGAGACACTGGTAACAACCAAAAACCAGCCAGGTAGAGGACAGAAGTGACTTTCTAATGCCAGAGATGACCGTTAACTTATCCAACAGTGCCTCATGGATCAGAGGATGACATCAAGTGACCCTCAAAAAGAATGGGAAACATAAAGTGGTGTGAAATGTACTGCTAGGACAAGTTTGTGTCAGGCTCCTAGAAGCAGGTCCGAAGTCCCATAATGCAAGGCAGAAGCCCTTCATCAATGAGAAGCAGGAAAGAGCCACGCTACAGGTTACAAAAAATGTATATTTTACACAGATGCACTCCCATAAATGAGAAATTAATGCAACAAAAAATTTAGCTCTGGTCTTTTTATTTTTTCCAGAGCTGTATTTGTGATAAAAACAATAAAATCTCAGTTTCAATATTTGATATGTTGGCTTTTGTTGTATTTTCAATTAAATGAAAAGAAATGGGTTTATATTCTGTTTTTACATTTTTACACGGCGTCCCAACTTTTTTGGAAATGGGTTTGTAAATAGAGGAGATAATGACATTGTAATGGAATCCGTCATACCTTGGACTGAACTGACAGAGTGGAGAAAAAGCAGCTGGCTTGATCTATGGCCCACCAAGGATTAAACTGGACACCACCATCCTGAAGGTTGTATACACAGCGCTGTCCCAAGGGGGTGCATGAGACACAGCTGAAAGAGAAAAAAGGCTCACTGACCATCCAGTTGTTTTTAAATAACTCATCAGCTGATGTCCTTAAACTAGTGGGATCACCATTCTAAGATATAGCAACTCACCTATATATACAGTACCTAAGTGGTTTCTCATCTGACATTCAAATGTGTACATTCATCCAAAAATTATGCTGGATTATACAATTGGATCATTTGACTTGAACTGTCAGATGATAAAAAACTATCCTTTGTTTTACTTCCCCCTGAAGTATAACTCTGCTGATATCAAGTTGTCATTTTTAACAACACGTGAGACATAAGACGATGTCCCCCACCCGATTTTATCCTTTTCCCAGGCATATTCCTGCATCAATGACTCACTATTCAAAAACCCTATGCAGGCGTTTATTGCTGCAGATTGCAAACCTTCACTTGTGTACGAGGATTTTTATGCTGTGTGATAAATCCAAGGTCATATGCGCGGTTGTGTGGCTTTGCTGTAATTTCCTTCATAATGGTTTCCAGCATTCTCATTAGCCACAGAATTACACAGGTTACAGGAATAATAATTATCTGAATCAATCACAGGATGACACAGTGACTTGGTGAATAGTACTGTTGTTGCACACCCCTAGGGTGGGGGGTTAAATCATGTGCCCACTGTGTGTGTGTGTGTGTGTGTATGTGTGTGTGTGTGTGTGTAATTTGCACGTTTTCCCCGTGTCCATCCAGTTAGACTAAGTGGTGTGTCTAAGCGTATGTCTGAAATCGCAAACTTACATAGTAGCTACTAAATTTTGTTAGAAGCCTACATGAGAACATAATAAATTTATAAACGAGAGGAGACCATTCAGCCCATCAAGCTCATTTGGGGAGAACTTAACTAATAGCTCAGAGTTGTTAAAATCTTATCTAGCTCTGATTTAAAGGACCCCAGGGTTTTAGCTTGCGCTACACTAACAAGAAGACTATTCCATACTCTAACTACTCCCTGTGTAAAGAAGTACTTTCTCAAATTCATTTTAAAATGTTCTCCCACTAATTTCCACTTATGGCCACTAATGGCCTACTACTTGACTCTTTATGCAGTACGTACTTAACTATGTGTTTGAGAACCGTATGTATGCATTCGCACACACTGTTGATGCCATCTTGCAAATTGCCTAACCTGGATGTTTACCAATGATGTTGATCTCTCAATGAAAAGAACTATCAATGAAAAAAATACTTATTTGTGTCAACTAATGTAACTGGACATTATTTTCTATGTACATTTATACAGAAATGACGCATCTTTAAAAACATTTCTGAGCAAACAACATTCTTTACTGCTCCAGTGACCTTGTGCGATAGCGTAGCATTGATTGGTTGCACACTTAGGAATTTTGCATAATGTAGTATGCTATCCGAGTACCAGTCGCCTACTGTGTCATCCATACTGAGGGTTCTGATATACTGCTCATGTCTCATATTGTATTTTGGCTCCTAGATAATAAACAAATATGCGATTTCAGACACACCCTAATGGCGCTTTTCCACTGGCATACAGGAACCGACTCATTCTGCGAAGAGAGACTAGTTACGGCGCAATTGCGGCTTGCTTTGGTTTTCCACTGCAGAAGGGTTGGCTTAGTTAAGGCACTGCCGGGTATGGAGAGCGACAGAGACGTAAAACATCATAATTTACTATGTGCATTTTTTTTAAGTCGTGTGCTAATTTCCACTATCATGTCTTTGAGAATCACTGTGTTATGATTAGAATCAAACGTGGGTGGAATTAGCATTTATTTGCGTAATCTGCATTATGAATTAGTTCCGTTCAGGTGTTATATAGTACTTTCTAAGTAGGAGATTGGAACTGTTCAAGTTACAAGTTATCTGGAATGTATTAATACATCGCGATGTGTGAAGCTATTAGTAATTAATCATATAGCCTATAGAATATGCCATTACTTTCCTTCAGATATTCCATATATATCGACGCAGATCACTGGCATCTCCATGCTTTCAACCAAACAGATGATGGTGATGCAACTAGCTCGGGTTGGTCACACTTTCTGGTAGAGCTGTGTCAGCACAGGTACAGGTTGAGTATGGCCCAGGTATGGCTTGCAGACTTTGCAATGGAAAACCATCAGTTTTGGTACGGCTCGGTTCCTGGTGACAGTGGAAAAGCACCATAAGTTTCCCACAGTCTATGATTGTGTGTGTGTGTCTGGGGGAGGCAGGGTAGTGCATTCCAAAATGTGATAAAGACCTGTTACTTTGACCTTGTGGGAACATTTTTCCCCACAAGAGGAAATTCAGTTTTATAAAAATCTTTTACTGCAAGTCTTGAGTTTTAAACTAAAAACTAAAAATTTTAAACTAAAAATGCAAAAACACTTGTATTTTATTTGTTTACTTGTAGTTAATGTTAGGGCTGGGAAGGGGTTAAGGTTGTCATTGGTTGGATGAGGATTTTTCCCATAGAAATGAATGGACAGTCCCCACAAAGATATGATTACATGTTGGACTGGCATCCCATTCAGGATGTCCCCCAGCTTTGTACCCAGTGCTGTCTAGGTCAGTCTTCATGTGGCCCCACAAATCTTGATTACAATAAGCACTTAGAAGATGGATGGATGAATCAATCACATGATTCTTACTGAAGATGATTCACAGAAAAGGTTAAGACTTCTGTAATGAAAGACCTTGCCTACTGTACTTATTGAGTATTTAATTTCTTTTGCAAAGAGATACTTGCTGTCTTTTTAACGTTACAGAAACTAAAATGGGATCTTAGCTTAGATACTAGTATATAGAATGTATTGCTAAAGAAAACCTCAAGTCATTAATTCTGTGAGCTAACAAAGAAAAGCAGAAATGATTGATGGCTCTAATCTATCACTATATGAAAACAAATAAATGCCACTAACAGTTGTGTCTCTGCTCAAGCTCACATTTTTCAGCTCTTTGGTCATGGGTCACATGTATCCTACATTAAAAGCATCCCAAAATGCCCACATGTGTCAGGCATTTTCCCTTCATTTTAGCTGCATAACAGATAACTATAGAATAGGGCATGTTATAAACAAGTGCTCAAAACCATTCATTCATACAAAACATATAATAATAATAATAATAATTTTTATTATTATTATTTACCTGCTTATATTTGTATGATAACAATATTCAGTAAACACAGAAGAATGTAAGGTCTAGTAAAATATTCTTTAGGATATGGCAGTACTGTACTCTGAAAGAAGAAATATAGGAATATTTCAATTCAGTAAAACTAAACTAAAAAGAAAAACTTTTGTCTTGTCAATGAGTGTGACTCATCTGATCCATTTAGTATGCTTTATCAGCTTTCACTGAAATACATCATAGTATTTTACTCCTATATCTTGGAGAACTTTCATTTTGTGAAAATTGCTTTATCCTATGATAACAGAAAATCCTTGTCTGCAAATTCTTTGCTGACAAATACCTGCCTTTGTTTGAATGCCTGAGCAAAGGGATCAGCCCCCATGCATGTACTTCATTAATCCCAATGAGTCATATGCTCCTGGTCTATCACAGGGGTTTACGCTTGGGAGAGCAAATTCACATTTGGGTTTAGGGTTTTCAAATAAATGATGGCGCAGTATTTCAATCATTACTTGTTTTGTGGTAAAATCTCAATCTTTCTAGACCATGATTTGCCTTTAATTCAGTTAAGTCAAGCTTTACCTTTTCCTGAAGTATATGTGCCTGGCTTCCAATACTGACAAGGTGCACAGGATTCTGATGACTCATTTTTGGAAAGGCTGTAAAAACCTGAGCCCTAGGCTGATTATGTCAAAGGACAATGATTGACAAAAACATCATTAATATGGCAGGATGAAATTATTATGGATCACAAAACAGCACTGAAACAACCAAATAGACTGTAATTAGTTGCTCCCCATTCATCTCCTTCCTCAGTCCACTGAAATGAACTGTTTAGCCATAAACGGCATTATGTAAACACTGGATGCATGATTTGGAAATTATATATTGTATTCACACACACACACACACACACACATTTTTAACCACTGTGCATCATGAAATCAAACAGTGGATCATCTAGACCGAGGTGGCCAGTCATTTCTGCAAAGGGCCAGTGTTATTGATAATAACAATCATAATAATAATGATGGTAATAATAATAATAATAGCAAATCCACAACAACAGCAACAATAATAATAATAATTATTATTATTATTTAAAAGAGGCTTGTGCTTGGCCGGAACCATTGTGAATGTCTCATAACACAGATTCAAAAGGCGGAACTTGTGTCAGGAGGTGCCAATTTCCACTCCGGACTTCAACGAAGCAGCGCCAGGAGGGGGACACGAAGTAGTGACGCGCCGGCGATAGCGAAAGCGCACGAAGAGCATGAGGCTCCTGAAGCTTATTTGGCCGGTGTTGAAGGTCTATTTAGTCGGCCTGAAAGTCCTGCTCTACCAGATTTTCAACAAACCTTTCACTTTACCAGGTTAGGACTAAGTACTATTTTTTAGCGCCGGGCTATGACATGCACCATAGAGTTGACGTGACAAGTACCTCGGTTATGTAGTGTCAGTGTCACTGTATATGGAAGCAGTTTTGTAAATAGCCCTATAATTTCAGCCAAGTGGTTTGTCAAAACTGTGTACTACTACGTTCCGTTTATCAACAGTATAGGCTATGAAAAGAAACGTTAACGTGACGCAATCGGGGGATGTGAAATAAGGTCTGGTCCAGTGAAATAATTGATACATGGTTTCAGCTTATTCTCCGTGTATACTCTCCAGCTGCCGTTTCCCCTCTCTCTGTTTAATTAGATGTTGCTAGCCAAATTGGGCAGCACAGGACTGCCGATTATGGGGCACTTAAGTAACTAACATGAAGGAAAAAAACGTGAAGGATGTGATTATGAACTGGCTAGATCCTTTTAATAAACTGAATGATCGACAAAAACTGCTTCCTTTTGTACATTTTAACAGATGCATCTACACCACGTAGTTTAATTTCTATCTAAAAACCCGTGGATTTGATGTACCGAGCATATATGTATGTTGCTGTTTAATTTTGCAAGAAAGTGTGGGACTTAACATGAAGATTCAGTAGCACCCACTATATCTCAGTACATCAGTTATCAAAAGTAACCGCGCTGAAGAACTTGATTTTTTTAAATATAAACCCAATAGCCAATGTTCTAAATTCTAAGATGAAAAGTATGCTTATATTTGTAGTAGTTGGGAAAAATGACTTTCGTGCAATCAGCATGTATTTCAGAAAACAACTTTTCTATTTTAAGTATATTCATGCATTAGTTTTGTGATGCCAATTTGTTAGATACCCTTATTTTAATCCAGATACTTGTCACATATTTGAGTAGTTTTGTTTTTTTGCTTTAGCTCTTGGTTTGTTCCTTTTTTGCAAGAAAGAACCCTTTCACCCAAATATTTTTCCAGCCATGTGAACCATGTGATCTATGTGCAGTATTTATGTTCCCCTTCTTTTTCTGTCAGTGCTCTGTTTGGTAATATATGTATAATTGGATAGAAATGTTAAGATTTCTATCTAGACTTGTGCTCAATAAAAATTTGGTTGTTGAAGTAGAGTTAGAGCAATGTGATTTAATCTTTATTAAGCAGAAAATATATTTCTGTTTTTCTAAATATTCATGTTTACAAAATGGGGGATTCTTTTTTCTGTCCAGAAAAATAATGCTTAGTATGTATCCATTTTCCCACAAAATGTCACTGGAAGACCATCGCTCTGTTTGAGGTTAGGCTGGATGTCTTTATGATGGGCTGTGATCAGTTTACAGTGGGATTTTGTCACCTTCCTCGTGACTAATAAGTTGTCATTCTTGATAAGCTTATAAGGTGGATGGGGAATGTAATAGGGAAATGTCTAGGGGGGGGGAAAGCTTCTTGATATTATGAAGCTAATATTAGATTGTGAAGCAGAGGATTCCACACATTTTCCAAATGTGAATTTCACAAAAATATTACCAAGCAATGTACTACCTGTCAGTTTTCTACTTGTGTGCTGTCATTTTTTATTAGCTTTTTAGTATCCTGCTGGTTCTAATGCAAGTCTTGCTTTATCTGTAATTCAGTAGAGCAGAAAATGAATAGAGCAGTTATGTATATATCAGTGAACTGCTGTTTTGTTTTTTATTACTACATTCTGTGAAATATTGTCTCAATCTAGTGTTATCCCATTAGTGCTAAAGTTTATGGTAAATAAGGTGGAAATGCTTACATTTTTGGATCAACATTGGAAAAGGCTTTTGAAAAACCTAGATAAATAAAAATTCTGCATGTTTGGTTTTAAAATTCACATTCTCTTTTGACTTTGGTAGGTACTCTGATTGAAGGTTCATAAAGTCATCAGAGATAATGGAGAGTAAGGGTACAGAGGGTTCCCCATCAGACCTCAATCTGGTCGCTCATCCTAGAGCCAAAAGCAAGGTTTGGAAGTACTTTGGGTTTGACACTGATGCTGATGGATGTATACTGCACTGGAAGAAAATATACTGCAGAATATGTATGGCCCAAATAGCATATTCAGGGAACACCTCTAATCTTTCATACCACTTGGAGAAAAATCACCCAGAAGAATTTTGTGAGTTTGTGAAGAGTAACACGGAACAGATGAGGGAAGCATTTGCTACAGCTTACTCCAAATTAAAACCTGAATCCTCACAGCAGTTTTCCCAAGAGTCGTTGTCTGTGAAGCAGACTTGTGGATATGAGAACAGAAAGCACAGTGACCTGATTTCTGCAATCATCAGCTTCATCTGTGAAGGCATGTACCCAGTGTCCATTGTAGAAGAGCCCTCGTTTATATCGCTTTTAAAAACCGCAGACCCGAGGTTTGTGCCCCCCAGCAAAATTGAACTGATGGCAAAGGCGATTCCTCAAAAGTACTACCTAGTTCGAGAAAGCATGTTCAAAGAGCTTGCTGAAGTGGTGTGGTGTGGCATCTCCACAGACCTGTGGAGAAGCCAAGCCCACAACAGAATATACATCTCCCTTTCTTCACACTATTTGAAAACCTGTGGGTCTAACAGCCTCACCCTGGCAATCAGGTGCTTGAAAACGTTCGAAGTGCCAGAGGACAACACAGCTGAAAATATCACCCGTGCGTTATATGAAGCCTTTGTAGAATGGGGAATTAACCCCAAAATCTATGGTGCAACTACCAATAGCTCCTCCGATATTGTGAAAGCATGTTCACTTCTCGATCTGTCTGTACAGATGCCTTGCTTTGGACATACAGTCAATGAAGGAATAAGACAAGCATTTGAGATGCCGAAGCTGAACATGTTTTTGGGCCGCTGTCGCAAGATGGTCGAGTACTTCCAGCAGTCCATGGTAGCCATGTACCTGTTGCGAGAGAAGCAGAAGCAACAAGCTTTAACTCAGTGTATGCTCATCAGTGACAGAGTCACCTCTTGGGTCAGTACCCTGGCTATGCTTCAACGGCTAAAAGAACAGCAGTTTGTTATTGCCTCAGTCCTCATGGAAGACAGTAACAATCACCATTTAATGTTGGAGGCCACGGAGTGGAGCATAGTGGAGGGCCTGGTTGATCTGCTGCTGCCTTTCCGATTGGTGGCCGACATGATGACCTCATGCCGGTACCCTACCATTAGCATGGTGAAACCAATCTTGCACATGTTGCTCAACACAACCCTTAAAGTGAAAGAAAGTGACCTCAAGGAGGTCGGCATGGTGAAGGAGGTGATTGCTAAAGTTCTGTCCACCACCTTTCAGCAGACACCTGAGATCGACATGTTTCTGAACGTTGCCACATTTTTAGATCCCAGGTACAAGAAGCTTCCATTTCTCTCCCCCTTTGAACGCTCACAAGTGGAAACCCGAGTGATCGAAGAGGGCAAAGCGCTCCTGGAGAAACGTAAGGAGGACTACTCTAAATCGGAGGAGTCATTGCAGTTCTCCGAAGAACCGCCGAGCAAGAGGCAGGTTATGGAAACCACACCTTCCACCAGTAATGCCAGCAACCTTTTGGCCGTCATCTTCTGCCAGCCGGGGAGCGATGAGAATCAAGAAGAGCAGCACGCCCAGGTCTTGGAGGAGCTAAGCAATTTCAAATCGCAGAAGGTACTGGGTCTTAACGAGGACCCTCTCCGTTGGTGGTCGGACCGCTTGGCTCTGTTTCCCACCCTCCCTAAAGTACTTCAGAAGTACTGGTGCATCTCTGCCACCAGTGTCCTGCCACACAGGCTCTTTAGCTCATCAGGCAGTGTTCTCGATGGGAAGCGGAACCGGCTGGCCCCAGCCCATGTTGACCAGCAGGTCTTCTTGTATGAGAACATGCGAAACTGCTTTGAAGCTGAGCCAACAGAGGAGGATGAGGGAGAATGGGGCGTAGAACAGGACCTGGTGCCTGGGGTAGGTGATGGGCTATCTGTGTAGGCCAAAGACATGGTTACTGTAAGGATGTCTCCATATGGCCAGGGACCAAAAGGGGTCGTCCAATTATAGACCTTTACAATTTACATATGACAGTTATGTCTTGGGTCCATACTCTGGCTATGCTTCAATACCTGAACAAACAGCAGTTCATTTATGGGTTCTTTTCATTTGCATTCTTTTAACAAAGATTGCGTAACCTTCCTATGGTGTTCGGGTCAGCACCGACTCGTTTGTAACTTTTAAACACATACATTTGTTTACTGCATCAAGGCTTTTTGACTTTGTCGCGAACCTCTATTTAAACAAAATAAAAATAAATAAATAAAATCACTAAATTATAAATGCTCTGGTCAACCATTATAACAGCTCTGGTGTTGGGGTCGACACCGACCCCTTTTTAAGTTTAAAATGCATTAAAGCCCCACATAAATTTGTGTACTGGAAAATCAGGAAAATCTATAAAAAAAAATAAAAAAAAATCACTAGGCAAGGCATGCCCAGACTTGTAAGGCAAGATAAGACCAATTCAGTATATTTATGTAATTCACTTGAGGTTTACTTTACCATTATTTTTTTATTGAAAATGAGAGGTATGCTGTCAAAAGAAAGGTCCAGAAAGAAACACCAAAAATATTAAAACCAATCTTTTCATGGATAAGGAAGCTTAACAAGGTAACCAAGAGGTAAGAAACAAATTGGGTGATAAATAATTGTTTTGAGGGTATTTTATGGCTGATTTAAGACACGGGTCGGCACCGACCCGTCTAACATAAGAGATGCGTACAGAAAGCTGACACAGGAGGAAGATTAAGCTTTCATACCAAATGTACCTACATTAAAAGGCATCTGCATTTTTAAAAAAAATGAACATCTGTCATTGCTCTGATTATAGTTCCATAGTATAGCAATTTTATTATCGCTGAGCACATGTGGTCTAATTTTCCTTGCTCTTTACTTGTAATAGAAAACGCACAAAAGTTTCAAACAATTTAATCCGTTTGGCGCATAGGAACAAATGTTTTATTCTGAATTCAAATGTAGGTCAATATTTAGCAACTCAACTTGAGTATTAGTTGTCTTAAAGGGTTTAATCACTTGAAATATTGACATTCATTACTTGTTTTCAGTTATGCATCGTGGCCTATGGTGAATATAGATGTGGTTGTAAGTGTCATGGATCAAGTTTTCTTATGTACATTTATTCTTACATAGTTCTTGAGTTGTGTAAATCCTGTGAAATGTTTGACATGGACATTTAGTAACTCTGTTTTTCCCAATAATTCCTCATGTATGTAAATACAATGTGCGTTTTATTACTGATATGTTTTATTTGGTTCAGCCGAACTGAATGTAAATACACTTGGTCATAGAGTACATTTTCAACAATGACTAGCAATTTTACCGTTATTTACCTTTGGTTTCTTTTAGGTTGCCATAGTTACCTTACTGGTAGGATGTAAATAAATGTTTTAAACATTTAACTTTAGTGTCGCTGTCATTTCAGCAGTTGATTATGATGTAGTGTACATAAACCATAAGGTTAATGCACTAAATTATAGCCTGCGATCAGGCTGACGTGCCTTGAATGTTAAATTTTAATCCGAATTGAAGTTGCTTCTTAAGGGAAACACTCACTGTGAATTTGCCCCAGTATTTTTAGCTGTTTTGAAAAATGTAATTTAATTGTCTTAGAAGTGAATGCAGATCTCAACCATTATCGTTATAATGAACTGTTATTTGTAATCAGACAGCATTTAATTGGAGGAGTGGGGTTGAGTTGCACTTTGAAATATCTATATCTTGCCATATAAAATGCTCCTAGTAAAATTTTACCCTCTATGAAAGGACGACTCGGGCATCAACAACTGTTTCTGAGACTTGCTGCTTGTTTTGTGACCCATAATCGTCAGTCACTTTTAAGTGCTAGTTTCTTGCACAGATGTCTGGGTATTTGATGTGTGTTGAATCCTGCTCATACCGAATCACCACATAATGTAGTTTAGCTAAATCATCCCCTGTGACTAAACAGTCTTTTAAGGTGCAGCAGCACCTGCATCTATAGAAAAGAGTATTCAATGCCAGTGGTCTGGATTTATGTCATTCAGCATATTATACTTCTTGCTTTTTCTTATATGACAAATGCTTTTTTTATGGGTCAGTGTCTTTTACTGCTATTTTGCATATGAATACTTTTAGGCACATTTTAATTTTAATTCCCTTTGCGTTCTGTTTCAGACAGTTCATTGTTAGATGAGACCCCTTCTTACATGCCTTAAAATAATCAGACTAGGCTGTAGGCTTGAAAAGTACCTAAGACTGTATGTGAATGTTTTTGCACCATATTAAAATTGGCCTCAAAACTTGGATTTAATGCTATATTACTACTAAACCTGTTAATTTATGAAGTTATTGACCTGTGATGTTTTATCCATTGTGTTTGTTGATTGTTATTTAACAAACAAGCATGTTTGGTTATAAACTATTTCACTCCTGTTTTATTTAATGATTTCATGTCATGTCTGATTTTACTTGCACAATATTTCTCCATTTCTTGCTTTTCCTATTGGTACTGCCTTTGCACTGGTTTTCCTTAAGTTCGGTTCAGCTGAGGACATGTTGGATTTAGTTCATCTGTAATAATCAGATTTCTCAGCCAGGACTGTGTCCTCTTAGTGAGCTTTTCATTATATCACTCTAAATCCATATAATCTCTGTGTGTATTTTACATGTAAAAATGTTGCCCCAGTGCCAGGCAAAATGAAGGTTATATGTCTTTGTTTTGATATGTTCTGAAACAGGAATAAAATCAGTGCAACTCTCTGCTTCATTATAAATGTTGTGGAAATTAATTTGTCTTGCATTTAGTAAAATTACTGTAACAACTGAAATTTATCATTTCATTCCTCCTGAAATTTGATGTTTAGTTGAGGAAGAAAAGAATGTGACTCATAAAGACCATTTTTTTTCTGGAGTGGGGTTGTGATATAGATGTGGGAGCGTCTCTCCAGTCATCACTAATTCATTTGCTTATATTACGTTTAAATCCCATTATAGTGGACTCGCTTATAATGCAATATCGTCTATAACAGACAAGGTCCGCTGGTCCCAGCCGTGCACCTTTAAGAACATGCAGAAAAAGCATCGGATATAGCGAACTCTCATATAACGGAATTTCGCTTATAACGGACAAACAATTTGGTCCCCAGGGCCGCTTTTAGCTGTAGTTTTGTTTGGAATATCCAGTGCAGATACGTAGTCGGGATTATTAATAGTCACGCATCTGCTCAGGTAAAGTTGGATTACTACATGTACAATATAATAATCTGTACCACAAGTGTGTCTGCTGAGGTGTGGCATGAGTAAATGGTGTCCTGTAGTTGTGTTCTGGGCATACAGCAACTCTGGATATAACGGACTGTTTTGCCAGGTCCCTTGAAGTCCGTTTTAACGGGATTTTACCGTATGTCCCAAGTAGCTGACTGTATCGGTCAAACTCCGAACTAGGACCTCATGACAGTAATGCAAAGTGTGATGGCTTAAATGTATGTGAATGGATTTGAAATCATAAGTATGACTTAATGGCAGGAATCAATAAGTTCTCCAAGATCAGCACTGATAATGTCATGTTGAGTAAATAAAATGAGGTCAAAAATTGACTGGAAGACTATCCTTTCATAAGTAGTCACCCCAGAGGGATGCTGGGGCCCAGCAAACAGGCAGTAGCTGAGCGCCAACGACATGTTTTTCTGTTGTCATTGGGATTAAAGGAGCAATGTTAGATGTCTCTGTTTCTCCTCTGCCTTGCACAGTTTTTCCCAAACAAAATGGAAGGGTTGCCATAGTGACGGGGGGTGCCAAAGGAATGGGATATGAGACGGCGAGATGTCTGACGAGCCTCGGAATGCATGTCGTAATAGGTATGGTATACACCCGCTCACTGCGACTGCCTTCTGCCGCTGACCTGCTGAGATTTCGGTCGCTTTTACAGATTTCTTTGTTTGTTCATCTATAACTAAAGCAGACTTTGTCATTTTAAATATGTGATCTTTCTCTTGAATCTTCAAAATCATCTGACTTTCCCATCTCCCTTGGGGGAAAACACAATAGCAGGTATAAATATTTAAATTTGAGTTCCTGACCGCATATTACAAAAAAAAATTCTAGGGGGTAGTTAGTGACAAAATTCCTGAAGTTGGTTTCCCCTGATGAGTCGTTGGAAGACTCAAAGTCCATTTTATTAATCATAGTCTCACTGCTACTGAAAGCGACAGGAGGCTTCAACAACAATTCTGTCTCCAGAAATCAGGCATGTTTTTTCCATTAATTTTTATTAGAGGAGCTCCAATTAACCAATTCTATAAAAGTATTTAAATGTTCTTTGTTAATTTTTTTGTGGGCTTTCATAATGCTGATCATTATTGCATCCAGGTCATTGCCCCAAAGTTTGGATCTAGTCATTCTGTCCTCAGTAGTTTAAATGTCATGTGACGTTAAGCCCCCACAATAGAATAATCCGTCCAAGTCTCACAGAATTTCTTTAACGAGAATCTAATCGGGCAACGTGACCAGGATCTAAAAATGTCAGCTGAGGATTTTACTGTGCGGCAGACGTACTTTGCAGAATTCCCGTTAAATCGTTTTATTTACTAGCCAATAAGGGTTCCATTCATATTTATGACCCACTGAAATTTTCTCTCAAAAAATTTTGAGCCCATTGTCCTTTGATGTTTACAAAGCATCTGTTAAAGTGTGTGTGATGCTTTATTGTTTTTTTTTCTCATTTTACTTTTTATTTTTTAACCTTCAGGCTGTTGTGACCCCCATCTCCACATTAGCATGCTGGTGTATTGAGGCCTTTCTAATCTAGTCAGATGTCCTCCATCTTCAGGACCTTTGCACTGCTGTGGTGCTTTTCATAGAAAATGCAGCGCAAAAGGCCACCAGTCAGACGGATCTGTTAGTGAAGGGAAACTCAGCGGGCTGTGTCCTCTTTAAACTGCTTTCCTGTTTGACATTAGCTTTGAACGCGGTGTGTGAGAATGCCCGTGTGCCTTTTCCAACACCATAAATCTTTCGTATGACAGCTATGAACATTAACACTATTTGAATGCTTTTGAAATGTATATTGAATCTTTGAAACCTGTGAAGGGTTTCATTCAGTTCTGGAAATACGCTGAAGCGTACAATCATTTGTTATTAACTCTGCCATTCAAACCTAGTTCAAATAATGACTTAATAAGCCTATATACCTACTCAGAGTTGAATATTAATAGTGGGCAAATCATTTCCTAGGGGCACGTTTAAGCTATTGGTGCAGTTTCCTGTATTTTTCTGCATTTTCAGCTCTGACTGGTACCTCCTGCCGAAGTGGCTCTTTACGATATGAGAGGGCTCCCTGTCTGTAGCTTTTCTTGCTGTCAGAAGGATTTTCGGCTGCCTGCGCATTGCTCTGCTGTAAACCTCGTCTTTCCTCTAGCTGGGAACTCAGAAGAAGAGGGTCTGGCAGCTGTGAAGAAAATCCAAGAGGAGGATGATGAGAGGAAAGGTAATTTTAGAGACTGGGGTAATGAGGTAGACATTTCACCAGTTTGTTTATTCATTTTTTTTATTATTTTTTTTCTTTGGATCCTTTATTTCTTCATTCTACCTTGAACCCTATAAGTCAGTGTTTCTCATCTGGTCCTTAGGGACCCCCTGACAGATCCTGTTTTTGCTCCTTATTTGGACTGTCTGGCAGGGGGCAGGGAGGGAGCAAAAACGTGTCCTGTCTGTGGGTCCTGGCGGTTGAGAAACACTCATCTAATCCATTTTGTCTTTTCCATGTATTTGATTCTAAGGGACAGAGTCTTCAGGATCTGATACGTGTATCTTAATTTTATAAATTGGCAACTCTAATTATCTACCGTTAAAAAATTTAGTGAGGTTACTTTGACTGTCTTCTGACAAAGTTACAACTTCAACAGTCATTTAAAACCTGTTTAAAATGATGACTTTTAAGTTGTGACGCCTATGGAGAACTGTGATTCTTGTCATTGAAACCACTTGCAAGCAGGTATTTTCTGTCTTTTGGCACAAAGGCCTTTTGAACTGAATTTATTTTAAAATGTGAATTTGCTGTTAGTGAAAAGACCTTCACATTGAATGTCCCATGATTTTTATAACTTCAGTTAAAATCTAAAATTATGGTCTAATTCAAAGAACACCCATTTCTCTAGAAAGAAAACTGACTTTTCTTTTGAACATGGTGAACAGGCCATAGTTATGGTGACCAGATAATCTGTCAGGAAAGAAACACTTTGAGATATTTCAGGTTTACAAACTACTTGGAAATTGAAAGGCTCCTGTGCTTGACTAAACAGTTATGTTCTTCTGTCTTGACTGGCTCATTTCCTTGATTGAAAGACTCATCCAGCTGTTTCACATTAACATTCGTGGCACATGCATGACTATAGGAACCTGACCAAGCAGCCCACAGCAAGATCTCAGTGTTTAAGTGAAATGGTAGTTTACGAATCCTGTCCCAACTTAGTGTCCTCCCTGACAGGGATTATCTGGTCACCTAAGCCATAGTCAGCAGAGTGAGGGTCAGGGTGCAGAGGTCTGACCTTTGTTTGCATCTCCCAACAAAAGCAGACGTTTGAAGACTTTAGGCAGAGTGAGAACTTCTAAGTCTCTTTCTAAGTCCTTTTTGTTCATATCAGACTGCGAAATGACAGTAACTCTTCGTGTTTTGTGGAACTTATCCTGAATTTCACTGGACTTCTACATTCTATCAATCTTATTATATCAAAAAGTTTTATTTTAAAGCAGTCAAACACACAATTGTGGTGTATTGTGGTACTGAATAATACAAATTAAACATTATAATACTGTATATGAAGACCTTTATGTCAAAGATTTTATGAGGTTAAGAAAAGAGGCTTGATGTGGCCCCAGAACTGGCTTCCTTGCCATGTATATAGTATTCATATGCTGCATGCACAGCACCTTCTGTTTCTTTATGAGGTGTCCAGGTTCTGTTCCTTTACGAGGTGTCCAGGTTCTGTTCCTTTACGAGGTGTCCAGGTTCTGTTCCTTTATGAGGTGTCCAGGTTCTGTTCCTTTATGAGGTGTCCAGGTTCTGTTCCTTTACAAGGTGTCCAGGGCCTAACTGCACTTGGCGACAGAAAGCCGCTGTCCTTTTCTATTACGTATTATCTTGAAATCACTTCATCAGGGACTAATAACGACTGATTGAATGAGGCCAACACATCAAGATAAATAAAAACACGCTGTCAAAACATTTGCGCTGTAAAAAGTGTTGCAGACAACCTTTGCTCTAGGCCTGTGCTTCTGCACATGTATTTACTGAATGTTCCCTGAGTAGAACATTCCTCATGCATTAAATATGTTTAATATACTTATCTCCCCATGGTCGGTTACTTAGTATCTTCTGCATACTCTTTGGTGTGAGATAAGAAGAAGAAAGAAGAATAGATGTAAGGTAGGCTAAGATTCTGTATAAATAAAACATTTGTCTGTTATTTCTTGTGGCAACAGCATAATTGTTTTAGGTCTGCCGCCCTCCTGTCAACTCAACCTATTGAAATTCATATATTCATGGCAAAGTATATTGCTTCTATATTTTAGTATCAACAGCTGTTACATGAGGCTACTATTGTGGTACGATTCGAAGATCGTAGGTCAGCTATAGCTCAGCCTGCGTTGGTCGAAAGTGAATATGCTTGATTTAAAATGCCATAGGTGGAAACCCCCCCCCCCCCCCCGTTCCACACCGTTAACCTCGTACTCTCTGTACCCTGCGAAGTAACTCATTACGAGACAAGAATGTGTGAAACCAATGAGCCCGGTAATAAACCTCGGTCTCGCTGGCGGGAGGAAGCACAGGCCGCTCGTAATCTCTCCGGCGCTACGCCCACTGACAGAAGCTGTGAAATGATTTCCTCCTAATAAGACGTCAGCCTAGGAGTGGGCCAGCTTTAGCCAGCTGACTCTTGTGCATTAATTGGTCAGTGGAAAAAGCACTGGCCGCAATGTTCTGGCCGAGTCATTTCACTGCTGAGTCTTGTACTGCAACCTTTCTGTCTCCAACCTTTTTTGCATCACGGACCGGTTTCATGTAACACAATTTACCAGGGACCGTCCATCACGTGTGCATAATAAAGCATACTTAATACGACTTGTCATTACGCAGAATCTATGGCAGCCCTGAGCTTGTTTCCCTGCATAGTGACGGTCCCATCTACAGGTGATGGGAGACAATGACACCTGAAGTGTGTTCCTTATGCTCAGTCTACTATGTTATTTCATTTTGGTTGCTGTCACTGCAGAAAACACCGCTCACAAAGATAGGACGTTGGAAATTGAAGCAGGGTTTTCTGGGGTTTTGTGGCGATCTCAAGAAATTCCACCTTGATTTTAATCCTGAAGGTCAGCAGAGTTGGAGTTCTGTCAAACGTGCTTTTAAAGCCGCCATCATTTGTAATCTCAAGCAGTTGATCTTCTTCCAGCACTGACAAAGTCATTTCACCTGGCATGTTCACAAATAGGTCACGGATCCATTCCTTCGCGGTTCTTGGGTCTTTTGTGGTTGGGAAGTAACATTCAAACTTTTTTAAAAACAAAGATAGGTGATCATCCGCCAGCTGGGAGAATGAAGGTCCAGGCTCCGCCTCTTCCAAGATCCCTGCTAATGTTTGAAACTTGTCAGATATCTCTGTTCACTCACCGTCTCCACAGTTCCAGTCTGGCTTTGACAGTTGTTTTTCCCTGAAGTGACAGATTTCTGTTCGTTTGGACAGGGTGAATTTGTCACACAAGTAAACGAGTTTTGCAGTCCATTCTGTGTTTCTGAAATGTGCAGCCAACAGTGACACTCTGCCGGTGATCTACCTTTAGAAACCATCTAACTTCTGTGTATAAGATGCAAAGCTGATGTTTGAGCTGTTCAAACAGCTGTGAGTCAAGGGCTTGTACTTGTATTTTAATGTGGTTAATGGCTTTAATGACATCATTCAGTGAAACCAGAAAGTTATGCTACTGTATGCTCTTTATTCCAGTTAATTTGAACTGTATATTAACACTGTTTACCCACAAAAACCATTAATCTTGTGACTGTCTTACAGTACATGCTAACCTTCTTCAGATGGTCTGGAAAGGAAGCAAAAACAGAAGCGACCACACATTTGCCCAGTTCTGTCAAAATCATCTGCCTTGAAATGACAACTACAGATAACTGTGGTATCATTAGGCTCAAGATTTTTCCATCGGACAGCTATGGGCCAAGCTTTCCTTAATCCGGGATCTATAGGGAACCTTTGACAAAAGCAAGACCATGTTAAAATTACTTCTGGCATGTGGATGAATGGTGTAGTTAGCACATTAAGCTAGCACGCAAATACGTTCCAGCTGACAGTTTTATATAAGTAAACTGTACAGTGAATGAGGTCACTTAAGTTCATTTTCGGGATAGTCTAAAGTTAGCGTTCATGTTCACTATGTTACAGTAAAATACAATAAAATTGCCACTTATTTGTGAAACGTTATCCCATGATGCCTGTTTTCATGGTTTGCCTGTTGTGTGCAGCATTTGAGGCTATAGTCTGCTGCATCTTTCCAAGGTCTTTACTACCAGTGAGTAGCGAGTTCACTGCCCCAGTATGGCGATGGCACAGGCGCACGTTCAGCCAGTAATGCGTTACCTACCTTTTAAAATATATGATATATGAGATGTAAAAGGCCCAGACGAAATGATGGGGTGATGATCTGGTCATTTTTCAAAATAAAACACCCTGCAGGCTCCAACAGTCCATAAAATGGAAATAAAATTAAAAGTTATTCATTCTTTCTGTGCAGCCTGGTACCAAATGATCCATGGCCCGGTGGCTGAGGATTATTGTTATGCCGGACGACATTTGTTTTTAATCTCTCTGTTTGGTCTTCCAGGAAAGCAAAGCCCCAAACTCCACCATAAGACCACAAGCCCATAAGCATCCAGGCGATCTAGTTTCTTCTAATAGAAATGGCTAATAGTAGGTGGCTTAGTGTAGGATCGCGCTCTTGAATTTGAAATGTAATCTCTGTACCGAATGAGGTTCTTATTGGAATTATATTCCTATGTCTGTATTTATGTAAAGAACTGTGTAATTTGGTCTTTTACCGTATGCCTGTTCGCAGCATACAGTACTAATGCTATGTGCCATTAGGTTTGTTTTTGTAAAGCCTTGAAGACTACAAGTAAGGATTCCCCAGAAGACACAACATTTCACCCGTTGCAATTAAGTATATAGAAAAAATGGTCTTTAAGCAGTGCACAAGGGGGAAGCTGTTGGATTAATTAAACATTACAGTGATGCTCTGATTATCTGATGAAGTGTGAAAAACCCAAGAGTCTAACACAATATTCTCTGCTTCACTGCCCATAAATGCCTTTAATTCCGTATAGAATTGGCGCAATGTTCAGCTCCGTAGGAGATATAATTACATTCATGAGCAGATCACCTTAGAATAGAGGAGGAACCCAGACCTCTTCTGTATCTCATCCGGTCAGTTCCAGTAGGAGTTAGTGTGTGGCTCAGCAGGTTAGGACTCTGTACTTTTGATCAGTAGGTCGCTGGTTCAAATCTCACGGTTTACGGAGTGATGTCACTGTTGGACCCCTAAGAAGGCCTTTAAACCCCAGTTTCTCCAGGTACTGTCTGACCCTGCTTTCTATACATCAGCTAAAGAAGTAAATTATTTCATTGGTTTAACATTTCACCGTGTTTGAAATGGTTAAACATTTAAAATGGATTGCAGCATGTGGTTGGCATTATTGTCACCCCCTATTGATTTCTGCGTTGTAACTACGGCTGGCAATAAATCTTAGCATAGCTGCTTGAAATCTTGAGATTTATTGCCTACTATGCTTTTAGTTGTTTTTGCAGAACATCAATTTGTCCTCCAATCGAGGGAGGGGCACTCTTGCTGGCAGGCACTTAGCGGGATTTCAAGGTTAATTAGGAAGTACAGGTAATATCAGGCTGTGTCCCCCTTGTACAGTGTATCAACCCAACGTTGCTGTCCACGCTTCAGGTGGTAGGACAGCTGCAGGGGTTTTTTTACCACTGGTGCCCTGGCTGTCATTGCTAACTCTTAACTGCCTTCACTGGCACTGAAACAAACCTCTGGGGTTCACTTTGAAGCTAGACAAGTAGAGTGAAATACTTAAACATCTCCAGGGCTCTCTCCAAAATAAGACTTGTTAAAATGCATTGTAATCTGCCTTCAGGTGCTCTACCAAATAGTGTGTGCAGAATTTCAGACATCCACTGCCACCGGAAGATGGGTGCAGTGCTCAATGTGAAGTCTTACTCATCAGTCATAAATATTTATTCAGCTGATTGCAGATATTTTCATAACCTGAAAATGCAAGAGGACTCACCTGCAACTCTGTTTAGGTGCTACCTTCAGAGTTAGCTGTTGTGTGGCCTATTTGGAATTGAAAAATCGGGGTGTTCTTGAGAATGGCTCCTAAAATGTGATCTGATCATTATCTAAATTAAAGTCGTTGCCTTGACACTGTTTACCTCGTATAACTATTAAGTGGCATCCTTGTTGCTCTCTATATATTTTTGTTGGTATTTGTGAATATGTACTCTGGTAAGTGAATGCATTTCATGGTATTCTTGAGAATGGCTCCTAAAATGTGATCTGATCATTATCTAAATTAAAGTCGTTGCCTTGACACTGTTTACCTCGTATAACTATTAAGTGGCATCCTTGTTGCTCTCTATATATTTTTGTTGGTATTTGTGAATATGTACTCTGGTAAGTGAATGCATTTCATGGTATTCTGATAGCCAGGTGTAGCATAATAATGTAGTTCATTGACCTGTTTGTGCTGAGAGATTGTATCCTGTTCGAGCCTGTTCTCGTTATGCTTCCTCTTAAACTGACTTTAGGTTAAATCTGAGTGCAGAAGCTGAATCTGTAGACAGAGAATCTGTAAAAGCACCAGGGTTTCTGCCATGAAACAAACGTTTGAATGCATCTACCTGATATGGCACCGTTTGTTGCATCCTACTGCGCCAAGGAGACAATGTGTCAAATCCCCTCCACGTCACCTTGCCAAGACCACAGTGCCGTTAAGCACACTGATCGCGTTCCTGCTTTCAAATGACAGCTTCCTCTGGCTTACTCAAGGTAAAACAACTGAAAAGCAAGACCGGCAAAAACTAACTCTATATTTTTGCTTCTACATTGTTGACGTTTTACTATATGTTCGCTTATATAAATGTAGGCAATACTTTGTTCAACTGTCAATGGGATGTCAAGTTTGTAACTAGTTTTTTTATCTTTATCTTTACAACTCATTGATTTTTGATTTATTGATGTATTTCTTAGTTAGGACTGAATGTTGAGTGCATTACACGAATTGTTAAAAACCCCCATGAATTTTAAGATGGTTTAAATGGCTTTTAATACTTAAGGTTTGCATGCTGTCGTGATGCCCAGCGATGAAAGCAGCCTGTGGTTTGACATCTGCTCCTCTGAGCGTAACTGCCTCCTGCAGCGGATTTTCTCACTGAGCCGTCACCCCCCAACTAGAAGCTCCTTGTCCCACTCACCTTCATGGATTAAAGCTGAAATGACACTTATTTTTAAAGGTGACATTTGCTGTGCCTCGTTTTCAGGATGGCCTTTTCAGAAAAATCCTCTGACTCGCCAGAATTTGCTAATCGCTAATTCCAGTTTAAATGTGTAAATGGGAAAACTGAAAGGCAGACTTATCACAGCATCAGCAAGACGATGATGCTGATGTTCAGTACCATCTCTGCGAGTAGCAGCAGCATTACAGATCCGTAACAATTTATTACTGTTTATATATCAAACTTGGAGACATTTTACATCATGGAATCATGAATAAGGAGCCCTTGTAATTGATTTAGCAGATTTTTTTGGAGTGAATGAAGGTCATTCTATACCTGACACCTGAGGTCTGGTTTCACACTAACCAAAAGCTTTCAGTGATTTTAATTCAGGAGATAACCTTCCCCAGTTATTTAAAGCGTATAAAACCTTTCTGATTGCTGTTTTTCCCAGTTATAATTTGTCATTATAATAATGCTTCTTTTCATTACTTCATGATTAATTATCTAATTTGGAAGTAAACATTTTGGGTTTTTTCTGATGATTTTGCTCTGGTTCACTATTATTTGAGATTTTTTCTCATCTAAGCATGGGAATTTTACATTACAATCTACTATTCAGCACTCAGTGTGTGAAACATAAAAGTATGAATGGATTAAGGATGTATGATGTAGTATTTAGCCTGTGTCATTTTTGTGGAATAATAATAGAATGCTTTATTCTTTCTGTGGGAAACTGTTTTTCCCTGTTCCGTCCTGCTCTCCGTGAGGCACACCAACTCGTATTCAAGTGAAAGCAAGCTTCGGCGGTCACAGTGCAGGGTCATCCAGTGTTCAGCACCCCTGGTGCTGGAGGTTAAGGGCCTTGCTCAGAGACCCAACAGTGGCATCAGTCTGCCAGCCATGGCATTTGAACCGGTGACCTTCTGACCCCTAGTACAAGGTCCTCACCTGCAGAGCTGCATGCACTTTATCACAAGGGGGTTTTAAGTATGTTGTTTTTCAGTTAGTCTTTGGTTTGTTGTTCTTCCAACCCGCAATGATTATTTTTAATTGTTTAAATATAATAGTGAAGTTTGTGCTTTAGTAATGATACAGCAGGAAGGAAGCAGACAGCAGATGGGCTCTAAACTCCAGGTGTTGAGCTTGATCACGGTGCATTTTAAGAAGGCTTTTCTTGGAGAGAATCCTGGACCACAGAGATGGTGTCTCTAGGTCCAAATGAAGATCAGAACAATGCCTGGAACGCACCACATGAGCACCATATGCAGATCCTCGATTCCTGCACACGGCATTTAATCCGAGGAGACTGACAAACAGGATGTGTTCAGTCACGATCTTGCTGCGTTTGGTTCTTCGATGATGGCCGTGTTGTCCCTGTCCTGGTTGGCTGCCAGCCTCCCCCACCTCCCTAAGCCCAGCTGGTACCTAGTGTCTGTCCCCAAGCTTCCCAGGTGGCTGGAAATGCGAAGGCTCAGGAGAAGCTGGCTGAGAGGCAGAGCCGGCTGTAGGGGACCTGCCCGTCCCCCAAAGGCACCATCGGGCCTCTGTACACTGCAAAGTTTGCAGCGTGTTCCGCACATGACGCTAAACACTGCTGCTTCTGCAGTGAAGGATCGTAACACGACTGGCTGCGCTTTCTCGAACCCTGGCTCTGGATAATCGCGGATGCCCTCAGCTGTGATGTGTCCTTGACAGGATTACTCTTTAACGTGGCATTCTGTCCTATGTGTGCGAGTGGTCACCTCTGCATACATTGTGGGTTCTCTGTCACTATCAGTGGTCAGCCACGATTATTTTAGTCACCACTTAGAAGAGATGTATGCAGTGAAGGTGTGTTACTGTGCCTTTAAGAAGAAATCTTTCGCTATGCTGTCAAACTAAAGCAACTGTATTACCTTGTAGAAGATGGAGAAGGGAGATGGGTGTGTGCTTTATGGAATGTCGCTAGCCATTCCAATCCAGCTTCTGAAGTAATCCCTGTACAAATGTGTTGATAATATTTGAAGCCATGTATGCAGAGGGATAGAAAATTCAGCAATGATGCAGCAAATAGGTTTGCACCCCCTCCCCCCAAGAAGCCTATTTATTTGAATTCTTTTTTTTTTGTCAAAGACTGAAAGAAGTGCTTTGACTTCAGCTGCTAAGAATTAGCATCCTAATAGAATTGGGTGATTGATGGATCAAATTAGAGCAAACGTATTAACATCAGAGTACGCACCAGCAATTTATTTGTCTGGGTGACGGCCTTGTTTTCTCATACTGAGTCATTGTGAGGATCCTGAGAGCCTGCAGGACCTTAAATTCAGCAGATTAATCGATCTGAACTAAAGGTTTAATGTCCCTGCCAATCTCTCAGCAATTATCAGAACACAATTGTAATCTTGCTTTTTATACAGGAAGCATTATATAGCGTGTGTGCTTGCATGTGTATATGTATGTATGTGTGTGTGTGTGTGTGTGTGTGTGTGTGAGAGAGAGAGCGGGGGGGGGGACAAGTATATATTACATTGTATATATCAATTATATATTACAACTTCATTTATTAATAGAAAAAACAGCTGCATAATATATTACATATGAAATATGTATGAATGCAATCAAAAAACTAAAATTCCCAAAAATCTTGTATTTTGTTTGGTTACTTTTGGTTAAGGTTAGGGCTGGGTAGGGGCTACAGTTATGTCTGTAGAAATTAATGGAGAGTCCCCACAATGACAGAGATATATGAACTTTGTGTGCGTCTCTTCCTTTAACTCTGGTCATCCCATAATTATAAGCATGCATATCTCTGGTATCCCATAATTGTAAGCATGCATATCTTTATTCAGTATAGACATGCCTAAAGATCTATGTAAAAAATTGTGCTAAAGCATCTCTGTATTGTTTTGTTCACAGTGGAGTTCCAGCACCTCAACCTGGCATCTCTGAAATCCGTCCGCCAGTTTGTCCAGGCTTATAAGAACCGAGCACTTCCACTGCACGTCCTGGTCAACAATGGTAATTACTATTATTTTGTAAATAATAATAAATTAAAAAAAACATACATTTACTTGCTTGGCCAATGGTTTGTGTAAACAATTTACAATCCGTGTTACTTTATATGGCTTGCTGTTGTGCTGGAGGGATTTAGATGAAGAAACATGTGAATTACAGGAACAAGTAGTCTTCAGATTATAAATGTGTTTAATCACTGTGGTATGTGCTGAACCATTGAAAGTTATGGTTTGATTCATTAGTTAATTAAAAACCATATTCATTTAAAAAAGTGCGTGTACATATACACTTTTTTTAAATGCACACACTCACAGAAACTAAACAAGTTGCCACACTCACACAGTGCAGGCAATTTAGAGATAGTGGTTATATTAACTGCATGTCTCTGGACTGCAGGAGGAAATCAAAGTATGAGACCATACAACACAAGGGAAGCACGCAAACTCCTCACACACCGAACAGACGTGCGATTCAAACCCCCAACACTGCAGGTGTGAGTCAGCAGTACTACCCATTGAACCACCAGTGTGCCCAAAATAATCCCCTATCAGAATAATTTAGTCATAATTTAATATTAACGTCAGTCATTTTTTTTTGATGAGGGTAATTCCCATGTGTAAGCGAAACTGCTGTATGTTTTCCATATTTTAGAAGCTGTGCTTATTTTATTTGATCTGAGAATAAGATACTCCACATTACGGAAGCAGTGAAGCAATTCATCCCTGTTTTGCGCTGATAGATAGGTAAATAATGCATATCATCATTTGCTCGTTTGTTAGCGAATATCTTGTTCCAATGATTGAGCCAGGAAAACAAGAATGGTGTGTGCGTTTGTTCCGCATTGGTGAAAGGCCCATTACGCGGAGGTGTCATTGACTGACCTTGTGAAGGCCCTACTGCATTTCTAACTATGCTGGCTAAATTCTGCAGTGCAAAATAGAGCAACTGAATATGCCTGTAGCAGAGAATAACAAATACAGCAGTATTTAGTCTCTCCATTTCTTATGTCTGTCTAAGGTGATATGTCAAAGCTTTTAAAGAGCCGTATTTATCAACAGCTACTCTATGACACCAATAACAAAAAAGAATTATTCTAGATACAGGCATTAATATATTATTAGTATTATTCCATGTGGATAAATGATTGTTTGTTTATTTTTGATGATGGTTTCATAAGTGTTTGAATTATTTTACATCCTTAGGCCAGAATTGCCAAAATCCCCCAGCAATTTCATTCGATTTTAATTAAGGACAATTGATTATGAATAAAAGCATTTTTCATTTAGCAATAGAAAAACAGCTGCATAATCCTGATTATACACCTGTTTGTTATTTGCCAGAACTATATTATGAACAGAGCAGAGATTAATGATGTTCTTTGGCATCAGTGGGCAAGCTTGTGTGAATGGAACTCATCCAATATGAAAATGTTGTCTCCAGAACCCTTTTTAAGTGGCTAAAAGTTCTGATAAGTGATAATATCAAGCAGTATGATTTAATATGGTTAATATAGTTAAGCAGTGCTTCACTGATATGGTTATTTCAATTTCTCAAACTCAAACATCAGATATACACAAAATTATACAAATATAAAACAGGCGACATAAGTAACCTTATAACCTTATAAGTAAATAGCATGAATGCTTATAATGTGGCGATTTTTAAACAAGAACATTTAAAGTTTATTCTCTGTTGTACATGGCAAAAGCACCTTCCAAATGAACTGTGTTCATGCTAGGGGTTGGTTTCCCCTGTCAGACATGATCCATGAGTCATTGTGAAAAAGATGCAGTCATAGATGTAATGTTTGGATATGCTTTGATTCAACAATGGTTCGATATGTTTCCATTCATTATGAATCAGTTCAATTAATGTTGTATAGGATGCGATTTAGATCAAGTTAGTCGTCAGTGTACTGTAATGCCCTACTTTTGAAGCAAAAACAGCTGTAGTTCAAATCAGGTCACAATGTTAATTTTCCATAAGATCCTAACAAAATATTTCAATAACATGAGGTAATATGACACAACAAGTCTATAGTTTTTTGACAGCTTTATCAGTTTATCAGTTTTTTGGCCTATTTCTTCTAAATTTAAGCTAGGTTTGCGGTTTTTGAATTGATTCAGCTGTATTGTTGACAGCTAAACCAGATTATTAATTCAAAATTACAGCCTTACTGTTAAACCTAAAATTCTAAATATTCCAGAATTTATGTCGGGTATCAGGAATAAAACAAAATAAGACTTCTGTGTTCATTCATAGCCGCTTATGAGTTACAGCAGGGGTGGCCAATCTTATCCGCAAATGGCCGCTGTGTATGCGGGTTTTCACTGCGACTCCCTTATTAGAATTAAAGGACTGACTGGCTGAAGAGTCCTCACACCTGGGTTTGAACAGCTGACCTAAAGGTTACCCCAAAAACCTGCACACACACCGGCCCTTTGTGGATAAGATTGGCCACCCCTGAGTTACAGGGTCACAGTGAGCCTGGCACGCAGGGCACAAGGTGGGGACACCCAGAACTGCAGTCCACTCCATTGTAGGGCACATAATGACACACAAAAGGAACTATTCTGACCATTTATGTCTTTGTTGGGGTTTTTTCTCCCCAATAAGAGGCAAGCGTAAGATGGCTATCTAGGATGCTGCAAGGTTTTAAAACTCTTTGCCTTTGCAAGTATGGCATCTGCAGTCCTTGTGTAAGTATGGCAGCTCAGAGGGATTCAGGCAAAGGCGCTTCACTCTCGCCTCTCTCGCTCTCACAGCAGGCGTTATGCTGGTTCCCGAGACAAAGACTCAAGACGGCTTTGAGCTTCACTTTGGCCTCAACTACTTGGGCCACTTCCTGCTGACTAACCTCCTTCTGGACACCCTGAAGCAGTCGGGAAGGCAGGACTCTTTCGCCCGAATCGTAACCGTCTCCTCGGCTACGCACTATGTGGCGGATCTTGACCTTGAGGATCTCCAGAGCAGGTAAACATTCAATTTAATCTCTGCAGTAAGGAGCCCCAGACATCTTAAGGGAGACGATATCTCCTGTTTTTTGGAAGATATTTTTCTCCATTGAAGTATCTAAACACCCTGCAGGACTAACTCTGTGACATCACAGAATCCATTAAAAATATTGATTTTCAAATTATGATACTCAGGGGAGGGCGTTTCTGAGCAGCCTTGTTTAAAATTAAATTCATACTCTTTGTGTTTTGCTTTTTTATTTTATTTTTTAAAACAAAATCTCAGTACAAGTAGTGATTACATGCGACTCCCACTTGATTGTGTGTCTGCTCCATCTACATTGGCGAGGGGGGGGGGGGGGCAAATGTTATTCTAACAGGAAATGTTGACTGAAACCCCCGTTATTCAATATACTAATGAGATGGTATGTTTAGTGTTCGAAAAACCTCTTGAAATCAGATACAGCCAAATAAAGCTATGCACAGTATTTTTCATATTGTATAGGATTCAGTATTTTCAGTAAGATTGTATAAAACTACCCACACAAGCACTTAATATAATACAAACTAAATGAATAAATATCTATACATCAACATCCGTTTTTCATTTCAGTTTAGCTAACAAAGTATCATTCTTTGTTCCCTGTTAAATTGCACCTCTCCCCTGAAAACCATAGAACACTATAAAAATTAAGCCCTTTTTAAAAATAATTTGTAGCTCAGGGCTGTTTTTGTGTGAAATTAGTAGAATTTTATTTAATATGCCCTAAAAAAAATCAGGTAATTCTGAAAAAAGGCACACTGTGTAAATGGGAACTCCAAACCGCATCCATTCTAAATAGTGAAATTGTCTCCCCTCAATGCAATCGTCCCAAAACTTTTTTTTGGTACAGTAGCACTCGAATGTCAGCTCCTCTCTTGTTCATGTGTTTTTTTTTTGTAGATCGTTGCCTGAAGCAGGCCGCTCTTCAAGGTTATTATGATGGTGGGGGGGTGGGGGGTTCAGATGAGTAATCTATGGAGGAGGGAATCTCCCACCCCTCCCACCACAGAAAAATTCTGCCTCCAAATATGTTTTTGTGTTCTTTATGTTGGTTGGTCTAATTATTTTTACAATAACCGTTGCCGAGTTACTTTTTAATTACTAAACGAACTAAACGTCATCTTAGTATGAAATGTTTATACATTTTTTTTTTCTTCGCAAGTCACTTGTATTTTTTCTTGTCTTTGAAAGGAGTTATTAATTATTTGACTCTCCCCTACGTATCAGGATTACAGGAATTTCCAATGCACTTGTGAAATCATGATTTTGTACAATTTTTTTCTATTATGCAAGCACTGGATCAGCCGAAAATGTCACAAAGATTGTCCAACACTGGTTACCCCATCACTAACGGGACGATTCCCCAAGTAATCCTCCGCAAACAAGCCACACTAGGATTCTAAATGCAGGATAAAATTTATTCACTAGGGAAGAAATCAAATTAAACTGAGACAAAGAAAATCCGACGACTCGCGTCTTCTCAGCCCTTTATGTGAAATGGTGTTCTCTATAGGCCTCTGAGTGACGCGCGGAGCTGAAACACCCTCCACCAAAAATACGGCAGGGTTAGCAGAATCAAATCTGCTAATTAGATGTTTCATGAAGTGCCGAGTCTTAAATCTAAACGATGTGGATGTTAATTAGCTGTAATTATGCTGCCTTGTGCTGTGCATTGCCCGATGCTTTCTGACAGCTTAGCAAGAGAGCACCTGTTAGCAGTCGGTCGATTCCACCCCCCGCCCCCACGGCCGCATCATCAGCATGCGTACGTCCACCAGTAGAAATTGGTCTTGGACTAGAGCGTCTATGGTTCGGATTCGTAATTTTAAAGCGAGACACAACACTTTTTTTTCCTCCCCCCACAACAATGTAGGGCTGGGCAATGTAAACGATATATCGATTCATCGCAATACAGAATGTAAACGATATGAAAATGGGAAATTCAACATTGCTTGATAACTCACATCAAGGTGGTGGTGTGGCAGTAGTTTGGTAATTTACACTAGGACATGCAAACGACTGACACTGTGTACTGTAAACTCAGCCAAAAGTTTGTGCCAACTAAAACTAGTACTGCTAATTTAGTTCCCCCAGTGAAGCATTGCCATAGAGAAGAACATAAAGAATGCGAATTCTGACAGTCACATCAGTGTTTTCACTTTCAACCTGAAGAATTATGAGACAAATTGCGTCCCATACTGGTTCAAAATGGGACATGGCCCCCTGTCCATCAGTGTGGGATGGATGGCAACTGCACTGGCAATGTGTAAACCGTCCCCTGGAATGAGCAGTGAGGTAGTCAGCTGTGTGTGTGTGTGTGTTTATTTACTAAACTTACATTTAAGTTTGCAGTCCATTCACTTTGATGCTGTTTGTCGTGTTCTGAATCTGTTTAAGGGGAATCCCAAGGAAATTTAAAGCAACAATGGAGCCTTGAAGAGATGAAATAATGACTTGAATTATATCGTGGTAATTAATATCGACTGATATAAAATTATTGCGATAAAAATATTTTACCACATCATCCAGCCCTACCTATCATCTTGAAATAATGATAAAATAAAATAAAAATTAAAAATAAGATATTCACTTCATTGTATTGACTGTATAGTGTTCTTTTATTTTATCTTGTCTCTGAAAAGACAGCCCTAGAGTGCAACTCAGGTCAGGCCAGGTTGGGGAGCGTGCGTTGATGCAGCGCGTTGCCACACCCACCACACAGCAAAACTCCCGGCCAGCGACCCCCCCAGGCAGATACATGGTCCAGTCCCCCCCTCCAGATATGACCATCCATCTGCCACAGCCAGGTGTTATATGGGCGTCCCCTTGACCTGGTCCAGCCGCTTGGGTCCCCAGCAATGAGGATCCCGCGAGCCGGATCACCCTCAGGGAAACGCACCACATGGCCTTAGTGCCGTAGTGCAACTCTACCTTAGAAATCATTTCAGAACGGACATGATGTCAATTTCTCTTCTGTTCTGAGTAGAGTCCCCACCACTCCTACTGTATATTACAGTGAAAATTCTAGGGGGTCTCGTTCCCATCACTACTGGAAGGGTTAGGCTTCTGTGCCCGTGAGTGGAAGATCGCTCTTCAGAATAGTCACATTGCTGACTTCACGCTTACCTGTGTGTGTCTTAGTGCATACTCACACCTGGCCCAGTTGCTTTATACTATGACCGAGCATAATTGTTCCCACTCCCCCGCTGGTCTGCGCTCATATTGCGCTTAATCTTCCAGGCGCAAACACGCTTTCGTCATCACCATACGACTTTTTGTGTTGAAGAAAATGTTGGAAAAAAACTGCTGTCACACGACACAATGGTGTTTGATTAATGTCCTTATTTTGTGGCTTTTCTGCGGTCATTTTGGTTGCGATGACACATAGTCCCCTAACAGATTTATCAAGTCCCCAATGCAGCTATTTTTATTCGATCGTGCCGCATGTATAAGCAGTCCCATATTTGACCAAATATCTCAGTTTTTGAGTATTGCATCCAGTTGTTTAAGGATCGTCTCATCAGCCCTTTGCCCCCATGTCTGTTAAACGGCCAGCTGCGTGACTGATGTCATGTCTGAGTTAGGGGTTGCACGGACTAGTCGATAAGTCAGCTTTGCTCCTCTGCGATGACGCTTTAAGCTTGACTTCGACTAATCGCTGATCATGTGATTATGACATTAAACACATGAACACCTCACAGAATACCAAAGAAGTATAAAGAGTGCAGCAAAAACTTGGGCCCTATTCTTTAAGAGTCAAATGTGCTCAGGCACGATATGGATGGTGTAGTGTGAGTATACCCTTAAAGGAGCATAAGGTGGGATATACGTAAAGGAAAGATTTCCTGTGTACACTACAGGCCAGTCCTGGGTTCGGTCCTGGGTCCCGGGTCCTGGTCCCGTTCGCACGCTCTCCCCGTGTTCGCATGGGTTTTCGCCGGGGGCTCCGGTTTCCTCCCACGGTCCAAAAGTGTGCAGGGCAGGTTTATTGGTGTGCCTAAGTCGGCCCTGTAGTTGTCTGAGTGTGAGTGCGCGTGCATCACGCGGTGTGTTGGCAGCCGCCCAGGGTTGGTTCCTGCCTGCACCCATTGTTCCCGGGATAGTCTCTGGTTCCCCCCGTGACCCCAGTTGGGATTAAGCGGTTTCGGAAATTGGATGGATGGATGGATGGATGGACTACAGGCCAGAAGTTTGGTCCCAGCCTTGGATTAAAAAAAATAATAAATGATACACTGCTTTCACTTTGTGTTGAAATTCTATTTGCTAATGTCAGAACTTCACTTGCTCTTGGCCTTACGTGATTGTGTCTAAATAAACAAAATGATAGTCACTCGTCTGCCTGGTCCCAGATCAGTTTGTGAGAGGCTTAATGCACTATCTGCTCCTCATTTCAATCTCCTGTTGTACTGTATCACAACTGATACATCAGAATTTTTGAGAAATATTTCTTGTTTTGATGTTTATAATGGCTTGAAAGGTACAGCTAACAATTGATCAGAGGGCTCAGATCAATATTTTGAGTAAAGAAGAATTCTCTCATCGCCTAACAGCCAAAAAGTTAAATGTCTCAAAGCATGGAGTGATCTACTGTTTACAGAGAAAAAGTCAGACAGGAAGCATTAGTGACCAGAAGCGGTCTGGAGTAAGGAACGTGACATCAAAAGCACGCACTTGTGATGTGCAAAAGAAATCAGAAGGTGACTGCAGAGGGCTGAGGGTTGTGATTAATGTGAACAGAGGGAAACCTGTTTCTCTTATTACAGTCAAGCAAAGACTGAGAGCAGCTGGACGGCAAGGTCGAGTTGCTCCCAGAAAACCTTTCCTTCATGGTGTTAATAAAAAAAAGAGAAAATAGGCTAAATAACATAAACACTGGAGTATTCAGGACGGGCAGCAGGTCTTATGGACGGATGAAAGTCCATTCATGGGATGAGTTGACCAACAAGTTCAAAGTGAGCGTCTATAAATGAGACAGAATTGTTTGCACGCTTGAAAAGGTGCTGGGAGGGTTTGGGCACAAGTTATTTCCTGAAATTGCTGAAAAGGATTCTGAATCTGTGCTGCTGTGATAAAGGCAAGGGGTGGTTATTTTGATGAAACTTGTGCTTAGCTACTCGTTTTCATTAAATTGCACGTACAAGGTGCTGTAAATTGCTACAATACATTTAAAAACCAGTCAGTTGTTATATTTTTTGGGGAATCGTCCCGTTAGTGATGGGGTAACCAGTGTTGTAATGCCCATAAGAATTTCTAATATTCTCTTGTAATAAGTTTGAAAAACAGTGTGTTGGGTTTTTTTTTTTTTATTGGAGGGTGGGCCCAACCTTCTAGTCTGTAGTGCACCTCTACATGCACAGATGGCAAATAAAGCATCATTTCATAACCATATGACCTCCTTGGCAGGTTGTAACCTTGTTTACCAAACATGTTTCATACAGACCTGTTGTTGCTACTTTTTCTAAAGCTCTTTTCAGAAGGTATCCTCTTTGTCTGCATTGTACCACAATGCATTTATAACTTAAAATAGTGATTCAATTCACCTTTGTCTGATTTCTGTCTCAGGTCCTGCTACTGTGCCCATGGCGCTTATTCTCAGAGCAAACTGGCACTGGTCCTGTTCACGTACCGCCTGCAGGAGGAGCTCACTTCCCAGGGCTTCCCAGTGACAGCCAACGCTGTGGACCCAGGCATGGTGGACACTGACCTCTACCAGAACCTGTGCGGTCCCACTCAGCTGCTCAAAAGGCCTGTGGCCAGGCTTTTCTTCAGGGTGAGGACGGCCGTCTCTAGGGTGAACAGCGACCCGCAACACCATGGTTTGGTGAAGGCAGAGGCGGGTAGCTCAGCTTTGTGATGTTTTATGAGTGTTTCATGCAGCATGTATGGAGACAGCAGATACTAAAGACCATCGAAGGGCGATTTTCCAAGCTTTGTATTCATATGAACCAAATTTTAATCTCTGAAATCTGGATTCAATTTCCTGTGCAGCCATACACTGCATAAATATTCAGAAGGTTTCCTGGCACTTATATTTCAGTGAGATGAATTGTCTTCATTATGGTTGTTTTTTTACAGGTATTTATAGTAAAATATTCTTTTATGCTGTCAAAAGATAGATTATAGCTTAAAGTTTTGTGGAAGAGATGAAAATTGAGGAAGGACTTGCAGATACTAATGTATCGACATGAAATACTGTTACATTTATTTTGGAAGTAGTTCAAAAAACAGTCTGCATACACATATTCTCGAATACCATCTTGGCTCCAATAAAGCCATTAAGAGCCAAACTGGAGTTTGTATTTCCCATCTGGACAGAGAGCTGGGCGAACTGGTAGATTCATGTATTAGTAATTAAGTGGGCTGTTACACAGTGTCAGGGAAGAGCAACTCCAGTAATTTCTACCACAATAGATGCAAAATGAGTCCTGAGCGATTTAATCTAACACAAAACTCACAAAACGCACTCTGGCTATTCCCCCCACAGCAGTGTTTATTCAGGCCTTTTTGCATTAGCTTCACTATACGTCTGCTGTCTTTGAAAAACAGGAAGCAGGTGTAAATAATAATCGACTTGATGCTGCTTGCTAGAGGCTCCAACATATTGGTCCCAGTTTTGTTTGTGTACTCGGGCCGTGGCACAGTGGAAGGCGGTTTGGCACAGCTGCTTCCACACTGCTGTTTATTTCCGGCTGTTTGACTACATTTATTTATTTAGCAGCCACTTTAATCCAAAGTGACGTGAAATTGAGAACACAGGGACTGCCGGTCCCTGGAGCAGTGGGGTTAAGGGCCTTGCTCAAGGGTCCAGCAGAGAGACCATTCTGTCAGCCGTAGGATTTGAACCGGCGCCCTTCCAATCGCAGAACAGCTTCCTAATCCGCCGTACACTGCCCATGCAAACGTCTGTCAGAAGTAGGGTGTGATCCCATGCTATTCAATGGCCAGAATCCCCATTAGTTTGGAAGGTTGTTCACCTTGACTACCCCAGACCACTCACTTTGATTACCCAAAAGATTCTAAACTCCATGTTTCCTCAAAGGCAAAAATCAGGAGGGAGTGATTTTATTAATCATTGTATGGTTCTCATCCACCATTCAGAGCTCAGGCCTATTAAACACGATGTTTGCTACATAGCTCACTGAGGAAAACTGCAATGGCTTTTGAATTTGACATTTTTTACTGGACGTATTTGTCTTTTCCCTTGCCCAGACCCCAGCTGAGGGAGCCTCCACGGCCATATACGCCGCTGTCGCCCCCGAGATGGAGGGGGTGGGCAGCTGCTACTTGTACAATGGACAGAGGACACGCTCTTCAGATGCCTCCTATGATGAGGACCTGCAGGTCCAGTTGTGGAGGCTGAGTCGTGCTCTCGTGGGCCTCCCAGTCGAAGGGAAGAGAGCAAACTGAGCAAACCTCCCCCCCCCCCCGAGCTCTGCTGTATCCCCTCGGAGAGAGCCTGCTTTTTATCCGCCAACACAAAAGAGGAGCCCCTGCCTATTTTCCCCTCCAAAGCTTTCAACTGGAAAGAAAATAACAGCCTGGTGAGGGAACTCTTTAGCGGTCTGAATTCTGCCAAATCTGCCATATTGGAGCATCCGCAAGCATTCACCATCCTCCAAACATGGTGCAATTAGTCTGCCGGAGATCTACAGGTAGACATGGAACACTGGTACTTTGGACCCCCATTTAAACCCCATTTTAACCCCATTTTCTTTAACGCCCCCCATAACCATTTCAATTCCCTCAACTGGTAAAACTTAAAGAACTAACCCATGTAACAGAAGGTTGTATTTATTGATTTATAATCCTTGTCCTTATCACTTGTGCACTGTCATAAAGTGCTCATGGCTGCCACCAGACCTAAGAGTCTCCTTTGTCCGTTGGCAATCAACGTATGTTGACTGTCCCCTCTGCCTGTTCATGGGTGATGTTTTTATGAATGAAACCCTGCGCATTCATAGTTACTGTAATGCCCAGCTGTGGTTTGCGTATTCATGTGCTCTGTGGCGACATTACTTATGTTCTATCTGTGTAAGGTCTTGCTTGTACTCCAGCACGCTTTGTCTGCATCAGCTGCCTCCGAGATGCATTTTACGCAAGTCATCTGATGACATCAATGGATTGCTTCAACCCGTTTTTACTGTGGCGAGGAATAAAGCTAACAATAATTAGCAGATGCTAAGCTCTATGGGGCTACCTCGCAAGTCCTGCTTTGTCCTTGAATCAGGTGCAAGAGTTCCAATAACATTGAGAAGTATATATCTTGTGTAATTTTTGTGTCGCTCTTGACAGAAATTTTCCCGCGGACGCTAAGCTTGTTTGTTGTTTTGATGTCTGAAATATCATTGTGGATGCTACCTTTTGTTTGATGTGTATCCAGAACAATCCTTGTGAATATGTCCAGGCAATATGCAAAGTCAAATTCTTTACCAGTACCACTGCATCTGTTTGTTCAGTAAGATGGTCAGAAGACAAAATGGCACTTCAGCATCAGCTTTCTGTTCTGTGTTTCAATGTTTTTGGTTGATTATGATGCACTTTGATCATGGCACATTTCTTACGTGATTCAAGTCCAGAAATTGATTAAAGATCCGTATTTCCCAGTGCTAGAGATCAAAATAAAGACTTTACTATGGGCCGTCTGTGTGTTTTGGTATAGCAGAAGCAGCCAATGTGACCCAAAACAAGGCTTGTTGGAAATGGCCATTTAATTAGAACAAACATGAAGGATAGGGAAAATATTGACTGTGAGACGTAAAACCATGGCCACTGTGAGTTACCTTGCATATCTCAGCACAGTCCTATCACACACAATGCAATTCAAAGCAAATATTTGACTGCCATGTCATTAGGTACTGCTGTAGTATATACTGCTCAAATATGCCTGGGACAGTGTGATGGCAGTTAGGAGAGTGTTCTATCCTCCGATACAGATGAAATAACCTGCAATAAAGCTGAAGTGATTTGCGTCTGCAGTTCTTCCTTGCCTTTGGATTAGCATGTCCTTTAAAAGCTTTTTGAGGCCAAATAACCTTCTGCACAGTTCTCTTGAAAGGTCCTTTCATTTGATCCTCAGGTTAAAAATACAATCACCTGGATTTATCACAGAAGCTGGAGTTCAGTAGCTGGGCAAGTTCCCCTGTTTTCCTCGCCGTTACGCTCAGCTGCTATTTCAGGTGTTAGTGTGGTGTTGATGTCATGAGAGACCCTCAGTCCAGCAGCCCCGAGGAGTGAGTTTAAGTCCCAGTCTTTAATAACTGAATTAACGGCAACTAATCTCGCACCACAAGATCACATTCATTCACCTCATATGTTGAACTTTCCTGGGTTCTTACAGGGCAAATTACCAATAAAGAAAAGCTGTGAGCAGAGAATAATTGGCCAACAGTCAGCTAGTGACTGACAAACACCTGGGGCTTCGGCTTCCCACAAGCAAAGTCATTTCCTTCCCTGAAAATGTTTACATTGATTTAAAAAGAACAACAGTGAATGTACTTCAAAAAAAAAAAACAATCATCATCGATAATTTTGAGACACCCATCACCTATATGTATACCGTACCTACCAGAAGATCAGCAGTTCGATTTCTGTGCACATTTGTTATTGCAGATTTGTTACAAATATTAAATTCAAAATGTTAGGATAAAACCATGCATATACATTCCATACCCAAAAGAGAAGGAAAATTGGTACTTAAAGCAGTCATTATACTGCACTATCCATACCTTCATAATGTATTATTAGGCATTACTACAGTATTATAAAAACGGTCCTAACTATTTATAAAAAGGCATTATAGTCATCTGTATTATGCATAATGAATGCTTTATGAAGCTCTCGTCTATTAAGCACTATAGATACCTTTATAATGCAGCACAAAGCATCCTTAATTCAAATTTTGAACATTATAATGTGTTATTAATGACTCCTTACCAGAAAATGTTATTATGAAACACCAGACATGGTTTTCAGCAGAAATGTTTTAGAGGATAGTATTGCTATAAAAGAATATTTTATAATTTCATAAACTGACCATAGGCCTTGAAGGGAAATCCCCACGCGTTAAGCTTCCATCTGGCAACAGTTTTCCTTTTTTCCCTCAAGTTTCTTGTGTTCTTAATAAATAATAAAAATAGATCTATGGTCAATAGCATTTTTTCATGCTATTCAATAAAGATACTGAAACATCTGAAAATGTTCACATGTTCAGTCCATTTTCAGTAAAGGCTCGGATGGCCAAAGGCTTACAGTATAAAAACAGTCTTGCAGCAATGTGTCACATTTGAAGTGCAGCTGTTCTTTCACAACAAAAGACACATGTTTGAATTACTTGTTTACCACTTCTTTGCCACGTGAAATGCACTTTCTTTTAAGTGAACCAGTACTCAGATATGAATCATTTTAGCATGTATCATTAAGGAAGTTAAGCCACGGTTTGTGAGATTTTACTGTAAACATGGAGCAAGTTCAGTAATCCAATTCTGAGTGTGATGTACTGCAGTACAGAGTCTCCATAATCCCATAATCCCATTATATGTATCTTTTATTGCCCGCAGCTCCTGGACAATTGAAGGAAACAGATATGAGTTCTTAGTGCAGACTTGGGTGCAATGTTGAATTAATGAATGTTAATTTTGGACCTAGTATTATCTAGGAAGCTGTCTTCAGTATATTTATGGTAATTATGTTCACAATACAAATGTACATGTGCATAATTTTACAGCATCAAGCTCCACTCTGTGCAGCACATGCCTAATTCCAGAAATTTCTATGTTGATTGCATCCACAGTTTCCTCTTTTTGTTGCCAACAGCAAGGGATAAAATACCTTTGAACTCAAAGTTCCAATTCTGAGATACTACTGAAGAAGTGCTTCAATTCACCCAGTACCTACTGCTGATATAAAGCATTTTTTCAGCATTTGAGGATGTTTTTCTTCCTGCTTTAACCAAGAATTGATTAAATATTGCGAATAAATTCTGCGGTCTCCACAATGATGTTTGCTTTTCTGCATTTGTCCTGAGAATACTTTTCTGTGCTTATTTGCCACAGCACAATTTTCTTAAGAACATTATTGTTGTTTGTAGTGAAGTGCAATTCATTACAAGGCAATATTAAGAAATTGATTGCAGTCATAGAAATTGGTTAATTTTTAATAAGCAATCAGCAGTCTGCATAGCGTACAGGTCATGTACTGCATACAACACTTGGGAACCTATCGGAGGGGTTGGTGTACAGCCGAGGCGGGAATCCAGACCGTCACAGGGCGCACACACTCACAATCATGCTCTACGGCCAATTAAAAGACACCAATTATCGTAAATACTGTACATGTCACTGGGCTGTGGTTGGAAACTGGATTAGCCAGAAAATTACAGGATGGGAAGAGCATGCAAACTCTACATAAACTGTAAGAGTGGAGGCATTATTATTATTATTATTATTATTATTGCTATTATAACTGGCTGCATTTTGGCTCAGTCGCTAGCAGAACTGTCTCACACAAGGTTTGGGTTTGAATGCCACATCGTCTGCGAGTGGAGGTGCTTGTTCCTCTCTCATACATCTTCTTCCTGCACTATAAACACTACTGTGTGTGTATAACTTGCCCACTGTATGTGTGTTTTTCTCCAGTGGTTCACTGACATCCTTATTCAAGGTGTCCAACAAATTACAATTAAATCCAAGCATGCGCATTGAAAATAATATGAGACTAGTCGCGAAGAAAGGAGTCTTGTGCTTCTTTTTGTCCCGTATTTCATCGATAGGCATATAAATGAAGTCTGCAGTTCATCCTGGGGACGTCAGTGTCTTTGGGAAATGCCCAAGTCTGTGTGCTCACTTGAGGGATTCTGTGTCCTCAGTGAACCTCCTGCAAAGGTGACTGCTTCCATTTATGTTGTTACGCAATGTGCTTCAGTGAAAATGAAAATAGCTTCATATCCTCCACTGCAGACTAATTATGTCCCTTTTTTTAATGAACCTCTATAAAAAATAAAAATTATATATATATATATATCTTGAAAATTGAAACAATAATAGCAAACAAGGGTAAATGAAACACTTGCATCAAGTAATTTTGAGGGAAGTGACTCAAAAAACCTGGAAAAAAACATTCCATAAAATATTCCTATTTTCATTCAGAATAATGGAATAACTTCCCCTAATAATTGTCTTGGAAATACTCTTTACTGTTATTATTGATGTTGACTGCTGGAAACCATATAGACCCCCAGAATGTACTGACTTAAATCCAGATTTTCAGGCTTCCCTTTGCTGTGTTCACTGTTGTGACAGCTTTTCTTACATTTCCATTAAAATGGCTCCTTCATTTCCACAATTACAGCTAAAATTCAGCTATAAATTAATTTTACTTATTGCATTTATTTGGCAGATGTTTTTGTCCAAAGCAATGTACAAGTACGGATCACCGTCCCTGGAACAAATGGGAGTAAGGCCCTTGCTGAAGGGCACAACAATGATATGATTACTCTGCCAGCCATGGGATTTGAGCCCACGACCTTCCGGACATTGAACTACACCCCACAAGACTGGAACAAAAATTGTCCTTGGACTATATTAAACCAACTAGTTTTATTTAGCTGTTCCTGTCTTTTATTATTGCAATATTCTGTTTTGCATGTGTGTGTAAGTAGAACCTTACTGTTCACTACACTACAACTATTCTGAAGACTATTGAACTGTACTTAATTACTTACGTTGAGCTGTCTTAGAAATATTAAATATACTTGCTTTTGTTTATCATTATTCATGTTTACTGCTTAATATTAACTCTTTTATGTCGATCATTTGTTTTAATTTGAAGTGCTTTGGTCTATATCTTTACCTGGTTAAACAAGGGCTTTGGAGCACCTGAATAGATATACAGCAGCTATTATTGACTGCTGGATCAGTTCATCTAGGTTAACGTAGCAGCAGGAATGTGCCAGTGACTCTGATGAGAGTTCCACAGCTCACTACAGCCCATCACCATGCGACTCTCTGAGCCACCGTATGTCTCATACAGCTGAGGGCCCGAGGGCTTGAGGAATTCCTGCTTTCAAAACACCAGCCTCAAGGGCTTTCGTTTGAAAACCCTCAAATGGTTTGTGTTTAAATTTTTCTTTTTTTTTCCCTGATGTCCCGGAGGGCTGCACTACAGCTATATGAGTAATGAGCAAAGTGCTGGAGCCCATTCCCATGCATTATAGTTATGGCCCTTCAGACAGCTTTGCCCTGTCCATTTCAACCACCGGGAGAGCAGTGGAACAAAAGAGCTCCTTCCAACAGGGTAGACCAAGAGGCCAATCTGCTCAGAAGCAGGCCTGCCCACAGCATGGAGAGACATTACAAGCATGTTTTAGGTGTTAGAAATTTAATGCATCATTTTATCTCTTTATTCTCTTTGAAATTACTTATAATGAGCCCATTTGTGTGCATTGTGTAATTTGTTGAGATCACACAGAACAGAAGGACAGTAGATACTGAAGTCGAGCATTAGAAGCCATTTAGATTGTTCCCTGTCACCATTTTATTGTTTTACCCTTCATAAGTAACAGCTGTGACTGATCTCCCTAAACCATGTGGAAAAACACAGTCCCCCTATCTCATCTGAGTTATGATCCAATCATTGGGAAGATGTTTAATGTTTAATGTCTCAAATGAAATATGGGATACATTTTGCTGAAAGTAGATTCTAATACTCTGCTGTGTAATACAATTTTCTTTGAAATTGCTACAGAAACAGTACCTCGGATACTGAGGTACCTCAGTATTTTTCTCGTGGATGTCATAAAGTGAAATGTTTTTTTTCTCTTTCTAAATTGCCCTTGTGCACAGTTGTAGATCTGTATTATAAATTATAAACTTTCAGTGGATGTGTACCTATTTATTTTGTCCTTTTACCCATTTTTGTGTCATTTTACCCTGATCTCAGTCTTTACAAAAAAAGTTTGCAACGATATGTAATAAAACTCCAAAGCACATGTAATATATATACATTCAGTTAATAATTCAGTTTTGCACGGAGTGTACGTGCATTTTTTTTCCATCCTGAAGTCCCTTGCATGATGTTTTTTTAATCTAATTTTGATTCCCTGGAATAAAATATAACTTCCATGTTTCTGGGAAGTCTCATATTTCATATAATAAAAACATAAAAGCTAAGCTGTTTTATAAGTGCCAATCGAGGTATTTAGCTGAAGCGCTTCCTTCCGCAGTTCTGCCACGTGCGTGACGCTCGCCCGTGTGAGTGATACACTCCTTTAGGGAAGCCCCACCCCTCTCCATCTCAGCCCGCCTGTCCTTTATCAGCGGGATCGAAATGCCACCTGGATTTCTCCGCTTATCTCCCAGGTTCCCTGACAGTTTGCACCTCCCACTCGACGAGGCGAGTGCCATCGGCAATGGACGGCGGCGATGGCAACGATTAAGACCCAGATGGAAACGCCGGTCTGTGCCTGATGCACCCAGGCAGGAGGTTAATTGGACACATAATCAGCCGGGTCTGGTGCGCGCGACAATCAATAAACCGCATTATGTGCGTTTCAGGGAGATCAATGACTCCAATTGCAGCTGATTTCGTTAGTGGGAATACCATACGTTATCAAACCTGTGACCTGATGAATTTTGTGAACTTAATTGAAGCTATTGACAGAAGGCAGGGAATAAAATAATGCGAACATCATATCTTCTTTTTGTAGAGTTTAGAAGTGTTTAGTATATTTGTGCTCTGTATCCAATACAGGTGTGAAAGGCAAGTATAAATCTGGGATATGACTAAGACTAAGATGAAAGCCGTGACCAAACATCCTCTCCCACACAGGGACCCAGGAAAGATTCCAAATAAGTTCCCTGCAACCTGAGATTGTATCTTTGGCACCTTCCAGATTCCTGCAGCAGTATGTATTTCTAATTAAATGACTGTATTTGATACAGTGAACAATGCAGGGTGAGAAAGTGAGTTTTGAGGGTGACATCTCCTTTGGGTACATGTGTGTAAGAGTGTCAATCATGTGACATTTTATGATGCACAGAAAAAATGCACAACACACATCCTTCACAGTAGTTGATTGATGCCCTAGATGTAAAAATTTTAAAGCAAACTCAATAAATTAAAGGACACGGCTGAAATAATATATGACATTTTGTTCATTATGAATTGCAATCTATTTCTTCCCAGGTTAGACTGTGTTAATCCTATTAAGGTAGTTGTTATGCTTGAATCGTAAGAGCATTAATAGGTGCATCCCTGGGGCTGAATAACTGTGTCACTCCACTTCTGTGTCTGGAGTTTTATGTTCACCCCATGGGCTTCCTACTACACTCTGGTTATCTCGCACAGTCTGAAGAAAGGATTCGTTTCTCTCTTTCTTGTTGTTGTTCTTGTTGATGTGTGTGTGTGTGTGTGTGTGTGGATGGCATGCTGTCATCTGCTGGTGTAAAGTCGCAGTGGATGAGAGGTTAGGGTGCTGGACCACAAACGCACTTGGGTTTCCTCCTTCGTGACACAGCGTTACTCTTTAAGGAGCCTTTGTGTGGCTCCATAGGATTAGAGCATCTGGGTCGCAGGTTCCTGGTTCAAATCCTGATTCAGGGAGAATGATTATGTCACTACTGTGCCCTTCAGCAAGGTCCTTTCCCGGGGGGTGGCGCTAGCATTTTGCTAAGTCGGTGCCCACTCAGAAGATGCGGCTTTGGGCAACTGCTCATCTTGCCACTTGCCAGGACCCGCCAGGGCTCTCAGCTGTGCATGCGCATGTGTCTCATTGGAGAGCAAGATGGGATATGTGGAAATGAAAGAATTTCTGTGCATTGCAGATATAACATCATTATCCAGTCCAAGGTGTTTGCCTGGTGCCCTCTGCTTCCTAACCAGGAACCTACACTGTATAATTGGTTGGAAGATTAGGACAAAAGTGTCTGCTAGATGAATGTAAGTTTGGTTCATCTTTTCTTCCTTTTGTAACGGTAGTATTTTATTCAACAACGCAATTTTAACAAACAGTAATGCCTTTCACATATTTTAATGAGATGCTTTATAAAAATACCCACTTCAGTATAATTTCTTTTTATTGTGTTTCCAAAATCTAATTTATACTGTCTTTTTTGGTAAATTATCATTTACTGGATTACGATATTTGGAAATTGGATTACGAATTTGCAAATTTAGTGCTTATTCTTTTTTGAGAAAAGGTCCACCTTATCTCACGCTCTACATAATCAGTCTAAGCATTTTGTAACAGTACACATCACTCTCCTTCTCAAGCTAATGCTACTTCAAAACCCATCAGTTCTAAGTATCAGTGAAGATGAGTCTCTGGGAGTTTAACACGCAATCGTGAACTTTATCAACCACCACTCATCACTGGTAGCCTGCTCAGTGACACTGATATCATTAATTGCACCTGAACTTCAAATTGCTATGTTATGAGCTTGGAAGCACTATACAAGTCTGCAAGATAATGACTGTGTTGTGAGTCATCTTTCATAGAGAAGATGTATCTTAGAGAAGATCTCGCTGTGTATGGTTTGGAGTTTAAAATGATTGCGTGGATATTACCTAACAACCAAAGAAACCAATATGATTCTGACCTCTGAACTCCCAAAAGCATATGTAGGAATTGTTCTGGACAAGAAAGAAATGGGACTGTGTGATTTTTGAAATGGGATGGGATGGGGCAGGATGGGATAGGACAGGATGGGATGGGATGGAATAGGGAATTTGCATGGGATTAGGGGTAAACAGACTTACCAAGGAGTACCAAAAACAAATGGAAGCTTTGGAATCAGGATTAAGAATCTATGAATTAAAAAAGGCGTCAGATCACAGCTGGGTAACTCTGGCCAGACACAAGGAAGAGGAATCCAGATGTTTTTGAGATCACTGAGGGAAGGGAAAGCAAAACCTTTTATAAGGAATAAGGGAAATCAACGGCTGCACTCATTCCCTGACCTTGCTCTCAAATGATCAGTATGCAGGGAAACACTATAGACAGGACACCAGACTATCACAGGCTGCACACACACTACCGGCAAGTCAGAGACACCAGCTCACCTTGGTGTATGTTCTAGACTGCAGGCGAAACCACAGTAGCTGCCCACCGAAAACAGCAAAAACATACAAACTCCACACAGTCTTCACAGCCACCAGATCTGTGGGTGTGTATTTGATGAAACGCTCATCCCCCCCCCATCCCAAGACGAAGGGCCAGGCCCCCTCGCCTCGCATTCACTAACGTTTGTCTGAGCACAATATTTACTGAGATTATTTGGGGAATGCATCTTGCTTAACAGAACAACAGCAATTCGGCAGCTCAGATTTGTGCTCGAAACACCTGCTGCCCCGGCGGCTTCCAATTCATGTCATTTCAGCTGTACAACCGTAACCAAGCATAGTCATCCTTTCAGGGCAAAGGCAGAGCTTCCTATTGCTGTCAGACCTTGGCCATCTCTTCCCCCTTTATTATAGGCTACAGGCTCAGCCTTGACTGATCCTCTGTGTAGCTCCGGGGAGCCAGACCCCACAGAAATCAAATGGTACTTAAAACTTTTGTTCTCCTTTAAATACATACTATCCTTGGAGTATTAATAACTTGTTTACATTTGGAAGTGATACACAATTAATCAGCAAATGATAAATCCTTTATCCTTTATATGAACCTGAATGAGACTGAACCTGTTTTTATCAATCAGTTCATTTACAAACATGCTGTGTATTATTTCATGATAATTGCCATGTTTGTTACACTGGATTACACAATTAGTTAAATGATACCGTAGCTAGTTAACATTAATGTGTATATTATTATAATAATTATTGTTATTATTATACTTTCATTTCACGGTCCTTAAGCCAGTCTTTACAAAGTATCCAGGCCTCAACCAGAGACCTAAGTAGTACTTTACATGACAATTTTTCTCTGAATGAATGAGATTCCTAAGTGCACGGTTTGTTGTTGCTGTTTAGCACACGGCTTCCCGGGGAGAAGCTCCAGGTTGTCATTGAATCCCTTCCTTAGAGCTCTAGTAACAACTGACAGCATTTTTGTTTTTGTGGCCCACATCTGATTTATTTCTATCGCCAGATCTCTGTATTTGCCAACCTTCTCGGTTTCTTTTGTCAGAGGATTAGTGTCATCTGGGATTCTATCATAAATTATGAGGCATGTTTTGGCCTCCTTGTCATGACCACTATGTCAGGTCGGTTCCGTAATACAGCTATTATTATTATTATTATTATTATTATTATTATTATTATTATTATTAGTAGTAGTAGTAGTAGTAGTAGTAGTAATAATAATAATAATAATAATAATAATAATAAAAATAATAATAATACAATACACGTGAACTGTAATTCCATAAGGATGCTATAAGAGGGATCTTCCTGGAATTCAAACAGTCTTTTTTTATTCACAAGGTAACCGAACCTATTTATTTACTGACCAGACTTTGAGATTTAAACTGCATCCCGCCCATCCACTTCATAATGGCTGCCATTAGCTTCTGTCTCATATTGCAACTTTCACACTCTGTTTAGTGGGCAGATAGAGCAGTGACAGAATGCCTGCATCTTCTGAAGCCGTTACAGTCCAGGGTCTGTGTGTTAGAGAAATGATGCTGATGGGTACGTCCTGAAAAAATATCACTTCACACACTTCAGCAGAGAGCCTAACAGGATTAGGAAGGACTAAGGGATTCTGCAGGAGGAAGTAGCAGCCGGAGGAGTGGAGTCACAGAACGTGGGGGAGCTCCTTGTGGAGAACCTCTTTTAGCAGCCATTTACAGTCAGTCAACAACAAGACTGACCTTCAGCATCTAGGAAAGTCAGGGCAAGGTTGCAGACAGCTTGAATTTATTGAAAACGACCAACTCTGTTTAATAAATAAATGTATTGGACTGCTTCAAATTTTTATAAATGCCTTCTGATTATTTTTCATCATTAAACACAAGAAATGGGAAGATAAGTCAATAAATAATATGTCCTTGGAACAAGAAAGAGGTAAAACTGTTTTGTTCATGATTGAATGCACTTAGAAGCGATTTTTGAAATGAGTTTTTCTCCTATAAAAAAAGCAAACAGCACCACTGACAGGCTCTGCTTTAAACATTATTAGCCAGTGAATTGTAGCGGATACTGTATACTCTAATTGTGAGTACTCTGTGAGTACACCCTCCAGCAAGAAAAACAAAATCTGCCCATGTAGAAGGAAAATTGAATAATCCATAATGAATGATCAAATGAACTTGTTTTATGTTCTGAGGTTAGATACAGGGCACATTAAAGAAAGTGTGGTTTCCGCTTCAGCCAGGCCTGTCTTTTGCATTGTAGTAGGGATCTGAGTCTTCATTTTACTGTAGATGTATCTCAGTATGCTATGGAAGCAATATTCAGTCTGCTGTTTTGCTATTCAAGTTCTTAACCTGACATCTATCCAAAGTGATTTGGTGACTTAGAACTTGGTAAGTTCTGCCCCCGCAGCGGGATGGTTGAGGAAGCCTTTCAAGTTAAACGTCTTCTTCAAAGGCACAGTCACGATTCTCCCTCCCAGGACAGGAACTGACAGCCTTTGAGTTACCCTCTGCCGACCTTCACCAGTTCACAACTGCTGGGCCGGTTCCTATGAAGAAAGCCAGCAAAGCCATGTAACCAAGGGCTTTAACAGCAATAATGTATGAAGTATCACACCATGTAACCAAGGGCTTTAACAGCAATAACGTATGAAGTATCACGCCATACAACCACATTTACGGCATTTGGCAGATGCACTTAGCCAGAGCGACTTACATAAGGGCTTAGGAGACTTCATCAATGAATAACTAGAGCTTCACAGCAATAACACCTTAAATATCATGCTATACGACCATGTGCTGCAATATCAGCAATAATGAACGAAGTATCACACCATACAACCAAGAGCTTCAACAGTAATATGGTCTGAAGTATCACACCATGCAACCATCCACTGCAAAAACAGCAATAACACACAAAGTATCATACTATGCAACCAAGAGCTTCAACAGCAATAACGCATGAAGAATCACGCCATGCAACCAAAAGCTTCAACGGTAATATGGTCTGAAGTATCACACCATACAAACATGCACTGCAAAAACAGCAATAACACACAAAGTATCATACTATGCAACCAAGGGCTTCAACAGCAATAACGCATAAAGAATCACGCCATGCAATCAAGAGCTTCAACAGCAATGACACATTAAATACTGCTCCCTGCAACCATGCGCTGCAACACCAGCAATAACGCATGAAGTATCACATCATGCAACCCAGAGCTTCAGCAGGAATAACAAAATAATTTCCCTTCCTTAAAGAAGACTCTACTACTGGGCCTAGCAATCATTGCAAATTATTTTGGAAAAAAAATCAAATATACCACCATCGAGTGGTTTGAAGAGATGAAACAGCCTCAGAAATAGCTCACACTCCTATAGTAAAACCCCCCAAACATCAAAGCTGGAGTTTTATAGATCACTGTCCTTAGAGATGATAAGGGAATATTTTCTGAAATTTGTTATCCTCTCTGCATCCAGGTCTGTTGCCAATATACTTATCAGTTCATATAATCATACTTAGCTCTTTTGCCTTAGGGTCCTGACATCAAGCTGGTGTTGATTTATTACTAATTTTCCCCTTATTATTGTCCCAAAGTTATACTCCATCACATTCTGACAAGGTGGACAATACATTATTTTTAGACCATATTTTCATCTCATGGATTGACATTTTTTGATTTTGTGTATAAGATGAATATGATTTCACGCAGAGATCATGTGGAAATTTACACTATTAAATTGTTAAATTGTACTAAATAGCATAGGATTTCAGAGTATTTTCAAGGAATTCACCACTTTTGAAACAAGCATGTGGTGATATTTAAACTTTGGTAATTAAGATTTTTATATCAGATGTATTTTAAAAACGAAATGGTTCATCTTTTTAAAACCAGTCTTGTGTGCTAATTTGTTCTGAGTTATAATTAGTCCGATAGTGAGGTGAGATTAATTATAATGACCTGGTATTAACTGGTGAGGCAGTAATGAAATGATATGCATTTTGGTTGTCAGTTAAGGAAAGATACTGTATCTTCTGTACAAGCAACGTTATACTCAGACTGGCAACATAAACAACATGCTGTAAAAATGAGGTCATATCCTGCTGTTGGCGAGGAGGTCACTGCCTCGAAGCATGCAGAGATGGGAAGAGCTTTTCCCGCAAACATAAACTGAAATTCCTCAGCAACCTCAGGTCTGTCTTCATCTCAAAGGTTCAGACTCTGCCTCTGGCTACCTACCACTTCAAGCACGGAAACTGGGTGGGGAAACATATGGTAAATAATTCCTCTGCTATGATTTGTAGAGGGCAGAGATGAGTAGGGTGTCCTAGCTGCGTTTCTGCCTTTAGCGGCTGTACAGAAAGCTGAGTTGTACCCAGGGAGGAAAAAAAGAAAATCTTCTCTGATTAACTACTCTCTGTTCTTCTGTCATTCTGAGTACATGATAGGTCCCAGTGCTCCCCGCAGCTTGTCCAGTGCTTCACAGACATATAATAGTCTCATCATAATAACAGACAGACCCCATTTCTTGAATCGGTGCCTACTGGGTCCTGGTGTAGAACGCTAAGTATTTATTCCACAGGGAATTTAGGCATGTGCCAATATGAGGTGTCTTGGTTAATACTGCTGCCCTGTTGTGAGAATCATGCCGCATCCCACACTTCCCATTAGTATGGAAATTAGTAGCAGAAAAACTTCAGTAAAGATTGAAAAGGGATATTTGTGGGATAATGTTTTTAATCTCTCTCTTGCGCTCTCTCTCTCTCTCTCTCTCGCTTGCTCTCTCTCTGTTTAAGGAGCTCCAGCAAACAAGGTATCTTACTCTGCTCTTATGATATGGGAAATAGTATGATCCAGCAATGAAGGATAATCGTTCTACGGCCCTGGAGGAGTGGCCTTCATATTATATAGGCTCTTTGTAGATGATGCTCTTTACAGAGTGAGGCTACACACTCAGTGGACCATATTCTGTTATAAATTAGTTATTTTAGCAGCCTAACAGTATAATGCAGGTTTTGTTTTGTTCTTTAATTGTTTCTAATTGAATTGCATTCCACAAAGATGTTAAAGGCACAAGCAAAACTTTTAAAGCAATAATTTGTCATTTATCTAAATGTTTCCAACCCAACTGATTTGAATGGATGTGCAATAAGAAGATGCAAATGACTGACTGTTAGGGCTGGGTGTGATGAGTAGGTTTTGTACTTGTGCTATACTGTCACTTCTGGCCTCTCTAGCTAAGAGTGCTTTCTGATCTTTTGGTCATAGTGAAGCATCAGCACCTCAGCCATTACCTCCAGCAGCACAGGGTTCAAAGGTAGCACACCATCCCTTACTGCTCCCCCTACTGTCCCACTGGCATCACTGCAGGCAGCACTTACCATCCTGGCAGAGGCTAAAATGATGGTGTGATCAAAGTAAGTGCTTATTATGGAGAAGTCACACTATTAAGTAAATATGTAATACATGGGTGGCTTATAATAAATATTTAAATTTCACCAAGTATTTATTATTATGAAATGTTACTGGAAGCAGAATTGAAAAATCCCAGGCATAAATCACCTCAGTGGTGCAATTTTCCCCTCAGATGGATGCTGAAAAAGAGATGACTCCCAATTTAATGTTTCCCTGGTAATTTAGCTCTGGATGCAATACAGGTTACATTTAATGTTGTTCTATATTAAACAGCATGTATAAAGAAATATCTGACAGAACATGCCCCATATGTTAGACAAAGAGTGGGCAGGTCTTGGACCCTTGGGCCAGAAAGTGAGCCGTTTTTATCTCCTGCTGAGTTCTTAATTACCCTTTATTGAGCTGTTACCTGAAGTTGGGTTAGATGAAACTTATGACTGGGGAGCAGATGTAAACAATAAGGTAAACTTTATTGTGATACATGCAATTTTGGAAATCCCTCAGCTAACACTAACTAAACTAAAACAAAAACTTGTATCCCCAACAAATATGTCTGGTTTAACTGTGGATTCACTGAGCCAATTGCTAATCAAGGCTAATTATTCAAAAGCTCAGTGGGAAGAACATTTATGCGCCACTTGGCCTGGAACTGAGCACCCCAGCTTTAGATACACCAACATCCAAATGAGGTTTAATCTCAGGATGGCAATATTTTCTTGTGACATTCATTGGTTTGTCTAACTCTAATTGTTGTAATATTATACTAATTAATGTTATTCAGACACATTTGACCTGGTATTACTGGAGGGTGGTATTGCGTTTTAGCTCATTAGCCATGTATAATGCTATATATAATAACACTAATCATTGTGGAGGGCAAGGAGGCACAGAAGGTGAGAGTGCAGGCTCATACCCCTTTGGGGGAGAGGTTTATTTGGAGAATAACAGGGGATACACAGCAGGGTTACTCTGATGACATAGCTGTGGTTGCCCAATTCTTGGGGAAGCACGTCATCCCCCAAACTTGCAGTCATTGGTTCCTCAGCATGGATGGGGGTCAGGAAATGACAGTCCATTCAGGGCAACCATCCACCAAGCTGTCTGTTCACAAGGGCCAGGGAAGGCGTATCATCTTCCAGTTGGCACTCCTTGCGGTTGTGAGGAAACCATGGTTACCACTGGCCAGCATGGTGCTGATCACCCCCGGTAGGTATGCGGCAAATTACCCGAAGACTGTTGCGACACATATGCAAAAAAAATTAAATGTTCAACAGAAAGGAAATGAAACCGATACAGTTGGCAGTAGGACAGATGTAGTCGTAAAGTATATACAAACACATTCACTTCCATGCTAGTTGCATGTTAGTTTAAGCTAATTTAATTATTTAATTTTTCATTTACCTGTTTAAAAAAATAATAAATACATGCAAAAACATAATTAAATATGCCTGCTACACCGTACAGTTCACTTAATGTATTAAGTGTAATTCAACAAGTATAACGAATTAATAATGAGGTTCATTATGTAGCAGTTTGACATTTGCTCATGTTGACATGCAGCTACTAACATTCATGTAAACCTTCATTAGCATTTCTGTCATGCTTATACCTGCAGTTCATATCGCTGAAGGGGACATTTTAATCTGTGCTAGATGTATTTTTTGTATTCAATAAAACAGATCCATGACTACTATTAACTTGTTTATTTATTGCTCTGAGATACATTTTTAAAGATGGCATCACGGTAAGGTGCATGGTTCCCTGTCCATGTAAGCTACCAACTAGCTAGCGCAAGCTAATGGACTGGTAACAATAGTAGCTGAATATCAAAAGAGTTCAATGACAGTCTGACTTGGTTCTGTTTTCTGACGTCCTTATAAGGCATGTCCCCTAATTGAAGGCATGCAGACGTGATTCATACTACTGCTTTGCCAGGTTGGGTTTTGCACAGGTTAAATGAGCCATGTTTTTTCATACATGGGGTAGGAAATGAGCTTGCAGCATGGACTGGAGACCTGCCTGTGATGAGCACTGGGGTATTGAGTCTTTCCCAGTGATGCATGGTGTGCAGACATACCCTCACGAGTTCCCTTCAAAGTGAAGATTTAATGGACCATCTACTGTAATAGTAATGCTGCCTTCATTCTTCCAATGCGTTTTCAATAATCTGTATTTCATGTTCATGTCATGCAAGGTCACTCAGGGTGGGGGTCAATAGCTGGGTGCATGACATTTAATCATTCAGTACTCCTGCATGACACATTATTGGCTTCCAAATGAGAGAGTGTATGCTGAAGTTTAGGCATGATGAAGGAGACATTGAAATGATGCACTGGTAACACTTTATTATAATGTTCAGTTATACCACATATACAAGCCTTTAGTTAAACATTGTCTAATCATTTACAAATTCTTAAGACATTTATAAGCATGCAGTTAAGGGCTAACTACTCATCTGCAAAACCTTAAACATTTTTAAATAATTAAAAGGGGAAATTAAATCATGGTAACAATTCATGATACATTATAAAGGTCGCTGTAAGAATTAATAAAGCATTACAGCATCTTCTATTAACAGTCATAAGGTATTATAGTGTTGATTATAATACTTCATTAAGCTCCAGTGAAGCAGTACAAAGCATCCTTAATTCTTATACCAAACATTATAATGCATAATAAAGGTATTGATGGTGCATTATAGATGACAGCTTCATTGAAGCTTATGAAGTTTATAATCAACACTAATATTCCAGAAAAGAAATAAATCTCATATATTCACACTTTTCAATGTTTATGCAATACAAAAGTAAAATAAAATTTACAATAAATCTCGAGCTTCACCCTCCTCAGAGTATGTGCAATATAAAAAAAGCAAAATGAAACATACAATAAAATTATAAAGCAATGCCACTCTAAGATAAATAACAACATCAGAACACCACTAACCCTTTGTCAGCAAATGAATAAAATGAGTTACATATGTTATTACTCACTTTACACACACAGATCAATCTGCAAAATACGTTAGCAATTCCTGGAAATAAAACATCTACCCACACAGGTAGAAACACATTAATGGTCTTAGCAGCATATATCAGTAAAGAAAAAATATTAGGTTTTAAACCAGGGGCCTGTACTATGAAGCGGGGTTACTGTCTTATCGGGGTAACTTGTCAGATTTAAGGTAGTCTGGGCAAAATGTAATGTAGTACAGGACACAGGGGTGGCCAATCTTATCCACAAAGGGCCGGTGTGTGTGCAGGTTTTTGGGGTAACCTTTAGGTCATCTGTTCAAACCCAGGTGTGAGGACTCTTCAGCCAATCAGTCCTATAATTAGTAATCTAATTAGGGAGTTGCAGTGAAAACCCGCAGACACACTGGCCCTTTGCAGATAAGATTGGCCGCTCCTGCTTTACCCCTTTTTACCAATTAATGCTCCGTAAAATACAATGGGGAAAACCGACATGCAAGTTAGCAAGGAACTCTTGCAATGACCGTGCAATGACCGACACAAACATGCTAACCCGCAGGAACATCTTTGGTACAAACATACCCATGTAACCCAGGAATTATTCTGAGCACTTCTGCATAAAAATAATATATGGATAAGTTACATGTTACACCGAACCTCGCACCTTTCAACGCAGCCTAAAATGGTGCTAACATGGCAGTGCGTTCACAGTGCGTTACGGTGATGACGTCACCGCATGGGGAGAGTGTCACACGGCTACCAGAAGCTGCAGCTCTACTGCTCATATGCATAATAAGCCATGAATAAATCACATGGTTTCATAGATAATAAAACACTAATATTAGCGTTAGCTAGCTTTTTTTAAGGATTTGTAAATGATTTTTTCGTCATTTACTACAGGCTTAGTAATCATTTAGCAATGATTTGTTTATGATCATTTCCACTTTTAATCTTTCAAATGTTTTATTGAGGTGTTGTAAATGATTCGTTAATGTTTAACTAAAGGCTTATATGGTATAACTGAACCTTGTTACCGATCCATTGTGCTCACAGAGATCCTGTCCTTCTCCATTGGGGAAACTGATGTTGAGGTTTTTTTCTTACTTATACGGCATCTATTCTGTCTTGTAGACTGCAGATAGCCAATACATTTAGATGCAGAAGGCCCAACAGCTTACTGTTTAGATACGATGCGATGTAGCTACAGTATTGCTTAACCTGTTGCTTCACAAGTGGTATTTCACTCGACCTGTTATTCGTTGGCTGGCAATTGTATGTGTGTGTGTTTGTGTGTGCATTCTTTGAATATGTGAATGTCCACACTTCCACTCTGCATTAACAAAGCACTCTGTTACCTATTATACTTGATTGTATTTATTCCAGTACGCAGTGAGTAACTGTTAGAATGTTATGAAAGTGGTGACAGTACCTAAGCAGGAAATATTAACTGCAGCAAATGAGTCATTGCACAAATTTTTCTTCTTGTCATTATTACAAGACCATTACTGCCCATCTTCCTCTCTAGATTTTGTCAGTGTTTACACACCCCTAAAAATGGAAAAAAGAAAATGTATTGGAATCAAGTTCATAAAAACAACAGAAATTAGGTGAATATTTTAGCATGGCATGACTCGTTAATATTGAAGCAAAGTTCAGCTGAATTAATGCAAAATTAAATTCACCCTGCAGGATTAAAAAAAAATGCATAAATGGATTTTCTATTTCCTGAAAGGGTAAGCGATAAATCATGTTTGCCAGCTTCATTCAGTCAAACTGAGAGTTAAAATGCAGCCAGTCTCATGGAGACATAGAAAATAAAGTAAGAAAGTATGTACACTAATCAGTATACTAACTTTAGAATTTGAAGCGCTGGCCCAGGATCTATTTAGGTATTCATATGCATCACTATAGTCATGGGAATAATAACTGTCAGAGCCATTATGATCCAGTGAAAAGGCCCTTTTCTGACTGTTCACTGCAAGTGGAATTTTCTAGTTTGTCCTTGCCCCATATAATGGATGCATTTAACTCAGTGGAGCATTTTAGTGGCAATATTTTTTTATACCTAACGATTGTATGTTTGATTACCTTTCACTCTATAGCAATGAAAAATTTCACCTATATGCTAACATATTCTACAGAATTTTTTCACAAATACAATGTGAGAAATTCACCATAAAATGGTGAAAGTTAAAATACACTGTGTGCAGAATTATTAGGCAAGTACTATTCCTGGACATAATTTATAGCTAAAGTTGGACAGATTTATAAAAATGAATTCAGAATTTGCTGACTTCTTCTTATGCCAGTGTTTGAAGAAGGTATCTTCTAGACATTGGCAGTAGATCTTGTGGTTAATTTTTACACCATCTGCAAGTCAGAAAGGTCTGACAAGTTCATCACTGATAATTGCAGCCCACGTCATCTCTCCTCCACCACCTTGTTGGTACTTGAAGAGGATTTCCATCCAATGGCCAATCCATCTGCTCCATGAAGAGTCACTATCATCTCATCTATCATAAAAACCTTTGTACCATCAGTCTTGAGAATGTGTCTATGCTCATTTTTAATGTTATACCTTGCATGGCTTATTTAGTGGAGGTTACATTTCAGTGTTTATGACCTTAGGAATGGCATTCAGCACCTAGAACGTCTGGAGATTCTGTTCAGATTGAAGTTTTGAAAAATGATGGCATTTGATGCTCAAGAGTTTCTGGGAGTCTCCCCTTTAATTTGACACATAACTTTGGCAGTTTATGTGTGTAATCTTCTCTATATATATTCTTCTTCAGTCCTCTTTGGCTGTTGGCAAAAAAAAAAAAATCGCTTGATTGTACAGTGATCACGTTTCAAAAATCTGCCAGTTTCGATCATTTTGCATCCCTCTGACTGCCACTTTACTATTTTTTTTTCCTGCTCTCCATAAGGTCATCTTTGCCCCATTTTAATAGTAATAATAAATTGCTTAATAATTCTGCACAGGAAAGTGTATATCAGGGGTGGCCAATCTTATCCGCAAAGGGCCGGTGTGTATGCGGGTTTTTGCTGCAACTCCCTAATTAGATTACTAATTAGAGGACTGATTGGCTGAAGAGTCCTCACACCTGGGTTTGAACAGCTGACCTACAGGTTATCCCAAAAACCTGCACACACACCGGGCCTTTGTGGATAAGATTGGCCACCCCTGGTGTATATATTTCCTATTTTTATCAAAACAGAAAGTACTCAGACAAGTTTAATTCGATTCCGGACTCTGGATCGAATCCTAAAAAGTTCGAGTTCTGAACAAATTTTTCCCATAAGAAATAATGGAAAACCAATTAATTGGTTCCCGGCCCCCCAAAATTACACCTAAATGTGTTTTTTTTTTTTAAAAACACAAAATGAACAGGATAAAACAAGAGGAGCATTTTTTTCTTAATGGCTTCCAAAACGATAAAGATCTTGTCCCAACATTACCCCTGTCCTGCCCCGATCGTCCGCTCCTTCTGTGTGCCACGCCCCCTTGTTAATCTCGTGTGGGATCCCATGTGATCAGCTGTTTCTGGTTGTTGTCATTAGTCTTCTGTATTAAGTCCGCGTTTCATTTTGTTTCCCCAATCCGGTCATTGGGTGTGTTCGACTTGCTTACAGCGCTGGCTTAAAGCAACGCATTCTGATCCAGATGCAATGTGTCATGTGAGCACGGACCGGGGAAGCAGGCGAGGACCACGAGGAATCAGGAACAAGGTTTTTAATTGACGTATGATACAGCAGACAGGACAGAAACGTCATAACACTACAATGACAGGACTCAAACTCTGACGCGGACTTAAATACACCTAACTAACGAAGACAACTCAAAACAGCTGATAAACACTGGGAATCCACACAGGGTTAACGAAGGGGTGTGGCACACAGGGGGAACGGACAATCGGGGCGTGACACAATGCATTACAGTTAGATGAATTGCGACCTCTCACCCGGCTGCACAAACTGGAACCGCCTCCATGATGACACACCTTTGCCCTTATTGGCTGAAGAGTTTAGTTACACGCATGATGTTTGTATCCCAGGCAGTTCCGATGCGTAATCTGCTATTTCTTCCGAATATCACATAAAGCAGTGAGAACTGGTTTTCAGTTAATTTACCTGGTAAAATAAAATTTAAATAAATGACATAAATGCTCTAATAGTACACGTAAATTAGTGGTTTATTTATTGTTAGTTACTGTAATGTTGCGCTGCTTTATTTGGTTAATCGTCCAGTCTGTGAAGAAGGCATTCAAGTAAGAATTGCATTGTAGTCTGTACATGACAATAAAAACTTTGAATCCGGTCCATTGTTTATTTTTATTATTACTCTGTATTTGTTAATTTGTTCGTGAATAGCAAACTTTTAGGTTGTGACATTTGTACAACTATTACATAACTTTTTGGTGAGCAATGGCTAACAAAATGATATAAAGTACAGTGTATTACCTGATACAGTATTTTCAATAAAATAGCATTATCACCAACAAGCGCTACTACTACAGCAAATACGAGGCTGACACTGAAGTTACCTTTTGTTTCTGCTCAGAGACATGCCGTGTGACTCATTTCCTGGCGCGTACAATTTATATTAGGTCAGCGTTCACGGTTCGACTTTGTCACGTTCGGGCTCGGGCGAGCAGGGAAATAGGCGATCGGAGCCAGGAAGTCAGGGAAACTGGGTTTAATTGCACGAACGGACTGACAGGTACGGACATCGACGGACAATACAATTACAAGTCTGGGGAAGACTGACTCAGACGAGGACTAAATACACAAGACAAGCTAGACTTAACAGGACACAGGCGATCACAATTAGGGCTGAACACGAGGTAACGAGGTGGGCGTGGCACACATCGGGAGCGGACGGAGCGGGGCGTGACAGACTTCTGATATTCAGATCGAGTTCTAGGTCAAACTGGTTTGTTCGACTTTTAAGAAATTCGAGTTCTAGTGAGTTCGAGAACCGAGGTACCACTGTACTAAACATTTTGCTGTTTTTAAACAGTTGATTCTTAATTAGAGTTTCATCTGGACTGAAAGTACTGGTCGGATGAGAAGATACAAGTAAAATACACACTTGCCTAATAATTCTACATACAGTGTAGGAGAAAATACTTTTCATGGTACTGTAGGCAATAATAGAGATTTTGTTTATCCTGAATTAAAAAAAAAAAAACTCAAATTTTAATGAATCTGACTTGAACACTGAACTAATTAGTTGTCATGTCAATTTATTTTGTTTACTTGAGTGATCATTGTAGATTTCTTGTTTATATTAATGCACAGGCAGGGAGAAGGTGATATGGGACATATAACATATATTGTGGCCAGGCAGGAGCACTGAGGAAATTGTGATAAATTAAAGATGACCAACTGGCTCGCATTGGTCTAATAGATTCAAGGATAAAGGGCCAGCTGGATGTAATCTGGGGAGAGTGAGGAGAAAACCAATGAGGAACCATTGTTTCACACAGTTCAATTCTTGGTGCTTTATATTTGTTATATTCTGTATTTTCTGGCTTCACAACATCATACATATGTATATCCATCCATCCATCCATCCATTTTATATACTCACTTCTCCTAGAAGTTCGTCAATTAGTCGCAGGGATACATACACAAACACACACACACACACACACAGTTGGCTCTCCATATCCACTTGTGAATTTGCGGTGCACTGAGCACTATACTGAATCCACGCAGAACAAGGCATACCCTTCTGTAATCTGCATCTGTACTGAATATGTACAGACTTAAATATATCATTATTCATATCATTATTCCCTATACAATACAGTATAAGAACTATTTACATAGTATTTACATTGTATTACGTATAAGGAGGATCTGCAAAGGTTATATGCAAATACTATACCATTTTATATAAGGAATTTGAGCATCCATGGATTTTGGTATCTGCAGGGGGTCCTGGAGCCAATTCCCTGTAGATACTGAGGGCCGACTGTGTGTATATTGTATATATCAGCCTTCCTATGTACTGTCCTTCTCCCTTGTCCCTGTGGCCACATATCTTAACTTAACCTCCTGAGACCCAAGGAAAAAAGTGTCCTTCAATTTTAGGTTATTTGTCTTTGGAGGAAATAAGACGTCTTGCAATTTAGATTTTTTTCAAATTTATTTTTATTTTTAACTTCACAGCATGTCCTCTTTAGTGTACAACAGGAATAAATATGTTTCCTTACATCAGTGAAAAGAAAATGTCCACTACAATGGACATAAATGAATGGGTGGGGTCTCAGGAGGATATTCATACTTTGATATAAGAGTTCCCCCTATTAATTGGTACCTTAACTTGGTAGAGGGGTTTGCGTGCCCCTATGATCCTAGGAGCAATGTTGTTGGGGGCAATTGCCCCAGGTAGGCAAATTGGTCCCAGATGAGCAGCCAGACTAAGTGCAGGTCATATTGACCCTTAGGAAGAATAAAACCAAGGAATATGGGATTAGGGAGACAGGGGCTTTGCCCTGAAGCCAGGCCTCAGCTCGAAGGCGAGCGCCTGGTGGCCGTGCCTCCACCCATGGGGCCTGGCCAGGTAAAGCCAGAAGGGGTAACATGGGTTCGTCCCCCTGTGGATCCACCACCTGCAAGGGGAACCGTGGGGGTCGGGAGCAGTGTAGATCGGGTGGCAGTCAAAGGCAAGGGCTTCAACGGACTGACCGCCGGCAACAAAAACTGGTTCTCTGTACTTGGAACGTAACCTCTCTGGTGAGAAAGGAGCCTCAGCTGGTGCAGGAGGTAGAGAGATACTGACTAGATATAGTTGGGATCACCACAACACACGGTTCAGGCTCTGGAACCAAACTCCTGGAGAGGTGCTGGACTCTATTCCACTCTGGAGTTGCCCATGGGGAGAGGCACCGGACAGGGGTGAGTCTGCTCATATCCCCCCTCGTTTGGTACCAGTATGTTGGAGTTTACTCTGGTGAACGAGTTGCCTGCCTTCGACTTCGAGTCAGGGGAAGGGTTCTGACTGTTGTCTGTGCGTTTGTGCCAAACACCAGTCCAGAGTATCCGTTCTTCATGGAGACCTTGGAGGGGGTGCTGGAAGGTGTCCCTTCCGGTGACTTCATTGTTCTGCTGGGGGAATTTAAGAGCTAGAAGTGTGTGATTGGGAGGAATGGCCTGCCCAGTTGGAATCCGAGTGGTGATCAGTTATTGGACTTCTGTGCTAACCACAGTTTGTCCATAATGAACACCATGTTCTTAAATGCACTTGACACCGGAGCACCCTAGTCCGGAGTTCGGTGATCGATTTTGAAATTGTATCACCGGATCTGCGTCCACATGTTTTGGACACTCAGGTGAAGAGAGGAGCTGAGCTGTCAATTGATCACCAATTGACAGGAAGATGCCAGATAGACCAGGTAGACCCAAACATATAGTGTGCTGGGAGCATCTGGCGGAGGCCCCTGTCCAGGAGATCTTCAACTCAGGGACTCCATTGCGGAGCTTTGGCCGTAAGGTTGGTGGTGCCTGTCACCGTAGCAATCCCCGAACCCAATGGTGGACACGGTCAATAAAGGCAGCTGTCAGGTTGAGGAAGGATGCCTTCCGAGCTTGGCTAGCTTGTGGGTTTCCTGAACCAGCTGACAGGTACCAGCAGGCCAGGCAGGAAGGGGCTTTGGCTTTTGCTGAAGCAAAAACTTAGGTGTGGGAGGAGTTTGGTGAGGCTATGGAGAAGGACTTTCGGTTGGCCTCGAAAAAGTCAGGTGACTTGGGTGGGGGGGGGCGGGGGTAGCAGAGCTTTACCAATGCTGTTTACAGCAGGGATGGACCTCAACTGGGGATATAGTCGGGCAGTGGAAAGAATACTTCAAGGATCTCCTGAATCCCACTGATATGCCTTCCTTAGAGAAAGTACAGCTAGAAGACTCAGAGGGGGACTTGCCCATCTCAAATACTGAAGTCACTGAAGTAGTCAAAAACTCTGACCAGAACTTTGCTAACATGCCTCTTCAACATTGCGTGGATGTCGAGGACAGTGCCTTTGGATTAGAAAACTAGGGAGGTGGTCCCAAACTGTAAGAAAGGGGACTTGCCGATGTGTTCCAAATACAGGGGGATCACACTCCTCAGCCTCCCTGGGAAGGTCTATGCCGGGGTACTGGAGAGGAGGGTCTATCTGTTGGTCAAACCTTGCATTCAGGAGGAACAATGCGGATTCCATCCTGGCTGCGAAACACTGGACCAGCTTTTCACCCTCACAAGGATACTGTAGGGTTCATGGGATTTTGCCAAACCAGTCTACATATGATTATGTGATTTGTGCATTTGGAAAAGGCATATGATCATGTCTCTTGGGGGGCTCCTGTGGGGGGTGCTTCAGGATTATGGGGCGCGGGGTCCATTGTTGTGTGCCATTAAGTCCCTGTCCAAATGAAGCGATAGCTTACTTCGCATTGCCAGCAGTAAGTCAGACTTGAAACCAGTTAGTGTTGGACTCAGGGCTGCCTTTTGTCACCGATTCTGTTCATAATTTTTATGGACAGAATTTCTAGCATTAGCCAAGGGGTTGTGGGGGTCTGGTTCGGAGGCCTAAGGATCTTGTCTTTGCGTTTTGAGGATGGCGTGGTCCTGTTGGCGTCATCAGCCGGTGACCTGCAGCATGCAGTGTGGCCGTTTGCAGCTGAGTGTGAGGAGGTCAGGATAAGATTCAGCACCTCCAAATCTGAGGCCATGGTTCTCGACAAGAAAAGAGTGGATTGCCCTGCTCTGGGTGGGGGATGATTCGCTGCCCCAAGGGGAGGAGTTTAAGTATCCACAGGGTGTTTAGGCTCAGCCTTAGAGATGGGGTGAGAAGCTCAGACATTCAGGAGGGGCTCAAAGGAGAGCTGCTGCTCCTCCGCATCAAAAGGAGCCAGTTGAGGTGGTTCAGGCATCTATCTAGGATGCCTCCTGATTAGCTCCTTGGGGAGGTGTTTCAGGCATGTCCAACCAGGAGGAGGCTCTGGGGAAGATTCATGATGTGCTGCAGAGATCATATCTCTCAGCTGGCTTGGGAAGGCCTTGGTATTCTCCGGAGGAGCTGGAGGAGATGGCTGCTGAGAGGGAGGTCTGGGTATCCACCCCTGCAACCCAACCCTGGATAAGCAGTGGAAAATGGATGGATGGATGGATGGATGGATCGTAAGAGACCCTTGGTTTGAATCGCTTCTGGAGGCAAGCTATACTGGACAACTGTGCGAAGAATGTCATCTTATATATCATCATCAAGTGATTTTAGAAGCTTTTCATTATTTGACTGAAAGAAGACAGCGAGACAAATGGAATTTGGGCCTACTGACCTTTTTGTGGGTTTATCCTTCTGCGATGTATAAGGATTGCTCAGGCTGTCGCACTGAGCATCCACATTTTATTTCCGAAATATTTTTCCTTTTTTGATATTAACCTTTAAAACATGTTTCATGGAAATGATCTTCAGATATTGTCTCCTATCAGAGGACTATCTTGAATAGTTTTGAATGTAAATTTTTTTTTTATTTTAAAGTTTATTTTTTGACTGCTACAGTATGTACATGATATCAAACTTTGAGGCCACGCGTATCAAATCCTAGAGCCATGAGTTTCAGTGTGACCTCAAAAATAATCTGGCACATGCTAACTGTGGTTTAAACTGATGCTGTATGATGTTGCACTATACATATCCTAATACTGCTTCGACTGTATAGCAGATAATCAAATATTCATATTAGCTAATGACCTGTCTGTAAGGGCTGCTGGTGTTTTTACTGGAGCTCCAGCATGATGTGATTCAAGTGCCAAGTTATCTGACGTTAATGGCGATAATGTGCGTATGCTGCTGGGAAACTGCTGATGACTGATTGATGGGTATTGTAGGCCTTGAGTCCACACGGTTATCAAATAGCATAAAAGAAAATTTGATTATCTCCAGTCACCCTTGGCAAGTTTTTAATATTCATGTTCTGTTAGATCATAATTGCTTTCTAAATAACTGTCAAGTTAACAGATGAACCGATGAGTGATTCAGCTACGTACAGATACATATACAATATTTCTACATATACACTTACACATTATCAGAGTTACACATAGAAACAGACTAAACTGAGTTTTTGCTGATTATTCTTACATTTGCACCAAGAGTTATTAGAAAGCCTAAACAGATGTGTTTGATCATTTCAGGCATATTTAATTTAATACAGAGGATTTTAACCTATGATCAGTGGGAGTGTGTCCTGCTGATAATTCAAGAAAAGGATCTTTTGTGTTTCAATTTATCTTTCTTGTGCTGCTGGATAAATTTCCACTTTAATGAAACCCTAGTCAAGATGTATAGTTGTTGGGTAAATGTTCTTGTTTAGGTCCTGGCTGTGTTTTTTTCTGCCCTGATCTAAATTAGTGAAATTATCTGATTAAAGTATTTTGACTGGTTGAACATACCTGCTGATTTTTCGTTTGTACCGACTTTTCAGCTGCCTTTATTTTTAACTTGTGTTGATTTGGAAGCATTCCCCAACTCTCCCCTGATAGCAGAGCTTAGTGGGATGAATGTGTCTGGGAATTTATCTGGGTCAACACTTTAGCCAGGTAAAATGGGATTCTTCATTAACCTGGAAACCCATATATGTCATCTTTTGTTAACCAAACAAACCATCTTACTTTGGGAGAACGTCTCTTTTCATGTGGATTTATCTTAGTCAGGTTGCATGGTTACATGGTTGCAAGTTGCATTGTTACATGAAAATATTCCTGGTTAAATTCATAAAGTTCATTGAATAGAACTAAACTTCCACAGTATTGATGTTATTTATATGGGGGCCTGTATTGTTATTTTTGGCATAGGTTTGGTCTAAAATTATTGATCTATGTGGCCACACATCCTATCGTCATAATGATAATATTGTATTTTAGACAAATTTATTTCTCACCAGTGGGGAAACTGAACATCTGGAGCTTCTGAGCATGCACTTCAGACCTGATAAATTGACGAAACAGGGTTCTTCAATATCGTAAACCGACATCCGTCAGACTAATGACTGTATCTCCTCACCAATTTGTCAGACTGTTCCTCAGATGCCATTGTGTGTGCTTCCTGTCCTGAAATGTATTTATGTCAATTAAAGTTCCCAGGTCAGTAAGAGGCATCTGGAAGCATGACGTGGCATTGTCCTGAGTTCAATAGCAGTGTTACTGAAGCTCTTGGATGAATAACTGAAATGTCCTATATTGACAGAAAAATAGCTTTTGGCAGGAGTTGCTGATTTTATTGAATTTTGAAGTCTTTTGTCAGAAAACAGGGTTATTGTACTTAAAAAATTCAATTGGAGTCTACCATATTGTGTCCCCTTGTCCTTCTAAGCATTTCAGTTTTGTCTCAGCCCCAAACATAAATGATTGCATGTAGTGCTCTCATCAACTCTCAAGCCCCTAGATTTCTGATTGTGTCAAGTGAACTACAAAAGACACGTGATTGCTAAGGGCGGGGAAGGTTGATGGTTCATTAGATGAACATGCAGCTAATTCTGCAACAAAAAATCTAAATAGACAGTTTGATGAGTTATTAATGCCATTACAGCTAAGAGGGAACCTTCACAAAACTTTACCTAATGTTATGTGAAGGTCTTCTCAAAATTTGCAGAGAATGTTAATGAGATGTTACTTCTATGTTTTGCAAATTAACAAAGGTTCTGTCAATGTCATCAAAGCTCACACAAAATTAGCACCTGAACATCCTTTGAATGCAATTAATGTTGAAAAACATTGTTTTATAATATATTATTTTATAAAAGTGCTATAAATGTATACTACGAACACACTGTCCAACTTTGAACCCATGACCCTTAAGATGTAAAGTGTTAGTGTTACCTGCTGCTCTCCCATACAATTCATTTGTTTTGATATTTTCATTCTTAGTTGTAGTAGTAGTTGTGGGGTAATGTTCTGGGAACATCAGGAAAACTGGACACTTTGAACATTTCCATTCATTAATCGTAATGTTCAGTAAACATCCCTAAAAGGAGAAATTGTTAGCAGGGATCTGTTACTTTTTCATCTGATACATAGTTTGTTTATGGTCTGTTTTAAGGCTTTTAGATATTTTCAACATTTTACCCAGACCTCTGCTTCAAAACAAGACATTTCATTTTTTAAAGCTACCTGTTTCCATTCCACTGTTGATGAGACAAACATATGAGGCCAGGTGAACTTAGACTTCCAGGGTGAGGGATGAGTCACCCTCTTCCCTGGAACAATGACAAATCTTCCTCAAACAAAAGATCACATCAAGGAAGGCAGTGAACCTTGAAACATGGGATTTAAGGGAGGGGAGGGCAGGAAAACACTCTGGTTTTTAAGGTAGGAAGGGTACAGATCAAGCCTGTGTGTCTGCAGTGTGGAGCTTATGGACACTCGCCTACTGCACTGACAAATCAGTGGCCCCAGTGATCACATTCCTATGTTCCTCAGCACTCTGATTCTTTCTTGAGTTCTATATTAATATTAACTAATAGTCTGTATATTAATAAAAAATGTCTAAGCAAAATTGGTAATAGATCAAGGTATTTTAGTACAGTTATAATGGAAGACACATACTTGATTTTTGCTTTATCATATGAAGAATTAGAATTTGTTACATATATTTCAAAATGACATATTTTACAGTACTGATTTAGTATATACAGAAAGCCTGTCACATGACGAGGGATGAAGGACTCGGAAGCAGGCGTGGAAGCAAAACAAAAGGGAGCTTTATTTGAACTCAAGGAGCGAATACAGGAAATAAGTGAAATGGAAAAGGATCCAGACAGGGAATTCAGGAACAAGGAAAAGTACGGGCAACACAAAGGTTTGACGTCAGTGACTGGACTGGGGAACACAGGACTGAGAAACATGAAGGAGCAGAGAAGAGGCAGCTGGGAGTGATTTGCATGTGGGTTATGAACAGGAGGTAAGACAGTTAGAGCCACGCTAGGTAGGAAACAGGAGGGTCAGATGGGCTGGGTGTGACAACCACCGCGGATAGTACGCCCCCATCTCCCCCTCTGAGAGACGGAGAGTCAGCTCCACCCTTGAACCAAAGCCAATACCAGTGACTGCCCAGGTACCAGGGACCAGAGCGGCCCAAACCTCGGATGGAGGCAGGGGCCCACAGAGTGGGACTCAAGGCCAAGTCCAGGGGAGGTCCACTCTAAGTCTTCTAGAGTGGTATCCTCCGGTTCCATTGCCTCTGGGCTGGTGATGGCAAGGGAGTTGGATGTTGGGCTGGCGGCAATGACAGGAGACAACAAAGGACAACAGGGCACTGGTGGGATTTCAGGGGACGACGAGATGGGTAATGAGGTGCAGCAGGGACACCTGGAAGTGAACAGGGTGTAGCCCAGACAAGTGGAGGTCATCAAGGTGCAGCTAGCAGACCTGGAGGTGAGCAGGGTGAAGCTGAGTTACCTGAAGATGAGCAGAGCGAAGGGGCCCCCTTTGGGCTGGGAGCTGGGGACACGGGCTGAGCAGTCCTCTCTGGGCCGGAAGGATGGAGCATGGGCTGAGCGGGCTTCACTGGAACGGGCTCTGGGGGTGTGGCAGAGGCGAAGACAGGCTCTGAAGGTACAACAGAGCCAGAGACGGACTCTGAAGATGAGGCAGAGTCGGAAAAAGCGGCGGCTGGGTAGTTTGTTGAGTCCAGTCATTCGGTCACACGAAAAGGGAGGGATGAAGGACTCAGAAGTAGGCATGGAAGCCATATAAAGGGGGTTATATTTGAACTCAAGGAGTAAATACAGGAAATAAATGGGATTGTGAGGGATCCAGATAAGGAAGATGGGAATAAGGGAGGGTCGGGTAACACACAGGTTTGTAGTCAATGACTGGACTGGGGAACACAGGACTGGGAAGCACTGAAATACATGACTAATGAGGGAGCAAACAAGTGGCGGTTGGGAGTGATTGACACATGCTCCCGTATGCTTTAAATTATATCTAGATAACTTACCTAAAAGTAAAGGCAATGAAAATTGTTGTTAAACTGTATTGTTCAGGGAATAATGACAATACTGTATATTCAGTACAGATATAACCGTCGTAGTGCATATAAATTCAACATAAATCCAAATATAAACTCAAATAAATTCAGTCACACACACACACTGTGTTAACACTCACCAACACCGAAAACTACACATCAATTTATTCACATGCATTCAGTGTAGTACTTGGCACGTGACACATTACTGCCCTCTCACAGGAAGCTTCACCACTGCCCTCGCACAGCAAGCTTCACCACTACCCTCTCACAACCAGCTTCACCACTGCACTGTCACAGCGAGCTTCACCATTGCCCTCTAACAGCAAAGATTCACCACTGCCCTCTCACAGCAAGCTTCACTGCTGCCCTCTCACAGCAAGCTTCACCACTGCCCTCTCACAGCAAGCTTCACCACTGCCCTCTTACAGCAAGCTTCACTGCTGCCCTCTTACAGCAAGCTTCACCGCTGCCCTCTCACAGCAAGCTTCACTGCTGCCCTCTTACAGCAAGCTTCACTGCTGCCCTCTCACAGCAAGCTTCACCACTGCCCTCTTACAGCAAGCTTCACCATTGCCCTCTCACAGCAAGCTTCACTGCTGCCCTCTTACAGCAAGCTTCACCACTGCCCTCTTACAGCAAGCTTCACCATTGCCCTCTCACAGCAAGCTTCACTGCTGCCCTCTTACAGCAAGCTTCACTGCTGCCCTCTCACAGCAAGCTTCACCACTGCCCTCTCACAGCAAGCTTCACTGCTGCCCTCTTACAGCAAGCTTCACTGCTGCCCTCTCACAGCAAGCTTCACCACTGCCCTCTCACAGCAAGCTTCACTGCTGCCCTCTTACAGCAAGCTTCACTGCTGCCCTCTCACAGCAAGCTTCACCACTGCCCTCTCACAGCAAGCTTCACTGCTGCCCTCTTACAGCAAGCTTCACTGCTGCCCTCTCACAGCAAGCTTCACCACTGCCCTCTCACAGCAAGCTTCACTGCTGCCCTCTTACAGCAAGCTTCACCGCTGCCCTCTCACAGCAAGCTTCACCACTGCCCTCTCACAGCAAGCTTCACCACTGCCCTCTTACAGCAAGTTTCATTAATGCCCTCTCACAACAAACTTCACTACTGCCCTCTCACAGATTCACCACTGCACTGTTACAGTGAGCTTCACCATTGCCCTCACACACCAAAGCTTCTTCACTGCCCCCTCATAGCAAAGCTTCACCACCACCCCCCACCCTAACACCATCACATATCTCTTCTTAATGACACCACAGAGAGCACAATTACTTCTAGGATCATGAGGAACATGTATAGTGTAGCAGAAATTGGTTCTGGAATAATGGGAATTTATTTCAAGGGAAGCAAAGTGATACACAAGATCTAATAACAAACAACTTCAATGGAAAGGAGGTCCAAGCTCTAATTTATACAAAGAGACTAGATGCTCTCCTCTCCATAAACATTCCAGTCATTGCACTTGTTCGTTGTTCGTTCTTACAGGAACATGGGTAATTTTAACCATTTCTATGGACATTCCTTGTATAGAAACACAGATTCCCAATGTATTTATTACCCTAACTACCTTACAACTCTTGAAGGTCAGTTCCTAAAACTTCTTCCACCTATAGCACCATCCAATCAAAGTGAATTCAGTTGGCTGAGTTGGCACCCCTTCAGTAGACAGTACCCAAGGGCCTGGCTACCATGCTTCCAGATTGCCCTGGAGGACAAAATATTAAAGAAAAGTCAATTACTTGTACACTTCAATAGTTTTAAGTATTCAGCAGTAAGTAAATAATACACTTACAGTATGAGAAAGATCTGTAAATTTTATTTAAGCAATTATCTAATCAGCAAAACATGTGACAGCAGCATAAAATCATGTAGATGCGGGTTAGGAGCTTCAGTTATTGTTCACATCAAACACCAGAATGGGGAAGAAAAGTTGATCTCAATAATTGTGACTATGGAGTGATTGTTGGTGCCAGATGGGCTGGTTTAAGTATGGATGTAATTCCTGTTCTCCTGGGATTTTCATGCACAACAGTCTCTAGAGTTTCCTCAGACAGGTGTGTAAAACAAAGAGAAACACAGTGAGTGGCAGTTTTGCTGACAGAAATGTCTTGCTGCTGAGGGAGGAGAGAGAAGAATGGTCTGAGTTGACAGGAAGGCTACGGTAAACGAGATAAGCACTCTGTACAACTGTGGAGAGCAAAAGAGCATCTCAGAATGCACAACACTTCGACCCTTGAGGTAGATGGGCTACAACAGCAGAGGACTATGTTGGGTTCCACACCTTTCAGCCAGAAACAGAAATCTGAGGCTGTAGTGGGCACATGCTCACCAAGACTGGACAGCTGAACATATCCTGGTTTCATGTATCTTGATTTCTGCTGAGGCACACAGATTGTAGGGTCAGAATTTGGAGTCAACAGCATGAATTTATGCACCCAACCTGCCTTGTATCATCAGCCAGGCAGGGGGTGGTATAATGGTGTGAGGATTGTGTTCTTGGCACACTTTGGGCCTATTTATACCATCCATCATTATTTGAATGCCACATGCTATTTGTCTTGAATAAGAGGTGATATACCTCATATCTCCAAAGGCATGCATTCAGGTGAATTGGCTAATCTGCCTATAGTGTGTTGTATATTACTGTGCAAAAGTCTTAGACGATCAATGAAAATGAGTTTTAAATTCATGTCAGTGTAAATGTGTGATATTACGTAAAAGATACAGTCAGCTTAGTCATTTCACCCCAGTATTTGCAGCAGACGTGCAATACAAATACATTTTTTTACTCGACCACTTGCACACCTTATTTGGCTAATCAATACCTCATTGAGTCATTTCACTAATTAAATGAATTAACTGAGCAGGTGGTGATTTAAGAAATCAATGAAATGGCTGGGGTGTCCCTGTGGAGAGTTTCATCTAGTCAGCCCACAAGATATCAGTAACTTTTTGGAGAACAGAAGAAATGCTTGTTACATTTTATTATGTTACTGTTAATTTGCAAATTTTGTAATGCTAAACTATTCTTATTTTTTTCTGAGCAAATTTATACTAACTACTGCACAGATAAATAGCTTTAAACATTTTCTTTGATTGCCTAAGAGTTTTTCAGTTTTTTGCAAAGTACTGTATGTACGTGTGTACACCCTGTAATGGACTGGCTTCCTGTACAGGATGTACTACGGCCTTGTGCCCTGGGCTGCCTGGAATAAGTTATCATGTACTGCTCTTTTTTACTTGTTGTTGTACAATTTATGCATTCATCATTTTTCTTTTTTTCATGAACTATTAAGATGACAGATGAAATGGATGCATCGTGCCATATTTGAACTCAGCTAGCTATTTTCAGCACATTTACTATATGAGACTGAGAGTGAATTCAGTACAAGTAGTTTATAATCTAATATAGAAACATAATAACTGAGTAAAAGTAAAAAAGCTATAAGCATTTAATATTTATTCTTGATATGCTATGCCACTAATGTGATATCATACTCTTAATTAATTACATAAACATATGCAGTGGGCACCAGGTCCTTCTGGTTCAAAACATGCAGGTATAACATTGTTGTTGATACAAGTGAACTTTTTGGCTTTTACAGAGAGGGTTTTTAGAGACTCCACACTCAAGGTTGAGTAACCATAAGCTAGGATAATTTGCCTATAAGGCAAGAGAAAGGTTGCAATTATAAATTCACACACACACCTGTGATATTAGCCCAAGAGGCACTCCCTAACCCACCACCTCATATTAGTGAGCAACAGTTTATCACAAAAGTGAAAGTCGGATTCAGATTAAGAATAATAGTTAATCTCTCCAGTGTGCCCTTGGTCTGCCCCGGGGGCTCCTCCCTGCTGGACATGCCCGAAACACCTCCCCAGGGAGCCGCCCAGGAGGCATCCTAGATAGATGGCCAAACCACCTCAGCTGGCTCCTTTCGATGCGGAGGAGCAGCGGCTGTACTTTGAGTCCCTCCCGAATGTCTGAGCTCCTCACCCTGTCTCTAAGGCTGAGCCCAGCCTCCCTGCGGAGGAGACTCATTTTGGCCACTTGCATGCATCTCATTCTTTCAGTCACTACCCAGAGCTCATGACCATAGGTGAGGGTAGGAACGTAGAAACTGAAAGCTTTGCCTTCCATCTCAGCTCCCTCTTCGCCACAACAGAATGGTAAAGCGTTTGCATTACTGCCGACGCTGCACCGATCTATCTGTCCATCTCCTGCTCCCTTCTTCCCTCACTCATGAAGAAGACCCCGAGGTACTTAAACTCCTCTGCTCGGGGCAACAACTCATCCCCCAACCAAACCAACCCGGGCAATCCACTCTTTTCTGGTCAAGAACCTCAAGGAAAGCGTATCAGTGGGATTCAAGAGATCCTTGAAGTCTTTCCACAGCCCAACTACAGTATATCCTCAGTTGAGGTCAACATTTCTCCATCCCTGCAGGAAACAGTCCTGTATCCCCCTCTGAGTTGCATGATGGTTTGCCAGGACCCTTTCATAGCCGACTGAAAGTCCTTCCCCATAGCCTCACCAAATGCCTCCCACACCTGAGTTTTTGTTTCAGCAACTCCCAAAGCTGCTTTCCGCTTGGCCTGCCAGTACCTGTCAGTTGGTTCAGGAGTCCCACAAGCTAACCGAGCTCGGAAGGCTTCCTTCTTCAGCCTGAGAGCTCCCTTTACCGATGCTGACCACCATTGGGTTTGGGGAATACCACGCGACAGGCACCAACAGCCTTATGGCCAGAGCTCCACCATGCTGCCTCAGCAATGGAGTCCCAGAATATGGCCCATTCAGGCTCAGTGTCCCCTGATTCCCTCGGTAGAGAAGAGAAGTTCTGCCGGAGGTGTGAGTTGAAGATCTTCCAGACAGGGGCCTCCCAGACACTGCCAGCACACCCACAATACACGTTTGGCTCTACCAGGTCTATCCAGCATCTTCCCCTGCCATATGATCCAACTCACCACCAGGTGATGATCAGTTGATAGCTCAGCTCCTCTCTTCACCCGAGTATCCAAAACATGTTGACGCAGATACGATGATACAATAACAAAATCAATCATTGAAATGTGGCCTAGGGTGCTCTGGTGCCACGTGCACTTATGAACTCCCTTATGTTTGAATATGGTGTTCGTTATGGACAAACTGTGTTTAGCACAGAAGTCCAATAACGGATCACCGCTTGGATTCCAATTGGGCAGGCCATTCCTCCCAATCACACCCTTCCAGGTTCCATTGCCATTACCCATGTGGCCCCAGCAGAACAATGGAGTCCCCAGAAGGGGCACCTTCCAGGACCCCCTCCAAGGTCTCCATGAAGGCCAGATACTCCAGACTGGTGTTCGGCACATACGCACATATAACAGTCAGAGCTCTCCCCCTAACTCAAAGTTGAAGGAAGGCAACCCTTCAAGGGAGGAACTGGGGGGCTATAAGCAGACCCACCCCTGCCCAGCACCTCTCCCCATGGGTAACTCCAGAGTGGAATAGAGTACAGCCCCGCTCAGGAGTTTGGTTCTACAGTCCGAGTCATGTGTTGAGGTAAGCCTGACTATATCTAGATGGTATCTCTCTACCTCTCACACCAGCTCCAGCGCCTCTCCCACCAGAGAGGTTACGTTCCATTTACTGAGAGCCAGTTTTGGCTGCCGACGATCGATCCTTCGAGGCCCCTGCCTTCAACTGCCACCTGATCTACACTGCACCCGACCCCCACAGTTACCCCTGCAGGTGGCGACCCCACAGGGGGGCAAACCCATGTTAGCCCTTTGGGCTTTACCCGGCTAGGCCCCATAGGTGGAGGCACAACCTCCGGGTGCTTGCCTTCGAACTGAGGCCTGGCTTCAGGGTCTCCCGAATCTGATTGGGTTAACATATTCCTTGCTATTATTTCTCATGAGGGCGGATATGAATCGTACTTAGTTTGGCCATTCACCTAGGACCAATTTGCCTTGGGAGACCCTAACAGGGGCAATTGCCCCAAACAACATCGCTCCTAAAATCATAGAGGCATGCAAACCCCTCCAGCACGTTAAGGTGCCAATTCATCGTAGGTCTGATCAATTATAAATCGTCAAATCAAAATTGATTAATCGGCAGGATTACTTTTATCTATATTAAAGGGGCACTATTTTAAAAATCTAAAAGGAGATATACCTCATCAAGGTTAATATTTAAATAAAGCCTCACTGATATCCATCTACAGAATAATATGGAGGTCAGGAGGATCACAGTTATCTTCTGTGGTGTCTGGGAGCACATAACAGATCTGATAACAGATCTGCTCTTTTGGAAAGTTACCCTGTATGGCAGATTTCCCCAATTTCAATCCAGAAAGGCCAGAACCCAATATAGTTTGCAGATTACCCTGCTCAAACATACCTTCTAAACCTGGTAACTGCCTTATTAAGATGTGTTTGAGCAGGGAAATCTGCAAACTGTGTTGAATTCTGGCCCCCCAGGACTGGAATTGGTTTACCCTGATTTATTAGATGCAGGACATCGAGACTATGCTAAAAATATGAGGATGCTATTTTCTGAACATTTTAACATTTCGCACTAACTTGGCTTGGATATTTAACGGTTGGGCTGAATGTTTAATGCAAGTGACAGGTATGTGCTGTTTGAGCTGTTATGTAACACAGGACCTTCTATATCAGAATCAAATTGAATTGATCTCTTCTTTAATTTCCTATCCCATCCATGCACCTCTGAACAGACCTGTATACCAACAGGGCCCATGAATTTTCCTGTTGCACAGCAGAGTCTCTGCAAGTGTGTACGTGACTGTGGCATTAATGTGACATCCAGGTGGGGAAAGTGGAGGTTAGCTCAGCTTGTCCTTGCGATCTCTGTCTTCTGTCTTGAATAATTTCTCCAAATAAAAATGCACTCTTAACTTTGAGTGTGTATTTGTCCATCAGCATGAAATCATTTAAGCTCGGGTTCGGCATTAATCAATATCTAAGCATCCATGCATGCAAGTAATTTCTGGACAAATTCACAGGGCTTAAGAGAGAATCCCCTCCATTTAACACTCACTGTCTATCACCATGGTTACTCAAGCATTGGGCATCTCAAGATCAGAATGAGTAAATAAGTGGGATGTGCATAGAATCAAAACCGAAAGAGTCAAGTTCCACAAGACTCTAGAGGAAAGCCCTTATCCTTCATCATGTCACAAAAGTATGTCGCTGTGGACAGAAGCTGCTAATCTATAGAAAAAAAAATACAAATGTAAGCAGGTGGCCCATACGAATGTATCCTTGACTCAAAATATGTATACTGTCCCCATGAGCTTTCATCACTGGGTGAGGATTCGCTAAGCCTCTATGCCTGTGTTTGGAAGATCGCTGGTTCATGGACATGAATAGTAACATGTCCATGGGTCCTTGAGCTAGACACCTGTGTATGTGTCTGGGTTGTCTCATCTAAGTTGTGAGAGGATCAAGGATCAGGAAATACCAAACAAAGCAGTCCATAAGGAATGGATACCATTGACAAAAGACATTTAGGGTACCCCACTACAAAGTTAAACAAAATTAAAGCAAGATCCACAAAGGGCGGACTGATTTATTGCATATTAAATGACCTCTATGTTTGGCCATAGGTCATAAGAATATTATGCCATTAATTCATTTTAAAAATGGAAAACGCTATGACCAGATTTCTTCATTCATATAGGACCCTTTATATCCTTCCGAGCAATGTGCAGATATGTTTCTGGAGGAGCCAATAACATAATACAGTTATTTATTGCAATATATAAAAGGAATTGCAGGTCTGTGCATTACAAATTGAATTCCACTTTTCAGGTAGTAGCTCCCAGAAAAAGATTGATCTGAATTTTCTTATCTCTGTCATTCTGCCAGATTGTGTACATATCTCCTTTTACGCCAGAATGGTGAGCGATTTAAGAATTTGCACTGAACTCCCAGAAACAGCAGCTTTGATTGTTCCTAGTTTTAACTAAGAAGCACCTGAGGATGAATTTACCGACTTTTTTGGTCACAGGCTAACAGGACGACTGGGACAGTTGATTAAAATTCTGCAGAGATCCAACAGAAGCCCTGCCAGTCACTACAGGAGAGTAATTGGATGGCCATGTTTTATTTAAATATCTGTCCTGTGTTACTCAGTCTTTGTGTCTATTAGGAAGGCGGGGAAAGTACAAGGTTACAGAGATGTTAGGCTTCTTGCCACAGCTCTGAGCTCGTTTGTGATGTCACCTGCTTCAGGGGGTGGTGCAAAATTTTCTCAGGATTGCAACTTTTTTTTGCAGATATATTTGGAAAACAGTGACCCCCCCCCCCCCCCCCCCCAAGGTAAGATTGCAGGGGAAGGTTTTGTCCCTGGTCAAAGCAGTCCAGGCTGCTCTGTGCTACTAAAACAGAATAAGCACCTTGAGGCGATAGCACAGATTTTATCACTGCGGGTCAGGTCTCAGACATAGGCAAAGTGCTTGAAGTGCAATTAATCAGATCTTAGAGAAGGAATGGGAATATCATAAGAGAAATGTGTCAGCGAGTTATTTTTTGCAGCGTTCATTTGGCATAATGGTGTCTTTGGTCCTCTGAAGACACATAGTACAAACATTGAAATCATTCTGAATAATTCCCCCTATGGACTTCAGGGTAAAGGGGACGCTGCCAGTGGAAGCCGCTCTTGTCTTGGTCTGTAGGACATATTAGCATTAGTGAGCAGGTTGATCCTCTCTGAATTCTTCTAGTCTGGCTCGCAGTATTTCTAGCAGCCTCAGGTAATTTCTTTGGAGATACTTATTATACTACAAAGGGCATAATCACTATTCAGTCCTACTCTTAACAATCATACATAAAAAATACTCTTCTGAGAGGAGCTTACTGAATTGCAATTTCAGAACTATGATTGGAATATCTGTTATACGGTGTGTTGATTCAAGCTACATCTATTGAAAAGTGTGTCTCGCTCTGTCGAGATTCACGGTCCGCCTTCTTATTTTATACCTTTCTGGTTTCTCTTTTCCCCCTTAGCATCATACCAGAAGCCATTTTTTTTTTATAAAAACCTGTGTCATTTTTCTTGCTGAGAAAAAGGAGCAGCTCTTTGACATATCTCCATTAACACAAGCTGCCTGGGATTCCGCCGCAGTTCTGCAACCATGGGTTGATAAGAAGAAACCAGTTCATACTAGCCTATTCTATAAAATATAATTCGCTTTACAATCTCTGGCCTGGTCAGTAATGAGTATGAGGCACAGAGGAGCTGCTGCAATATCTGCACCAAGCTACCAGCTTTCATCCAAAATCCGTTTTTTTTTTTACACTATTCAGAAAAAAGGCTTTTTAAAAAAATCATAAGGAATACTGAATGCTGGTGAATGCGCAACAGTGTTCAAAGCAACTGTCCCTCGAATAAGATTATCCTAATATACCTTATAGCTTATAAATTGGAAGACAGCATTAAAACAGCACAGCTGAATGACGCCGGAGGACATTTTTAACATTCCATCTCCGGCGATGCAAATCAGCAATTGAATCATCGTCCCCTTGCTCGTCCTGCACACCCTCTCCGGTTCAAACCAAAAAAAGAAAATAGTCTGCAGCTTCTGTCAGCTTGACATCAAATCTAGCACTTCAATGAATCCTCACTGTACAAAAAGCTCCTTCCCCTATAAAAAGGTATTGATTTTCTAGGAGTCTATATCTAGGATGCTGAAGGGCAGTGTAAATTACTCCCAGGACACCTTTGTAGGGCATAAGCCTCTTAGCCTCCACTGGCACAATATGCTCCTTGAACCTTCATGCAGTCTTTGAGGGGACAAAGGTTACTAACGTGGACTATATCAAAACATACATTGGAAAAGACAATCTGAATACTGACATGAAGCAAATTATCAGAATTGTTCATAAATGAGCGAAAGACATTAGCGTCTAGAACTCTAATATCTATGTTTTTTTGTGATTGGTTCTATATGTGATCCAGATTGGGCTTCTTATTTACAGAGTACCTTGATTATGTTATTTTTCACATCCTGAGCACAGAGAAGGTGGTATCGTGTGGATTAATAACAGCGGTTTGTGTAGGCAGATATTTTTTAAAACAGCTTTCCGCTGTACCACATGAGCAGTGTGCCTCTTTGGTTTTCAGCCTGCACACTCTGAGTTCCAGTTCCCCTAGTGGCTGCAGGTACATCGCAACCTACTGCCTGCAGGAACAGGTAGTCAGGAGAAATGGAATACCTGGAGATCTGCCTTCCTGTGAAATATGTGCAATCAGAACTGCCGCAGACAAATGTCTGCAACGACCATGGGTCCTAAATGCACGTGGTTTACAGAGCTAGACTGTTCCATGCTGCTCACCAAATGCGGCGCACAAACAGCTCATCCTCGTCCAAGTGCTTACATTATTTGGCTGCAGCCGTCCATGCATCTCCTGTGATGATATCTCCGCGGTATTTACAGAGATTCTAAGCACAATTGTTACGCTTATAGCAAGATTATCACAAAAACTACTGAGAGATAAACTGGTTTAAATGAAAAACATCAGAAAATTAACTACTACGACCATATTCGTTCAGACGTTTTGAGTCTTTTAAGTTGAACAAACATTTCTTGTCATTGTAAAGTGAACAAGGAGCATGTGTCCATAGTACCAGTATCACTAGTTTTATAACGTAAAATGCATAACAAACTTGGATGAAGGAATCTTACCAGCAGATGAGTGATCATAGTAATGTTGTTGGTCCAGTTTAACCACCTTCACAGTGATTTAGATTATCACCCATGGCTGTCTGTCACAGTTATCACAGCATTCAAAGGGTCATCAAGTAGCCGACCTGAAAGTCTTTTGTTTAGGCCCAGCTGTATTAATCAAGGCACTTAATCTGAATCACTGTTGTAGGGTAACCAATTGTATAAAGGTAACAGCTGAAGGTGACCTTGTTCAATAGTTTCAGTTTTGCAACTAAATGTAAATGCTAATCTCTTATTCAATACCTCTTAAAGTAGACCTCTTCTAGTCCATGATTTTAAGAGGGCTTACAGTTCACAGATTTAATAGTTGCTCTCACTGAAAGTAATACCCTTTGTTGCCTCTGGCATAGCTTGGCGACGGGCATAGTGTGAGGAGGCAGATTAAAGCAGACGTGTTTAACTTCCTCACCTCCACGCATATCCCCTGTGTACCCAGCTAAGCAACCATTTAATTTCTTTCTCATTCTTTGCCCTTATAAGATTCAGTTTAAGGTTTAGAGAGATTTTATTTTTAGGAAATCTATTCGCAACACTAGAAAACAAAAATAGGCTGGGATTAATCTGAGTAATTTTTAAATGATTCCATATGCCATATTTAGAAATTAAGCTGTAATTTTCTGTTATTAACTTTTTAGAATATTATAATTTATCTTGAACACATGACCTGGTCTTTTGGATCGTCTCACACATTGGTACATGTATGAAACAGATACATTTCGCTGTTTTCAGTGAATCGTAGGGGGAGGCCTGTATTTTCCTCACACTTTACAGAATGCCCTTGACTTTCCCCAACTATGACGCAACAAAGGAATCAGGGCTGGCGCAGACCAGAGAGATCATTCAGTGAGTGCAGTCAGGGGTTCTGGACTTCAGAGAACAGTGAGAATCCTTTAAGCAAAGACACAGCGCCACCTAATGGACAACATTGGACATGCAAGCCTAACAACACACTGATCACCACCAATGAGAATTAAAAAATCTGATCATCCGAGCATATCATTTTATGGAAAAACAATGATATCACATTGAGTTCACAGTGCCAGTGAATTCTTTGGTTCCTGTAGATTACATCAATTCCCCAGAACATTAGCTTTCGTGATGGCATGTTCTGCTGAATTTAAATCTGTTTTTGTTTTCATTCCTGTCTTCAGCTCACATGGTCAGTGCTTTGTGCTGCTGTGTCATTTTAGTGGTATTCCTGGGCTGTTCTAATACTGTGATTAAAATAAACATCTGTAGAATACCCAACCAGGCTGGCTTCTAATCGGGCCCAATGATGCTACCATACCTTTCCCAGAGCTGCAGTGTGTTGTCTCCTGTTTTATACTCTCACTTACTAATCAGACATTGGACAACTGCATTGAAACTGAAAAATGTATTAGAATACATTAAGATAGGAATACAGAAGGATACTGTATGAGTACCACAACACTTTTTAAATGGATTTTTGTTTAATGCTCTGCAGTGTAAACACTCAGATTCAGAATAGTGTGTTGGTTGTGATTGTCAACTCCAGCACTCCAAATTCCAAGTGCAAAAAATATAAATACAATAAATATGACAACAAACGATCAAAAGAACAATATAATTCAGATAATCAGTGACAGAAATATCATTCATATGCCAATAGAAAAAAAACTGCAGGCACAATATTTGAACTTGAAATGTGTGCTTGAATCCAGCAGAATGTATTCCAATTCCAAATAAAAATAACAAAAGATAGATAATGAACTAGAGACAACATTATATTGTGATTCACTATGGAACATTGCAGCCCAGCAGTAAACAAAAGGGATGGGATCGTTTTCAATATGGAAGCTCCGGTGGGTTGGTTCTTAAGTGGCTTATCAACATTTTATTTTTACATTACTCAGGGAGCACTTAAGTTGAATGGCATAACCCAAGCAAATGTTGGGGTTGACCAGATGGGGGGGGGGGGGTGGTGTAAATGGAGCATGAGCTGATATCCCATCACACTCAAGGACCCAGATGTCAAGCACTTTCAAACTAGATCAATCTAGACCTGGGGCAGAGCAGGGCTGGGTCTGCCGATGTTCATCAGAGATGCCCAGAAGCTCGCTTGGTAACCTTGGGGTATGGCTAGCTAGCATTTACAGATATTCCAGGAGACAGCTCTGCCATGCATTCCCACCAGCCCTAAGTAGTTTGTAGACATCGTCCATAACTTATTCATTTTTATCCTTTGGCTGGGCGACATTAGGGAGAGAAGGGCACGAATGTACTGAGCTCAGTCATGTGGATGAGGTTCTGACATCCCCAGTGTGTGCTTCTGAGGAGTGATTCCAGTCCTGAAACTGCCTTTTTCTGCAGTTAGCAATGATGTGTTTTCAATCATTTTGTTTTTAATGGCTAGAGAGACGACGTTGAAACTTGTGTCACCATACTGGTCCTAAAAATGGCCCTAAAATAATGAATAATGATTCATTCATCTTCCAAATGTGTATTCCATACAGGGTCATTTCTTTGATAATGTGAAGCAGCTTCTTTGGTTCTGTTTTAGTGGAATGAAAGGTATTTCTAGTAACAGCTAAGATGATGGTTCTAATGGAATCATCTCTGAAAATAATAGCTACAGCAGCTGAGAAAGGGATCAGGGGTGTGAGTCCGTCTGGGCTTCCAGAGAAAAGAAGATCTCCCATCAAAAGGAAATTCCCTTTATTTATCTGACACTCTTGTGCCGAGCAGTGTTGGGAGTAACGGCGTTTAAGTATAATGGCGTTACTAACGGCGTTATTTTTTCAGTAACGGAGTAATCTAATTAATTATTTTTCCCATACTTGCAACGCCGTTATCGTTACTGAGAATGTTAAGTAGCGCGTTACTAAAATTTGGTTGAATGACGCGTGAGATGTCAAGCTTTGGTTTTATCAGCTGCCTGACGAGAGATAATGATGACGCCGCTGCAAATGCGATGATGATTGGCTGGGTGGGCGGATGCCATGCTCCTGGTGTCTCACTGCACGCTCACTGACACTCCGACTTCCACTACCTCTGAACACACTGGACAGCGACAATGGCGACGAGCCAGGGAAATTCAAAGGTAGCGTTCCCGAACTGGAAGTACCGGCACTACTTCTCCCTCGTCGAAATTAAAGGCAATAATGTATATGTATCATGCACGCTATGCCCAGGAAAAAAGATATTATCCACGTCTACCTCAAGCAACTCTAACCTTATGAAGCACCTTACATCTACACATGCTAACACGAAACTTGTTGCTGCTGCTAACCAGACCCCAAGCTCAAATGCAGCTAGCGTGAGCTCCAGCGAAGGAGACGGAGACACTCCGTTAAAACAAGCATCGCTCGATTTTTCGGGTCTTAAATGCAAAGTGTGTTAACATTATTTATTTTCAATATTTAATTTGGTTACTTTTCGGAATATTTAAGAGTAGGATAGTGTTCCGTTTATTGTGCAGTAGGCCTAATATACAGTTACAGAGTAACTGCAGTACTTAAAGGCTAGATTTTCCTTTGTTTCTTTTTACCCAAGTTTACATTTGTGTGTCTTAATTTTGCACTTGAATTTTATTTTCAATTTTTATTTTTTATATGTTTTTTATTTCTAGGCATATCATATGGCAGGCTGCAAGCTAAGTTCAAATAAATACCAAATGTTCTAAAATACTGTTTTTATTCTTCAATCAGTTATTGTAAACATCTTTGACGTTAAAGATGTTATAGAACATAATAGCGCTGTAGAACATAAAAAATAATGTCAGTTATGTTGCTGAGTAACTAATTACTTTTACAGTGTGGTAACGGAGTTACTAACTCAATTACTTTTTGGCAGAAGTAATTTGTAACTGTAACTAATTACTTTTTTGAAGTAAGATGACAACACTGGTGCCGAGTGCAGTCCATTCTACACAGATTCATTCAGGGTATCTACTGGGGGTGTATACACTGTTTGTCTGAGCATTTTGGGGAACAAACGGCAACATTCCAGGGCTGTGAGAGGAACATACATTTATAGCTTCAGTAACGATGAGGGCAACGAGGACAGGAGAGCTGCTAATTACGGCATGCAAAGGAACGTGGCCTTAGAGTGACTTCAGACAGTAAATGTTGTATTTTCTCACCTCTGCATTCCACCTATATGATTCCCACAAGCTTTGGCTATACAAAAATCAACACAAAAAAAGCATAAGCAGAATGTCAAACATGACCACTGTTCAAATCCTTCATTTCATTATTCTCAAAAAAACTGGCATTATATACCAATGGACTCTCAGTGGAGAGAGAACCAGCTTTCCCAACCCCATCCAGCTGCCTCTGTAGTTACCAGCATCCTATCAGGTGGTGCAGCTCTGTAAACTCCGCCTCCTCCTGGTGCTGCTCCATAGCCAGTCACAAGAGAGCAAGTTATAGCCCCAACCGCTACACCAATCACTGTGTAAACTCATTTTTATGATAACTAATAAGAAGACTGAAGAATAAAGTAAAAGACACTGTAGTCACTCAGGCAACCAGTCAAGTATAGGTGAACGAGAATATTTTCACTGATTGGGAGATGACATTTGCAGGGGAGTGTTTTCAATTTTCCAGGTTTTATTAGGGTATATTAATGTGTTCTTCCAAGTCAGATTTAGAAAGGCCCCAAGTTATAGTCTGGCTTATTACCCATAAGCCATTTCACCCTGACCTCAGCCCCACCATGGGCCAAATCGAGCACTAGGCCAAAAGCTGCAATGTTCCTTTTATAAAAATATTTTCCTGTAGTTTCTGCCTGCCCCCTAGTTGTTTCCTATTTGCTCTCCCCATGTGTCCCACCATCTATATTTTTTCATGTTTGACTCCTTCCTATCTACAAGGAATTATACAACGGAGACAGTGTGAGATTAGAACAAAGAGTTAAATATTAAATATTAAAAGTTATTAAGAAAAGAAAAACTGAAGTTTGCCCTCTAACCATGCTGTCATGATTTCTGAAGCTAATCTGCAAGTCTCCTTTACACAACCTCCAATCTCAACTAATTACTGAGAAAAATTAACATTTTATAAAGAGGCCACTGAGTATTCTCCCCTCACTTCTAATATTCCTCCGTGGTGTTTCCATTTTTGGGTAAGAACGCAGACAGTACACTCAGAGTAACCCTTGAAATTATAATATAACCTTAACAATAATATTATTCAACGTCATTAAACCAACAGAGTTGCAGGAGTTTTCTGCTTGAGTGGCCGCAGCAGAGGTCGTTATCAATGGCCTTCGTTAGAGGAACAGAGTGGAACTCCTTGCTTTCAAATTAGCTGGAGGACCTGCTTGGTGTCAACAGGGGTACAGTGCTGGACGCTGTTCCAAATGTTCAATTTTAGTGACATCTTAATATTTTATTTTTTATTTTCTATATATACACACACACACACATTATATTTGTATTCATATCTTTATGAGGACTCTCCCTTCATTTCTATGGGCAAATCCCTAATCCCAAATATGACGACCTTAACCCCTACCCAGCCCTAACCTTGACCATAAGTAACAAAACAAAATCTTAGTCTCTTTTAGTTCTTTCTTTGCAGTCACAGATTTTTATAAAGCTGAGTTTCCCCTTATGGGGACTGAAAAGGTGGTTCCCACAAAGTCCACATAACAGGTGTTTATCACCTTATGGGGACATTTGGTCCCCACAATGTAATATATACATGACCCGCAGACATTCATACATACCACTCAGCCATAACATTAAAACCAATCAAAAATATAATATTGGGGTGGTATGGTGGTGCAGTGGTTAGCACTGTTGCCTCACACCTCTGGGACCCAGGACTGAGTCTCCGCCTGGGTTCCATGTGTGCGGAGTTTGCATGTTCTCCCTGTGTTGTCGTGGGGTCCCCCCCCCCCCACGGTCCAAAGACATGCTGAGGCTAATTGGAGAAACTAAATTGCCCATAGGAGTGCATGTGTGAGTGAATGGTGTGTGAGTGTGCCCTGTGATGGGCTGGCCCCTCATCCTGGGTTGTTCCCTGCTTCGTGTCTGTAGTTTTCGGGATAGGCTCTGGACCCCCCATGACCCAGAAGGATAAGCGGGTTGGAAAATGGATGGATGGAAAAAAATAATATTGTGTATGTCCCCCTCATGCTGCCAAAACAGCTCTGACTCTACAAGACCTCTGAAGGTGTCCTGTGGTATCTGGCACCAAGATGTTAGCATCAGATCGTTTAAGTCCTGTAAGTTGCGAGGTGGGGCCTCCAAGGGTCAGACTTTTTTTGTCCCACACTTCTCACAGGTGCTCGATCAGATTGAAACCTGGGAAATTTGGAGGTCAAGTCAGTACTTTGAACACCCTGTCATGTCTCTGAAACCATTCCTGACCAGTTTTTGCAGTGTGGGAGGGTGCATTATCCTGCTGAAAGGGGAATACCATTGCCATGAAGAGGTGTACTTGGTATGCAACAATGTTTATGCTGATGTGCCCATTTAAGCACTTTTGGCAGGGGACAGGGGTCAGGGGTCAGGGGTCAGTGGGCACTCTCACCAGTCTGTGACGACAAATGCAGCAAGCTGCAGTGCACTGTGTGTTCTGACAACTTTATATCATAGCCAGCATTAACTTCTTCTGCATTGGCTGTCGCCATTTCACCGGTTTGCCATCCTTGGACCTTTTTTGGTAGCGACGGGCTACTGAATACTGGGAATACCTCACAAGACCTGCAGATGCTCATCCAGCCATGAATAATTGAGCCTTTTCAACATCTCTCAGATCCTTATACTTGCCCATTTTTCCTGCTTCCATCACATCAACTTCAAGAACTGATTGTTCCCTTGCCTAATATGTAATGGCAGTCTTGACTATAATCAATGTACCTGTCACTGGTTTTAATGTTATGACATATCGGTCTCTATATCTGCTGCTGTTCTATTAGTCATAGCTAGTAGTTACTGAAATGGTTATGGGAAGGTTTTCTAAATAATGTGAGGAACCCCTGAATCTTTCCCATGCAGTTTGCATACTTCCTAGTCTTCCCACAATTCACAATTCAAAAACATACTATTCAAATAGTGTGTGAGTGTGGGGTGGGGGGTCATGTATATATTACATTGTGGGGACCAAATGTCCCCACAATGTGATAAAAACCTGTTATTTATTTTGGTGTTTTGTTCCCACAAGGGGAAACTCAATTTTTTATAAAGATCCGTGACTGCAGTCAAAGAACTAAAAATGCCAAAAGACTTCTGTTTGTTATTATGGTTAAGGTTAGGGCGGGGTAGGGGTTAAGGTTGTCATTGGTGGGATTAGGGTTTTCCCCATAGAAATGAATGGAGAGTTCTCACAAAGATATGAAGAGGAATATGTGTGTGACTGCATGCACATGTGTTCGTCTGTACTCCTAATAATAATGGCAATGTTATATGCTGTGGAAGCCAATACAACTGTCTTATAGATATATTAACATTTCTATTGGGCAGTGTTGGCCTAATGGTTAGGGAAGTGCACTTCAAACTGAAAGATTGCTGGTTAAAATTCCAAATGAGCAAGGTAGCGCCCCCCAGCGCTGCTCCCCAGGCACTGAATTATTCAAAAATTACTCAATATTATTACATACAGTACAGGGTCAAATGTACTGTATCTATCTTGGGAAGAAAACACTATCCCAATCCATAAAAACTATTTCACAATGCTGCAGCTAGAGGGCAGTATCTGATGCAAAATGTCATCATTAGCATGAAATTTGAAAAAAAAAATTGATAAAAGCGTCCTTGTTAAAGACTTAGACGCATGTTGAAAGTACAAAAGCAGAATTACATGCTGATAATCATATAATAGGTAGATACTGTAAATAAGTTGCACTGAGAGCAGTATGCATTCTTTACAAACCGTCATCTCTTGGGGGAAGGAGTGGTAAGTGTGAAGCTACAGCTCACAGCTGACCTTTGGCAGGAAGACAGTTCTGTTCATGGTGCCCTCCCTCATTAACGAGATCAATCCCATGATTCATTGCGTCCCAAGTTCGTTTAAGTTAGCAAGAACGCGCTTGCCAAGAACACAAGTATAATCTTTGCACTCTTGGTATTGAGGAACTCCCTATGCCTGCATCCTGAGCATCTCTTCTCCATCTTCCGATTGCTAATCCAGTTCAGGGTCATGTGGGGGTCTGGAGCCTGTCACAGGTAACATACCTTCCAATAGCAGGGGATGTAAATCACAAACACAGTCTTATACATTATGAGCAATTGCATGGCTTCACACTGTAGGAGGAAACCTACACAACACAAAGAGAACATGCAAACTTCAAACACACATAGCAAAGGTGGGATTTGCACCTTCAACCTGCAACCCACTGAGCCACCAGGACACCCTCCTTTGCACCCTCCAATCCAGAACAGACTTTGGCAGGTGAAACACCCAGGAAGATGACATACTGGGGTCGAGTTACGTCAATGTTACATTCCATTTACAGGTAAATGCAGTGTTCAATGGATTAAAGAGCAGTAGCCAACCTAAACTGTTCCTGTTAAATATCCAGAAATTAATTAAATAAGTTCAATTAAATTGCACCCTAAATGGTGGACAAACTCAAACTCACAGCGTTCATCTGAAACATTCTGAATGTTGCAGACAGTTCATTGTCACATTTGGTTGCTATAGAAACATCCCATGAGTTTAATTCCATTGAATTCCACTGAATTATGTACGGCTCACATCATCCGTGACATCAGATTGCCCTTTTTTTTGGCAAAGAACTTGAAATCATGTCCTGGACTTTGTACCTAGGATGGTAAACTTCATCTATTTTTATAAAAATTTTAAAAATAGATGAACAAATAGTGATATATGCCTGCAGACTTAAAAACCTTAGTGTAGGGGTGTGCAGCATTGTCACTTCAAATTAATTCACTCATATCCACATGACCGTTAGCATTAGTAAGTGTTTGATTTGACAAACTTGGACAATTATCAATCACACTGAGTCACATCTTAATATTAACGGATTATGTATTATAAGGCTCAAGGTCCTTCCGATCCAATCATGCTGCGGGAAATTGAACCAAAAACAGGTAAGCGTGGGTTGCCTTGCTACGTGTTTGAAAGATAACCCCCCCCCCAATCTGTCCAGATAGCAAAGAGTGACTCTCAAAATCGTATGATCCTTCGAACGAGACAGAGAGGTTGATGTGCAAATGAGGTCACTCTTCACAACAGGGGCAGTCAGCCGTTGATACAGTTTTGTCTGCATGGGGACACAGATTTAAAGGTAGGTCAATCGGAAAGGTCTCAACCAGACTACACACATGCTATACTTAAATCTGATATTCAGAGGTACAGCCTAGCATTGTTCAGTGCATTGCAGAACACAACCAGATATGCTGCATCCCCAGGCAACTACTGTATAAGGAATTCAATACTATGCACTAAGAAATGAGGAAGGTAGATTTCGGGCATCATACCTGTGACAGTACACAGTCATGAAGTGATCATACATTATCTTCACCTCATTGAGGAATACTATGCAGTAGACTAAAGCTTTTGAATTTATATAATCAGGGCCACAGCCATTATGGAGCACTAAGGTATTATATGGGAAGATGAGGCTACACATAAAAAGCCGTCACTCCTGTGAATGATTAAGTAGGTTGCAGGAGCCATGGGACCCAGAAAGAAGCCAGCTATGCTAAATGAAGGCTTCTGTCACTCTGCAAGATCCATCAGATGCAGAAAAGGCACCAAAACCAGAATGTTTTGTTTGTCTTTTTCCCCATATAAAATCTGCCTACCTAAATGTGATGGCAAAACACATGGCAATGATTTTTGATGATCGTGTGTGTATCAGGCTGTACACATTTGTGTTATGCAATCACAGAATATACACAGTGAAGGTTTCATTTGTTGTAGTTATAAGAAGGCTAAAACGAAAGAGTAGATGTTCTGGATATAGTAAAGAGTGACCAGATTGATAGCAGGTGAACCTCAATGAGGTGAAGATAATGTATGATCACTTTCATGACTGTCTATCTGCCATCATCGTGTTACTGTCACAGGTATGATGCCCGAAATCTACCTTGCTCATTTCTTAGTGGCAATTTGAGCCAGTAGCACATCACAGGACTAGCAGAGCACGGGCATGTGCTGTCCTGAGAATGAATCAGCCAGGAAGACCTTACACTGCTCCCACAAAGTCAGGCATCCAAGTGTCACATGAAAGAGCTTTTTGTCAGAGAAACTGCCTGGTATTTATTAAGGGGGAGTGAAAACGCGACAAATCTGCATGTGGGGAGGTCAAAAAATTCAAAACACTTTTCTGAGCTAACATTGTATCTGTAGGATACAGTATTGATACAGTAAAGGATACAGTAAAACATAGATTGTTTTCTCTCATTGACTGAATCAGCATCACAGATTAAGATCAAAACATTAAATATTGTGAGTTTTGACTCAGAACAAAATGGGAATGGTTGAAAATGTCTGCAGGTTTTCTCTGATCATAAATCCATATACAATTAAGACCAGAAACAAAATCAAAAACCTTTTCTCCTTTCTGTATTTAGTTATTGGTTTTATAAGTGTAATTGCCTGGCTGTTTTTATGGCTCATTTTGGTAACTATTGTATTTTATGCTCTAAATGTTAATGGTTTGTTAATCTTGGTCCAGTCTGGGGGTGGTGAGGGAGGGAGGGAATGTTAAACAAAAAGTATGATAAAATTGATATACCCTCTTAAAGTGTTAACCTTGTGTAATAAAGAGAAGGTTAATATGTATAATATGTACGTCTAACAAAGTGTGTGTGTGAGTGTATATACAGTAGGCATGGTTATTCTGTATTCTCTTCTTGGATGACAAACAACAGCTGGCAGACGGTGTTTCATCAGATACTCTGTTAAGGGCCCTATTAATGATAAATGGAGATTAGGCAGAGTGGCATTTGTAATTTAAGCAGAAGACAATTACAGTGCATTATCAATTCATTCAGGATAATTTAGACACACTAAGGAGACACAAGCCAGCAGAATTAGGAAAAAAGCCTGTGTCAGTTTTTAATCATGGTGTAGAAAGACACATCTAGTAATTACCACAACTTTACATCGCCAATACAGTGACTATTTTTATCTTGTTACAATAAGCAATGGGCCAGAAGGGCACTTCAAGTATATCACAGAGGGCAAAAAAAAACAAACAATCCAATATACCAAGCAATATAATTTATTTTTATAGGCAAAGTTTGACAGCGATTGATATTTCTTTAATTCATTAGTGTTTCATATTGACTGCTTTCACCTTAATAGTACATACAGTAGCTCACAAAATACATACAAAGAGGTTGAGGGTCCTATTGACAGAAAACATTTTATAACAAACATTGTACTGTACCAACCTAATCCCCAGATCCCTTCCTTCTGCTCAGTCAGGTGATCAAGTAGTGTAACCAAGTAGGGGTCTCACTGTTTGAAAACCTATATTTCTGACAGGGACTCCAACCCTTATTAGAAAAAAAGTGTGCTAAAAATGTGCTAACAAAACCCATTTCAGGTCATTTGTGATCAAAAAAGGTTTACGTACCAAACATTACAAAATATATAATGACTTTAAAGTGGTAAAACAAGGCAATCGTAAAAATCTGGGTTCCAGCCCAATAGATTTTGCTATAAGGAGGCTGTCGAAATGTTAATAATCTAAATCGATGTTAGAAAACTGCTTTAATAACGGCCCAATACTCAATGTGTTCAAAGAAATTACTGTGATTAAAGAACTTTTAAAATATCTATGACACAAGAACCCAACATGGCAGCACACAAAGTACAGTGTGGGAGTAAATGTGCTGTGTGCAGCATTTTCCCCAGTGCAAACACACTGTACTACACAGCACCAGGCAGCAAGTCCTGGCAAGTCTAGCTTACTTTGCTCTTCTGGAAAAGTGTCTGAACATCATCCCACCCACCCGCCCACCCATAAAGCAAATGTCAGACAGGTACCAGATACGTAAAAGGCACTAGGAAATTATTCAGATAATATACCAAGTCCTAAGTTAACCTTGCACAAACACAGCTAATTGCTAAAGATTTTTTAGCAATTAACCTTTAGCGACAGTGAATAAAATATACTATTCATCCATGCATCTATCTATCTATTCATCTTTCAAATGCTTATCCAGTACCGTCTTTGTATATTGACTGGGAGAGACATTCAAAAACAACACAGACTTGGGAAATACAGCAGCTTCACTTACAAGAACCTGTTTTGTCAGGGTGTTTTTCTGTAGGCAACACCTAAGGCATGCAAGAATAACACAAAGAGGAGAAAAAAAAAGACCTTTCCACTGTGCAACATTGGTGATCTTCTAAAATTAATACTTTCCTGGTTCATAACTTGAACACAAAGAAGAAAAAAAAGCCCAAAAGAGGACTCAAGTTATCTGCAAGGTCCTCAGCAGAAAAGAACTATGTCATAAACTGTAAATATATGAAGAAGCAAGTAAATAAAAACCTCATCAGTCGCAATTATACCATTAGTAGTCAGTCAAGTATGTATTAGTCATCAGTGAATAATACTGATGGTTCCTCCTAAATCTTTCCATTTTCCCGACGTTATTCAAGTGCATAAACCGAAACTAAATAAAATCACACATTCGTAGAATAGTACCTAGTCCAAATAAGCATGCTGAATTAGAAAAGCTGAATTTTCTGGGCTCAGAACCCCTAACAATTCAGTTTTAATGTGTTGATGAAGGTCAATGAGGCAACTTATTAATTAAAGCTAAACTTTATCATACTTTTCTCATCTTGATCAATAACTGCCAAATAATGTTTTAATTAAACCAATAATTAATTTCCAATAAACTGAACTTTTACAAACATAGAAATTTAAAGATTTTAAATTGGAGGGAAAAATCATTATACAAATATCGATCTATTTTGCTGCATATGACCTGCAGTCATATGAATGTAGGGGTGAATTTAGAAATGACAGTTTTATAGAAAAAAAAGTAACAATTTCTCAAATTTACATTTTAAACTAGACACTAAACATTTACATTATTGCAGTTCCTTAGTTTAATAGAATATTTGAGTTTTAAAAGAACACCCTAATTTTACATTCAGTGGGTATCATTTAAATCAAATGTAGACTATTTCTGGCGACAATAAATATACTGAAGATTCACAGTTTGTTATTATCTGGAGTTGCATCTTGGGTACATTAATCTAAGGCACCCAGAATCTATTCCAAACATCAGCTTTCCTGCAATTTACCTGTCAACCCTTGACCATCTAAACCAATCCTTTCTGGCTGCTATTTATTACTGAAAAAGTAATAATGCAGGGACATACATAATTTAACAGATAGCAATACAATGATCAAATCACTTGCTTTACAGAATTTACCTTGGCTCCCTGTTTGCTGTATACTCATTAACAGACAGGTAGAAAAAAAACTATATAGTGCGTTTCCATTTTCAGCTTGTCATCGTCAACCAAAGAGGTTTGATTTTGGTCTTGACTTCAGGGGGCTTGTAGACTCGTTATCTCCTTCCTCAGACTCTCTGAAGGAAGTGCTGTGGACTATTTGCGTCTTGTACTTGATTTTATGTAGCCTGGGTTTCATTTTGCCGACAGAAGGCTTCCGGATGAGAGGCTTAGGCTTCACAAAGCCCCCAGAGTCACACGTGTCTTCCTCTGGGTGATTCAGAAGCTTGAAGTTGGTCTGGAGAACTTTGGAGAACCTCCACCTACCGGCTACAGTCTCAGGGCTCTCGCAGTCGGAGTCGGCACACGCCCCGATGATGTCACGGACGTCATCGGACACACAGCTGCCCAGATAGTGGGCTGCCTTTCTGCCGCTATAGTCCCTGGCTTCCACATTGGCATCGTAAGCTCCCACCAGTAGCTTCACCACCTCTATGTGGTTGTGCATAGCGGCCAGGTGCAGGGGGGTATAACCAGCGCTGGAGCGAGCATTGATGTTCACAGGAATGTCGTGCTGTTTCGCAAAGTTCACCAGCAACGCTAGCAGCTCCTGTTTGCCCTGCTTAGCGGCCCAGTGCAGACAAGTGAAGCCGGTTACGAAGTCCTTCTTCACCACCAGGGTCGGCTCGCAGGTCAGGAGGCGGCTCAGGCTGTCCCACTGCCCATCAGATGCGCACATCATCCATTGGTGCTCCAAGGGATCCAACATCGCGCTGCCACTGTCCTCGTCAATGGAGGCAGAGTCGCTGTCACTCCTCACAGAAAAAGCATCCCTGTGCCTGACCGGGAGGTTCCCAGAATTTCTGAGCGCCAGGCTGCGACGTACCTGGGGAGAACTGCTCATCATGAGCTCTATGAAGGTCCTCCGGCTGGTTTTGGGTGTGTTGCCGTCATCGGCAGAGTCTGGGACCCTTTCATCTGCCCCATCACCCAAGGTATCCTTTAACAACTGGTTCTGCTGAAACTCTCGGGTGGCTTGCCATTTGCTCATGGATTGTGGTGGTGGCACACCTTTGCACTCCTTGTTCTCCCCCTGTCCACCTTCAGGCACGCACAGGGCATCTGAGGGTGGTCCGTCCATGCAAAGTGCTCCTCCTTTAGATGCGTTATCCTCAGACTCGCAGGCAGGTATATTTGACAGTGTACCGCTATCTGATGATGATGATGATGATGATGATGTGTCGAGTTTTAAGCCTTTCATATTGGTGTCCATGGATAAAGCAGGTGAATCACTCACTGTTACATGTATGTCAGAAGTAAAATGCTCACTTCCATGCAAGCTTTCCCCAGGCCTTGCCCCCACTGTGTCCCTGTTAACTTCACTTACTGATTTCATCAATCCATTCTCCTCAGGGCTGCTGACCCACTGAATTACATGTGCAGTACTCTTCGACGGTGAAGTCTCATCTACAGATCCCGGACTGTCTATCGAAGCCATGGGTGTTTCTTTAATCGACTGTCCGTTGCCAGAGTCAGCTCCGCACTTCGTTCCATTCGGCATCTCCGGGACCGCGGAACTGGACGTGGGATTAGGCTGATGGAATCCAGTCGACTGGGAACCATCATTCCCATTGCGCTGTCCATCTGCTCCTTCAGCGGTGCGCTTCACCGAGGCCGCGTATTTTTTTCTCAGGCAAACGTACTTCGCCCCACTTTCAGCTTTAACGAAAGCAACATTATCCACGTAGGCTTTAAATGCCTCCTTGGCCAGCGCCCTCTGCGCTGGATCGCTGGGGAACACGGATTTGAATCGATCGATCAGCTCCACGTTTTTCACCCTCCCGCCCCTTTCTATCAAAAACTGCAAAACAGATTCCTGGGTGCATTGAGTCGCCATTGGAAACGTGGGATACTGGGATCCCGATTGCCCCGCTCATAAGCAGCACTTCTGCCAGATTCCGTAACATCGGGACACCGATTTATCCTGAGCGTCTCAGCAGTCTGATAACCTGAGCTGATGGTTTCTGAAAGGTACCACCCTACGCGCAATCTCATTGAAATGGGCGTCCTCGAAGCAGGAGTTATCCACGCCCCTTAACAAGGCACACCCACGCCGGACGGACGAGCACTGACCTGCGCAAATGACGTCCCCATACCGGAACCCGAAAGTTTAAACGTCGGAGGCGTTCACAGTTGCCTGAGTTACCGAACTTCTGAATAAGGAGCTCGTTTCCGGAACGACATAGAAAAAAAATGGAATGTTCCATTCAGATGGTAGGTGTTTTGAGCAATATATAAATATCATAACGATGACAATCGTCTTTAACTTAAGTTGAAATTTGTCCCATATTAAAGATACTAATTGTATAAGATGCAAACAGTTATACAGTACAGAATTAATTTTATAATCCTTAACATTGTACAAACACGGTCATTGTGGAGGCTACTAACGTCATGATATCGAGAGTACATTCCAACCACTACAGTTGTGTGAATTTTTTTCTAACCCTAAGTTTAGTGAGGACGCTTTTTTCCATTTACATAATTAATAACGAAGTTTATAAACTCCTAATCTCTTTCAGAATGACTTCACCTGACGTTGTCCGACAGATGGTACGTGTTTCAGTATGTTTTCAAAAATGTATGCGATTAACTTCTTCCCGTTTAACTTCGGGACGCCTCAGAATTCCAGGGCTATGGCGGTCAGCTAACCAGTCTTTAGCTTTAAGGCGAACCATTTATCTCTCGGTGAAGCTGTCAGATGTTTTGACCAACACTCGCTATATTAATCATTGTGGAGGAAAAAAAAAACACGACATATTAAACCCCAGTCGGCTGTGTGTTGTGTAGGGAGCGCCGGCTAAAGAAACTGGAGCGCTGAGGCCTTTGAGTCCGGAGGCGGGGCAACGTGATTCCGACTTTAGTCATAACTGGGAATTTGCTGCTGTGAGATTTATAAAAAATTCTCTTTAGTGAGGAGCAAAAGTATTGCTGTCGTTTGTTTAAAACTGGCAGTTTATTTATTTAGGGTATTTTGTTGTGTTTGAGGCACCTTTTTGGGGAGAGTGGACATTGCCTTCTTTTAAAATAATTACAAAAGTAGGTGTAGAACAATGTCTTCAAACAAATAAGTTGGACTTGTGATTCATTTCAATTATGTGCATTTTACTCGACTGCTCCGCATTTCCTCCTACAGTCAGACTATTTGACGTCTTTAAATCTGTGTGTATGTGCTGTGCTGTGTATGTGACCCGCCACGGACCGCCGTCCAATCCAGGGTTTGCCACAGCCTTGTACCCTGTTACAAGGGATAGACTGCTCGCCTTGCCGCGACCCTGATCACGAAACGCAGATAGAAATGGATTGATAGGTTAAATAATGTGCGCCAGTGCCCTGTAGAAAAACGCAAATATCTAAATCCAGAAGGTTATATGTTTTTCCTTCGTAGCTGATTGTTGATGCTGAAGTTTCGTGATCAAACCCACACATATTCTGCAGTTATCAGGTTTTCTTTAGTCGCTTTGTATTATTATATTTATGGTCGTAATAATAATAATAATATCTTTCGGATCTATTGCCAAATCCACCCAGTGCAATGATATAGTGATGCTGAAGTCACGCTGCGTTAAACGAGGGGTGACTGGACGTATTACCAAGTAAATTTATAATAATTAAATATTTTGCATTTGCTGTGTGCGAAGTCATTGTGAGACCTAGATCTGACAGCCTGTAAGAAACAATTACAAGACTGATTTAAATATAATGGCCAGTTTTTTTTCTCTTTCTCCTTCCAGCAAGATAAAAATGCTCGTCCTTTGTCCTTATCTGGTCATGTTGGATTTGACAGCTTGCCAGATCAACTTGTCAATAAATCAACATCCCAAGGTTTCTGTTTTAATATCCTCTGCATTGGTAAGCAATTTCTTGATTCCGGAAAGACAAGCGTTGATTGACAGACAATGTTTTGCATTCCTAAAAGAATTCTTTGAAAAAATTCCTCTGTGTGTGCATCGTGGTAGCATATATTGTTATTGTTAAAACACTGGGTAGATTTAAGGTGATATTTATGTTAAAAGAAGTTTGTCTTTCTGTGTCAGGTGAAACTGGCATTGGCAAATCAACTCTGATGGACACTCTTTTCAACACTAATTTTGAGAACTTTGAGTCCTCCCACTTTGAGCCCAAGGTGAAACTACGAGCTCAAACGTATGACTTGCAGGAGAGCAATGTCCGACTGAAGCTCACCATCGTCAACACTGTAGGCTTTGGGGACCAAATGAATAAGCAGGAAAGGCACGTACCGCCATTAGGTTTTTAAGACTCATTTTTATGTTTGCTGCAGGTGCAACAGCACTTAGACACTTTTATGACTTGTATAAGTTCTTGTATAGGCATGCTTTGGGGAGTTGGGCCACCAGATGGCCTTAGACCCCCAGAAGTTGTTCTCCTATAAGACCTCCTTAGTAAATTCCTTTTAATTTGTCATCTTCTGAATTTTTTTCCCCCCACACAACCATTTTATTATTGTATCACATTAACTTCTCTGTTGGTCTACAATGGTCTTCTTATATTCTTTGCAACAGGTATTCTATATAAAATGGATTGGATTGAAACGTATATTAAGTTTTATATTGCGAACCAGTGGATGGCCTGGTGTTAAAAATAGCAGTGTACTTTAATTATTGTTTGGAAATACTGTTGTTGATGCTATTGCTTTACAGTTATCAGAGTTTGTCTTGTGATCACTTGTTCCACTCTCGGTAAGAACAAAGATGTACTTCAGGGCCAGTTTTCTCACTCACTGGTTTTAACAGTTCTCATTACTAATTAGTCCTTTTTGGTGTCTCTGTGCAGCTACCAGCATGTTGTGGACTACATAGACACACAGTTTGAGTCCTACCTACAGGAAGAGCTAAAAATCAAGCGCTCCCTCCATAACTACCATGACTCGCGCATCCATGCCTGCCTGTACTTCATTGCCCCCTCTGGTCACTCCCTGAAGTCTTTGGATTTGGTCACGATGAAGAAGCTGGACAGCAAGGTCTGTCATCAATGGATTAAAGTTATCTGTGTCCCTGTATGCAAATGTATAGCTTTTGTTTTGTTATCGAATGTGATGAATTCAAAATGGGTTTAATTTGGGTTCTTTCTCAGTGGTCTGCATAGTTTTGAGCACCACGTGAAATCAAAATAAAAATGGCAAATTTTGAATAATTTGCTAAAACTCAAAAAACTGATGTAATATGATGGATAAAATATTCATGGCTGTGATCAGTCCAAGCCTGAATACGTTTGAGTACATTGCCTCCAAAATTCACCCGCTATGCTAGCAGCTTCTCTCTGTTTGGGCAAGTAAGTTGATGGTATGGTTTAAATTAATCTGAGGTCCTATTGTATGGTGGAGACTATGAAAAAGACTCAAAATGAAGACATATCAGCACTGAAATGAAGTTGGATTTTATAGAAAAGACCAAATCAGGCTACACATGAGGGTACAAAATCATTTCAAAAGGAACTGCAGATCTCATAGATCAATGAAGCCTGTTGTAAAGTGGGGGGAAATACAAAACTACCACCAGACTGCAGCCAGTCAAGCTGTCCATTCAGACTTGTTACCAAAGAACAAGGACTGGTCTTGGGTAGATGTTGCTAGGGCAGCTGTCACTGAATGACAACTACGATAGATTGTTTGCGGATCAACAATATCCTCCTTAATGGGGTCTTTATGTTAGAATGACAAGAAAGAACTCGTATCATTACAAAGAGGTCACTAGACACCCCCATGGTAAAAACTGAAAATATTTGGCAGAATGTCAAATGGCTGTCCAGTGAGACTGTGGGACCTTTTCAATGCTAATATGTAAATGATTGAAAAATAAGGAGAAATCTTATTTAGAGAAATCTAAAGACCTACAGCCATGTCAGAAAACTCAAACTGTGGTAGAAGATTCTTTCATGTAGACAAATCTCATTGGCAAAGTAACTCGAGAGTAGCTTAAAATAAGCATTGATGTCCTTGCATGGCTCAGAGTACTGAGCTTAATCCCATTTTATAATGTCGGCAAGACCATTTCTCAACTTACTCTATACAGCTTGAGAAGTTTGGAACAGAAGAGTGGATAAATATCCTCATGTTGCGTGAAATTGAGTATGAAAAGGCTACTATCTGTAATAATTAAGAGTGAATCAAAACTTATTGTCCCAGCAGATGAATGCATAATCTTTCATGCTTATCAATTGAAACATTTGGTCTTGATTGCTTCCTGTAGAAGTATTGCATCTTTCCATTCCTAGACATTGTTGTGGAATTACCCCTGACCTTGCATATGTGTTCTGCTGCTGTTCTTGTGCTCTTCTATTTGCCATTACCAATAGTTAATAAAATGGTTGTGTGGAGGTTTTCTGAATAATATAGTGTACCCCTGAATCTTTCTGATACAGTTTTTCCATGGTTCCTAGTTTCTTTGGCTTTTCCCACATACCATTGAAATAACTCTCTATCTTAGTGTGCGTGTGTTCGTGTGTTTGCGTGTGTGTGTGTTCCCCCCGTTGGGATTGGGCTGATTGGCCGTCCCTGGTGAACCCTAGCTTGCACTATGTGCTTTGCTGAAAGGGCTCTGGACTTCATTTACCCTACATGGATGTTAACTAGTAGTGTGGTGTTTGAGGACTTTCATTTGAGGCAAGAGGATTAGATGTTAGATGTTATATGTTTTGAAAAGTTCTTGTGAAATTACTATGGCGTCTCTGCAATTAGACTCAAAGAATAAACTTTTGGCACCAACCTACATTTTCTGGAGCATGTTTATATTTGAAACATTTATAGTTTTTCAGGCAGAATGGTTGTAGAGCAGCCTTTTAGGTTTTTGTTGGTTCCTTGTTTTATGTTGCTAGCCCTCTGCAAATGAGACCAAACTACTGCCCGTTTGATAATGGTGGGTTTCCGGTTGACACATCCAACAAGATCTGTGATGTCTCTGCTTGTCTGTTTTCCAGGCTTGTTACTTATCTGGAAGGCATTACTCATGGCTGTGGACTAGGTGGTGCCCCATCTGATATTACAATCATGACCCCTGGGTCATCTGTGCCAATAACAGAGAAACCATAGTCAAAGAAACCTTTACTGTTCAGCATTTTTCATGTAATATCAGAAAGGCAGGAACCTCTGTCATCTGTCATTGATATTTCTCTTGTGCTTTTTCTTGCCAGGACTTCACATCCCTATAATCCAGCCTGTGATTTGATTTTGTAATTTTGAATGCTTTGGTCTGAATCATAGTCATCTAGTGAATGCATGTAAACAGGACTGTGCGTGTCTGCATAGTAGCAACTAACAAGCATCATTGTTTTGAAACTTGTACTGTAATATGCGTCTACATTGTTAAAATGAGCAAATGGCACTTTTGTTGAACACTTCATGCTTGAGTGAGTTAATACTAGGCCTAATTATCTTTGTAATCGCATTGTCCTACTTTCATGACTCTTAATAGCAATATCTTATTCTGTTGCAAGTGGCGTACTACTCTTTTGGTGGGGGTAACTTTGGGTGTTTTGAGCCCTACCTTCGGCCACTTCCATACCTCGCTACCACACAGCTTACTTGAGTGCTGGCTAGTCATGCTTTTTGTCTTCCCATCTCCTTGAGTATTACGGAGGGACACTTGCATTATTTCTCCTGTAGTTTTTGTATTTGGAATTTTCTTATCAATCACCACTGTCTCTCTCCTTGCCATGTAAAGGTCAACATTATTCCTGTCATTGCCAAAGCTGACACCATTTCAAAAAGCGAGCTTCACAAGTTCAAGATCAAGATAATGAGTGAACTTGTGAGCAATGGAGTGCAGATTTACCAGTTCCCTATTGATGATGAGACGGTGTCCAAAATCAATACTGCCATGAATGTAAGTGTGTTTAAGCTATTACTTATTGTTCCCTTTCTTGGTACACAGAATAATGTAAGATTAGTTTGTTTTAAGTAAAGTCCCGCCCCCTTATGTTCTGGATATTGTGATGTTACTTTGTTTTAGTATGAGATTCCAATTCAATACAGTAGCCGACCTTGATGTCATGAATTGTGGCATTTCTGGTGGCATGTCTGGTCTTTGCAGGGTCATCTTCCCTTCGCTGTTGTTGGGAGCACTGAGGAGGTGAAGATAGGGAATAAAATGGTGAAAGCACGGCAGTACCCTTGGGGGGTGGTGCAAGGTCAGTCCTGGCAGGTGCTCTGCCAGTGTGCCTCTGCCCTTTGAGCAGCTGTATGGACAGAAACATTGTCTGAGTGAAGGCAGAGAGACATTGGATGAGCTGTTACTCAGGTTACCCTGTGTCCCCCCCCCCCACAGTGGAGAATGAGAATCACTGCGATTTTGTGAAGCTGCGCGAGATGCTGATCTGCGTGAACATGGAGGACCTGCGGGAGCAGACACACACGCGTCACTATGAGCTGTACCGCCGCTGCAAGCTGGAGGAAATGGGCTTCAAGGACACCGATGCTGAGAGCAAACCTGTCAGGTATGTATACATCTTTTTGTGAAGGCCCCTTTGCTGTACTAATGAACAGTCAGTTACTGTTTGCTTAGGCCATCGGTTTGATTCTTTAAAGGTGTTCAATGTGTTACACTGAGTGCTCACCAAAAATGGCATCCAGGCATGTTCCACTGTTTAGCGGTCAAAGTGAGTTACTCTTCAAAAATGATAATTGCTTAAATAGCAGACAGCACTGCTTCAGATGGTAGAGTATGGCACACCACCAGTGTTCACACCCCCAGTGTTCACACCACCTGTGTTTTTGCAGCTTATACAAGAATTTACAGTGCTCACAAAGTCTTAGGACACTTATTTAATTAGGTAAAAATATTGCCATTTTAATGGTTATATAACAAAATCATTATTCTTTTGTTTACAAAAATATATATCACATTAGTAGTTTAAAGTAAAACATTAATTTCAAATACAGTACTAATTGATTGAAACTTGAATTTTAGTTCTAAAAGAGCTATTAGTTAAAAAGTTCAATGACAAGCAGTTTCATTTGGTGCTTTTTAATTAGTAACACCTTTGCAATAACATAAAACGCCAAACATTTGTGTTTTTAATATCCTTTTAGGAGCCAATGACTACAATTGCGATTAATAGCAATATGGCAAAAAAAGAATCAAGAGTCAGTCAAAAAAAATTATGACAATAAAAGGAAATGTCTGTGTGAAATTAAACTGGGGCTCTAGGACTTGCTGTGAGCACTGTATTTGAAGATATAGCATTTCATATTTTTGCTAATTATTTCTGTAATATATTTACTGCATATATACTTTCTAGATTGGTGGATTCCAGCTTATGGTGATATGCTTCTGCTATACTCTGGTTATTTGGTTGTTTCCATTAATAATTCAAATGTTTTCCAAGAACCAGAAAAATTCTGCATGAATTAAATATAAAGTAAAAGTACTGAATAAATGCGCCCTCATTGTCCTGTGGATGTAGTATATTTCATTTTGAAGGCAAGGTCATTATCTGAAATTCATTCTTTTCCACCTGAGATACTAACCACTGACAATGGATGAGGAATTAAGTCTGATATGGAGGGGAGTTAGAATTGATTTTTCACTGATTTGTCAGCCTTGATACCTGTTGATTGCAATTTAGCCTGATTAATGTTTTATTTACTCATGGGTTATAGTGACCTCTGCATACAGACTATGGTTGGAATGTTGCTGGTTCAAATCCTGTGGTCAGCAGAATAGTCACATTGCCACATTGCCAGTGGGTCCTTGAGAAAGGTTCTTAATTTTAAAAAAAAGCTTAATTTTCACCTCTACATATTTGTGTGTATGTCTTAATGGAGAGCAAGGTGGGATATGCTGAAACGAAATAATTCCTATATTCCTGTACTCGTACCTATACCTAGGGCTAGAGCTGGGCGATATGGCCTGAAAATAAAATCTCCGATTTTTTTCACAATAAGGCCCAATCCCAATTCTACCCCTTACCCCTACACTTACCCCTACCCCTCCGTTTGGCGCGTTCACGTGTAGGGGTAGGGGTGTCTCAATTCTCTTTTGATTGGAGGGGTAGGGGTAAGGGGAAGGGCTAGATAGCCCTCGAAACGAAGATTTTTCGGGACCTCACTTCAAACGAAGGGCTAAGAGAAATTTACAACATGGCTGCTCACTCGAGCAAGCAGACCCATAAATGTTAAGTAATTTTTGCCATTAATAAGGATTTTTATGACATTTTTTCATAAAAATGGTAATGTTTGTGTTTACGGTGATGTTCTGTAAAGAAACGTTTGAAAAAAAATCGCTAAAGTTTGCTTGCGGATAGCACTGATTGCACAATATTAGGAAATATATTTTTATGTCATATAACGTTACCCGGTAACTGACTGCATGTGGTAACGCGTTGTTTTGTTTTGCTTACGGCCATATGTGTACATGTAAATGAACGGTGCTTACACTATTCGTACTTATTGCAACATGACAACATTTTTGTAAATTATATTCTGTATAGGGACAGCTGAGGAAACCCGAAGGCTCATACGTTTTCGAGGTGAAAACGAACATCTGTTTTTAAAGTCCAAATACGGCGCAAAAAAACTTCGGGAGTGAGTAATCTTTACATGCTACGATGCTGACGGCGACATCTTGGAATTTGTGATAAACATCGGAGCATGTCCCCTGACGTAACGTTAGGAGGTAGTGACAATGGATGATGACGTATAACAGTGTAGTAGTGGTGTCCCATTTCTTAGGGGAAATTTTTTAACCCTACCCCTTTCCACTTCATTTCAAGGGGCAAGGGGAAGGGGTGAGGGGTAGGCAAAGGGGTAGAAAATAGAATTGGGATTGGGCCTTAATCCGATTTTCGATTTTAATCAATTTTCCCCTCCCCTACTCAAAATCAAACTACAGATGACAAATAAATGGTTCAAAACAAGTTTTAACTTTATATTGTTTTATTTTTTTACCGATTAAGTGTAATCTGACAAGGCAAAAAAGATGCTTGTAAGTGAGATGGCAGACCACGGCATTGTAAACACTTTTAGAAACATGTAAAAACTTTTAGCATGTTAATGAATCCCAGCTTTTCCACAGTATGTATGGGCACCATGTCTTTTGCAATATACATCGCGACAGCGTTTATCGCCTTACATTCTTATCATATGGCACACAGTTCGAAAACGTGTCAGGGACGGTTGCTTGCTTAACTTTGGATGTTGTGCTGGTGCTGTGGGTATTTTCATTTCGCTGGGAGCTGTACTTCTCCCACTCCGCTGTGTGCCTCTGCTTTAGGTGCTGGAATAAATTTGTCGTGCTGCTTCCTTTGATTGCAACAGTTTTTAAACAGACTTTGCAACGGGGACTTGTTTGGTCAGTGTCCGACGGCGCAAAACCGAACCATTGCCATGTTTGTGAATCCGCTACAGTGTTTGGGTGAGCCGCGCTAATGTACCCGTGAAGGACAGTGCGTCGCATTACCTCTGCTTTTGGCGCTCGCATGTAAAATAAGTAATAAAATCTATTTTCATAAAAACACATCGTCCTGCACTGTAAATTCGAATTAATCGATAAAATCAATTTATCGCCCACCTCTACCTAGGGCTGTGCGATATGACGATATATATCGGATGACGAAATAAATCTCTATCGTTTCATATTATCCTGTATCGTTTATTTCATGGTGTTGCAAAATATACTGTTTACAGCAACATTTTTTCATCATTTGGATGACAGTTATGCAAGGCTACACAATTATGTATTTTTGTCTGTGTTGTGTAAAATCACATCCACACAAATGCAGTGATTTGTACACTGGAAAAGGGTTTTGCACATTTGTGGGTCACTTCCTGTCTATTTGTGGATCACGTTACATTTATGACCTCGTTCTTTTTTACTTGCAGATTTTTGTCCAATTCCTACCTCAGCTGATCTCTAGAAAAAATATCCATAAATACAAAGTGCAGCCGTGATATATACCGTTATCGGGATATGAGATGACTTATATCGGGTTATGAGCTTTTGGTCATATTGCACAGCCCTACCTGTACCAATAGCAATTGAAGCATAATGTCATTTGTGTCTACGTATGTAGGCCAGTGGTTCTCAACCTTTTTTGCACTGTGACCCAATTTTTACCATGCCAGCTCAGTCACGGCCCTATATCAAGTATAGGATTAAATTGTTGCTATGATCAAGCAGTTACAGGATTAATTGTAGGATTGGGGCTGGGAAATCTGTTTGTGGATCAACATAGGAGCTTTCTGGCGAATTGATGGTGCTTACCTTTCCAACTCTACCTCGCGACCCTTTCAGAACTTGCTGCGACCCAAATTTGGGTCCCGTCAGGTCCATATCTTTTTGTGAAGGCTCCTTTGCTGTACTAATGAACAGTTAGTTAGTTGCTGTTTGCTTTGGCCATCGGTTTGATTCTTTAAAGGTGTTTAATGTGTTATGCTGAGTGCTCGGGTACAAAAACGAGAATAGCTGAATAGACCATGTCATTCTTGTGGAGTTAGTGTGGATCTGAAGTTTGTTTTGCTGCCGTGACTAAGTTCAGTCTTTTTAGTCTTAGTTTCCAATAATTTGGCAGCAGGTACAGCTGCATAATTTCTGTTGTACTAGCATGTGCAGGCTTGAGGACCCTGATGCTGAGTTGGCTGTTTCTGTTACTCGGCTGAGTAACTTTTCCTGGGAATTGAAAAGTTGGGGGGGGGGGGGTTTCTCATGAAATTTGATTTAGTTTGAAATTAAGAAATGGTATTTGTAAATTAACATGTTAAAGAACCCCCCCCCCCCTTCATTTCTGTCCCTGCCCATGCCTGCTTCTAATCAGTGTCTAAGTTGAACCAGGGCCCCGACAATTGTTGACTTAACCCCATGGAGCCAGACATTCTTGAGATGTTTCAAACTACTTCTAAGCATTTATCAAATCCCTATGAGCTCAAGTGGTAAGACTGAAGGTAGTACCTAGAATCACAGGATTATTCTTTTTTTTTTTTTAAGTTTGGCCTTTTATGATATTTTCAGTTATTAGAAGGATTGTGGTTGCTTTGGGAGATGAACCTCCAGGGTCATTCCAGGTTCTCAAGTTTCCTTTATCTTCCGTTTTGGAATGAGACAAATACTGCTGCTGTTTCTGCAGACAGGAGGATTCCTGCCTTTGGGGCAACAGAACACTCATTAATGGGAGAAAGTTATACTTTGAGAAAGAAGTCAGTGGTGTCCAGATGTTGCTGATTTTCCCCCCCCTCTAAAACAGGAGCGGTGCATGTCACAACTGCACATTCAGATGGTATACACACGCAATAATTTGGTCTCCGTTGCCATGGTCTAATTTGGGTTTTAAAGGGAGCTGACCTAGGGTTGAGTCATCGTGGTTTGTGACGCAGAATTCATTTTTCCACACAGCGTATCAAACACCACCCATGACAAACCCTGCTCTTAAAAAGTCAAAGTACTTCTCTTTTCCAGTTCTACGCCCAATGATGTCAGTGCAGAACATGCACCTTGTTTACTTATTTTTACTTGCATGCCACACAAATGTTTCTTTGATGCATTGATTAAAATGGCCTTACAGCTTGTTATAACAAGTACATTATCTCAATGAACCTAAGTTATCTCAATTTGCCTGAGTTCTGTATATCTTTTGTTTTTGTACTGTATGCAAGTCAGTTCCCTAGACCATTACTTTATGCTGAGTCTCTGTCTTGCAGTCTGCAGCAGACATATGAAGCCAAGCGACAAGAATTCCTTGGGGAGCTTCAGAAGAGGGAGGAAGAAATGAGGCAGATGTTTGTCCAGAGAGTTAAGGAGAAGGAAATGGAGCTGAAGGAGGCTGAAAGAGAGGTGCTTGATTATCACTGTCCGTCCATCCCATCCATCCATCCATTCTCTACCACTTATCCAGGTCTCGGTCACTGGCGGAGCTGGCCAGACCGCTTCTCCCCAGCCACCCCCTCCAGCTCCTTTGGGAGAATACCAAGGCAGTCCCAGGCTAGTCCAGAGATGTAATCTCTCCATGATGTCCTGGGTCTGCCCCAGGGTCTCCTCCTTGTTAGACATGCCTGAAACACCTCCCCAGGGAGGCATCCATGACAGATGCCAGAACCGCCTCAGCTGACTCTTTTAGATGTAAAGGGGTGGCGGCTTTACTTTGAGCCCCTCCCAACAACACCCTGCAAAGGAAGCTCATTTCTGTCCGTGATGTCATTCTTACGGTCATTACCCAGAACTCATGACCATAGGTGAGGGTAGGAACGTGGATCTACCAGTAAATCAGTAGCTAAAATTGGATCAAGCAAAGTAAAACTTAACAATGTGTACATTTATCATCGCTATATAAAGTTATCATTGTGCTAACAGACAAATTAATTATACATGTCACAAAAGAATTAAATGTTATCTTGAAGTGAAGGTGTAACATTAATGTTATTCTATGTCTGCATGAGTTTAATACCTCAGTCCAAAGTTATGTAGTTCGGAGAATTTATGTCTCTAAATTGGCCTTAGTGTGTGTGACTATTGCCCTGTATCCTGGGGTAGGCTTCAGGCTCTACCCTGATTAACTGAGTAGTTATGGAACATGGATGGCATGAGCTTTTTCCATCAGCTGCTGCCACCTTGTGGTCATTTTTAGAACTGCAGCCAATTCTTCTATCTTAAATTCAGTTGCAGGCCAAGTTTGAGCAATTGAAGAGACTTCACCATGATGAGACAAGCAAGCTGGATGAGAAGAGGAGGATGCTAGAGGACGAGATCAACACTTTCAACAAGAAGAAAGCTGCCACTGAGCTGCTTCAGGCTCAGGCCTTTAACACTAATGCCAACATTAAAAAAGACAAAGATCGCAAGAAGTGAGTGCTTCCAGTCCCTATTTAATAACAAGTCTTTAAATGAAGTTAAAATGCTGCTTGCAGCAAAAGAAAAAAGGCCTTGTGTTAATATCTGATCTTGGTGCTTTCTTTGAGTCTTTAGGTAACCATGTTGACGCTAAGTTAAATAACTTATAAAACATATTTTGCACTCTGTTCATAAACTAAACTATTTTTAGGCTTTGTGGCCATGCATAGAGGGCCTGCAGTGTGTGGGAAAACCTCTGGTAACATTGTTGTTTTAATAGTCAAGTCTGTCCAAGGATGTTAAAATAGTGCACACACAGGTCAGAGTTGCTGATGCTGGTTCAAGTGTCCATAGCAGTTTACACAGTAGCAATTATTGCTAATGGTAATAGGAGATTTCAGGCCAGTGTCAGAATGTGCATGCAGTAATTTTGGTTTTGAAATGAATTCTCATTATTTCATCTTAGGGTTATGATGCACAGGGCAACTTTTTGAGCAGTGTTGCTGGGCAGTTGCCAACCAGGTCAGAAAATGGGCAACTTATCTGGATCCAAACGGTCACAAACATTTGCCCAATGCCAATCAAAGATTTTCAATTAGAAATTTGTTGTCCAATATGTCCAATGGGAAAGTGTCCGAGTAACTTTTGCCGGCAACATTGCCTAAGAAGTTGCCCTGTGTATTTTCACCCTTAGTCTCTGAATTGGACCAAACTCATTTCACAAGCAGGAAACTTGTTGGTGGGAACTTGCCCTTTTCACTGAATTAGGCTACACTGGTCCTCTGCTCCTGGGCCAGTATAAATTGTCTCACTTCCCTGTTTGTATTTTAAACAGAATTATACATTGCTAAAACACACCTCATAAGGATTTATTATTGTTAACTTGTATAAGTTTTACTAGGTAATTTTCCTCCTTACATATTAACCCTCATCACCCAAAGCAAGTTGTTTTGGTCTTTCAGCTTTAAATATGGCTGTTGGTTCCATTCAGTGCCTGGATTCTGACTGGCGAATCTGAAAGCATGACACTGTTGTTCAGCCATGACTTGTAGCAGGCCTCCTGCAAAATGGCTTCAGCCAGCTAAATATTCAGCTTCCTGATTGGCTCTCAGCTCGGAGGCAGTCGCCTGGTTGATTGCCTGCGTGAGTGACTGCAGTGAAATAGGTCCGACTTGGCTCCTACTTTCCCATGTCTTTCGTGTCAGCTGCTTCTTTCACCACTGTCCAGACAACTAATCAGATGCACACACGTAGCTGTGGCCCCCCATGTCCATCATATAGGACATACACCATATGCAGACGAGCTCTGTAAGCAGGACAGCCCTTTGTCCTGACCCCCCCAGTGCAGCACAGAATAAGCTTCCTTATTCTGATTCTTTTCAACTTGCTTGTTTTCCATAAACACATTTGAAGTGCGTCAGTTAACAAGCCCTGAGTTTCCTCTCCATGCTGGGGAGTAACTACACACTAGGTACTGTGTCATGAATAAAATGTTTGTGGTAATGGGAGCAGCAGGGCTGCGGGAGAGGAATAGAGATAAAAGTGGTAAAGTCCTTGATGAAGGATGTTAAAAGCTTTTTCTGTTGTTGTTGTTGTTTTCTCTTCTTTTAGCTCCGGTTTTATGTGAAGAAACACTCTCAGCTGCACCCAGCACTCGGCTCTCTAATAACAGAATAGCACCTGTTGCTGCCCTAATCCTCGCTGCTTCATGTGCCAAGCTGTGGATTACTCTTGCCTTTTTATAACACTAGTGCCTTGTTATGTGTGTACCCCCCCCTCCTCTCTGTCCTTTAAGCCATTGCCCCAGAGGCTGCTAGCATGGCTGCCTTAGCCCCTGACCTGATGTAATGGTGCCCTTTTTTTGGATACGTCAAATAAGAGCATGTTAATGGTGTCAAACTGTAACATGCAGCCATGAGAGTGGATTTTTCCTCCACTCCGTTTAGCCTCTGGAATGGACCTGGTAAGAGGGTTAGTAGTGCTGGGCCCTTGTGTAGGGAGGTACACCCTATGTGTATACCTCTACTCTTCACTAATTTTGGGCTGTTGTAAGAAAAGCAACAAACTGTTACTTTTGAAACTGAATCAGGGTTTGTTTTGTTCATGCATTATTTACTTTTTATATAGTTGAATTTTAATGCTTAACATCATTTAAGGGATGTTAGATGCAAAGAACATTGTATGCCTTTATTTACAATATTTTTGTATCATTTTCGTGTGTCATGTTAACCAAAGAACTATTAAAATGGCATTTTAATGTTGGGTCTGCACGTTCTAAAAGGCAGTCTCTGAATTGCCATTTATATTTGCCACCATTTATACTCATACTATGCAAACATTAATAGACACTTAAATATAATGCATTCAAACTTTTCCCAAGTGCCTTCTGTACTCTAATTTGCTGCTGTATTTTACTAGCAGCTGAAATGTTTACCTTAAGTGTTTATGTTGTGCTGTAATAAGTACCAAACAATGGCATGGTTCATAAAAACCTTCATGCTATTAAAATGTTATTCACCAAATCATACTCTTTTGGTAACATGTTTGTATAAGCAGGGCTGGAGGTATAGGGGTATTGTGAGTAAAATAAAATTCTATTTCTTGGATTTGTTTGTTGTATAAGAACCCATCCACCCACACTCAACTCAAATAGGAATCCTGCTAACTTATCACCAGCTAGCACCCCCTATGGGTTCTATTACAACTGTGCACTTAATATGCTTGACTCAGCTATTTGCTGAACAATCTTTAAAACTGAGGTGTAGTAATGTAATGTCACAAATTTGAAATTTAAATTGTAACTTTGTAACCCTTTAATATGCAATAAGTTCCAACTTAGAGTGCTATACAGATTTAATTTTGTTTGGATCAGCCATGTCTAATGATGTTAACTGACTCACTAGTAAATCTCTTTTACCTGCTGCTGATCAAGTAAGAAGTTCACTTCTGATGTAAAACTTAATTGCACCAACAGTAACATTATGTAATAGCATGTTATCTGCATTTAGTTATGTTATTTCCACCCAAGGGCAAATACTCACTTTTAACTACAATAATGTGTCTTAATTCACTAGTAAAAGAACCACTAAACTAATTTTATTCAAGTAAGAGGTCCACTTCTTGTGTAAAGTTTGTTCTGTGCCCCTGCAGTAACACCATGTAATGGCCATGTTACCTGCATTTATTCATATTTCCACTCAGTACAACAATGCAATTATTTAAAAACACAGGTTAACTTACAATCATAGCAATAAAATTAGTAGAAAATGTCTATTTTTAAAATCTGTTACAAACCCAGTCACATTTCAGTTATATTATTAATTAATTGCTTATTTCTTTCAACATTAATTTTCAACATAAATTTATTTCTATGCCAGCTACAGGAAGTGACCACTTCTTTGTAGCACCAGAATTGATTGCTGTAGGGGGAAAAGATGTTTTTCTTTTTCCCTGAGGAAGAAGTTTTTGAGAATCATACATACTTTTTCTCTCAAAGACTTGAAGAAATATGGAACTGGCAATCATTTCCTTCTGAGCTTTTGCTTTTTAGATCTAAAGTAAAAACAGACAAATTCTGGCTCATTGCTTTTACAGAACTAAGGGGTGCATGTAGGCATTGGTGGTGATGTTATGCTTTATGACATGTCTAAAACATGTGGAATCTAGTAAGGACAGGAATCCTGAAGAATTCATTAGCAGAAGACTTACCAGTGGTTATTTTATCTGCCTCATAGGAAATGACTGTGTTACTGAACCTTTTTCAGACTGCAGCCTGGCCAACAACAACATATAACATTTTCTCATAGATCTGACCAATCTATTCCTAATAGTGCCAGAATTCAATCACAAGCTTAGCTGAGACCAATGTAAGCAGACAATCTCTAGCACCAGAATTGTTTTTTTTCTGTTCAGCAGGTATGACTAGAAGTTTGTAGTTAACCGAAGGCTTTTTAAAAACTTTAAAAAGTGCGATATCCACAGAGCAACAAGCTTAGTTCATGGGAGATAATATTAATATATCAGAACAGTACTATGGAATACCACTAGAGGGCGTCAAAGAATTATTTTAATCATGAAAGCAAACTAAATATTGCCGCGAATACAAACGGTGCAAAAGAGCGTAAGGAGACATTGAAGAATTAAAATTCTGCTTCGAAAAAATGTCGCGAACAAATCTGAAAGCCAATACATAGAAAATTCCCTCGAAAACCTAATATGAAAATTGGCTGAATTTCAGCCCTAAACTCAATATCTTCATAGCAATACATGAAGCTCAATGTGAGAATGGATATGACTTACATGGTTTTAAATGAACATAACAATAGACAAGTTATCAAGTTCTAGAGATTTTTAGTGTTACTGCAGGTAATGGGTCCAGGCCAGACCTGTGTAGGTGCTATTACTGACATGGCAAGCTTGTCTGAAATGAGGCAGCTTGTCTGAAACAGTAAAATTTCCATGCTGAGGTGGGGGCATAAGTGCAAGTCTGATTCCAGACTCTCCAAAATGTCACTCGTTCTTCTGGTCCTGCTAAAGTTAGGAAGATAGTGCAGACATTCAGATGTTAAACTGCAGCACCATCTGAAGCGAAAACCGGTTACCACGGTAACAGGCAGAAGAGAAGAGGAAAGACGGGTTTTTGAGCCTTGTAGACTAAACAGGTCAGAGTAAGACCCGCAGTCATTTAACTCTTATACTCCTTTTCATTACTGGTCAAAAATGTCATTACATATTTCATGAATTTTAATGAAATCGTGAATAAATACACACAAAAATATAAATATATATTTTCCCCAGAAAAAAATACTGTTATTAGAAAATTAGAGCTTTGATGGCAATAATCAGAAATGTATGAAGTGGGCAGCGGGAGTCACTAAAAGAACAACAGCCATTACACATGTATCAGTGGGTATGCAGTTAGAAACGCAGCCGCGCTTTTATCTTGGTTTATGCACAGATTGAGATGTGTCTGAGATGCCCTTTATTTCTCACAGCAGAATCAATGATAGCTCTTCAAGAAGGATCAGAGCTTCTCAGTGTCATGCACACTGAGGTAGTTGATTAAATTTTGTTCATTCTTTTTGGTTTTTTGAAGGACAAGGCCAATTTCTCAAGCCTATTTATGGTGGGAAATGAAGAAGGTAATTTATCAGGAAATGGCAAATTTAATACTTCTCTGGAACAATTTATGTTTGGTATTGAAAACTTTATGTCCAGTCATCTATCCTACCTTCTTGCAACTGAATTATGTCCCATGTATAGTGTTTATTAAGCTCCCCAGCCTCATTCTGCCCAGTATAAGAGCAGTAAACAAAACTAGCATCAATAAAATTGACTGATTCAGAACAACCAAGAAACAGACCCTGGTGTATAGCTCTGAGGGTTAGAACTGTGATCGAAATGTCGCTGGTTCAAATCCCATGACCAGGAGAAGTGATTTCACCATTGGGCCCTTGAGAAAGCTTCCTAGACCCAACTGTGCCATAGATTCCAGTTTGTGCTGCTATCTGATCCTCACTTGTATGTTGCTTTGGACAAAAACCATCTGCTAAATAACAGGCAACGCACTAATGTCCAGCACCTAGAATTATTTTAGCAGACAATTGTCAATTTTAACAGGAGATTTTTTTTACTATATATGAAAAAGTAATATATGTATTATGTGTATACCTATATTGCATAATTAAGCATTAATTATACAAGATAACCATAATATCTTGTGGTAATAACAGGTACACAACTAGTCTGGAGTAGTTCGTTTGTCTGTCATTAATAGAACCAGAGGTGTCCAGGAATATAATGCCTTGAGGATAATGGTGAACAGCTTCACTGGTTAAAATGGTAAGTTCCGGGTGTAAGGCAAGATCTGTTGCTTCAATTATTCCAGAACAAACCAGGCTGAGTGTCAATGTGGTTGAAATAATGGAGTTAATACAAATTGGCCTACATGGAATTAATGGAAATGTGTAATTAATGTGTAACTCTGTACTAATGGATAAAAAATAAATCATTCTACAAGGGATTGTAAATAATATCCCTGTAGTAATACGGACTTGGCCTGCCATTACATAAATATTCTGCAGAATGGATGTCATTCTTCTGTTATTTCGTGAATTAGTACATTCAGTATTAGATTTTGATCTCCCAACTCATCACTTTACTTAAAGCTGTCATCTACAATGCACTATAGATACCTTTCATAATGCATTATAGTAGTCGGTATAAGAATTAATAAAGCATTACAACATCTTCTATTGACAATCAGAAGGCATTGTAGTGTTGATTATAAAACTTCATAAGCTCCAATGAAGCTGTCATCCATAATGCACTATAGATACCATCATAATGCACTATAATGGTAAGTATAATAATAAACGAAGCATTACAGCATTTTCTATTAATAGTCATAAGGCATTTTAGTATTGATTATAATACTTAATAAGCACCGATAATGCTCTCATCCATAATGAACTATAGATACTTTGCTAATCCATTATAATGATCGGCATAAGAATTAAGGATACAATGTATTGCATTATGAAGGTATTTATAGTGCATTATAGATGAGAGCTTCATAAAGCATTCAAATGCATAATAAACATGGCTATGTGTGATGCCTTTTTATAAATATGTATAGACGTGTTTATAATGATATACGCATCCCTCAAAATGTGTAATGAATGCGTTCATTGATTATTATTGACATTGCATTAATAGTTACCCATCATTCTTGTCATTTTATACTCTTGGTAGTGCACTGAAGTAATTTAAGCAACCAACTTGCTACAGCTTGTTAGTAAAATTAGAGAAATATGAATAATCACAATCCAACGAAGAACCACACGATCCACAGCCTCTCCCCCTCTTATTCAGGTTGGTGGGATGGCCCATCTTCGCCATGGTTACGGTGTAGAACCAATACATGCACTTCCTAGACCCTTACATGATCACGGCTGTGCCCATGCATTAATGCAGCAGTGAGTGCTCTCATACACGTGGTGATATTTACACATGCTGACCAAGAAGAGAAAACCAACACTGCTGACTAACAAGAACAAAAATAATCATTCAATGTAATATGGTGGTGTGATTGCGAGGTGTTTACAATTCTGTTGAATTTCACAAAGGCTGTTGCTCAGAAAAATAATGCTTGTGTACGTGCAAGAGCAGACATACTTCTACAGCAAACTGAACAGAGCAGATATCAGTCAGTATCTTCTTAACCATAAATCACCACAGATAACATATATTCCCAGTTAAAACTAAGAAACTGTCAAAATGTAAGACAATTGAAACATACCTCCAGTAGGTCTATATTACATGCAGGAACTGTACGAAGGCGACGACAGTGATGGGACAACAATACCTTGGGGACAGGGGTCCGAGACGGTGGTGTCCAAATGTGTGTGACCTTCAATGGGCCTTTGACATGCCCCCTTTGCGCAGCCTTGGGACAAACACTGTCTCTGTCACCATTTCCCCCTCTTTTGGTGCCTCTGAAGGACTGACCTGTTATTTTACCTTCTCCACCCCAGCAGAAATCTGCCATGAGGAAGTAAGCCAAGCAGCACTGTATTTTAAACCAATAGCATTTATTGCTAAACTGTACTTAAAAACAACACTCCATAGCTTATTGTACAAGACAGTGTGCACACGATCGCAAGGCTAAATGACAGACCACCAGCACTGACAGAACAGCCTCAAAAACCTGGAGTTCCTTAGCCTCATGCCAAAACGTCGCCACACAATATATATATATATATATATATATGTATATGTATATATATATTTCTTTTTTCCTTTTCTGGCAGTAACATAAAGTCTTTTAAATCAATAAAGCATGACTTTTCATACTGGACTAAACTTTACTTTTATTCTTTTTAGTACCACATACACATGTAAAAATTGAGCACAAATGTGGAACAACCCTGAATGGTACACAAACCCATGGAAAATCCGGGGAACCTTTTTTTTGTTTTTCGTTTTTTTTTTTTTTTTTAAGGATATGGGCAGCAGCTGCATAAATCTGCCCCCCAGCCCCTTCAGGATCAATGTGAGGATGAAGAGGTGAGTATGTGCTTCACACGGCACCAGGAGGCGTCCCACCCCTGGCACGAGATTCAGCGGACGCTTAAAAATACCACTGGTACATAAATGGATAAGAAAGAGTGCTTCCAGGTTGTAGCCATAAGATAATACCATCTTAAATAATGTTCCCATACACCTGAGGACTATAATTCTACTGTGCATAACACATTCTTAAGGTGGCCTCACATAAATAGACCCTCAGCTCTCCACACTGACCTCCTGCACTTTGACCCATGGGATCAGAAAGGGTCAGTTTTACCTCCATTGAGAAGATCAATTTAGTCGGGGAATTGAGACTGGGTAACGGATTATATTCTCACAGACGCTCCTGGTCTCCCACAGATTGTGCTGTCGCAGGGGAGGAAAACATCACCCCAGCTCCATTACTCACTCAGACAGAGCTGTACCATCAGAGAACTGGTCCGACCTCATTCATACACCTGGACTGGGCTGTGGTGCCAGTGAAATGCATCATGGGATCATATCAGGAAATGGTCCTCACTGATGCCTGTGACATTATCACTGTAAAGACTAGGACGGTCAAATGGCATTCTTCTAGACTCTTCTGAGAATATAATCACATTCAAACTCAAATGTGCTTTAATTCTTAAAAGATTTAACCCAGTCAAGGGACACAAAAACCCTTAAAATCTGACTCCTCAGTATATTTTTACTGACATGTACTGACCAAGAGGGGGTGGGGCTTATGACCACATGACTCCCTTTATCAGGCAGAGCTAGAGACCCCCAGGCTGTGCTACAAGGCGGCAGTTCTTTATGGATAAAGGCCGGCGGTGATGATGGGATCTCATGGTCAGGTGCTTCCACGGCGAGGAAGCGCTGACGAGCATGCTGGCTCCATCTCTCCGCAGGCTCTCCCTCCAGAGGCACCGCCCAGCACAGCCACCGTAACGCTACGGAAAAGGCCTCCTGGCTATTTAATGAAAGAGCTCATTACTTAAGAGGGATGAAACGCGGCAAAGCCGCCGTCTGTTCCGTCATGCCCGCTAAGCGCAGGTACTGTCATGTACAGCGAGTGCCTGGACTCTTATATAACAACAGGGCGCGACTGATGAAGTAACGATCTGAGGCTTGTTGTGCTCCATCATTTGCCTTTGAATAAAAATCTTACTTTGAGCTGCGTCCTGTGAGCTCACTGCCAACGGGAGATAAAATACCGCGGCCTCCAGACATCCGCCGGGGAGAAGGGGGAGGGCGGGGAGCGGGGGCGGGGGGAGAGACCAAAGTGATTAATAATTCATGATAGAGTCAAAATTGTGCTTTACGGCGAGACGTTGGAGCTCGGCACTGAGCTTTGGTACGTGCCGGATTGTGCCCCCGGGGGGGGGTTGCGTGGTGGAGAAAAAACCTGTCATCTCTACAAGATGTTATTCATAAACTGAGGATATTCTTATACCCTACACTGAATTTAATCAGTGATGCTACACTTCATCTTGCCCAGTTTCCCTGACTGCCGATGTCACTGGCTTCTGAGTTAAGGACTGCTAGGCGATGGGGATTATCAGAGATGCTATTGTTCAGAAAATATGTATGTTGCCGCTGCCAAACGGATATGAAGCGATCCAGCGATCTCCATTTTCCTTGTCAAGCTCAGATCCTGAGGCACCCTTCAATGCCCTCACAGCTGAAGCTGAGACGCAGACCTGCAGGACGCTAAAGTGATGGCACGAGAAAAACGCCTTAATGGCGCTACAGACGCAAACATGCAAACATCCGCGCTTTACTGTAGCCGCTTCCCGATAAAGTGACAGTACAAAACGGGTGGAAAAAAACGAAACTTTACATTTATCAAGAGTTTGAGGTCTTCCACACCAGAGGGCTAGGTACACTCCACCACCAAAAGGGGGCGCTCTTTTTGAAAAGATGGAAGGCACTAACTTGAGCCAGACCCCTGAGCGGACAGTGGCCTCTGGGCATGTCAGTGAGGTCAGACCGCCAGCTGCAGCCCAGAGCTGAACGTGCGGTGGAGATTACAACGCCCCCGGTGAAGAAGTACTCTCTGCTTTACATTTTAGAAGAAAAAAATGAACATTTAGCAATGGCAGTGATAATAATGATTCTCCTTTTTGCTTTTGCATCATTGTGCTCCTTCTGCTGTAGTGCCATCGTTTTTGAATGGAAATCTGTAGAGATAATCTTGATGGTGTAGAAAACATTTTTTATATATATAGACTATTGTAGTAGACTACAGACTATTGTCAGCACCATGGGGGGGGGGGGCTGGATTCCTGCTTCTGAAGGTTGCAGAGTGAGGGACCCCCATGTGGCATCCACTGTGAAGGTCTATCTTGAAAGCTCGTTGGAAGAGAACCCCCCCTGCTTGAGATCTCCAGTGGACCGACCCCCCCCCCCCCCATCACTTCTCAGAAACTTTCCACAAAGCTGCCAGGGAATAAACCAGAGCGGCCCGTGCGCTGCAGGGTGCCTTTGTACCAGCCGTCCTCCCGCTTTTTGTGGACAAAGACGATGTCGCCCTCCTTCAGTTCGATCTCGGCTTCGCTCTGAGGGGGGTAGGGCACCACCACACGGTACCTGGGGAGGGAGAGGAGGACACCCCTGAAATAAGGCCCCCAGCTGGGAAGGAATGCACATAAAGAAGGAAGAAGTCATTTACGGAAGCAGAAGGAGAGATGTGCAGAGCTGTGATAGGAGAAGAATGATAATGACGCCTTGTGCCCAAATGAAATGCTTCTTTGTACTTGTTTAAATCCCCAGTGAGAGGATTTTAATTGTAGTTGCTGTTTGCTGTTAACATATACTCCTAAATCTGAATAATATACATTTTTTAAGAGAAATCACACTAGGAAGCCAATTCATTTCCTTGCTAGTAAGACTGTTATGTCTTTGGTAGCACAGTGTTCCATATCCCAAGCAAGGCAGCAGGCTGTCAGTCTGGCATTACACACCAAACATGTGTCACCATCTGTTGCTTGTCTCCTGCAGTCTGTTAGCATCTTCTGCAGAGCACAGAGTGGATGTCTGATCAGACTGTCCACACTCTTCCTTATCTCTGACATCTCAGTCCAGTCCAGATGTTTGCATCATAATCCAACTCTACTCCCACCACTGTAATACTGCAAAATCATATTCAACACCATCAAACCTCAACATACCCTCACAGCTGCCAACCGTGAACACATCTCCTACCACAGCCTCCATCCATATCCATATCCCCGTTAATACCACCTTCCAAATTCCACATCTATCACAAACCCCACCCGTGTCCACATCACCTTAAACACTTTACAAAATCCACATCACCTACCACAGCCTCCATCCATGTCCACATCACCCTTAACACTTCCTTCCAAATCCCACCTCCTACCACAGCCACCATCCATGTTGCTGTGTGAAATCAACCAAGGGGAAACTCTGCAGATTCTCTAAATTCTATCTTCACATTGAAGGTGCTAATCCTTGCAGGGGGTCCAAAGTGACATTTTTTTCATGGGCCCAGAATTACTAGCTGCACCCCTGGGCTGAACAGGACAGTAATATCAAGCGAACCACCTACTCATTCAGCAATCACACTGATTAAGTTTCATTTCAGCTGAGAATTACTGAGATATGAACTGCAGTCAAAAAAGATTTTTAGTAAAATCTATCTTGGCAGAAGGTCAAGCATGAGTACAAAGCCCAACGAAGAACCTAATGTGCATCTCACATTCACAGACATGTTATATCCAACAGAAGTAGCTGAGCACAAATGAAAGAACAGCACATCATTTCTGCATTGATTTCCCTCTGAGGGACACACATTTCAGCCTTGTAATTACTTCAGTAAAAGTGAAGCAATATCTGTACTGTCTCGACCTGACATCCACAACCTCCAGCTTGCAGTGAAAAGAAAATCAATTAATGATTTTTCTTATCCCCACAGTCATAAATTATCTGGACCTTAGTTCTCAGAAAAAAAACCTACAATAGGGTCTACAACAGGAGCGAAGATGAAGACACTGCATGGGTTTATTCAGGCACCGCTGCATTTGTGCCTCTGTGTGGAGGAGGCGTTACGTGCCAACCCACAATGTAATGAGTGTGGGTGAATCTTCATAGATTTATCTGCTCAGACTGCGATTTGCAAGGAATGATTATAGCCATCGACCAAACCATCAAGGCCCCAACACTAGCATATGTGGCTCCAAATGTCTGGGTAGCAGATGTTTCAATACGGTTTTCGCATAAATAATAACATGCCAGGATTGATCAATTGAATGTTTCAACCAAAAATGACTTACACCATCCATACTTTGGTATTTGTCTGGAGCATTTAAGCCCCTCCTGGGACTCGCAGAGACCACGTCTCCAACCAGCAGCCACCCGCAGAGACCATGTGCATAAATATGAAAACGCTTCAGCCAACTTCGTCACCCCAGATCACACGGGCGCTTGCACCAGTGTGGTTTGGGTGGAGTTTGGGGAGGGCTGGGGTGAGAGGATATGACTTATCCATCTTGGAAGGTTGTATCTCACATTCAGCGTTTTTGGCCCCAGTTCATTTTTCCTAAATTGTCCTATGAAAATCAGAATACTGTTTTTGCATTTGCGTGCAGAAACACTGATTAGGGCAGGGGGGCATATGTACCCCTCATCTGTGCAGTTACTAAAAGACCCCACAAAGTTTTGTGTGACCACTTCCTACAAGCCTTCTGACCCAAGTAGAAAGGTGTAGTTTGGTCATGTACTTCGATCCTTTCACAAAAACTTTGGATGAGCCAAACATAGCCAGAACTCTTGCCTACTTTCATACAGCGAGCTGGTACTGCTGTGAAAATCTGCCTGTGCAAAACAAATCAACGCATCAATTACCATGTGATCATTTTTTTCTCCAAAAGTGACTCAAAAACATGTCAGACATAGCATGCTTCCTCAAACCAGAAGTGACTGAACAGTATTAGGAGAGGTATAAATCTCAGAACAGCAGAATTAATTAAACCAGGTGCTTTACAATGATCCTCTTCTGCAGACCTTCCACCACTAGATAAATACGGTCTGGAGCAGCACTGGAGATTATGAAAGGGGGAGCTAAGCCATTATTAGGGGGAGTCTGATTTTAATGAAAATGAATGAGATCACACTATTTAAACTAATTAGTGAATAAGCCCTAGCAATGCCCCTTAATACAGTCATACTCATAAAGCAAAATCGGCAGGGTTACTTTGACATAAAGAGTTGGAGGACTCATAATTAATTGGCAGTGCTAATTTTTATAAGTAACAGAGCACTGATTTTCTCCCATTGCATTAATATAATATGCAAATTCAACAGGATGAATTCTTTGATGTTTTTCTAAATCTCAGGCGATATCTAAGGGTTTGGGTCTGCAGAAATCCACCTCAGAAGCCAACATCAGGTACCATCGCACCAAAGAGAATGGCAGAGGTGTATGAGCTAAGCCTGGTGAGGGCAGCAGTGAGGCCAGCTCTGGCACTGACCTCTCTCTGGACAGGGGCTTGGGTTCTGGACGGAGAGCGAGCAGAGCGGAGCAGGGCTGCCGGGCCGGCGGCGACACCGAGAAGTTGAGGTCCAGGGAGCCTGACTTCCTGTGCAGAGGCTCCATGCCCATGGCGCCCTGCATCTCGCTCTCGATGGGGCAGGAGCCGGCGCGCCCGTGGCTGGGTCCCGAGGCGCCCGCGACCCCCTGCGCTGGCACATCCGCGGCGGCCTGGGGCTGGGGCTCGTGGGTCGGGGACACGGACGGCGGGGAGCGGGACTTCTTCTTGGCTGCTGCCCCAGAGAGGAGTTTCAAGAAACCTCCACCCTTCCTCTCCTTCTGGGGGGAGAGACAGAGAGAAAGAGAGAGAGAGAGAGAGAGAGAGAGAGAGAGAGAGGCATATTTAATCCACCCTCAGCAAACTCAGTGTCCAATTGGGCACACAGATACAAATATAAAGAAATATAAGCTCATTATAACAGAAACAAGCAACACTTGCTAAATTTGCAAGAAACTCACCCAAAAGTCAGTGTAGGAGACATGGATAAAAGGGGTATTCCCCAGTCATATGCTATTGCTAAACATTTTTGCTGGTGGGCCAGTTACAGTGACAGGGTAAAGGAAAATGTGACCCCTGGATTAGAATCACAAACATGTATGGAAAGGTTGGTTCAAACAGCACAGGGAGGGAGTGTGGTAGGTAAACAGACTGGGTATAGCACTGTTCCAAACTCTAATTCAAAGCAGATTGAACAGAGTGTTCACCTGTGCTACATTAGCTATGGCAAGGCTTCATCAGCACCAGGAATAACAAAATTTACATTCATCACATTCGAAGGGCTCTGGTCTCCCAATGACAGCAGGCTGCTTTCGCTGCAGTTAGGCCCTGTCTCTCTGCACATCTTGGCCAGCAAAATCAAGTGACACGCTCAAAAAATATTACCCACAATGCATCTTAACTAAGATTTGTTGGTGGGCCAATGGGATTAAAAAACACTTCAAGAGGGTGGGGCCAGAGTGCGAAGTACACAAAATCATTGACCCCCCCTACTATAAACCTTGGTAAGTGCTTCTGACCATAGACCCAATAATGTAATAATGACTTCCACATTTAATAGAAAGTAACCACAAAGTAGCATGAAATGCAATTTTCATATTTATCTTTTCTTCCCTCGTCTGTAACGTGTCAGAATCATGGCTGAGATATAAACCATATCACACCTCAATTTCCGATGAACATAAATTATACTTCTGCTAATAAATCAGTAAGGAAGACAAATGAAAACATAAAATTGTAATAGTAACTTTGATTCATTGTGGGCCTCTGTAATTACAGGGAGCTGCAGGTGTTCTCTAAATCCATGCGTCCACTGCACAGATACTAATTCTCTGTACAGTGCATGTTTATAGCCTGTATAATTAACGTCATGGAAGACTTATCAGGAGACTATAAAGGACCAGTGATCGATTTCTTCTGTTCTTTGGTGGATGGTTCTGTCACCCCCTACTGATTATCATGATTATTTTATCAATCTCTCACTTGGAGATTCTATTCTGTATATTACATATATTTATATTTATGTTTACTGTATATAATATAACTTATAAAAACTTCCACACTCCCTCATACAGGCCTGGAATTTGCACCCATTTGGCCACAGGACTCTTGTTTGTTAACCACTATGCCATCTGCTGACTAATGGCAGAAATGCTACACACATAACAGAAACTAATGCTGCCCTCTCATTGGTCATAGAGGTCCCTCTCGCTATGAGCTGGGTGGCTGTCTGCTGCAGAGGAGCCAATTATCCATGAATAATCAGCACCGGGGAACATGTCAGGCTGGCTGTCAGCATGGGGGGCAGCCTCACGCCCCACTCCAGACCAACGTGGGCATAAGCTTCATTCACTTTCACATCCCTGACTGTCTGACATCCCTACAATTAGTTATACAGCAACTCCCAGCACTGACTTTTGCTCATTCGGACCATTATTAAAACAGCTGGGGCGGACTGTCATTCCCTTCAGATTCCCGCGGTAACAATGTACGGGTGTTCCGGCTCTGCATTCATAGAGACAGAGCGCTGCTGTGTCTTCACCCATCATTCTTCCGGATTCCGCTCTGGCAACGACACTCAACCAGGAAATAAACTGAACAGAAGCACTGAGGAAAGAATCTGGTCACTGCGACAAAAGGATTTTGATCCAGGTGCTTAATGGAAATTGACCTGCAGCCTGGGACACTGTAATGGGTGAGACAGTTAGGACAGTGAGTGACAGGGGCCTTAAAAAATTTGGAACATGATATGATTGGTCTGGGTGCCCAGCGATGGGCTGGCCCCCCGTCCTGGGTTGTTCCCCAGCTTCCGGGGTAGGCTCCGGACCCCCCGCGACCCAGAAGGATAAGCGGTCTGGAAAATGGATGGATGGATGATTGGTCTGGGCTTGGTGCCCAATATGATACGCCAGGGATCTTCAAATCTGGACCTCGAATCCAAATCCAGGCCTTGTTTTCAATGCTCCCAGGTAATTATTCGTTTAATAATTACTGATTCTGATTGGCCACAGAGGCTTCATACCCAGTTCACAGGTAAAGGAAGGCTGGAAAATCAGCAGGGCTCGGACCTTGAGGACCGTGATTTGAATAGCCCTGTGATGGGGGCTCTCATGGGGCCCAAAATCTCAAACGACACCGCTGCCAGCAGCACATGGATTGTCAGGGAGACCAGATCACATGGGCAGAGCAAACGCCGAAGCCGGTTATGTGGAAATCCAAGCAGAAACTCCTGGCACATCGTTAGCCAAATCATCTGCGAGAATCAACGCTAATAAATATCCATTTGTCAAATTGTGAAATCTCAGCCTCACAGTGCCTGTTGTTCATGGCTCACTCCATATGGTGGTTTTCAGTTTAGTGGATCTGTAATTTAGCAGGTGTGATGAAATATTAGTTTAATTCATCCATCCATCCATCCATCCATCTTCTCCTGCTTCTCCTGGTCCGACTCATTTGGTATTAAATTTATTGCATTGCACAATTTGAATGACATTACTGAATCCTTGTGCTAATTAGTGCCCCACTCGTATGATAATTTTGTGTCCAATAACGATACAAATTTTCATGACCTAAAAAAGTTCTGATAGCCAATAATATTGGCTGATTTAATTTTTTTTTGGTCTAAAATGTAACTGACAAAAGTTCTGCTGCTTTACTGGTTTACTTTAGAAAATGATAAATATAAAATAAATATAAAACAAGTCATTACATAAAAAAGTAAATGACATAAAGTCTTATAATACTGAACTCGCAAACAAGAGCAAGTTTAAAGTCCACTATCAGTCAATCACTAGCTAAATTTGTTATATTACAGTACATGTGATTTTATTAATGATTATACAATCTGTTTGCCGCTCAGTCGTGGTTGCACTGCTGCTGTATGTTTGGTTTTTGGTGTCCGATGACTGCATGGTGGCTCAGTAGGTGGCGCTGTTGCCTCCCAACCTTCTGGGCTGTGGGTTTGAATCTCACTTTGTGTGTGTGGAGTTTGCATGCTCTTCCTGTGTTAGGTGGGTTTTCTCCTGCAGTGCAAAGACAAGCAGTAAGTGGTGTCTATAAACTGCCTGTAGATCAGACCCTATGAATATGTTTTTTTTTCTTTTTGTGATTGTTGAGGCCAAAAATGCTTCACTGCACAGCAGCTTTTCTCAAAATTTGCAATGGCATCTTACTGCGATCTATTTTGCAGAAAATGAATTGAGAAAATTGCTAATTCAAGAAAATTTTAAAACTCCTTCCACTGAAGAAAGAGACGTAATTAGTTTCTTTGTGTATTTCTTTTTATATCAAATAAACAATCACATTTCAGTGCTCATTTTTATTTGTTTTCTGCATTCAGGAACCATGGACTCAGTTAATATATAAAAGAAAATACTATCTTTTGATTCCAGTAAGTTAAGTCTTTGTAAAATAAACTGTAAATTCAACATTAGCAACAAATAAAATCAGTCAAATACCTTAACAATGCCCATTGTTTTTATATTATTATTAGACTATTAGATGACTATGATCATCTGTGGTCTTTACAATACCTCAGCTTAACAGAATACAAAAACGACATCTTCTTAACAGAATGTGACCAATGCTTCAGGTTAAAATGCAAACAATGCATCCATTTTGCACAATGTTGTAAAGGTATGCAAAGCAGTTGCCTCCACTTCTGTGCAAAACATTTGGGAATTGTTTTCTGTGGACTTTAGCAGAAATTTTTGTTGGTAAATGAAAGGTGTTGACTTTTCAGTTCACCCATAGCGAAGCCTATAGGAGAAAACACACATGAATGCGCATAGCGAAGGCGTCACAGGTCCGAACGCAAGCAGGCTGTCAATTTGGAAATTTCTTGAAGAAAAGCTGCAGTCTGTAAATTTCTGCGATTGTAGAATGGCAAAATCCTGAAGGGACTTATAAACTGAGTATGACTTATAAACTGAATGCGAGTACTTGTATGTATGTGTCCTGTGACGGCCTGCCGTCCCATCCAGGGTGTCCCCTAGCTGGGTGTCCTTTGCTGCCTTTGACAGGCTCCCAGTCCCCTGAGACCCTGACCAGGAGAAGAAACTGGAAGATGCATGTTCAGTGGTCATATAAACCTGCCCCCCCCCATCAGGGGGCACCCTGTGCATTTTGTTTCTTACTCGTTTGCCGTCTCCTTTAAGGTGAGATAGGTGTGAATTGCCTTCCTACAACCTCCTTCTTCTCTTTCCACATAGAAAAACTGGGGAATTCATATGTTTAGGTGGATAAGAGGCTTTGCTTGTCGCTTTGGCGAAATCTACACCCAGTGCTGCATCTCTCACATAATGCATGTTCTGTCCACTGCGTTTTTACCTCACAAAGCTAAACACACTCTGCTCAGCTCAACAGTAGATCTGCACGTTCCACTTCCTGATAATCCCAGGCTAATGGCAGTATGTTAGAATTCAAGAGGCATAACTTCTAAGTGTTTTCCCAGATTCTTTTCTCATCATAAATGTGTAAATAGATCGGTGCTTTATCCATACGCCAATGTTGAAAAATTTTGTGGAACCTTATTCTTGGCCGATTTAATCAGCCAACCAATATATTGTTCAATCCTAGTGTTAACTAACTCTATTGCAGCTATTTGATATTTTGTGAAGTTAAAAATTTTCAATAAAAGTACTTTGCCTTTTATCTCCAGGGGTGGAGGTTCATATTCCATCCCCTCTCTGTGAGATTCCTCTGGGTATTCCAGTTTCCTCCCACAATCCAAAGACACGCAATCTGGTGAACCTGCTTCTCTAAATAATATGCAATGTACATGTGTGTCTGCGATGGCCTTACCTCTATATCCCTATCTTGTGTCCTACTTTAAATAAAGTAAATTGCTTTTAAATTGCTTTTTTTAATTGCTTTTTCAGTCCTTTAGATGAACATTCAAGGGTTATAAATAATCACTGATTATTGTAAAGAACATCATATTGTTCATTTTAAGGGACAACTAAACATTTAGGCATTTAGAAACATCTAGTGATTCTTCGTCATGAATACTATACTGTTCCTGAAATGAACTGAAAACAAATGAAAATTATTTCAATCGATACTTTCATTATCACTAATTAATAATTAATGCAGGGTGAAGCACCAACCCAGAGTTCACAGAAGAGTGATGGATTTCATGGAGCAGGATGGACACTTTAGTGGCAGGCCGGGCCTTCGTTAGGCCTTTCTTTGTACCCACTCGCCTGCCCTGTCCCTGCTCCCCTGCTCCCAGAGAGCATCCTCAGTAAACATCCCAAGGAGAAACTCCTCTTGAATCAGACGGCTCTTCCACTAACACCGCGGAGCTCAGCTGGTGCTCAGGGAAGCCCAAAGCAAACAACATCCCACCCTCCCTGGGCGCCCCGCAGAACTGACACGCGCTGTCACCCGCACCCCTCGCTGGGGCTCCCAGACTCCTTACCTTCTCTGCTCACATGCGGCACCCCCACAAGAGAGACCCGTCTGTAAACACAGAGGCCGCCTCTTCTGAAGAAAGATTGTGCGTAAAACTGACAAGGTTTCGGCAAACTTCTCATCTCCCCAGGCGTGAACATTTTAGCTGAGCGGGCGGAAGGCGAGGAAACGGAGCGACGTGCAGAAAATCACGTTTCCCGGTGCTTAAGGCTGATCAGCGCAGCGGCATGAACTTTGTAAAGCGTCCCTGTCTCCCGAATTACCCTGAGCTACCCCTCTCTACCAGCCCATGTAATTCATATAATACATCTACAGCTGTCAGAGGGGCTCTTTCTAATAATGGCAAACCATTAGGACTGGTCAAGGCTGGTCACAATGACAGCAGCACTTACAGCTAAAAAAAATGGCTGGCATCTGGAGCCAGAGCGTACAACCGGGCCATGGTGTAACTAAGGGTACCGGAATGCGCATTGCCATAGAGATCCAGGCATGGGTAGCAAGAAGTCAAGGACTACGATGATGATGGCGAAAGCGGCTTACCTTCTCAGCCTTCTTCTCGTCTAGCTTGGCCAGGTTGGCGCTGGCCCCCTGCACGTGCCCGGGGGAGGGGGGCCGCAGGGGGCTGGCCAGCACCTCCCCGTTGAGGTGAGCGGCGCTGACGTTGGGCGGGGTGATGGCTGCCGCGGCGGAGGTGAGGGGGATGGCAGGGCGGACGTACTGGGGGGAGGCCACGGAGAGGGGGCGCGCCAAAGGGCCCGGGGAGCTGTGGGGGCGGAGAGAGGGAAGCGCCGCCGCTGTGGCTGGCCGCTCGGGGCTGCCCAAGGGGGGGCTGTGCACTGTTAGGGTGGGAAAAATAAAGAAAGAACTCACAAGCTCAGCTTCCGAGATCACCGTGGAAACCTGCCCAGCATTCCGAACAGAATGCCCCCCCCCCGCCCCGGCAGCCGACACGCTCCAGTCCGAGACATCGGCACGGCGCAAAACAAATCTATCCGAAACACTGCTGTCCACGCAGGTTAGGCGGGCCGTCATTGCAGGAAATTAATGTGTATAACCAGGGCGTCACGCCTTTCCTGTGTTTCCCAAGAAATGCGAGGACCGGTGTGTCGACTGCTTCAGTGCCGGGTTAAACTCGATGATGCCCGTGCCCGTGTATGCTGGGGAATTATGGAGTTATGGACGGCTTACCAACATGACCAAAAACACAGAAAAACTCACAGTCTGCATGACACAACAGTATTGGAATCGTGTCTAAATAATCCACTTGTACTTTTAGCGCTTCCAGTGAGGGACTTATTAGCTGTGGAATATATCTGTAAAGTCATTTTAAATACGATATATTTGAAATATTAAACAGCACAAACGTCTTTTGTTATGGACCTGTCGACATCAAACATTTTCAGTTTGCGTATTTAGCACCTGTATAGTGCTTGGATTTGCTATGCCGAGCCGCTAAAATGCTAACGTGCGCAGCAGATGCTAAGGCATGCTACACCTGCTCCCATTTTCACTGAGAATAAGTCACGGGAATTTCACAGCGAAAACTCGCAGAACGCCGACCATCAGCTAAGCCCCCCCCCCCCCAATCCAATAGCCGTTAAATCCCCACAAAGGCTTACACTAAGCACAGCGCGGCAGAAACTGGGGCAGCCGCTAAAAGCTAGCGGTATGCCTGTGACCGGAGCAGTGATGCCGCCGGGAGCCAGGCTGCTTCTGACTCCGTAATTACGGCTCATGGAGCTTTTGGGGAGACCCCAACAGCAAGCTGCATTAAGGCTTCAGAGTCTTTCACAGCTCCGCATGGCTCAGGGAAGAAGCTTCACAGTGACCGACCCCACTCTCCCAGTACTCCCAGTACTCCAGACACATCATATAAGTATTCTGCTTGAGGCAAACATAGGTTTTATTATATGTTACCATTGATGCTGCAAGCTCTGGGAGGATGTACATTCATCTAAGGAAGTGAAGAATGCACCGGCCCGCCCCCTGCCTGACTTACCCAGCTGCATGGGTGTGCGCGATTGGCCCAACGCAGCTGCCTGCTGCCCCGACGCACGCAGACAGTTCTTCAGGTGCGCAGTCGCCGGCTGCAGTTGTGGGGAGCTGGAGGCTGACGAGGAAGGGCCCATCGGGCTGGCTAGCTGGGGGGTGGACGAGCGCGGCCCCGAGCCCAGAAGGACCGGGCTGGAGGGCCCGGCGGACCCTGGGGAGCTGGGGTTAACCTTCACGGCCTGAGCCGACCCAGAGAGACACACGCGGGACTGTCCCACCACGTAGGGGGCCCTGCGGACAGGAGAGCACCAATAATAATCAATCATTATACGAAATGGACCAATCATAATCAAACAACAAAGGAAATCATTTACCTGAGATCAAACTGTCCCACAACTGCTGAGCTGGGTTTTATTACAGTTTAACACTAATGCAGCCCCCACACTAGGCCCAGCTAAAGCCACAGACTCCTCCCATGGGCAAACATTGCTTGTTAGCATCCTACAGTTTCAGGCTGAAGTGCTAAATGGCTGCTGTGTCCACCTGCTATTCTAAAAGACCTTATTCCATTAAGAAACAGGAACTCTGCTGTAATTAATCATTCAAGGGAATCTGTGTAACATGGCGGATTTTCAGTGGATTTGGGGATTAAACGCTAACCCTTCCTTAATTAAACAGAGTGTGTAGGAGGGATATTATTTGCTACGGGAGGCGAAGTTATTAGCTGCAACATGTGGAATTTGCTTACACCTACAGTACTAGCAGACGGAGGGCCCCTCAGCGCATCAGAATTAAAGCAAAGTCCCCAGCGCTGATGAGGCAGCTTTCAGAAACAGGCTGCGACGTCCGCCTTTGGTACGCACACGCACACACTCACGCGCCTCATCAGCGCTGCATCAATCTCCGCAACGCAAAACAGGTGGCGCACTTAGCAAGTTCAGCCATGTTCGTCATGCAGAATCACTAAACACCCAGGTGCCTGCTTCGCTGTGAGCTCATTTTTAGAGTAAATGAATCGTTTACTGTGTGTTTTTTTTTAATCTGGGTTGCCTCTGAGCTTAGCTGAGTTTTCCCGCCTTCCACTGTCTCATACCGCTCCATTCCCAGAAAAGCACATTTCCTTCCCAGGCCTTGTCCACCTACACAGATTTCTTGCACGCAGAGCCGCTTTTGCCTCCTCCCCAGCAAGGGGAAAATTCCGACGTGAACCTGAATTTATCCAATCTGCCGGTCCCACCTGCCCGTGTCGTACGCCTTAGCGTGCGTTTAGAGACACCGGAGGACCTTCTCTTACCCGGATTCATTATCATTTTAATGACATTTTCTGAGGCTTGCTGATAAATTGAGAGCTCCACTTCTTTGAGCATTTTCTCGAGACAGATTCCACTCATTTTAATTGTCCAAGTCATGCTTTAAAATGATTTTATCCCTGATAGCCGCCTGCGGCTGCAGCCCATTCCGGAAGCTACTGCACTTTCCAGATGTTTCCTACTATCACAACCAGCTGGGATCTTTGCATTGAATGTATGGTGAAGGGCTACTTATTCCTTACTAAATCTAGTCACCATGTTGACACCCGTCATTAAATGTTTCTCAGACTCGTCCTTAGGGGCTGTCTGACAAGGAGCTGGGAGGGAGGAAATCATGGACCGTCTGTGGGTCCCCAAGGACCGGGTTGAGAAACACTGCCTTAAGGTATTCCACTTTGTATATTATTTAACTTTCAGACACCAGATGTTAATGGCATTCCACCTTCGAACACTGCTACCTCATGCCACCTCATATATCCATTCATTTCTCCCCAGGATCTGGTCCCCTTTTCTGCATACCTGGACACAGGTGTGACGTAGTTCCCGGGGAAGACACCAGAGGCGCCGCTGCGCAGAGACGTGCCCTTGAACCATCCGTCCTGGCACTTCTCTGTCACTCGGTACATCTCGCCCTTCCGCAGCTCCAGCTCGTCGGCCTTCTGGGGTCTGTATGCGTACATGGCCAGGTATCTGTTAGCAATGGGGGGGGGGATACAGGAAGGAGGTGGAGGTCAGAGGAAAGTGCAGAAAGGGGTCAGGGGGTGATGTACTGTAGGGCAAGTCAGCTGACAAATGCAATTCCACATGTGCAGAGAAGGTCAATGAGAATGACTTAAACACACAATACAAGAACAAACCCTATACCGTAGCGCGGTGGATATGGACAAAAGCTGCGAGCCATTAAGCTCATTAAGCTGCAGGTTTAAAACCCAAAAAGGGACTTGCAGTTAAGATAAATCAACCTGAATACTGACGTGTAAAGGCTAGTAGCGCTTGGGGGTGATGTGTAACTCTGCAGGATAAGCCAATGTGGTTTTGATCAGAAGGTCAACTGTTCAAATCCCAAACGTAGCAGAGGGATTTTACCATTTGGTCTGAGATTGAGGCCCTTAGTCCCCAATTGCTCCAGGGACTGGTGACCCTGCTCTTTCCCAAAAATAAAATGTGCAATGGTAATGAAAGAATAGTGTCCGGGGCAAATTTTTTAAAAAAGAATACTTGATTTATGGTTTGGAAAGATGTAAACAGCAGGGGCAGGGAGAGCAGGTGAAGTGTGCTGGTGACGTGTTGTTGCCCTCGGGGCATAGTGGGCGGCACACAGCCGAATTATAATCAGAGCTGACTGTCTGCGCGCAGCAAAGCGCTTTCATCACACAGCCCTGCCCATAGTGGCTGGCAGCGATCTCATAATACAGCAAAGGCAGGAATAACCGGAGCGTCCTCCACGAGGTCCCAGAGTGTAGGTGTGCGCAAAACCTCTGGGGTAACTATGGCAACAGAAAGGTTCCCATCGCAAGCGGTGGGGGTGGACGCCGGCGATGAAGAGAGGAGGCAGGCAGACGGAAGCATCCGGAGCCTTTGCCTGGATTTCCTCCCCCAACATCCCGGAAATAGATCCCGGTGATGGAGATGATACACATTCCTCGAGGAGAACTTTTGTTGGAAAAGGTGAAGCATTTAACTGTAACTGTGAGTTAGTTCCTCATGCTCCTTAGCACAATTATAACAACACGAGCGTCTCTACACTCAAAATGCAGCAAATTATCTCCATAAATAGTACAAACTTCTGAAAAACAAATGAAAACAATACCCACAAGCCATCTGTGGTGTAATGAAGACACCCAGCTCCAAGCCGGACTCATGTGGAAAGTGTGCAAGGTGTGTAAGGTGCTTTGGTCATGCTGCCCCGTGTCTGACAGTGTCTGCGCAGTGATGTCTCACGGGCCGAGGAGCCACTTACATGTTCAACGGCAGCTGGACCTTGGCGGCGGCGAGCAGGTCCGCAGACCCTGAGGTGACTCTGGGCAGGGCCACCGCGGCCGAGGACGAGGTCGCGGCGAATGAGGAGGAGTCCTGCAAGCCAAAGGATGAGGGGAAACGTCATTACCAGGTAAGCGACAATAGGGGAATCTGGACTTCGGGTGGGCAACTGCGGAAGCAGTCTGGGGCCTAGGAGATGACCCAGGTGGGAGGGGCTGGGCTTTAAGGGCCCAGAAGATGGCCCAGGTGGGAGGGGATGGGCATTAAAGGGCTCAGAAGATGGCCCAGGTAGGAGGGGATGGGCATGAAAGAGCCCAGAAGATGGCCCAGGTGGGAGGGGATGGGCATTAAAGGGCCCAGAAGATGGCCCAGGTGGGAGGGGCTGGGCATTAAAGAGGCCAGGATGAAGCAATGATTTCCAGATCCTGGGAATTATGTGCAGCAGTACTGGATATGTGGAGCCAATGTATGGCAAGGATCTGCTGCCCACACTTGCCGACGGCAAATAGTTGATGGGCACTGACCTTTTCACTATGCTCTGATGTAAAAGCACAAAGCGGACAAAGATTATTAGAGGTAACAAGGTGTATTTTAACCAGCGGGGTCACATCTGACACGTCACAGTCTAACAGGCAGTGCCTTATCCTGAAAGTCCCTTGTGCAGAAACTCATACACTTACCCTGCCACTTTGCCTTCTCAGGGATTGTAGAGCTTAAATTATTATGATAAATAATGAATCAAAGATGCTCTCTGTGACTGTAAATGTACAGGATAAAACATTTCTTATCTCCACAGTAAGCAAAAAAACACATCCATCGGACTGCGACAGCAATTCAAAGTCCCTGGTGTCTGCAACTTCTCAGTGTGAATTGCACTGAGAGAGATGGAGAGCTGTCATTGAACATAAGTCTTCTTCTAATGCTCGCAGAGAAATGCAGAGCTGACCACAACGAGCCCGGCAGTTTAATTGCAGCATGGATGTGACAGCTCACTGGCTATGAGGAAACTTGGCAATCAATCTCATGGATGAAGGTTTCCCCAGCAACCCAGGGCTCGTTTGCACTTGCAAACAGGCCTAAGCTGAGGAGAGGCTACGGAGATCTATAGCGTTGCCTTGGCAGCAACTCAATGCAAATTACAGCTGAACTTTGCCCATATTAGAACTCATTACAGACAGTAATGTTATTCAGACAGCAGATGCGAATGAAATAATTCGTGTCTACAAAGTTACCCTGCGTGCCATTTGTGTGCAGAGGGGCCGCCTTGGGAACGTAATCTACCCCGCTTTACAGGAAGGGGGCATCGCTGAGCCTGTTCCAAGGCACGCTGTGAGGAGACAACATACCGGCGGCTCCTCTCATTACCGCGAGGTTCCCTCATTTGGGGCCCGACAGCACGCACAGGACTGAAATTACTACAGCAGATCAGTAACGAGTCCAGGTCTCTGATGGGGCCCTTAAAGTACCTTCATGTGCATCCGAATTCAAGTTGTATCAAATAAAAAGACCAAGCCACGATTAAATGACAGCAGTCTGCGTGTGCTGAGGGAACTGCATGATTCATACTGTGGGGTTTATGGGCGTGCTATCAAAACACACATTACAGGGGCAGAAGTGGACCTTTGAGAAGCTTCTCTGACAGCCCTTGGTGTGACATAACCACAGTTCTGAGTGACGAGCCCCAACCTCCATCACCTACCACCACAGCCCAACGTGCTGTGTGAAGACAGCCGGATCTGCTTCTCCACTCGTGACTCCACTCCCCCTTGCCGTCAGGGTCGACCCACAGACCCCCTTTTCCCATCAAAAACACATCACTGTCTAACAGCCCTGTCCTTTGAGGATCTTCTCAGACATGACAGGAATTCACAAAACCACCAAGGAGGACCGGAGGAAGCAGCTGAGGAAGCCGAGGTGGAGCAGAGTTCAGCATTAAACATTCCCCATGTTCTCTAAAGGTCCAGAGCATCTAATGAGAGTGAAGTCTGGGAATATACGTGTTCACATCGGGGTACGCCTGAGACGTTTCAGATGTTCAGACCTGACATTCTGTGGAAGAGGTAATGGAAGCAGGCAGCAGGCTCTGGGAAAGCTGCAGTGAGGATGGTCCTTCCTAATGACCCATGTGTCTTCAAAGGAATGTCATTCATGTCCACCTCATTCATCTGCAGCAGCCCTGAACAGTTTATTACTGCAGTTTCATGCCTCTGTGATAAGACCGATACCATGTTTCCAGGCAACAGGGGGAAAAGAATCCACCTGATTCTGGTTTCTTATCACATCCACGGCAAGGCGACGAGAGCGAAAGGGCTGTGGAGATATAGTGACACGGGAAACCTGTAATTGAGGAATTGGCTGCCAAAAAATTACCGGATAACTGGAGCCGAGGACCCTCCCCTTGTGATGGGGGGGGGGGGGGCGGAGTGGCTATACACCGGACTGCTGGCATGCCGACGCGCGGTGGGGGCAGGCTGTGTGGCCCGCGCGCCTGAGTTTGCTCTTGATAGGCCATGATGCATGTGCTGCCTTAAACAGCCACCTTAGTTACAGCAGTCAGCCAAACAAATGAATGATAGCGGTAATGAACTGCCTCAGGCGCTCAGGCCTCCGTGCCCCAGACGGCCAGGCCTACCTTCAAACGAGGGCTGTATTGGCGAATGGTATTCGCTACATTCTCACTCCAGCCATAACGCATTTACTGCAAGGGGAGAGGGGTCAACCAGGACAGGCTTGCAATGCCGCCGCTGAAATAAGTACTGCTTGTGCGGCCATTTAAACATCCCCTTTGCGCGATTCTCATTTCATGGCCCAGCCAAGGGTTTCGTCCCACAGTGACGGGATTATAAAACTCCAGTGTACGCAGCTGGATGTTTTAATGACACAGCACTGGCTGAATCCCTTCTGGTATTTCAACCAGGTAACAAATCTATAGCCGACCAAGTTTGACATGGGAGAGATTGGTAGGAGTTGTCTGCAGTTTCAGTCACACACCTCCGTGGGGGCGCTAGAGGACAGGTGCGGGCAGTCGCTAATGCGGGCGGCGGCGCGCGGGTCCGATGAGCTGATGAGCACAGGCGCGCTGATCTCCATGGAGTGCCGGTTGCTAAGCGCCTGGGCTGTGCGTTGGGTGATGCTCAATCCCGTAAATGAGTGCCTCTTCTTGGCGTTCTTCTTGCCGTCGGGCCGCCGGTGGATGGCGCTGGCGGGGTTGCTGCTGTCGGGCGGGGTGCCGGGGCTCGAGCACGAGGCCCCCGAGGAACCGGGCCGGCCGCTCGCCCCGGGTACCGGGCTCGGCTTGTCGATTTCCATCAGCTGCTTGGCCGTCTCATTCAGCTGCGGGGGACAAAGGAGACAGAAGGATTGCTTGTCTGCTCAAGGAATTCAAATCAAATCCTGCAGCTCAACAAGTTTAGCACTTCACTAACAAGGCACAGATTGTGGGTTTGAATCCTAGCAAGCACACATAAATTATAACTTTTCCCTCTATTGTAATTCACTATGGATAAAAGTGTCATGAAAATATAAATGTCCCTAACCGACTACTATAGAGAGGAACCACAAAATCGGAAATAAATCCAGGTTTCAAATCAAATTCTCACATTTTGCTATGGATTAGCTTAATAAAACAGGCTGCTTAAATTGATAATGATTGTACTCTGGTACGGGCTCCTGCCTTTTACATTACAGGAATGCTTGGCTGTACTCCACCATTCAGAGTTATTTTCAGAGTTAAGTGCCACTCTCAGCTGACTCATTTCAACCGGAGGCAGACTCGTGTTTGAATCATTTGGTTTAGCTTGTGCTGTGTGACAGCTGTGCAGCGGTTGCTATAGAGAAATAATTGGAAAGCTTTTCAGCAATTCGTTACCAACAACTCTGGCGTGGGCAATATAACTCAGGTTAATGTAGTACCACCTCCAACCTCCTATGGAACTATCAGCTTGGGGTGGGAATTGAGTTAAGTTATTTTAAAGGTGCAATTGAAACTCTGGGCTAAAAAAACAGATTTGATATAGCTGTCTGATGATTTCAACAAAGACAGGAAACACCTGAGGATAGATGGATGGAAAGAGGATTTGAAAAGCCAAAGGGCTCTTACTGCAGCATGTGCAGTCGAGTAAATTGTGGTTGGGGTTCAAGCCTGCTCCCTCTCAAAATGACCATTTGCAGAAAATGACCATGTTCCCGCTGAGTTACCATGCCAACCCATTTTCGGCATTATCCTGTTTTGAATTAAGAGGCCAGTTTAAAAAGCACTATCTTGCCATTTACCATCCAGCGGTTATTCTGGAAATGTTTCAAGTTTGTTAAAGCAAAAAAAAAAAAAAAACTCCATATGCGCCCAAAGCCCCCCAGAAAAAATAAACACCAGCACATGCCCAGACGTAAGAAAAATTCTCTTTCCACATTTTGAGTGAAGATTCTGTGAAATGCTAATTAAGGATTTTACATTCTGCTCATGGCAGTATCCACTAAAAGAACAAAATGTGTTCAATCACAGAAGAGGTGTGAGACAGCCCTGAAGAATTAAAGGCAGCATTTCAGTAGATACACCAACAGATACCTGCATGAGCATCATATCTTAAGTGATGCATGAAAAGACGAGACTTCCAGTCAAAGCTGCATTTTTGCAATTTTAATAAAGACCAAATAAGACATTTCTAGATGCTACTTTAAATCATTGCTGAGTTCTGATTCACCTGGGCCCCTCCCAAAGGGCCCTGTACTTGATCCCCTCCTAACACACTGCTGGCTCCATGTAGTCCAGTCTTGGTTACATTAGCAGCCCGGCTTCCAGGCACTTGGCGGAGAACCGAACCCAGCGGCCCGGTAGCCATCATCCAGGCAGAATACGCTGGTATTTATCGGTACCTTACAGGTCATTTTCGGATGGTAGTTTTTCTGGCCTCTCCAAAGGGGCATGTTCACCTAGGGAGGCCCTACCAAGACCTTCAGCTTCAGGGGACAGGTAATATCACTGGTATATTGCTCCGCGGATCATTAAATACCGCAAACCCCTCCATCATAGATTGGTTAGGTGGCTCCAGTTCTGTGAGCATGAAACAGCTCCATGATGGGGAAGTAGGTGCTAAGGCTCGTGGTTCACCAGTCAGTCTACATTCCAGTCATCACCGACAGTCATAAGCTGTAGGCAATAACGAAAGAACAAGAGAGCAAGTAAAAACGTCTGAAATTTCTCCACAGGGTTGCCAGGCTCTGTGAGAGTGTGGAGTTTGGAGATCTCCAGGGAGCATAAAATAGAGACCCTATACCTTCCGGTTGGGAAGAGTCAGCTGATGTAGGTCAGGCATCTCATAAGGATACCATTTGGTCCACCCAACTGGACGATGGCCCTGTGGCAGATCCAGAGCAGATGGACGGATAGAGATGGATGGACAGAGGGATGGATGGATGGACATTCCAAATGAGTGCAGTTGAAATTTGATGCATTCCCTCAAGTTTACCAGAGCAATGCTTCCCAGCCAAGATCAGAGCATGCTGAAAGCTGATAATAAAATGACAATACAGACACGGGAAGGCAGATACCCGATCACTGAACCCAGAGAGCTGTCATGTCTCTGCTCAGTACCAGGGCCTCATAGCAAACAACAAAGCTACGTCTAAACAATCATTAATGCCTCCTTCTAGAGGGGAGCTTATGGGGGTGTCTCACGGGTTATAAAATGGTGGTTTAAAAAACATAAATAAGAACCATCTCCCATACCAGACTTTCACAGTACATCCATCTATCTGAGGGGAGTACTGTCACTGAATAAGTAAATAAGTTATTACCGTAACTACCTAAATACCAGTAACTGAAAAGTAAATAAATGAATACAAGTTTATTTGGTTAAACAAAAAACACCATACAATATGTAGTTAAACACTGTATGAGATGTTTCTCCTGATGATTACTACAGTGACTGCAAGAGTGGATGATGCCATCACACAGTATCAGTAGAAAGTATCGTAGCCGATATCAGATCAAAATTGAAATCTAACTACTGAATGTGCGTTGCTATCACGTCCATCATAAATCCATAAGTTGAACCACCGTAAAAAGTGAGTAGTATTTAAAAAGCAGCCAGCAGAAACGCAAGGGAGAGAGACCCTCTGCTATCGTGAGCATCAAAACACCGCTGTTTTTTGTTTTACCACAGAGTTATGCCCTGCCTGGCTGCTCAGTGGTGGTTACTGCAACTGGGGGCAAACGACGTTCAATTATTCATTAGCTACGCAATTAAGAGGCTGAGCAAAAAAGAAAAAAAACAAAAAAGAAAAAAAACAGGCAAAATTCATTTACACAACACAATCACAGACAATTAACTTGTCTAACAAACCTAGATTCCAAGTCGTACCATATTCTAGCCTAGAGCACTCTGTCTCAATGCCAGTGTAATAGCCCAATAAATCTTACTGAAATTCTGAGCAGTTAAGCTCGCAACAGAATAGAGGGCACCTACAGTAAATGGCGATAAGAGGGGCACTCACAGAGAGCCGCCCAAATGAGGACCATTCTCTTTTAATTGCATGAACATGCTCTAAAACAGACATTTCTAAATAAACAGACATTTTTAAACAGACAAGGTTAAGGAGCAAATCATTAGGCCAAATACTAGTGTAATGTAAAAATTCCTGTATAATTAAATGTAATTAGACACACATTACACAGCAGGGCAGCTTCCCCAGGGTGTTGGGTATATGACGATTAATTCATTCGGTTTGTCTACATTTTCACATGGTCTTGACTGGTACAGGATGGGTTCACAAGGGGCCTCATTAAGGAGCGCTGAACTTTTAAACTGGAAGTGCCATGTCAACAACACAGGTCATGATGGCAGCTTCTGCTCCGAGACTTAATTACGTTAAACCTGAGCGTTCAAAAAGACCAAATCAACACGGAAATGTCACTTAATAGCACAGGAATGATGGGCTGTGAAAAATAATGTTCAACAATTAAGCAGATTTGGTCAAGGTAGCATATTGCTTGAAGAATTTCAACTATAACCAAAAGATGACTAGATAAAGTCCCTAATTATTAGTTTTAATTTCAAGCCAGGTAGACAACAACACACTTACACAGTAAGCAATTTAAAGTGGAATGTAGTGGGACATTAATTGATTAATACATATAGTTGAAGACATCTAAACATATTCACATTCACTTGTACTGTAAATGCTCTCAGTGACTATTGACTTTGCTATAGTCTTTTTGGGAATATCTAACTTCGGTTTAAGTATAAAGTTGTAAAAATCCTTTCCACAAGAGGCCTAAATCTTCCATCTGACACTCTCAGAAGTTGTGCTCAAACAAACCATTTGAAGCCAAAACCCTGAAATGAAAAAAATATATAACCTTTTGGGATTCTACCAGTGGGAATTGTATTTATACTGTCAGAAGTCACAGTGAGAACACCCCCCAGGTGAAATAAGAGGCGTCCCTTTGCAACAACAAACCTATGAATAATATATTCTTAACCTTTCTAGATATTTGCCATTTCATTGAAATAGTCCACAAGAAGTGTAGAATAATAAAAAGACCAACCAAAGATGTCAAGGTCTCTTTTAACTTCCCAGTTCATTAATGTGTTATATGTACAGTACTGTGCAAAAGTATTAGGCAGTCCAAATAAATGTTTAAAGCTGTTTATCTGGGTAGCAAGTGCACTTTGGCTTAGAGCAAAAAACACAATTTAACATTAGAACATGTGCAAATTAAGAGTAACACAATAAAAACTAGTAATAATTTCTTCAGTTTTCTAAAAAGTTACTGATATCTAGTTGGATGGCTAGATGAACACCGCTTTAGTTCCCAAACTTCTCCTCAGGGGCACCTCAGCTGTTCCATGATTTTGCTAAATTTCACCAACAGCTCAATTAAATAATTAAATAGATTGGTTTAAAAAGTCAGTGACAGATTGACTCGCTGTATGGGGTGAGCTAGTGGCCAAGTCAAGAAATACATGGCTGCACTGGACGGTCGCTGCAAATACTGGGGTGATTTTAGCAGAGGTTCTGAAATGGCTACGCTGACACACTTTGACAGGCATAATATCATAGTTTTACACCAACACAAGGATAATCTAAGCATCATTTTAAATTACATCAGTATAATTTTGTCATGGGCATTGGTGGCTTTATGGTTAGGGAAGCGCACTTGTAATTGAAAGATTGCAAGTTCAAATCCCCGACCAGCAAGGTACTGCCCCCAAGCACTGCTCCCCAGGCACTGAATTAGCGGCCCCCTGCTATGTCACGAAAGTCACATATGGGTCAAATGCAGAGGACACATTTTGTTGTTGCGCACTGTGTGCTGTGGTGTTTTGACAATGACCACTAAATTCTAATATATATATATATATATATATATATATATATATACACACATACACTGTATATATTGTAGAGATATATGGCTCTGTGCTCTGGAAGCAGAGTGGTTTCACTGTGCCGCCTCAAATCAAGGTTCTGATTATTACAGACACTGGCAGACTCTGCTTTCTCAGTAGCACGTGAACAAAATGTACATCAGGTAAGTAACTAAAGATGAATAGCTAATAAATACATGTACAGCACAGTGCAAAAGTCTAAAGAATTGGTCTAAAGCTGTTAATCTGGGTAGTAAGTGTATATTTGCTCAAAAAATAAACAATTGAACATTAAATCATATACAAATTAACAGGAACACAATCAAAACTGACAGTAATTTCTTATATTCTCCAAAAATTAACTGATAACGCTTCAGTTCCCAAACCCCTCCTCAGAGACATCTTAGACATTTCATGTGTCCATGTGTATTCCATGTGGTTGCTGCAACAGCTCATTTAATCAATCAATCAATCATACTACTAAGTCAGTGAGGTATTGATTAGTCACATAAGGTGGGGTAGTGGTTGAGTCAAAATAATACATGGGTGTATTGGATGGTTGCAGAAAATACTGGGGTGACTTCAGGAGAGGTTTTGAAATGGCTAAACTGACACACAGACAAATCATACCATTACTCAAACATGAAGCTCATTTAAACACCATTTTCCCTGACTGCCTGAGACTACTTCACAATACTGTAAATATAAGAAACAGGTTTGATTCCCATCCCTGGCTCTGCTGGCATGTTCTCCCTGAGTTTGCGCAGGTTACAGTATCTCCCACAGCCCAGAAACAGGCAGCTAAGAGAAGGTGAGTCTCCACGTGTGCCCAGCTATGGACTGGCCTGCCAGAGTGACCCTGTCTGCTAGGATATAATAAAGCGATTGTACAGAAAATTATTGAATGTATAATAAATTATACACTGATATGACCTGAAATGTACATGATGCAATGAATTTATTCAGCTCTATCTTTTTTCAGTATAATCTGTATTATGTTTTCATCATTCATCGTACATAACTAGATAACAACGAGACAACACAGAGCAGCTCAATCACAGAGTCATCTAAAGAGGCCAATCTAACGGAAGTACATCGACGTGAATATACGGTCCTCACGATTAATTTGCCTCCTTGTGAAAGATAATTAAGCCTCAGCGAACCGTGAGGCGTTCGGCTGCTCCCGATTTCACGCTGATCATCAATATGTCAGAGGCGATCGGCGCTATTCTGCACGCCACTCCCCGCGGACACAGCGCGCCTGTAGACGGGGCGATACGCGCTGCACAGAAGGTGTTCCTATGCCGGGACCTGTGAAAGCCGGCGCGTTATAACGGAGCCCCAGCCGGCACTCCGCGGGCCCCGGGCTCCAGGCCCCAGGGATGAAAGGCTGATGGAAAGTTAACAGCTTTGGCTCCAAAAAACAGCAGCGAGGGACACTGCGGGAATTTGGGTTTAGGAAGCAGCCAGACAGAGCCGGGTCTCAGTGATTTACTCAGACCTCCTAACAATAATTACACCATTTAAACATCTGGGGAGAGCATGGGAGGACTGAACTAAACATCAAGAACACAACAAAAGAAAACCGGTATTATTTTTTTTTCCTTAAGCTCCAGCTGGGTGCATTTAATGCTGGTTATTTTGACGGTAAATAGCTTCAGACTGCACTGGCTTTAACAACATAAACCTCGAAAAACAAAGGCAGACACTTTCTTTGTGTTTAACGGAAATGATTTTGTTATTGTGAAGTGCGCAGAAAGGTCATTTTCTAAGGATAAACAGCTTTTAGTATTCTGTATGTGAGTGTATGTCACACTACATTATACCAAGAATATTTTTATGCAAAGAAAAATATACCTTTCCTAGTAAACACAGATGAAGTAAATCAAAAAGAACAATGAAATGGTCCAATGTAATCCATCAAGTATTAAATACTTCCTTCCCCTGACGTTTCTTTTGTACCACTCCTCCAAACAGCAGGTCTCACACTGCATGTCTCCCCGTGAATACTGGATATGTTCAAGGAACACCAAGAGCTGTACTGTTTATTGAATATTTAGTGGCGGGGGGCACTGGGGGTGTCAGACCAGTGTTTGACAGCTCTGATGGGTCACAGCCTTAGAACCAGCCTGTCCCAGGAAGGCATCTGTCACAGCGGTCGCGACTGTAACCCATAACGGGGCCATCAAATTTTAATGAAGTTTAATGTAGTAACTTTCAATATGTATTTAAACTCCACTTGTGTGATTTCAAGACAGGATGGATACCATGGATGCTGTATTTTAATAGAGCAACAGTCCAATCATAAAATAATCACTTGACCATAAGCCAAACTTAATCATTAAACAGAGCTACATAAAAGAGAATTAGCAATTTCTCCAAAACTTTATGAAGTTAGCAGTCTCATAATAACAATAATTAATGACCAAACCTATAGATTATCTTTACCCCAGTCAACAAAACTCTGGGAAGATATATGCTCCATTCTCTATACAAATGAATGTACAGCTACATAAATGGTTGTGATATACCAATAAGCTGTTTTTAAAGGGACCTCTATCCTCACACAGGATATTGACCAATAGCCCCATAGCACAAAGACCCAGCCAAACCCTTTTTGTGTATCTAAGCAAAATTTGATTCACCTAGTTGTCATTTGTCATCTTCTTTCCCATTCTGACAGGCTGATCATATGGGGGTGCCCCCCGGTGGCCGCTGGGCCCTAAGCAGCTACTTAGTTCGCTTCTGCCTTGGGCCGGCCCTGCCGACTAGAGTCCACATTGCTCTTCCGGCCCACAGGCCAGCGCTCACAGTGGGCACAGCTTAAGGGTGTGCTGGCCCTGGGAAAACCCAAGCACACCGCTGTAATAGATACTGTCTGACATGTCAAACCACGGCCTTCCCCTTGACTCTCCTTGCCCACCCCTGTATGAGCTCCGTGGGAAACTCGCTCCCTGTAAATCAACACGCGAGACGTCTGGCGCGCCGCTTTGCACGCTTCATGACGGGCCTGTTCTCCTGACATGACACCCCTGCCTGGCTCATACCTCTCAATAAAACCTCTGGCACTGCCACATACCCGCCGGGCATAAATCTCCTTGACGGTTTAAAGCCTCTGCTCATTTATTTCCCTGCCTTTCTCCCACGGAAATAGGTACAGGTGTATGAGAGGTACCAGCGAAGGCCCACATGTGGATGGTTGAGGCAGGAGGGTTAGGGTACATGAGATAGCAGGTCATCTTCTGTTGATTTATTAGAACGTTTTCACCTCTGGCTGCGCCATGTAACGTTAATGAGGTCAAGATAAAGTTAATAGACTCGCAGAGGAGGTGGCCGGGACGAAATACTCACTGTGAGACTTTGGGGGCCACTTTGGTGGAAACACCGGAATCCATAACAAAACCGAACCAACCATTTACACCAGAAATCTAAGCCAACTCAAAAAATTCACACAATCTGCCTAAAAAGTCGAGAACAGGGAGGTATAAACACTTACCTCCACATACAAAATGGGGAAAATTCCGATTTTATCTCCCAGCATACCCTCTGCCCAGTTGTCATCCACTCTTCGAATCACAGTAAGAACTTCATCCTGTGGGTAAATCATCCACATGGGTGAGAGGACAGTAACTGAAATAAGAGGCAGGGGTCACAGTGCAATAATCACGGCGTGATATTGATGATACAATCACCGCAGTATAAGAGGCACGATGCAACAGTTATAGTACGACAGTCATGATTCAACAGTTATAGTGCAACAGTCATAGTATGAGAGTTACAGTGATAGTGTAAGTGGATGCTAAATGACTGCACAGAAGTATAATATACGTGTCACATGAGTGGACTGATTAAAAAAGAGAGTCAATACTTCAACTAGAAGTAAAGAAGCATAAAACTATATTAAATCTCTCAAATAATCTATAGCCTGTATAAAAAAGAACAAACATTCATTAATTTTACAAGGTTCACCGCATAACATGATGATGATGACATTTCCATTTTTCAGTTCATTCCCATATGTTTGTCAGTAAAGGGCAAGTAATTTACAATCACTTCATTCAATATGTACCAACTTTCATCTGAAGACACTTCAAATAAATGACACCAGTTAATGTCCATCATTGATCTTGACCAAATGTCAAATTAATGCATTGCTACATTACTTTATTCCTATTAATCATTCACTATAGCACTATGGCTGGTTAATTAAATTTGTTTAAGTAAATGAATTGGAATCCTTGAGTCTTCATGCTTGGTGGTACCGTATCTGAGTAACACACTGCTGTTAGATTAATTATGTGCTGGTCTGCTTTCTTAGCTTGACTTTCATCAACCAGCAACATGATTATTTATAGCCAAGGGCAATTACAACATTTACTTGCTGGAGTGGCCACATTAACATTTCGACACTAACTTGCTAGAATATCTTTTATCCTAAATCAGTCTACGTGCGACAATGGTGCTTTACTGTCCTTGAATCTGACCCAGTTTCACGAAACTGGACCATTTACAGTATGATGGACCAAAACATTTCCCAGATGATGCAAGGGGGAACCATGGAAAGCTGCTGTGAGACCTGCTCTGTCCTTCAGAACAAGGCAGAACTTTGATGAAAAGTGATTCACAGGCCCATATATGGTAAAAACATGCCCCTTCCCCCCCATAAATGAGATGTTCATTGGTATGCGTAGCTGACCGTTCATGTGTTTTTCTGAGCCATTTTACGTCATCTTCCATTGCCGAAAACCAGTTCCAGTTCTCCAGAAGAGAAGTATGGAAGATGGTATAAATCTCTGGATGTCGTTCTTGGCCCACCCCTAATATCAAGGATACATCGGTTGTATCCTCTCTAATGAGAAATAAATCCCATGATTCATTGCATCCCAAGTTCATTTTTGTTAGCAAGACCACTCTTGCCAAGACCACAAGCACAATCTCTGTGTTCTTGGTGTTGAGAAACACCCCATGTCTTTGGACAGACTCCAGGAAAATTATGATCACTTAAAATAACTATCATGCCATAAACTTTATTAGCATAATCATATATTGGTATTAAATTTGAACGAGTGCCATGACAATATTGGATTGATATTAATAAGGATCAGTGGCGATTAACCAGGGGTCAAAGAGTCTCAAGCGGGTGGAAATACTCTCACTCTCCCAGCTGCACGTGTAAGGATCATGAATTACTGTCCTGAGAGAAAGTGGTAGGTCACTACCAGCTTATATATATTATATAGACATACACTGAATCACAAGTTTCATTGTGAGCTATTCTGCATGAGATGGGTCAAAGAATCCCCCTGTGACCCACGGTGCAAAAGCAGCCAGAAGATAGATGAGTGTGTAGTTATAGTACATATACCAGAAATAAACATCTATCTGAAGGTCAGAAAATTGACTTGGAAACTGGGGGACAACAGCTGTATCCCAGAGAAAGTTTATCTTACATGATCCTTAAGGTGCCCCTAAATACACATTTTACCAGAGTAATACATTTTACTAATAATTATTATGACAGGCATATTTTTTAGATGTATATAATTAGCTTTATCTCACAAGACCATGCACATAGTAGGCTATACAAAATTCTGGCATCAGTGACATTTAACCTGTAATTAAATATTTCAGTTCTTAAATATTAGGACGTTTTAATACATTTATCAATGCATTTTCTTTTTTTATGTTTTGCTGTTTTTGCCATTTACAGTACATTAAGTCTAATAACTCTTGTGTGAATGAAGCGCTGAGTTACCGTGCCCAGTAAATGTGCTCTATGGCTTAAACGGCAACAGAACACATCCTTCTAGTCAAGAAAAAATGTTTTGGTACTGAACTGCACACATGGGCAGGGCATGCATGCATGATCAGGGTATCCTTAAAGCTGAACCTCCAGGCACCCTTAAAGCCCGGAAGAAGCCAGCAATAGAGGGACCCCTCCGCAGTGCAAAGAAATGCCGTCCGGAGCTGCGCATCGGCGGCTGGCGTCACGCCCGTTTCCTTGACAAATTCTCCACAACAGAAAATCACACTCGCCGCTTCAAACGGCTCTCCCACGTTTGAAAGTTTAACTAAAACAACAGGGAGTGAACAGAACTAAACGGTTATATTCCGAAACCTGAAATATCAGCCACAGGTAGAGTTTGTTAATGCCAGAAAAGCCGTGCGTTGTTCTTCATAAATCAGTCCTCTCCGATTGCGATAACTAGTGCTGGATGTGTTGTTTGTAGTCATGCACGCAGCAGAGTTCAAATGTGCGCACATCAATGTAGCCTTTAAGTTAGTTTTACTCTCGCGCATCTGTTATGCTCAAATGAAAGAAACATTTAAATCAATTTAAGTAGTGTCTGGCAATATGGCCTTTGTTGCAAATTAACACATTTTACAATACTGCAATTCCAATTAAATTCTCATGAAAAATGCATTTTCTAGCTTTTGGTAAAATGTGCATTAGTAGAAATATTCCCTGACTATAACGTTCAGAGCTGCAGCCTTCTTAGTGCGTCTGAAAGTACCGCAGCCCGTTTCTGCACAGATGTTTTTAGAAAATCAAATAAAGCAGCAGCTCCTTCGTGCTGATGCGTGAGTCTTTTCTGTAAATTAAATTAACTTGTGCACAATTGGTACAAGATGGTGGTTATAGCTGGTTTGCAAAATATCAAAAGCACATTCATGTAACATCATTCCAAAGAAAGATGCAGATGAATAAATTTGGGAAATTATCAGAAAATTATTTTCAATGTAGATTATTTTAGGACATGGTCAAAGTCACTGAACTATTTCAAGACTACTGGTCTGTTAGATCAAAATATCATATCATCACTACTAATATACTTTTAACATAAAATATAGCAGTATATATGAATGCTTTTTATTTGCATTGCTTGCTAAAGTTTAGTGCGCAATAATCTACTGCCATTAAATTGCACCTGTCCTTATGCTCTGTATTCAAAGATGTTACTTATCAAATAGAACCTAATTGAATAATAAGTCATAAAAGTCATAAAAAATTCAAAAGATAGAAAACAACCAGTGATAATTTGCTCAGATATAATTTTTTCATGAAGATATACTGTTATGTGTCTAGACTAGAGGAAATGTTTCATTGTAATACATCTGCATTGTACTGGTATGTGTGTATGAAGTGAAAATATGTTTGTGTGGCTAACAGAAAGACAGTTACCGAAAGGGTTTAAAGCTAGTATCTGGCCAGTAAGTGCAGATTTGCTTAAAAAACACACAATTGAACATTAAAACATGCAAATTAAGAGTAAAATTAAGAGTAAAACCTAACAAGTTTCTCCAAAACGTTACTCTAGTCGGATGGCTAGATGAACACCGCTTCAGTCCCCAAACCTCTGCTCAGGGGCACCTCAGCCAGTCCACGCATGCATTACATTTCATATATATATGGTATTTAGATGTGTGACGTCATGGCGCCTTATATGGCAATTCTGTAGAACTGTATACGAGATTCCGTCACGAATGTCAGGCCATTCACTGTGGAAACAACACTATCACTCTCCTGTACCCTGTCTTCTCTCACAAACGTCCTCACTTGCACAAACACAACACACTTAAAATGGGGACTAGGAGATCTTCTCCTAGAGACCCATAGAACTAAATATAGGAGTTTCACCGAATCTCTTCTTGGTAATAAATGGGACTTTCTGCCAGCACTATTTATGAACTAAATGATTCAGAGTTTCTGGCAATTGAGTAACTTACTTAATGGCATTTTCCAAATAAATGCCAGATCTGGCCCCGTTTTTGACAGGCTTCTTACTCATCCTTATGCCGTACCAGCAAACACAGTGGGATGAGAATCGTGACACAAACGCTATGCCACACTGCCGTAGCAGTCTTGCTATTTGTGCTGTGCTGTTAACTAACCAGGCTAGTCTCAGTTTGCACAATCAAGTAAGATAATCTTTATGAAGCTTAATCGAGATGACAGGATTAAATTCCATCATTTCACATAAACTTTTTTATTGTATCAAACTGTTGGTTATGATACAAGGCCTTTAATGAGTTAAGTTTACATAAGTGCGGGTCTGGAAGCGAGCGTCTGTCTGCCGGAGCAGGAGCTGAGAATAAACCGTTTTAACGGAGAATAGGGGTTCTGAAAATAAAACCTGTAAGAATAAAGCCAGCAAGGGGGTTCCCAGCACATTTTAAGGGGGGGTGTTAAACCAGTAATTTTACTACGTGTCTACGTATCTGTGTTGGATGATTGCTGCAAATACTGGGGTGACCTTAGCAGAGGTTTTGAAAAGGCCAAGCTATCACATTTCAACAGACATAATATACTTTTACACCAACATGAAGATCATTTAAATATCATTTTCTTTGACGGCCTAAGACATTTTTGCACAGTATTGTATGAATTACATTACTAGAGTAGGCATAGTAAAGGGAAGAAGGATTATTTAGAATTTAGGCTTGGAATAGATAGGAAAAATTTTAAATCAAGCTTAACAGTTTAGGTGATTAAAGGGCGTTTATTGGTACATGTGATGTGTGATAAGGTTTCCAGATTTTACCTTTTTCCCCTTTGAAATGTTTACATACAGATCAACTTAGGTTAGCATTTTACACTACAGTGCCAGGAGGGGGCACAAGCAGAATTTTGCCCACACCCAGACCATAGAATCCAAGCATTTATCAACCTTTCTTTTCAGTGGTAAGTCAGTTTAGTAAGTCTTCTGTTCTTCTGTCCAGAACACTCTTTGGTGTTCTGTTCCTATTCTGCTTGGAGTGTGCTTTTCGAGTATGTGTGTGTGTTTTTTTTTTCCTTTGCTCCATCAGAGCTTCATGAATATTGTGTATCTGGCCTGCACTGGGCCCCCTTACTCAAATACCATTTTCCTCTGATAGAAGAGGAGGAAGCGCATTGAGAATGTTAAATGGCAGGAGAGTGGCAGGGACACACGCTGGCAGAATATCCTGGACTCCCGATAAGCCGAGAATAACAGAATGAACAAATGATATGCTTTGAATTTGAATTTGAAACAGCAGTGAATACAAATAAGCTGCTTGACGCCAGAAATTTACAATTTAACAATCAAATGTAGCTCCCCAATGACAGGCGATGTAGTGGGGAGGGGGGGGGTAAAGTTTCCAGACTGATAAAAGTCATCACTTTGCTGTGAACACCTGCTTGACATTATTCACATCATACAATGTTCCGCTCCTGGGAGCGAGCCTGCTGGGCAGTTAATGTACCTTGGGTATGACTGTCATAAATGGAGAGATTACGAAGAGTGTTTTAAACAACCACTCTGTCCTCCGACATTCCTGTATACCAAGTAAAATTAACATATAACCTCAATATGTGACCTGACCTGTGGAAGGCTTAAAATTAATTGGTCAGAATAGCAAGTGTTTTCTCTCGGGCTACTACGCCTAAAAAAAAAAAAAAACTAAATCAGACTGCAAAAAAAGAGTCAAGCTTTTGCAAATCGCTGCTTTTTAATGAAAGGTGGCAAAGACCCACCGTTCTCCCTTTTGAATTGAAATATTTCAGAAATGCCATGTTAATGAATACACCGGCAGGTCTGAGAATTACCAGCCTGCCTATCACCGCAATGGACGCATGTGTTTCTAGGTACAGTGACTGTAGGAGCATGGAAACACTATACCGCTAGAGCAGGGACTCAAGCAGGTGGGGCCACACAGCTGGAGGCTTCAGGACGGTCAAATGCAGGGTCAGCTGTCTACCAGGAGTTTGTAGGTATTCTTAAAGTTTAAAGCAGCTTCCCCAGGTGTCCCAAATGCCAGGAAGTCAAGGTGAACCAATGACGTCCTGACAGGCATGAATCCTGCTGTATGCCCTAAGCGTCCTGGCACCTATGTGGAGAACACGTGGATGTTTCAGAAAAGCAAGGCGCTGTACATTGAACCCTGGTGCCCACATGTGAGTGCCACCTACCACACGGCACCAATCTCAGAGAGGAAAAATGCGAACCAAGTTGAAAGTTACCTCTGCTAAAAACGGTAACTCCGAGGCAGCAGAGATATGACAAAAAGTCGAGCGGTAAGGGAGAAAGTCTTCAGCCTTGGCATTATTATTTGTACAGGTGTATACGCTAAGAGAGTATTGTAAGTCGAGGCTCATTAATAAGACTAACCGCCTCTTTGAAGTGAAGCACCACGTGCGATTAGACTGGCTGCCAATGTAATGAGCCTTTAATGGGAGCGATGGGGCAGGTGGACACAGATTTATACGGCAAGCAGAAAGGCCATCGGGCGGTAGAGAGAGAGGCAGCTGAGAGTGTGCAGGGAGATTCTGACAGACTCGGATTGCTGTTGAAGCACCACGGAAGAAAAATTTTACATTGTAGCTCGGAGGGAGAAAGAAACATGGGTGGGAGGAAGGAGTTCAATCAACATCACATTCTGCCCATTTCTACCTAAGACAGAGGAACTGTATGATGGATGTAGAAGTGTAGATGATGTTGGTTCCAAAGCTGTAACACTGTCTGTGTGTTTCTGAAACTCAAAAAATGCATCTTCATAAAACATTACCTTAGTGAAGGTCAAGCAGTCCTTGTCCTGGTCCTTGTCTTTGACTTCAAAGTCATAAAGTGCCTTGCCTTGGGGCGGGGGCTGTGACAGAGGCTTGATGCACTGGATGTAGCTGGCCGGGAGGAAGCCGTGGCTTCCATTAAGCTCGCCGTGGTACCAGTTCTCGTCCACTTTCCGGCGCAAGATGATGATGTCACCCTTGTTGAACTTGAGGTCTCCCGGCTCCTTGCCTTCATAGCTGTACAAAGCCTTCCCACAAGGCAGCTGCGGAACATTCTGGAAGAAAAGTGGGCAAGGAATTTTTAATACTGGACTTAGGCCTGATGCATATGGAACCTATACACTTTCTGCAGGATATGCTGTCCAGTTAGACTTCACCTCATCCTGCTGTTACACAGGTGAATTCTAGAAGATTGACAGCATCATCCTTAACTTATTATTTTACTCCTGTAAAATAATAGAGACATGCTTTCACCGAACTACAATTAGAATGAACTTCACACCACATCCGAAGATAACAGCCCCGTGAGTGTAAATAATTATACAAAGATGGTTTAAAAACTGCCATAGAGCCCACTGAGCAGGAAGCAATGCTTGACATAATAATGCATCTGTCATGGGCTGGACCAAGTGTAGAGTAAAATCATTCACGATTCATTTGATTTTCCCATACAACCACAAAGACTCCTTAGTGCTGAGGAGCACGCCACCAGACAGGTCCCTGGCCAACACTCTCAGCTATCACTCCCCCTTTCTTCATGAACAGAGCTCATCTCCAAGGCAGTAAACAGTCACTGAAGTGTGGGGGAGACAAAACGACTCTGTCAGACCTGTGACAGCTTACCTCCTTCTTGCCGCCTACACTCCTCAAAATAAAAAGGAAAAGAGAAGCAAAATGAATAACCAGGCTCAGAATTACCCTCACTGTGGCACTTGTAGCGAGCACGAAAGAATTCAAAGACGGAGAATCCCTCCCTATTCTGTCTGCGTTCCCAAAGTAGCTGTACGTTGGCCAAGCTGATATGGCTTATCTCTGCTGCTCTTTGCACAGGTCAATGACAATTAGCCTCATTACCGCGCTAATGCGCGCTGCGTGACAGGGCTAACAGCTGCCTAGTGGGATCTTGGACATGCCCACAGAAGACCAGCCTCACATTCTCTTGGCCACACACCATTCTGACGAGTTCCCCCAGCTGAGCAAGAGCGAGAAATGCTCTGTTACAGCCAGCCATCACTTCTGTTCTCTTAAAGTCTCATTTCAGTCACAGCATGGATATCCAGGACAGAGTAGACAGGGAACATAGTTAGATCCAGTCTCAGGAAAGCAGAGTTTTCATCCCTCAAAAAATGTTCAAGTCTTGATTTCTCAATGTCAGCAAGGAAGAACATACAAAAATTTCAACTATTAATTCTGTGTATACATGTGTTTGTGTGTGTGTGTATAGCCTAAACATTTCATCTTCTACCGATACACATCAGGCAGTGGGCACAACAGGTGCATCAGTCTCTGTAGGATGACCTTGGCTTCTGTGCACAAACAGCATACAGTACATCTGGAGTCTCACAAGTTTGGAATTTGTCCTTGAAAAGCATTTAGAAGCTGTGCAAAAATAAACAGAACCTAAAAGCAAGCCTCAGAGGCGATCTAGCTACAAGCGCTGAAGAGGAGGATACATACTAGAACTTGTTTTTTGAACATAAGTGTGTTTGTTCCTAACCCAGTTCACATCATTAATATCATTTACAAATTAGAACTTAAGTCTAAGGTGCTTATGTAAGACAAAGTGAACAGAAACCATGTGACACGTGAGCAGGAGAACAACAGAAGCACACAAAAGGACAAAATGGGCATTGGATCTGGGCATCAGGTTCTGGGTATCTGGCTTGGCCCAAGAAACAAAACAATGGCCAGTTGTTTTATTACCAATCTGATTGAATGGTATTGTTGCTTGACCTCCATTAATGTCAATGCCCCACCCACCCAACTTACTGTTCTGCAAATGCCAAATGTGCTGATAACAATCCCACAGTCGCAAAGCATTGTTCGGAATATTTTCACAAGACCAAGGGCCACTAATGCCATCTCTGATGTAAGGGAGATCGAGCTCTGGATCCAAGCTGAACCGACTCAGATGGAGACACCTGACCTCAAGACATTTGCATTTTAAATTCAAAGTCTGATTTCAGGAAGGAGCAGTGGGGAAATAAGGTCAATGGGCTCCTTATGACCTACTTCTGACAGAGGGGAGGATAGAGATGGGAGGAGAAAGGGAAGCAGCACCAGGAAGGAGAGACACCGTTATATGAAGGGGAGACAGAGAGAGAAAGAGACAGAGAAAATGGGAGACAGATGACAGATCATCACAGAGAATAAAAGCCACACTGCAAGAAAACACATCCAGCTTGCTTTGCACACATCACGGGATTGTAATGTGCCACATCTTTTCCAGAAATTACTTTAGCAGGCAGTCTTTTTGGGGGTGGAAGGGGGCAAGGGGGATCTGATGGAGATGAAGGAGGCAGAGGAAACAGGTGGGGGTCACCAGGGCTTGGGAGCACCTGGGGTGTTCTTGGGTAGTGGAATCTCATGCCAGCAGCAAGAGATGGGAAAACCAAGCCAGGTGTGTTTAAAGAGTGAAAGTGGCCTCCTTATTCATACCTCCTACAAACATAACATATTTAATATATAAATAGAACAGACCTGTTTGCATGAATATGCAAACACCATGTTTCAAAAGATAGAAAAACAGATGGTGCACTATGGCACCAGAATGGTTGTAAACATATTGTTATAAATAGTTTCCTCGAAGCTTAGGTAATTATTCAGAATTCATTTATAAACATGAATGTCCAGGAATGTGTGAAACTTGATACCCCACAAAAAATCCATAGTTTGCTACTTGGAATCAATGGGCCTCATTCACCAACCGTTCTTACGAACAAATTTGTTCTTAAACCCCACGTCAGGGGCGTAGATTTAGGGTGGACGGAGGGGATGTGTCCCCACCAATATCCTCCGACCATTGAAATGTCCCCACCAATAATTTAATCCACTTAAAAAAAAAAAAAAAAAAAAAAAAAAAAACAATCGTGCTGTCAACATTAACCTAGACACGCAGAAAGGGATAAATCACGTTCTCTCCTTGAGTCATCCCGCCCCCAAAACACATATGAACATTTTGATTGGCTGTGCATTTCCCTGCTATCATGTGAGAGGCTGTGGCTGCGTTCAGATACAAGCAGCGCCAAATGCAGTGGATTTTTTCCCCGTGCAAGAAGGTGTGTTTGGTGACACATGTGAGGATGGCGGCAGAAGAAAAAAAGAAGCTGGACATAAGGAGCTTTTTTTCAAAGAAAAGTGTAAATCACTTCAAGTTCGCTAGTGAATCCATCAAAGTCCATCAAAGTAACGACAACAGTTAACGCTAATGCTAGTGGGGTTTTGACATTACACTATTCCTTAATTTAACTTAATGAATTGCATTTCGAGTGGATTAATATCAATCGAAGCATTGCTAGTATTAATGTAAAGTGATTTTGCATTTTGCAGCATATTAAAAAAACATGCATTCCGTGGAAGGAGTTGGGGTGGCGGGGTTGGTGGGTGGGGCAGGGGATGGGGGGGGGGGGGGGGGTGGAGTCATAGGTTCCCACCAATGTCCTGAGCAAATCTACGCCCTTGCCCCACGTACACACTTTTTTTACGAAGACTCTGACATTCACCAATGTTTTCTTATCTGAATTGGTTCTTAGCTAAGAACAGAATCTATGCACACTCAAGACCATTCGTACGCACATCTGAGTAATGATAGTTTGTTCAAAATAATCGGTTATAGCAGTTTTGTTCATAATACAGTTCATAAAATGATAGTATTTGAATAATTTATAAAAGCAAAATATAAAAATAATTTTAAAGTGTAAAAATTATTTTCATGGCGATCATGCGGATTATAAATAGGTCTGTTTCTGCGCATTGGGCTTGCTATCAAAATGGCATTTCTGTTACTTCTTGAAGAGCTTGCCAATCGTGCTCTGAGAAGGGAACGCATGTTTGAAGATCATTTAGATTTATTTGGCACACAGCGTTCACAGATAAGGTGATATCTTTCCATGTATCAGCTTTCTTGGGGGCTTTATATTCACTGGTTACGCTACTAAATACCATGTGTCTATTTGCATTTACCTTGTGTACAGTAAGATCGTGTTATAACGGACTTCAAGGGACCTGGCAAAACAGTCTGTTATATCCAGAGTTGCTGTATGCCCAGAACACAACTACAGGACACCATTTACTGATGCCACACCCCAGCAGACACACTTGTGGTATAGATTATTATACTTTACATGTAGTAATCCAACTTTACCTCAGCAGATGCCTAACTATTAATAATCCCAACTACGTATCTGCGCTGGATGCAGAGCCTGCATGTCCGTTATAGCCGAACAAAACTACAGCTAAAAGCAGCCCTGGGGACCAAATTGTTTGTCCGTTATAAGTGAAATTCTATTATATGAGAGTCCGCTATATCCGATGCTTTTTCTGCATGTTCTTAAAGGCGCACGGCCGGGACCAGCGGACCTTGTCCGTTATAGACGATATTCTGTTATAAGCGAGTCCACTATAATGGGATTTTACTGTATTAATACTTCTACTTCAGCATTACTGAATTTTTTTTTCCTCTTAGTGCCAAGCGTCTCACAGCCTGCGCGTCTCTTCGCCATTCCGTGCACACGGCCCTACAGTTTCATGCCATTTTGTGGGAAATTGCAAGGCGTTTCCCTATGCTAATTAGGACAAACTGGCACGCGCTTTCAGTTACGAAGACGTGGGAATCACCATTCTTAAGAACAAAGATGCAAACAATTATGCTACTTAAGAACACGTCGTGAATCCAACGTAGCTAGGTTGTTCTTAACAAATTTCGTAGGAACAGATTTAAGAGAATTCTTAAGAAAATATTGGTGAATGAGGCCCAATAATTCCATGATATCAGATATAATGTCATACAGAATTCCTTTAATACTATGTTCCTTGGAAAAATCCCACTTTTCTGGTTATTAGAGTAGGGATGATAAAGAACTTAGAAGCAGCACACCAATGAGGAAAGCTCATATCTTGAAGTGTGCTGCTGATCTGAACTATTCTGTAAAGACCTTTAAATATTAATCCAGTGGAGATTTCCATGGAATCATCCCTCTGGGCAAAATATGATGTTGATATGAATATATGATATGAAGTGTCATTACTCCTGGTGTCCGCAGTGTGTTCACTTAGAGTGAGTTCAGTGATATCAGACAGCGTAAGTGGGCCAAAATGTTACAGCGTGTCATCAATCACTTCTGTTACAAACACCTTTTACATTTTGTATAATATAATACATTTACAATGTTCCACATTTACATCCAGCTTTGTTTTAGCTGTCAGTATTTATCACCAGTTATCGTATGCTGCAGACGAAACCATTTCCTCTGAAACCACCTTCATATTACATCGTCAACCGTGTACCGTTAAGGATACAATGAACAGCCAGCTCTACCAATCAGTGATGTTTAAGAGCTGCTCTGGTGTTCAGACAAGTATCTTTGTTGTTTCTAAATCTGCCCATTTAAACACATGCATAATACCAACGTACAAACTTGGGTGTGTGCGGTATTTATGTTTATTATGCAAAAAAGTTTCCACAACTGTTAAATAAATAAAATAAGTAAATACGGGATGCACAGACGTAAATATAAAGACCCAGAGGGTTCTTGCCGAACATTCTCTTACATCCTCAACCAGGGAAATGAAAGCGAATCTCAACGGATTCCTAACCATTGGGTGTGTTTGTAATCTACCAGATTTTCAAGTCAAGTGAAAAGCTGGCCGTACTGTAGCCCGGCATGTTAATTTGTCTTAATTTCAAAAATAGGCATGAATGACGAGTCTGATGCTGTAATGATCTGAAAAACATGACAGATAAATCAGAGCAGGGCATGAAACACACATACTCTAATAAAAGTGTCATGTGGGCACAAGCATGCACGTTACTCATCTGCCAAGTGAAACATTACACAGGACAGCCGTGCCCTGCCCTAAACTCCACACTTATGCACCATATATAGTAGATACCTAATATTAACTCAAACATAATCATTAAATGCTATTCGTGTTGTGGGGTATTTATTTACATATATTAATCTTAATATACTAAAATATCTGTTCTGTACTGTACTCAAACACAGATGTACAGATACTTAAATGGCTCAGACCAAGGAATGATTGAAATAATAATAATGAAAAATATTATTAACAATAAATATTTGTGAGGTTTCAGGTAAATCAGATAAAATAATGTGTGTAATATTAAAATAAGAATATCTCCAGCAAAAATCGTAGTCATACACAAAAACGTGATATAATGTGATACAAGCAAAAAATGATAAGCAAATAACATGACAGTTTTTAACAAAAGCAATAATTGAAATATTTTGGACAACTACAAAAGGTATAAAAGATACCAATGAGGAATACCCTTCAACAGGTCAATATGGAAAAAAATGGAAGCATCCGCTGACAGGCTGAGGAGTGAGTGAGTGGAGCTGGACACATTGCTCTCTGAGCTGTCCTGAGGTGCTTGTGCGTTGCACGGCATTTCTGTGCCACTTTCCTCTTAGAGTGCCCTTCCAGCGTGGCCTCGGCTTCTCTCTTAGCGAATGACACACACCTCGCTGCTTTGACACCCTGACAGGTCCCCGGCTGCTGAGATTTCTCACTTTCGCACCCGTTTGAAAGGCACTTTGACACCACAGGATCTGCCTGACGGAAGGTGGGGGAGTGGGCGCTCCCCCCCACCTCCCCCCGTGTCACAGTGGCACCATGTGTGCTCATGGAAACTTCACAGTCACGTGCATGGATCCGTCACACCTCACTCTCCACCTGCTGTTTTTGCTTCTGAGAGCAATTCCTGACTGACACAGGTGGAAAGTGGGAAAAAAAAAAGCTAGACCTCACCAAGATAGTTAGATAAATTAACCTACGCATCCACGGTACTGCACACGTCAAGCTGGAGAGAGTACAGAGAACAAGACCGTGGCCTGACAAATGGCATAGCCTGCTCATTGGTCAGACAGACGCGTTACACCACTTGAAGGTGATTTTATCACCTTGGAGGGGCTGACAAAAACCGCTTAGAAGCTGTCAAGCGCAACTGTTTTGAGAGCATCATGAATCGATTCCAGGCGAGATGCAGGCAAACATGACGACCCTGCAAACAGGCTCACTAAGATGCAAAGTCTGTAACCTGAAGGTCAGCCGTGTTTCTGCGCGCGCACACACACACACACACACACACGTACGGCACAAAATCCTGCATCTGTGCTTTATATCTGAGTGCAGCAAATAAGCAAGGGCATTTCAAGAACTGACAAATAGCGAAGTAAATAAAAATACAAATGTCACCTGCTGGACTAATGAAGTCAGCCAGACAGAATGTTATCAATGGAATCTCAGTTACCAGTGGGATCGCTGACATTCTGTAGTAGCAGAGATTGTGTCTTTCACTGGCAGCAAACCAGGCATGGAGCCACAGAGCAAAATTACAGGTTTCAACCCCTCCCAAAATTTGCATCTGCCCCCCCAGCCAGCAAAATCTACTGAGGAGGACTACCCCCCCTCCAAAATTTCTGGCAAAGGGCCTGCAGCAGGCATAAGTGTTTCATTAGAGCAGATTGATGCAGCCAGGCAGTGCAGCCCAAAAGGCAGATCTGCTGGCAGATGCTGCAGAGGGACAGAACAGGCGGACAGAGCAGGCAGACAGAGCAGGCAGACAGAGCAGGTGCAAACGTCCTGACAGTGCAGGCAGACAACCCAGGTCGCCCAAGGTAGACCTAAAAGGATCTTCATCAGCCAAAAAAAGGACACAAACCCCACATTATAATCATCCACAACATTTGTGTATTAAACATAAACTACGTCTTAAGCCATAAAATGAGTAAACAACAGTGTAGTCACTCTGTTTGACTGTTTACGGGTGAGATGTCTCTCTCTCACACACACACACACACACTCGTGGTCCACACCTGCATCCCACAGCATTCAGTTTGTCACTAAGGCGATTATTACACACACACCAAGCAATTAATATGATCTGGAAAAGACCAGTACTGGTGGGATTGACTCCCGTTCCCTTGACGGCTTTTCGTGGGAAGCAATCGCGAGGGGCAGTGGGCTGAAAGCGCAGTGGCCGGCCGTGCGAGGGGCGGTGGGCTGGAAGCGCAGTGGCCGGCCGTGCGAGGGGCGGTGGGCTGGAAGCGCAGTGGCCGGCCGTGCGAGGGGCGGTGGGCTGGAAGCGCAGTGGCCAGCCGTGCATCAACAACACCACGCAGCAGCTGCTCGGCTTTAACGCGGTTGGGGGTGTATTTAGCGACAATCTGCGCCAGGCAACTGCCCACAGCAGTATGCTAATTGCAGCACTGTGAGTGTGTGCAATTGCCCCCAGGGCATTCCCGTACCCCCCCAACCCCTCATGTGAGTGTTATACAGGTAGGTGGCTGACATACCCAGCATGCCTTGTGTCCCCAACAGTGTCCATCTGCACCCTTCAGCCTCTGATCCCCCCACACTCACCATCCAGTGCTTTGGAGTTTGATGGGTGGAACCCAAAAAAAAATAAAAAGAAGACCTCCCTCCCCTTGGCCTTTAATTGGCTGAAAGAGGCGTTCCACAAACGGGACGCTGGCGGGGGCCGCCGCTTCGTGCTGGCTTTCCGTTCCGGCTGAGCAGCTAATTAATTATCCTTGATAAAACTGTTGGCTAAATGAACGGCGCTGCTTCAAACCAGCACCTCACCAAACCGCAATGGCTTGCTGTCACTTCCAAAGTGCATTAAACTGAATGAAATGATGCTTTTAATTGCCATTTGCACAAGTACGCTGCAATGCCTCTTTTCACCTTGCCCATCTTTGAGACACGCACACAGTTGAGAGTAAAAGCTGAGGTCCAAATGGAGAGTCAGGCCGTTTATCCGGCGCCCCAGAAGCATTTGGCAGGGGTTAAGGGGCTTGCTTGATGTAGCTATTCTTTAATCATTCCACGTGCACCAGCATATACTATAATACACATTTTCATTACTGTTATCACGGTAAATGGGTTTTTCAAAAGTAGCACGACATCAAGCTGTGTGTCAGAGGAGACTCTTAAAGGAGGACTGAGGGTGCTACTCAGTGACTGATAGTTCCCCATGGATTTGGAGAACATCACGCCGCCCGCAGACACAGCTGAAAGGCCGTAACAGGCACCAGCAGGCCCCGATACACCCAGCAGTCCCCGACCAGCTTTCAGGCCCAGTGTGAGCGCCACACGCCACCGGGTTATGATTCCAGCACCGCAGGGCTCTGCCTCTTAAGCTTTGTCGTCCGAAGACGGCTACCCACAGGCTGCTTTCACGGGTCCGCTACAGCCGTCTTCCACAATCGCTGCCCGATCGCCTGAGGTCAGAACGCCGGGCGCCGGCACTTCAGAGTGCCATGTCTCTCGGCACAGCGCTGTAGAAATATTAAATCAAGCCTGACATGCGGCTCTCTCACTCTGTGCCACGAAAAGCCAGATTCCTATCATCTTCCAGGTTCAGGGACCCAGCTGCTGTATTTCAGCAGAAATATGGGAGAGGAAAAATCCAATAAAACATTATTCAAGCTCATTAATCTATTCAAAAGATTCACTTTTTATGCCAAACAAGGGGAAGCAGTTTTGGTAGCCAGATGAAACCAGGGTTAGTGTCTCCATCCTTTCAAGGGATCCATTGATTCTGAATAGTTAGCCAAGGAGAGACGTATGGGTCAATCTCCCATTCCCAACCAAGAAGGGTGGAGCTCCAAGTTGAGTCAGTGGGACTGAACATCTTCATGGCTGAGGAGATGCTCACCTACTATATCAGTGTAAAGCTAGACCTCATCAGGGTTCCAGCTTCCACCAATTACATGACTCCTGTCATGCCCTGCTCGTCTGATCGTCCCATGTGCCACGCCCCCTCGCTACCTCGTGTGTAATCCCCATGTTACCAGCTGTTTCTCATTGTTGTTAATTAATCTGATGTATTTAAGTCCGCGTTTAAGTATGTTTTCCAAGTCCTGTCATTGATGATATGTTGTACTGTATAGTTGTCTCCCGATCATGTCCTTACTGATTAAACCCCATGGTTTCCCAACTTCTCAACTCTAGTTCCTGCTTCCCTGGTCCGTGCCTGCACACCGCATGACAACTCCAGCACTTAGAAATGAGCGCTGCTTGAGGTCCACATTGCTTAAGTAAGGTGGGTGAGTTTCTGCTGGGTGGTCCTGCTCAAAGTGAGGAGACATATGGGTCAAGCATCAAAGAGGCCCTGCACCCCCCCAGCCTCACTGCCCCCTGCTCCTCATGACCTAACTCAGTGTGCTGCCTTGAACACCCCCATCCTTATCTCCATGCCCCACATTCCCATCCAAACCTCATGACTTCAGCCATCTTTAATATAAGATTGCCCACCCTTATGAAATCTTCCCGACAAACGTGCACACACAGACCCTGCGTGAACCTGTTAATTTCCGGCAGCCCTGAAGAAAATGGTTATCAGTGTAATCCAAAACACCACCCTTCCTGGTGATGCTGAGACAACCCCCCCCCCCTCACCCTGCCCAGCACAACCACCTACATAACCATGCCAAGCTGGCCTAGTCACAGCCAGTAAAATGCCCCAGCAATGTGCTGGCAAATACAAAAGTCAATTAAAGTCAAAAGAGAAATCCAATTTAAAGATCCCGAAGAGATGGCAAAAAACACATATAAGATACATTTATGCAAATGAAGGATCACAGAGCTGTTTCTCATCGCAGACTCAAGGACCACTCTCCCCTGAACGGCAACACGTAGAATCCAGCCCGATGGCAGCGAGCCGCACTCCACATACTCTATACGGTAAGCAGCACCAGGTGCCTTTTCCACAAGCCTAAGCCAGAATTTAAAAGGGAACAATTTGTTAAATAAAGGCAGCCATTATTCTTGTTGGCGTGGTTACTACGTTTTATGCTGCAGGCTCTTATACTGAGTTTTCCCAAACAAATGCCAAAACACTTGTTAAATTTCAAATTATTGCAGTTCAACATGCACAGCAGTACGAGAGGACAATAAGCTTGCCAGTCAAAGGGTTAACGCCTTGAGTAAAGTGCTTCGTCGGGCCAACTCGCCAATGACGAATCAGGAAGCTGCACACAGCGTTATACCCAGGCCTCTCGTTAATTACCTCCGGAGACTCAAGGACAATCAACAAGGTTATGTGTCACCCCTCCAGACCTTTCTCTGCCTCTCTAAAACTTCTTAGACGAAGGCACTGACTCTATGCATATGAGCACAAGAGCACTGGCACCAGTTGAAAGATGATTGGCCCCTGGCGTGCCCCCTCCCCTGTCACTCACCACTTCAAAACATATCATTGGCTAATGATAATGTTGTTGCTTCTGTATGACTTATAGCTCTTGGAGTGGGACAGACACCCCAGCCAATCCCCTTTCCTCTTGCAGTTCCGCTGGACCTGTACTAGAGTGGCAGATGTTCTTCAAAGGTATGATGCAGATATGCCATTCAGGGCTAAAACGCTGCAGCGAGGAGCAGCCGGTGAGGTGATGGCCATGTTTGTGCCGATGCTCCTCCTGTGCTGTAGACCAATGCTCGCCCAGTCGCTCCGTCTGCAGCCTGGCACCTCTCACACGCGGCTCCTTCTGCTTTTACTAACAGCGCACTTCCCCGCCTGAGGGGTGCCCCAGCAGGCTCTGAGGGAGGCGAGCCTTGGGAGTCAGACAGCCAATCCACAGCCGCTTCACGCGATCGTCCTGTGCTTCTGTTCAATCACAAACCTCAACCCTACGTACAAGAAAAAGCTATGTGGTAGAACAAATCCACCATGTCATCTGGGTCTCCCTCTGGACCTCTCCATCATTCTCCTCCTCATCACTGTATCCAGTCTATCCATGACCTGGGATTCAGTCTTGAGACATAATTACACGAAACGTCATATAAAAAGGTCTGTAGGAATGCCAGTCTGGGGTAACACACAGAGACACCCTGGGTGGGATTCCCCTTACATATACACACACATACACTCAAGGGGAATCAATAAGGTTATGTATCACCCTTCCAGACCAATAAGTTGGAGTCAATACTCCACTGACATGTCTTAGGACCCTGGAAATGCCTCAAAAAGCATGAATAAGGCAGGCAGCTAGATACGAATCCAACATCACAAAGTCATGAGAGAACACCGATGCCCTCCTGAGTCGTCACAACGCACTAAAGAGGCTCATAAAAACATAAAAATGCCATCATGCTACAGCTAAAAGGTTTTCACACAAATTATTGTAATCGAGCAAAAACCAGCCGCAAAGCATCATAATAATAAATGAATATATTGAGGTGAAAATGCACAAAAACAAACACAAACTTAAACATTACAATACATTCTACTCTACAGACACCTTGCACATATTTATGACATATAACACAGTAAAGAATCAAAACCCATTTAAAATGATACCTTTTGCCTTAAGAATGAGGACTTAATTTGTCCTTTGGAGCAAAATGACATGGCTGATGTGACAAAGATCTGCAGATGAGCAGCAGTGCTTGCAGTTTAATAGAAGGATGGCGTCACACTGCTGAGGTGGTTAATCTGCGGCCTCTCTCACCCCACACATACACAAGAAACATTGTCTGTATGCAGGGCGCTATAAAGCGGGCCAAAATGACTGAGGGTTCTATGCTAAACCACTATTCTACTCCCCCCGCCCCCCCCCCCCTTCCCCCCCAAGGCGAGCAATCGCTCCCTGCTCACTGTGGATGACTGGGGAATATGGTAGACAGCTTTATAAATAGCGATGCTTCACAGAGCCAAACGCAGCTCATGCTACAACTGATCTAAAAAAGTTACCGTTCACTAAAACCGAGAATCACACAGATGTTCAGTCTCACACAAATGAGCAATGAGATGGGTCAATGTGTGGCTCTGTGGATTGGGACTCAGTGCAACTGGAAGGTTGCCAGTTCCAATCCCATGGTCGCTGGAGTGATTTCACCGCTGGGCCCTTAACCCCAATTGCTCCAGGGAATTGATAACCCTGATTCTACTCTGGTTTAGATAAAAGTATCAGCTAAATATGTAAACATATATATTAAAATCAAGAACTCTCATTCCAGTTTAACAAATGATCCACACAGCAGACATACAACATCATGATGACACCAGAGCTTGTCCAGAACCCACGATAGTAAATCCTGCCATGTTGAACCCAAGATGTGACTGTGGTGGCAGAAAGAGAGGAGCAAAGGAGAGGAAGAAGATTCTAAGGAGGCAGGATATCAGGCCTCATCCACAAAATGGATCATTTGGCAGGATGCAGTTCTCAGTCTGCTAGCGGTAACACGGCCCCTTCTCTCCAGAGCACAGCTAACACTCCACTGGAGAAGGCTCAGTTTGACTTCGGAAGAGAAGTGAGACACCTCTTAATGGCTTCCCATTAAAGCACACCCAGTGCCAGTCCCCCGCGCTTCCAAAAGTGGAGAAATCTCAATTAAAAGCTGCACTGGATCCACAGTTTATGGGGGTTTCATGCATGTGATTGGATGACACATAAAATGCCACCTTTCCCCATCTGCCACGTTATCAAATCACAAAAAAATACGCCAAGCCACAAATGAGGGGATCCAGGGAGTAAAATCTGAGCTCGCTCTCTCTCTCTCTCTCTCTCTCACACACACACACACACACACACACACACATAAAATGTCCGTGTCAAATGGGGAGGGTTTTATTGTCTGGAAAAGAGTAGCTAATGTTCTCAGCATAGCTATAATTAACCTTCAGAGCATTCAGTTAATTATATTTTAAGGCTATAAACATTTAAGAAAATAAAACGGTAAGAGTTCTGAGAAAAGCGGAAATGGTTGGTTTGAATATAAGTAATTATGCTCCCTTGCCTGGGCAGATATGGGCCGCATTGTGCGAAAAGGACCAAACCTTCATTAACAAACAAAGAGGAGGCTGCAAGTTTGGAGCTACTGGCTTTTCAGGCCCTACTGCTTATTGATTCGCTGCTTCATTGACCTACTTTCCATGAATAATACATGCAGAGCCACACATCCGCAGAGCAGGACCATAAGAACGGGTGCAATTCTCAACTTTGCTACGGCAACATTAGAAACTGGAATTAAATGCGCCAGGTTTGCCAAACCTAAGCTAAATCAACAAAGGTGCAGTTCTTGGCTGGAATCAAAATAAGCAATAAAAAAAAGGCAATCAATAGCACAGTTCAGCTTCAAATGAACGGACTGCTTTTACATGTAGATACAACTGCACATATAAGGAGCTAAAAGTTGAACACTGTTGCATGGAAACATCTGCAATCTGCCAAACTCCCGGTATAAATATGCACATACGGTATACATACACATACAGTATATAATCCTTGCACCTCACTAAAGGTATTTTTGTTATGTTATTTATTCCATTCTACTGTCATTTCGTTGTGCAGGTGCACAATGACAATAAGGTCGACTTTGACTTGAGAGTTACAGGAGCCATATTCTGTTTGCAGAATGCCCCCCCCCCCCCCATTCCCCCTTGGTCAATTTGCATGAGAGATAAAAGGGGAGGGACAAAAGAACACAAAATTAATTCACAAACAAAGGAGGCAGGACAAGTTACAACAATTTAAAATGGTGGTGTACGTACTTAGCTATTTGTGTAGAAGGAGAATTTTCCAGAGACAGGTGTCGACCATCAGTCAGTCTTTGGAGGGCCCAAAGGGTTCTTTCTTAGGATATGAGATGATTCTCAGACCAGATTGTCAGCGACCTGATCCTCATCCGAATGCTCTACTCATCTCCCTTGTCTGCAATCCCCCATCAAACCCCCCCAAACTCCCAACACTCATTTTCCCCCCACACAGCATTCCGGAAATTAAAACGGTCGCCTTATGTTCCCCGACTTCTATCTTCGTGTCATTTTTGTAAGTCGTGTCCCCTCCGGCTCCGTTTCCTACTTGTCTCCCGTCTATGAACGATGCGGAGCCTCATTTCAACGACGTGACAAGCCCAAATGCGACTGAAGAGATATCCATCACTGTCTGCAGCACCTATGCAGCTCCTGGTGATACGCTTTCTGAAAGAAACCCACAAATAAAAATAAACTGCGGCTATTCCCAGTCAAATCCCTTTCAAATTCCATGCCCTGACATCCCCCCCAAGCATGCTGCCTGACTGATTTTGTCAGGCTAATTTACAGACTATTGGTTTAATGTAAAAAGCTGAGATAATAGAGGCCCAGCAGATTAGTGTTACCTCTCTGTTTGTTTATATCACAAAAAAACTGGATCAGTGAGATAATCTGCAACATGACTGTCTCGATTACTTCAGCTTCCTTGCTGTCGCTGCCCTCCAGGGTTTCATCAGCTTGCATTTTAAATATCACAGAACGCAGGATTCTCTCTTTCTCTCCTCATCACCAGTGAGCTCAAAAAATGGATTCAGAGAAGCTGACACGCAGAATTTGCATGCAAACAGCTCTAAAAATGGTGCATATTTTGATTATATCATTTTCTAGTCATCAATAACCGTCGTACAGTACACAGTCACATCATATGCAATTTATCATTCGTTCTCTTACTGGAGAAGAAAACCTTGCTTAGCAGATGTAAAATTCCAGTCACATGCAATTGTGAAAAGCTTTTGCCATATGAAATTCCTGTCACCGTGGCTTCTACTGATTGGTAATCCAGCAAACAAGTATCCTGCTTATGATGCACTCTGCATGGTATCTAAAAAGGAGATAAAAAGATCTAATTTGGGAAGGAATATCTACGATACCCCCCAATAAATGAACAGCTACAAATGTTGAAGAGAGACAAGACGCAGATACTGGCTGCACAAATACATTTTTCACACTTTACACGGCAGCTTAGCTGCTTCATTTTGACTGGATCCTCCTGCAGAGATGATATAACATCTTCACACTGGCTTAACACCGGGTCACATCTTGGCAAAAAGGAAGTAGGTCCAATAAACCCCAGCCTGAAATGCTCTCTACATGTGGTCAACCCCACCCCACCCCATCCCACACCAAAGCCAGTTCTCCCATAGCCCCTTCACAGTGCCCAGTTACTAACCTCCACCTATAGTATAAGACTGTGCACTTATTAATTGTTTAATGCTCTTCCAGAACATTCATCCCTAGCGAACTGTGTCCACAGAATGAGGCATCACAGTCTTTATGCTGTAAAATGCTTCACTTCTCTCTGGAAGCTTCTTCCACTTTTTATGTATTTGAACCCAGAAAAGCACATTTAAAAGATCTTATTTAGATGGTTAATAACCGTAAAATCATTTTCCATGTAATAACATTTCATCTACAAAAGGCACACTTATATTCTCCTTACACAGACAATTTCATAAGATGAGCTCCATCCCACCACTGACATAAAACCAATTTAACTAAATGCTACACAATATTTCTGGGCCGCTCTCATATTTATGTGGCACACATGGCATGGGGCTCATTGTAATACTACATTGGCCAGATGTCACATCTCCCAAACCTCCCGATTCCACTACAACTAAGTAGTGACTTTAAAAACATGCAATCGCTGGTCCTGGCTGACAGACTAATACCTTGCAGATCTGTGCTTTTCTTCAGCAAAATCTGTGTGCTGGTTAAAGGGCTTAACACGCAGCCCATAGGGCATGCTAATGTACTCCAACATGCACAGGATTAAGCCATGTTATAATCACAAAAATGATGCGCTATAACATTGTGAGGGCTCAATTAAAAGTTTCCTAGTGTTTCTCCTTGTCAGTGCCTGCTATGGATGGTAAGGGATCTTCTGTCCCCAGCCTCAGAACATCAAAGTTTTGTGATAAATCCTTTACACGTTGCAGATTCACTGGGCTGGGACTAGGAAGCCCCCCACCAGGATCTGGTGAGCTTACTGCAGGCCTGTAATGGGTTCCAGCAAATATAGTCCCCTCCTAGCCAGTTATGGCCACCATACCAACCTCTGATATGACAGCAGTTATCCCTCCTTCCATTTTTAATACTGTCTCACAGATCAGGCTGTGATGATCCTGAGCCTGTCCTGGCAAGGATAACACGAGACACGGTATCTCTAAGAGAAAATGCCAGTCTGTCGCTGAAGTTAAAAAACACCCCCCTTGAGTGACGATTTCTGTCAACACATATGGAAAACTGTCTGATAATGCAGTTCCAAGAACACAGCAAGTACTACTAGGCGTGCAACAGATCCAGACCAACATCAGTCCTCCACTGAGCTGTTTGCTTTAATTTCTTGCGGTTGGCACCTCAAGGCAAAACTAAAGATTTGTTGGGTTATTTTCCTTTACATCTGTCTCACATCAACAGACAAAATTCTATTTTTATTACAGGCTTGGCGTGTTTCCCTGCCTCTCCGCTGGGAAGCGAAAGCCAGAATGCTTTATTTCATTTTTATGGTCAAGCCACAGCAATTGTTTCAAGCCTTAAAGACATATGAGGACTTATGGTTGTAACCTATGGACATGATCAACACACTCGATACTTTCACATCCATCAAAATGTGAAATGAGACATAGTTATAATTGAAGGTGCAGAGAAGTTCTTCATTTGCTCAGCAATGATGGACAGGCTTCCGTCTACCTCTGGAGCCAGCCTGCTCACACAGGACCTCCAACCCTAACCCTCCACCGCCCAGCCCTCCTGCACCATGAGCTATCCCATGGAGAATCTGGACGGCGTTACAGAGCAGCTGCTGGGCAGGACTGCGCCTGCACAGCTCAGGCAGACAGCCACATCGTCCCTGCCAAGCAGCCCAGAAAAGATCAATAAGAATAATAATTCCCCTCCCTCGCACTCTCTGAGTCTCCCTCGCCCCAGAACAGCAGAGATGTCTGCATCAGCCCAAGATCCATATCATCGATTTACAGCAACAACCAGTGCGCTTTGTTCAAACACTCACCACAAATGGATGACTCGTATAACCTTGGATTTAATAAATGAAAGGACAGTCCCACAATTCGCAATTAAAAAAGAATAGAAACAAAATTAATGCCCCTATTAATGATTTTAATAATTTAAGTCACAGTGTGAGGGCCCTATTCCCATGTCACGTTTCTGCCTTCTGCTATTCCAGCATTACATAATGCCGAATGTACCACACCCACTTCATAGTTATATTCTAATGTTACAGGACTTTCCCCCTCTGAATTAAAGCAATAAAATGAAAATAATCTATTCTCTAAAGAATTCAATGCAATGAAACTACCTACTTATGCCACAGAGTGGAAAAAATATGACTGATTGCCAAGTCAAACCTCAATTATATTTTCCTAAAATTAGTAAGTAGCCCACAAGCTTTGAATAATCTTTGTTTTTATATACAGTGAATGCAGGACACATTTGGGTATCCTTCTTAATACTATGGTGCACCGCCTTTTGCTGTTTAGAACAATTCATCACAATTAATCGGGGCATGGACTCAACAAGATGTCAAACGTGTTCCATGGGGATTCTGGTCAATTATATGTTATCCCTCCATCCATTCATCTTCTAACCACTTACCTCGGTCAACTTCTTGGGGCAATGTAATGCATTATACCGTATATTATGTAATACTTGTTAATATACAGATACACAGATGCATAGCTCAGAATTGGGCCTTTGGGTGCAGCACAAAGACAGAAAACGCAATTAACATTAAAAGTGGTAATTAAAATGAATACATTTTTCAACAGCTACAGAGTATAGATAACATCACAGCCGTACCATTTGCTTCTAATAAAACCATCTAGCCAAATGTCTGTTACTTTGCTCTTCACATGGCCAAATGTTGCGTGATGACAATGTGCCATGACGCACTCAAACATGACACTTTGTCTGAAGATTAACCTAATGTGACTGTCACAAACACAGCTTGTATTGGTTCTAACTGCATCAGGCTGCAGGAGAAAAGCTGTGGAATTGCATGCGAAGGTCTTCCTTCTCAAGAAATGCATCTGCTGCGCTACAACCCAGCCACAGCAGACATGTTGCATTTATAAATGCGTGGTTGCTGTTTACCTAGCCCAGTACAACTGGATACAGTATCTATACTCTATTCCATCTTTTCTCCATTCAGTCTAACAAGAAGTACTGATCAGCCTCACTGTCTCTGAAGGTCATGACCACAGTACATCACTGTCATGGCAGAAATAAAATTCTGGTAGGCAACAGGTAGTATTTCCCATGTGGCTCTAGTGTTTAGCGTTCACCTTCCATAACCTTTAGTTACCGCTCCTCACTGCAACCTAGAGGCAAAGGTGGAAAGTTCAGGACCTCACTGGAATTCCTGAACCTGAACTTTCCACCTCTGCCTGCAGGGCATTATCATGGAAAATGGATAACATGATGCTGCGAGAGAAATCCTTACTGTCTCCTGGGGCCACAGCCCAGACCTAAGCAGCATTTGGCCCTTTGACTGGACATCTAGCAATAAGACCATGCATCAGAATCAGGGTAAACCTGTAGTATGTGGCGTGGAGGGTTAACCTCCTGAGACCCAAGGAAAAAAGTGTCCTTCAATTTTAGGTTATTTGTCTTTGGAGGAAACAAGACATCTTACAATTTAGATTTTTTCAAATTTATTTTTATTTTTAATTTCGCAGCATGTCCTCTTTAGCGCACAACAGGAATAAATATGTTTCCTAACATCAGTGAAAAGACAGATGCATAAATAAAATGTCCACTACAATGGACATAAATGAATGGGTGGGATCTCAGGAGGTTAAAGATGCTGTAGTCAGTGGTGGGAAGGTTAGCAGTTAAATCCCCAAGCAAGCTCCTTAATCCCAATTGCTCCCTGCTTGCTGAATTTTTATAAATTATGCTGTATTGCTCCTTATGGGGAAATTCTCCTTATACCTCTCCCAACTTGCTCACTGTACAGTAGGTGAGATCAAGCTGTCAGCAAAGGGCAGCAGCACTCAGGCAGACGTACCAAGGCTGGGCTGGAACCAGCAACCTTCTGATCCCAGACACAGAGGCTTATACCACTGAGCCTCACGCTGACCCATGGCTCAGAATACCTCCCTTTGGATAAAAACTGTTTGCTTAATAAATAAATGTGAAGCTGAGAAGATCATGACTGAAAACTAACTGTGTCACTGTAGGCCAGACTTGTTAAGGACCCTTTCAAACGGCATGCAGGAGAAAGGCACATATGGGCTTGGCCAGTTCCCAGTGAACACATGGGAACATTAGCAGGAACGAGACCATCACTCACTCACACATACTGGACGCTCAGGAATTTGGCAGGTATGTTGGTTTAACGGCATCACAGTAACTGTGACACATCAGATTTAACATGCATCTCCTACACGATGCTTTGAAGGTAGAGTTTCATGTGCTTCTTTCACTCACTACACAGGATACCACACCCACCCAAAAATGAAAATCTGCACTGCGACACCCAGATCACAACACTACATAACGGCAACGTGACCGCTATCGATAGTCTGTTACAGTGGATAGGGGAGCCAAGCATCTGAGTGGCCCTACGGGGTCAATGCTCATTAAAATGGTTCCCATAAGCCTTTGCTGAGGGAATGCTGTTTTCTCAGCAGGCACATTTTGGGGCAGCTCTGATCCCAAAAGGCCCATGTTCCCTGTGCGGAGATGGATGACTAGCCTGCAGAAAGTCCTGAGACGCTGCTGCCCAGAAAGCAGACACTTCTGGAGTTACCTCAGTAGGAACTCGCCCTTGTCTGCTGCCAGAATCTTCATCTGATCAGCAGCTGGAAAATATTAGCATACTGGAGCAAAGACTTCCATATCGTGTCTGCTGGGGCTTGGGGTAGCACTGCAATGCATCAGGTGAGAAAAGGAATGATTGTTCATGCATGAAAGTTACAAAAAAAAACCCAGAAGAGAGAAACCAGAGGCATCAACAATTCAAGCGCAGCCTCTATGCCGGGGTCTGTTGGCATTTAGTAATCTGTTGTAATCTTTTATAATGTTACAATGTTAACATTTTATGAAATAATGTAAACCTCAATATCAAACCAAGATTTATGCTGCACTAAGTGGATTTTTTTTTCAGAAAATCTGCAAAAAGTGTATGTAAATAGTATTAATATTTTGCTATTTAATTCATATTCCTAAACTAGCGTAGTAACACTGTAAGATATATCAAAAATCAAAGTTAACAAACGGTGTGTATCTATGGAGTAGCAGACCAGAAAGCATACAGATTCAGGTGTCATTCAGAGTACCTGACAATTAAAGGCTGTAGGTTCCAGTATGGAACTTTTCCTCAATTTTCTGCAGTGCAAAACTTCCATCTGTATAAGGGGATTAAATGTTAAGACCCTGTGGATTAAAAGGTCACTTAAGCAACCATACAAAAAATGTGAACATTTTCTGCAATAAATTTGCATTCTGCGACAAAATGTAACCTTGGCAATTGCATTTTAATGAACTACATTTGTACTTTCTGAGGTGATGGTGTAATGAAATTGTTTCTTCATCCGACAGTTCATTCACACACAAAACAGAATGAAGAATAGCAGAAAAACCAAGGAATACAAGCTAACAGATCAATGACGGCATTTTTTCAAATGTGCAGTGCTGACAGCAACTCCGCAGTGTGTTGGGTACTAATCAGTTTCACAGTGACATACAGATGCAGGGTTTTTATTCTAAATGAAACTGGATTGTGTCTGTGCTGCGTTGCCATGGCGGTGTAGCATTCCCAGTTCACCCACTGGCAGGCAGTACTTAATTAAATGTAAATTCTTCAGCCATTAGCTTACGTCGCATGTAATAAACACTTGACGCATTCCATAGCATGAGCTTCCATTTATCACCTAGCCTTCGGCACAGAGACTCCACCAAGATTTATGGCCAATTTAAGGAAAATGCCCGCTATAGCCAATCAACGCCTCATTATATATTATGATAGCTATCAACTCTGACACAATACAGAGGGTCCAATTACAGGAGGAAGAGCCACAGTCGATGGCAATTCTAGTATCCAAATCCTGACATATATCTAGGATTTCTCTGATAGGAGATGACTTGGAGGATTTAGCTGCAAAGGCAAACAAACAATGCGGAAATTATGACATTTTGGGTCAGAGGTGAAACACTAACTGGCTAAAATGGGAAATTAACTACTGGAGGCAGTTCTTTGCCCATCTTTAACATGCTCTCTGCTCTCCGTATTCTGATTCACCCACCAAGGCTGCAAGAAGGTAATAGATAATATTTGCATTGTAATGCTAATGTTATGTGACCATACATCCTTTGTCTGACCTTTACCATATGGTTGTGTAATGTAGTTGGACATCAGCATTCTGCCTTACATTCAAATGAAGAAACACTGCTTGCCTTTTATAATAATATAGAAATATCTTCTTGTATAGGTACATTGACAGATCTTACACACAAAAAAAAGTAAAATGTTGGTTGCTGATTTTACTGTACTGTTCATTTGACTGAATTTGTGCATCTAGTGAAGAAAAATCCCTTGTCTTTTAGAATTCCAAGTCAAAGGAACAGATAGGGGACTGCTCACTACCAAGCAGATTTTATGTTGCACACATGGAGACTAACAGATATGTCTGATTGTGTTAATTAAATGTAAATGAATTCATGCATATGAAAAGCGATGAAGATGATCTATACTTTCTCCAGCAGGCACCATGAAACCATGACAACTGCTCTACCGTTGATTATCGGGTTTCTTTCTGCAGTTGTCATAGTGTATGAAGCAAGGTGAGACAGGCTGATGTCATGGAGACAGGTCTCACCATAAAGTATGTCTCTGAGACAGAGGTTTCAGCACAAATTACGTTATCAGTTAGCTACTGCATGATGTCATGCCTTCCCCACCTTCAGAGGGCCTCTGGGGACAAGGCTGCCTCCAGCTGTACTGGATACCAGGCCGACGGCCAGCAAGTCCACCTTAGCTTTCAGATCGGCTCACTGTCAGCTTCTGAGGTAGCTCATCAAGGATAATCTCTTCTGCTGTTCCCAAGGACATTGTCTGACCTACAGTTCACTACACTGACACTTGACCAGAGGTATGGACACTTGGAAATGATGACTGGAATGTCTATGGTTACACTCAAAATCCTAAAGGCTTTGCAGCAAATTATCCACAAATGGCATTGCATTCCTTTCTGTCCATTAAGAGCCGACTGTTTAAACTTTAATAAAAATCTGTTAGAGTGTAATTTTCAAAACTCTTTCAGTAAGGTTGCTAACAGGTTTATTTGTGTAAAAAGCTACAAACTATAGTTTTTAGTTCTTCCTAGTAATGTTCATCCTAAAGTTTAACAAAAATGCTCTAATTTTCACTTAAACTGGTCTGATTGCCTTAGACAGGGAAAATGAAAATCACCCTTTCTGGTATAAGTGCCATCTTTGTTTGTGAGTTAATCACACAAGATTGTGCTTTCTTCAGTTTCTTCAGCTTTGTCTACATTCCTAGCTATATGGGCCACATGACACGCACAAAAATGTACCAAATATAGCAAACTTGATTTAAAAAATCATGCAAAAGTCTTTCAAAATTCCACTGGAAAGCCCATTATGAATCCTGGACGCAACACCTTTATTGCTGTGGGTTAGCCCACCAAAACATTGACAGTCAGCATGGTAGTGAGCAAAGCATGAAAAACTAAACAGCCATGCAGAACTATTTTTTTTTTGGTCGCGTTCAGTTGATGCTTCGTTTAACTTTTCCAAGCAACGTGTTTTTTTCCGGTGCACTAGGCCTTCTCATAATATGCCAAAAATAATGAAGCTGTTCATTTGTGCTTCAAATAAAAAATCAGGTTCGATTTGATGAAGAATCCAATTGTTTGCTTTCCTTGCTATCACAGTATTCATCACAGGTACCAAAGATCAAGGGCACAAATACCTTCCTGTCTGGCTTGTTCAGATTCTAGCTTTCACGTCAATGAAGAATCACAGAAAATACCATAACAACAGTCCTGATGTAAGAGATAAAACAGTACTCTTGCATATTTTTCTTAGGTCCTCCATCTCCATTCCACCAATTTGTTACTGCTGGAACCTTTCTTCAATGACTTTGCAGATTTTGTTGAAATATTAGTTGTTGTCTTTCCTGGTATAGTCCAGAAATTCATGATTCTTCACTTTTAAGAAATATTTATCTTTCCAGATTCCATCTTCTCTTTTCTTCTTTGCAAGTTCAACTATGAGTTCTGTCATCTACTTGGATGACATCCCTCTTGTATGATTTCTTTGAATTTCTACTCCTACATCCTACTCTGGTTCTCTATCAAATTTGTCCATGATTTAACTGGTTTCCAATGTTTTCCTTGAAGTTAAAGGGTGATATGTAGACATGTAAACTAGTTACTCTAAACCAGGGGTGGCCAATCTTATCCGCAAAGGACCGGTGTGTATACAGGTTTTTGGGATAACCTTTGGGTCAGCTGGTCAAACCCAGCTGTGAGGACTCCTCAGCTAATCAGTCCTCTAATTAGCAATCTAATTAGGGAGTTATGGCAAAAACCCGCATACAAAACGGGCCTTTCTGGATAAGATTGTGCACCCCTGCTCTAAACTGCTGTATGTCAATTAGTGATACTGCTGTTTCTGTTCATTAAGTTTCACTGTTTTATTCTCTGTTAAGTACTTTTGGGAAACCCTGTTGGGAGATTTATTTTATTTTATTTTATTTTATTTTATATTATATTATATTATATTATTATATGGAATTGAAGTTGTAAGGATCCATTCCTATCTTTACCATATCAAGCTTTCCTTCATTCATGCCCCATATAGCCTCCCATACATTGTGTGTTAGTGATATTAATACTTCCTATTCAGCTTTGCATTTCTTCACAGAAACACCAGCACCTAGACATAAAAATTGCTTTAGTGTTAGCAGCTCATGAACACCCGGAGCCCTCCCAACACGCCTTAGCTGTGCCTGATTGCCGCCCAGCACTGCACCCCCTTTCATTCCGGTGTGTCCATCCGTAAGGCTTCCCACTGCCCTCCATGCAGTCTGGAAGTGTGTCTTAGCTGGTGTCACTGTGATCATCCATTGCCAAGACGAAGGTGTACTGTATCACTGCTATCAAACTACGAACTGTTTGCCACAGCTGACCCTGATAAGTGTTAATGTAAATCAGCGGCCCTCCACATCTACACTTACATGAACATCAAAAAAAAACCTTGATACAGGTTTTGAATAATAACGTAGTACTTTAAACCCACTAAATTCTGAACAGTTCATTTAAGCCTCCTTTCCTTATTCTCTATATACAGATGCCAGTATCTGTATGCAGAGCAAGTATTACAGCCTGGCAAATATATTTAGTATATAAGGTTTTTAAGGTGGCTTGTATTATATTCATATTATATTAAGACTGAGTTTTTTGCTGTTTGTTTTAGCTTGAGAAATTCATAGAACCAATACAGTAAGCAAAGCATTACTTAACAAAAATCTAAAATTATAAAGATTTTTGACCCTATGAACTTCCATCCATCCACCTACTTGTCCTATTCAGGGTTGTAGAAGGTCTGGAGCCTATGGGCACAAGACAGGGAACAACACAGGATGGGACATAAACTTTCAGTATATCAATCAATATCATTGATTACACAGGTCTACAAAAAAGCTTGCATGCGTGTCTGCATGTTCATTTATTGCTGTTGTTACTGTGGTGGTGAATATTTACCCAGATCATATCTGCCAAGTCCTTCCAAAGGAAGGGCATCATGGGAAAACCTGTCTGATATTTAGCCAGAAATGGTTGAAATGCTTGTGATAGGGTCATGAAAAAATGTAGTTTGGCCAGAAGAAGGGGATCCATTCGGGCTACACAAATGCAGTTAAAAGAAGATGTCCCTGGGTTTTTCACCTATTTTGACTTCACCAAGTCCACATATTTCACAATATAGGGCCAGACTTCCAATGCTTGTTCAACAGCTGGCAAATTTTAGAGCTACCGATGGCCACAGAAAGGTAGAGGGAATCTTGAGGATGATGTTGCAGCTTTGAAGTCCTCTCTTCTGGCTGGTTCAGAGTGGAAAAGAAAATGTAATGCTTTGAGCACTTTCTCCACCATCCACACTTCAAAACCATTCTTGAATGAGCTGTTAAGGGTATGTAGGCCACAACTTCCTACAATTACTAACTGTGTCCCAGCAAATTGCTCACCACAGTGTGAATGTCATCATTGGACGTATAGTAGTGATGTCGGCTAACCGTTTGCAAAGCCCATAGCACTTCTGCTTTCAGTGTGTCGGTTGAGGAGAATGTACTGCAGGCATTGCTTGTCGTGGGATCTGGAGACACTGCCAAAGCGGGTGTAGGCCGATCTGTAGAGGTTGTACTTGCAGGACTGGCAAACAACTGAATGGGGACAGTTGTTGTCCGACTTTCGACAAAACGCTTGTGCCCATTGTTGCCAGTTTGATGACTTTTTTACAAAGGTCGCATCACGCTTCGTAGACATTAGTCGTCTTTGAAGAATTGACATTAATAACAATTAATAACTAATTAATATTGTATTATTTAATCAAATCATACATAACTTTTTTTCCTGTCACTGTTAGATATTTTTAATTTCTTTTTTGTATGATGTTAGACTGTTTACTTACTAGTTGTAACTAAAATTAAAATATACTTGCAATTCTGAATGCTTTTCAAACATGTTGCGTTAATTAATTAATTAATTAACTATTAAATATCTCAGAAACTAGAGCCAATCTGGTAAAACCGGAGTCATATTCTTAATCAGCATCATAAACTTAATATAAAAACGTTCAGACATCGTTGGCACCAAAATCACTGTATACCAGTGTTATTCTTAACTCTTAAAAATCTCATAGGTAACTTCATATTAGTTATATTAGTCCATTTTATCATAGCATAGGGTAGCAATCAGTCTAGAACTGCCATGAGGTCAACCATGAGGTCGGCCATGAGGTCAACCATGAGGTCGGCCATGAGGTCAACCATGAGGTCGATTATGAGGTCAGCTATGAGTTTGGCCATGAGGTAGAAGAGACCTTGGGTGGAACAGCAGTCCATTTCCAAGGCACAGACACACTGTGGGCGATTTGAAGATGCCAGTTCACCTAAATACTTTTCAACGGCAGGAAATCAATGTATCCGTGAAAAGAAATGTGCTGGGGGTTGAGATGTGACCCCAAATTGGCAGCCTAGAGAACTGTTCAATGGCTACAAATCATTTTTAATTATTAATAAATACAGTATTACTCATTTTAATTGAAAAGTAACAAATACATGTATACTGGGAAAATTTGAAACAAGTTTGCAATTTTTTCATCACCACACTTATTAAAGTTTTCAGATCACACATCTGGATTTAAATGATTTTAATCAAGTATGAAAAATGTAAAATTTAAGCAGGTCATTCAATTATGGGCCTTATCAAGACTAATTAAGATCTCAAGTGGCCCAGAAATCGATGTTTCTGCCTGGCTAACCTTTCATTAATCTCGAAGCTATTCAACTTGCGTTGCACGGATGAAGTATTAACATCAGCTGCAAACAAGAGAGGCTTGCACATCCTTGAAGATGGTCTATAGGCTCTTCTGGACATCCATCATGAGTTTTATTGTTCATCCGCTAGATCATTTTGAAGGACGTCCATATCTAGGTTGAGTCATCATGGTCGTAATTTTCCTTTTATAGACTACTTGTCTCAGAGTGAACTTATGAATCAAATAATGTTTTCCAGTGGTTACATAACCTTCTCCAAAATTAGGTGTAATTCCCGCAAGGTCATATCATACCATGACAGGGTGTGTTATGCTAAACTGTATAGACCAAACATATCTGGTTCTTTACCATGTTACAGGAAGGAGTCACCAAAATTGTGCTTTGTTTATTAGTTAGCTCGGAACCCTATTATATGTACAACTGACAACTATACAGCTCATCAAATGAGCAAATGAACCTTGCAATTCATTTCTTTTGCACACACTGAGTCTTACATATTTTATTCACATCAGTTCCGGCAAACAACAAAGAATCCCTTGCTGGAAACCCTTGCTTTTGATTTTGATTAAACATGGTATTTCCTAGTGAAAATGCAACATTTCCAAAACCCTATTAAGAATTCCCATGTGTTTGAGAGGCATGCTGTGGTTCAACATGAGGACTGCATATTAATCATTTTATTTCAAATACTTTAAACATTCCAGCTTCCACTATATAGGCAGCTGCCTCTTAACCTGGTTTTTGCGTAGCTGAAATCCCCATCCCATAAATCAGCTCTCAGGGTGCCCAGGGATTTACATATTTCTACATAAAGTAATTTTTATGCATGCCTGGTCCAAATACACGAGACACATGACAACATTACACTAATGCATTCTAACACTGGTCAGTAAAGTAGTCAAAGTGAGGTTCAGCATAGCTGCAAGTCGGAACCAGGTCCCGGCTCAGTTTCCACTGGATACTGCAGAATCCTTCCACGTTTGAATGGCATGCAAGTAAACTGATGAGTCTCACGCAGCATGTGTATTTGTGTATTTGTGTACAGGTACTCCTTCACTAAGACAAGCTGAAACCCCGCCCGGGGAGTACGTTACACTGTCCTCAGGGGGTCCCAAGGCAACAGGGTGCAGTGACCCCAGTGTCACAAAAAGCAATCCGTAGCTGGATATTTTATGACAAATATTATGATATCCAAAATGTGTCAATACATATTAAAAAACTACAATTATAAGCAGACCTTCCGGGCTAATTGTTCTGCAATGGTAAACAAAGTAAAAACTGAAATACAAAAAAGGGGCATTGCCACCAGCAGATAAATATTTTAGTGAGATGTGTTAATAAAATGAGAGATATAAACACTTGTTTCCAGAGACATTTACATTTAAAACTAAAATAGAATCCAGAAATTAAGAAAACATATTGTGACTTACTATATAGGTCATCTGATGGGTAATCTGTTTCATTTGCTCCAACCTTGCAGAACCCTTAAACTCAAAAACAGAGGCTGATCTTACCTGCCAGGTCGCTGTTATCCTGTCGCTGTAAAAAGCTGTGTCACATTCTCAAATAAAGTGGGTGACTCTGAGTCTTTAGACTACACTTCCAGATAACACAATTCTTTTTAAGAAATATCGAACCCGAACCTTCTATCCACATATTTAAGACTGGGTTCTTGCTACAGTATATGACAGCCATCCTATAGAAATCAGTGTCTTGCAGAATGATTTGCAATTTAAGATTTAAAGTATGGTAGTATAATAATCTACAGAGACACACAAAGCAAAATTTATTGCTGTGGGAGCCTTCCAGTGAATGTCCTGTTGCACGGAAAGAATCCAGAAATCTTCACAAGCTTGCCAAAATGTCACGGCAAAGGAATAAAAATGGTTTATTTAAAAACTGATTTACACAGTTAATCTCGGTTTTTTAAACCTTAAGCTAAACTTGCTGTTAAGCTAAACTTGCTGTTACTCTATCGTTGAATGTGAATGGGGATTACTTAAATCCACAGCTCACACTCTAGTAGTTTATTATGTATGAGGTACAATGATATATTTAGAAAAAAATGTGCTGACAAACAAAAAACCTAGCTTCAGTCTTTATGCAAAAATAAGTTTCATACCAACAATAAATTAAAAAAAGACATGCGTAAAGAGTAACACACATGTGGACTCACACAAATCACACATACACTTCAGTCATCTACATGTTTCAGAGTGAACAAAGCACAAATAGCTATCCTTCCATAAGTGCATGCGATTGGGTGAAGGCCTAACATATGACTTGTGTTTTATTCCTTAAAGCTAATATACACTCACCTAAAGGATTATTAGGAACACCATACTAATACGGTGTTTGACCCCCTTTCGCCTTCAGAACTGCCTTAATTCTACGTGGCATTGATTCAACAAGGTGCTGAAAGCATTCTTTAGAAATGTTGGCCCATATTGATAGGATAGCATCTTGCAGTTGATGGAGATTTGTGGGATGCACATCCAGGGCACGAAGCTCCCGTTCCACCACATCCCAAAGATGCACTATTGGGTTGAGATCTGGTGACTGTGGGGGCCATTGTAGTACAGTGAACTCATTGTCATGTTCAAGAAACCAATTTGAAATGATTCGAGCTTTGTGACATGGTGCATTATCCTGCTGGAAGTAGCCATCAGAGGATGGGTACATGGTGGTCATAAAGGGATGGACATGGTCAGAAACAATGCCCAGGTAGGCCGTGGCATTTAAACGATGCCCAATTGGCACTAAGGGGCCTAAAGTGTGCCAAGAAAACATCCCCCACACCATTACACCACCACCACCAGCCTGCACAGTGGTAACAAGGCATGATGGATCCATGTTCTCATTCTGTTTATGCCAAATTCTGACACTATCATTTGAATGTCTGAACAGAAATCGAGACTCATCAGACCAGGCAACATTTTTCCAGTCTTCAACTGTCCAATTTTGGTGAGCTCGTGCAAATTGTAGCCTCTTTTTCCTATTTGTAGTGGAGATGAGTGGTACCCGGTGGGGTCTTCTGCTGTTGTAGCCCATCCGCCTCAAGGTTGTGCATGTTGTGGCTTCTCAAATGCTTTGCTGCATACCTCGGTTGTAATGAGTGGTTATTTCAGTCAAAGTTGCTCTTCTATCAGCTTGAATCAGTCGGCCCATTCTCCTCTGACCTCTAGCATCAACATGGCATTTTCGCCCACAGGACTGCTGCATACTGGATGTTTTTCCCTTTGCACACCATTCTTTGTAAACCCTAGAAATGGTTGTGCGTGAAAATCCCAGTAACTGAGCAGATTGTGAAATACTCAGACCGGCCCGTCTGGCACCAACAACCATGTCACGCTCAAAATTGCTTAAATCACCTTTCTTTCCCATTCTGACATTCAGTTTGGAGTTCAGGAGATTGTCTTGACCAGGACCACACCCCTAAATGCATTGAAGCAACTGCCATGTGATTGGTTGATTAGATAATTGCATTAATGAGAAATTGAACAGGTGTTCCTGATAATCCTTTAGGCGAGTGTATATAGCGAGTGAGAGAAAGGTACACAGGAGTTCTATCACTGAAGCACAGCTCTCAGTGAGTCAGTATAAGAGTACTATGTTCTTCTGACCACATATACAGATCAGCTCATCCATTCATAGAGAGCACAACAGAGAAGCAAATAAGTAAATTAAAGAACTCTGCATTATTGAAAATGGTGTGTAATTAAATTGTTTTTTAAAAAGTATAAGAATTCAACTTTTCGGAATGTTTCACATTTTTATTGTGCCACGTCATGAACATCAAAATGGAATTCATAGATTTTTTTTTCTCTCTGATGTTAATAAAGTATTTTTCAATATGATGTGGATAATGAATCTTTTAAAATCACAAACAAAATTGAGTGGATACATAGCAAACCTTCTGAATGAATGCTTTGAAGAAGAAGCCTTGGCAGCTTTTACGGCTCAGAGTCCACTCAGCTAAGTCCTTCCAAGCTCCGCACATTTAGTGGCCAGAATTCTCACCCATTTTTCCTCAGAAATCTGCCAAAGCTTTGTTAGCTATGAAGGAGGACTGTTGGTGAGCATATATATTTTTTTAATTCCTACTGATTCTCAATTGATTCAGGTCCAAACTTCGAATGAGCCGCTCCAGAACATTAACTTTTATGCTTATAACCTACCTCAATGTCGCTTCTGTGACATGCTTGGAGTCACTGTCCTTTTCCTAAAGATCCCAGCTCTCTTGCAGAGAGCAGCAGGTTTCCTGGAATTTGTTTGCTGTACCGTTACCATCCACTCTGCCTTCCATTTTCATAAACTCTCCAAGTTTATGATGAACAAAAGCGTGCTTAGAATATTATACTGGCACAAGTTTGTCCCTGAGGCTAAAAAAATTCCACTCATCTCATCCTTGATTCACAGATCTTCATAATTTCGTTTTGGCTTATATTGCTATAACCAACTAAGGGAGGTACTGGTGCATTTAAGGTGAAAGAATGTGAAACACCTTAATTGCACATACATTTACACCCCATTTAAGAGATTATGAGACTACTGAAATCAGTCAGGTGCAACAGACAATTAAGGTACGGCATTAAAAAAGAGGCTGAACACAAATGCAGTCCTTTTTAGGTAATAAAAAAGTTATCTTTTTACTTTGATGTTATGGAGTATTTTGTGGTCGCCAAAGAATAAATCCAAAATCCAAAGGGGTTGAATACTTTTTAAAGCCATTTCTCCTTTAGATAAAATGTACAGTAATTGAATATAATCCTCCTTTGAAGATGAATTCAAAGCAATTATTAGAATGGCAGGATAATCTCATCATCATCATCATCAATCATCCCAAATGAAAACCAACAAATACGTGATAAAATACCAATACTACTGCTTAGACTACCTTAAAGCAGGTATGATTAAACACAGCAAACAAACATTTGCTGTTCTGGATTCTTTTGATGCAAAATAAGACACCAGAGAAAATTACAAAAAAAATTATTCACAAAGCACCATTCAGTCACTGTCTGTCACACTTAATCAGCATTTCAGTGGAAATGTACAGCATGAGAGGAATAAAAATCTACTGTGGAAGAACCAATCCGAAATGATCCATTTTTTTCACGTTTCCAATTATGCGTGGGCATATCCTAAAACAACGTCCTAATCATTAACAAATGTGTAGGCTTGAACTTTTGCATTTCTTTCGCATAATTACTGATTCACACAAAACGCTCATCCCACAAGGTTCACACCAAACAGAGCATCAGAGGCAGAAGGAAAAACATTTATGTGACAGTAACAATAGACCATGGCCAGCCAGTTCCTCTTAGTTGGATTAGTATTTGTTTACTGCACTGTGCCGTGGCTTTGATTGCACTTTGAAAAAAATACATTACAAGTACCTTTAAACAACACTCACTGATTGGACCAGAGTCCTTACATAAACCCGGCGAAAGATCCTCCTTATTCTAATGGCAGACACACCAAGTGCTTGCAGGAGAGACATGATTATCAAGCTCAGAAGTCAAAAACCAAAACACAGAGACTTTTTAAAATTCCCCCAGGGAAAGATGATGCTCCCACAAAGCTACCCTACACGACAATGTGGCACGACGTCCTGCATCACAACAACATTCCAAACAGATGCGGGTCACCAAAGTCAACTCTAGCAAGGCTTCCAATTCCTTCCTTTACCTCTAGCATTTGCAGCACTCAACTCTTAAAGTCATCCAGCATAATAACATACGTCCTCAGCATTTGTCGTGAAGTGATTCAGACTCTCTATTATTTTATAGTTGTTTTTGTCATGAATGTATGATAATAATAAGAAAGAAAGAAAGAAAGACAGAAAGAAAGAAAGAAAAAGAAAGAAAAAGAAAGAAACACCTGCTAGTGATTTAAGTGATAACAATTCTATCTGTCTTTATGGTTAGATATTACACTGAGCCTTTTTTTGGGTACCATGCCTAGAGGCTCAAAAAACAGGACCCAGGAATTTATCATTTATCAATTTCATATTACAGATCTGTTGTCGCGGCTCCTGCCCTTTCGCAATGGCAAATTTATAGTACATGTCAAACAGCACAAAAATATGAAGCGTGCTCCATTCTGACTCAAACCCACAGATGGAAAAAAATGGAATGATTTCCACAAAGGCCTTGGTGCTGTGTGAAGGGTCCACAGCCTTACAGAAGCTTGCTTGAGTGAGAGACACACACAGCTGCCTGGTCATTCCAAAAAGGCCACCAGCATTTTCAAGGGTGAATCACAAACTGATATTAAATCTGGGTCTAAAGACCAGCAAGGCAGCGCACACCCACGCAATCTTGCACGCGAGGAGCAGGGAGGCTTCGTTCGAAGGGCCGGTCAGCTGCACAATCTCAATAACAGTGCCAACACACACGCACACACCAAACACACGCACACACATGCTGGCTGCTCTCAAAGAGCCCCGTCGGCTGCACGATCACGGGAACACAGAGACGCGCCAACACATGCAGAAGCAGAGAATCCGCTGTTTCCTGCCCTGTTGGCTTTGAGCATCCTAAAGCCCATAATGCCAGATCAGCCCTGAATGAATGTGATTCCAAATCACTTGGCTCCGATACGCTTTGCACACAGTTCCCAGATCAGTTCTACTCTTGACTAACAGGCTCATGTCCTTAAGCTAGAACCAGAAATTACAGCAACAGCTTGGCAACATTCTTCAGCCTGAGATAAACACTTTCTATAATAACAAAGATATATCTCCATCTGAAAGTGATTGCCAATATTCTGTTACAGTTCATCATACTTAGCTGTAATAAAATTTTACATTATCGCATTCACAAGAAACCATTGTACTGTGCAAACAATTTTGGGGTTTCAGGTAGAGTAGATGGAAAAATAAAAAGATTCAACAATTTTGAAATATATCTTCAGTTCATCCTGAAAAAACTGACATTCCATCCAGCAATATCTACAAGAAAAGGGTGTTTTTCTTCCTTTTGCTCCCACAGCACCCTTAATAATTTAACAGCACACAGTAGTCATACACTGCTTGGTGCATCTTAACCTGGTCTATTTGCAGCTCGAGTCCCCTTTCAAAAAATAATCAATATCACTGGAACGAGTTTCTGGAACCATTCGAGAAATGGCACGAGAATGAACCCAGTAAACTCATGGCATATCTGATATACTTTATCCAGTCTGCCTTTAACAAAGGTAACCAATCAAGAACACTGACAAGAAGGCATTCTTAATACATTCCAAACAAAACTAGCTTGATGTTTGGAAAGTATTCTGACCTTCTGACACAGAGAGGTGATGATACACAGGGCAACCTTTTGAGCAGTGTTGCCGGGCAACAGCAAACCAGGGGAGACAATGGGCAACTCATCTGTATCTGGATGATCGCAAGAAGTTACCACTGTTGATCAAAGGTTTTCAAACAGAAATTTGTTGCCCAATATCGATGGGAAAGTGCCCAAGCAACACTGGTCAGCAACACTGCCTGGCAAAGTTGCTGAAAAAGTTGCCCAGTGTATCATCAGCTGAAGAAGAATTTCATACTACCAGTCTAGTGGTGATGTATTTCTCTACAGACCAATAATCTTAGTATTAGGGGTATGACTGATGAAATGGTGCTTTGCATTTGCCTTTGCACCACCTGCAGAGAACACATGGATATTAATCAGTACTGTTCAGCATGCAAGCCACAAGAAGCTAATGAGAATGCATGCAACATGTAGCATGTTTACAGCTGTATCCTGTAGATTCCCTTGATCCCCTTTAATGCATCTGCTAATCCAAAGAAAAACTCATTTAACAGACATTTAAATAATAACAGTTAACGGTTTTTGTCTTTAGAAACAATTACACCGCAAAATCGATAACAAGGCAAAGATAGACTGGGGAATGATGAATGGCAAGTGCACATAGACATCAGGCATTGATTAGCTGCTAACAGAGCCACCTGGGCCGTGTATATATTAACACAGGTAGTTCCTGAAGTGAGTTTCTGTTAGTTTACAATTTTAACATGAGCCTGTATTTTTGCTTGTCTTTACTTGTTGATGCTACAGACCCAGGGCAGTCATTACATTTAAAGACACGCCCTCCAAGGGAAGAACCGGGGTCTCGATTTAAATGTTTGCCCTGTTATGGCCAGAAAGACATTTAGCTTTTACAGAACAAGACCTCGGAATGGGGCATGAGCCAGGGCTACCGTGAGGCATCAGAGCATTTAGCATCTTCATTTCGGCAGTCATTTGCACATGAAATAAATCCCTTACTACGTGGACAATATAAAACGGATAAGGGACAGCATTCGGCTGTGTTTGGGAGTGAAAAACAATCCTGCAAAGGAGAAAATTAGATTATTATTAGCAGGAAGAAAAGATGAATTTCTCTGTAACTGAAAACCTATTAATACAATGCTGTAATCTCAAGGAATCCTAGTACCGTCTCCTCCTGATTAATCATTGAGCAGCCATTTTTCATCATAAGTGTACAGATCCAGCCACTTAAAATTTCCCCTCCAGTCTGGCTGGCAGCCAAATCCCAGCCAAGTTCCTTCCAAATACCAGCCGGAAGCTAGAGCCCCCCTTCTTCTAGGGGTGGGCCTATATTTGACTATAAACCCGCCCATTCATTCACTTGCAGGGTGATACCATTAGATGGCGCTGTCTTTACAAAAACTTTACTTTTCTTTTTACAGGGTTAAATGATTGAATGGTCTTTGCTATGACTTAAAAAAGCTCATTTTTCTTTTTAATTTATTTTATTTACTTATTTTATTTTATTTTAATATGCTTTATTGGTTTGTTTATTGTCTATTCTTATTTATCCTTTGTACAGCACTTTGGTCCTACAGTATATTGATTTGTTTTAAAGTGCTTTATTTTAAGCATAGTCCACAAATTTTCAATAGGGTTCAGTTTGTTGGCTTTGGGAAGGCTGTTCTGATGTGTGTTGTGATCATTGTCCCTGTATCAACTGTCCAGCCATTGATTGTTGATACTGTAACTGTTGATTGATTAAAGAATTTGTAGGTGATTGGGAGTTCATGATCCTCACCTGCTGCAGCAATCAGAATCAGAATCAGAATCAGCTTTTATTCGCCAAGTGTGCTGGGGCACACAAGGAATTAGTTTCCCACAGTTTGATACTCTCTCATACACAAACAATAAGTTAGAGCTGGGCGATAAATCAATTTAATTGATTAATTTGAATTTACAGTTCAGGACGATGTGTTTTCATGAAATCGATTTTATTACTTTTTTTACACACAAGCGCCAAATGCGGAACTAATGCGATGCACCATTCCTCATGGGTAAATTAACACTGTAGCAGATTCACTAACAACATGGCAATGACAGGGGAAAAGATGGCACGTGCCCAAAGAAAGGTGTTGCTACTTCTGTAATATGGAATTGTAATATAATATGTCAAACCCAATGGCATAAAGTATTTACTTAATACTAAGCTGACATGATAAAATTATGTGTTTTTTTTCTATTATTATTACAATATTACTTATTACTTTTATTTATAAGTTTGAGGGTGTATTGTGTTGTTGCCAGTTTTAAAATAAGCTATAGAGAAACCTTTCTAAAAGTGTTCACAATAATAACTGACACTTTATTGATCCCCGTGGGAAAATTGTGTTTATGCCTCCCTCAACTTGATCTTTGAAGAATAAGTTGTCTGTGAAGGCCACCTGTTGGGGCCTTGCTCAAGGAGCTGCAGACATGCTGAGGCTAGGCTTGAACCAGTGACCTTCTGATTACAAGCACACAGCTTAGCCCACTGAGCCACACACTGCCCCTAAAGGTGTGGTCTAAAGTAAAAAAAGCTAAATAAAGTAGTTTGATTTTGTGTAGGGGAGGGGAGAATCGATTGAAATCGGAAATCAGATTTTTTGTGAAAAAATCTGAGATTTTATTTTTAGGCCATAACACCCAGCTCTACAATAAGTGACACTATAAAAACAAAATACCCTATACAAGAAATACTGTACAAATACAGTACAATACAACACACATACAATACAAATGTGAAAAATTATAAATATTATAAATATACACAGGTGAGTAACACTGTGCAATTTTAAGGTGCGAGGTATAGTGTAAACAGTTTTTGTAAACAGATCTGTAGCGTCTGCCAGAGGGGGGTAGCTGGAGAAGATTGTGTCCAGGATGTGACGGATCTGAAATGATTTTAACTGCTCGTTAAAATCTATGCTCGTTTAGCCGAACTAAAGTCCACAAACAGGATCCTGGCATAAGTTCCTGGACGGTCCAGATGTTGCAGGATATAATGCAGCCCCATATTCACTGCATCATCCACCGACCTGTTTGCCCGATAGGCAAACTGCAGGGGGTACAGCTGGTGTCCTGTAATGTCCTTTAGATGGGCTAAAACCAGGCGTTCAAAGGATTTCATGACCACAGACGTCAAGGCGACAGGTCTGTAGTCATTCAGTCCTGTAATGGTGGGTTTTTTGGGGACCGTGATAATGGTGGAGCGTTTGAAGCAGGAGGGAACTACACACAACTCCAGAAATCTATTGAAGATGCGGGTGAAGATGGGAGCCAGCTGATCAGCACAGGTTTTGAGGCAGGAGGGGGATACACCGTTTGGTCCCGGGGCCTTCTTGGTTTTCTGTTTCTGGAACAGCCGGCTCACTTCCGCTTCGTGTATTCTGAGTTCCAGGGGGGAGGATAGGGGGGTGAGAGGTGTGATGAGGGTTATTGTCTCTGGAGTGGGGTGGATGGGGGGTGTGAATCTGTTTATCTCAAACCTGCAGTAGAAGTTGTTCAGCTCGTCTGCCAGGTCTTTGTTTGCTTCAGCGGGGGGTAGGGGTCGTCTGTTGCTGGTGATATCTCGCAGGCCTCTCCACACTGATGCAGGGTCATTGGCTGAGAACCGTTCTTTCAGCTTCTCAGAGTAGCTTCTTTTTGCCACTTTGATCTCCCTGGTCAGCGTGTTCCTGGCCTGCCTGTACAGGGCCCTGTCACCACTTCTGTAGGCATCCTCCTTGGCCTGGTGAAGATGTTGCAGTTTGGGAGTGAACCATGGTTTATTGTTGTTGTATGTGCAGAAGGTCTTGGTCGGGACACACACATCTTCACAAAAACTGATGTATGATGTCACAGTGTCTGTCAGCTCATCCAGATTATCAGATGCAGCTTCAAAGACAGTCCAATTAGTGCAGTCAAAACAGTCTTGCAGTTCCTGCTTTGCTGCATTGGTCCACTTCTTCACAGTTTTGACTACAGGCTTGGCACGTTTAAGCTGTTGCCTGTAAATTGGAATAAGATGGACCATACAGTGATCAGAATGTCCTAAAGCTGCCCGGGGGACAGAGCGATAGGCATCTTTTAAAATGGTGTAACAGTGGTCCAGTGTGATGTTGTCCCTGGTGGGGCAGTCGATATGCTGTCTGTGTTTAGGAAGTTCCTGGTGTAGATTCACTCTGTTAAAATCACCAAGGACAATAAAAGGGAATAGGGATATTTTCTTTCCAGGGGGGGTGATCTGGTCGGCCAGCGTGCATTTACATCTGAAGCTCATTTACATCTGAATCTATGCAAACCCACACACAAACACACACATACTACCAGTCAAAAGAGATGTTAATGACTTTCACACATTCAGTTGACCCCCCAGCCCCCAGCCCCACCACTTTTCTTGTGCTTGTGGGCAGTTCCTTGCTCAGGGTATTTGCTATGGTGAACTTTCATGCACTTCCAGGGTCCCTGTGTGGCTCAGTGGGCTAAGCCTGTGTGCTTGTGTTCCCCGGATCACTGGTTCAAACCCAGCCTCAGCATGTCAGTCATGACTATACAGTGTATAAATGTTTTTGGAAGACGATCATACTTTTTTTCCACTATAGTCTTCTGGTTTCTAATTTACATGCCAACAACAGTTTTGACTGGTAGTGTGTAATGACTGTTTAGTAGTGTTTATTTAACCGACTGGCTTGATAGTCAGAATATGGAATAGTCTTCCTGATAACATAGTGCAAGCTGAATCCTTGAGTTCCTTTAAATCAGAGCTAGATAAGATTTTAACAACTCTGAGCTATTAGTTAAGTTCTCCCTAAGCGAGCTTGATGGGCCGAATGGCCTCCTCTCGTTTGTATAGTTCTTATGTTCTTATGATCTGAAAGCAGTGTTTCTTATGTTAAAAAAATAACCTCACCTTGACCGCTTCAAACATCTGTCTCATCTGTCTCATTGTTTCATTGTGGCCAAGCAGAGAAGTTAATGACACATTCACACATCACCCCCCCCGTGGATGCGCAGCCACCAGCAGCCTATCCGGCTGTTAGCCAGACAGAAAGAAAGAACACACCTTTATTCTCCACAGTAAACCTTATTACTTTGTTTAGACCTGTAATTAGTCTGTCACAAACATCTTGGGTCACTCTCTTCTCCCAAAATAACTCTTGGACATGCTGCTGCTTTGTACCTGGCTTGGCCTCCTTGCGGATGAAATCTTTCATCTTGTGCCAAACAAGCTTAATGGGCTTCAAATCTGATTAATTTTCATATACCTCTCATTGCTTGACAATATCAGTCTTAATACTTTGTTTAGACCTGTAATTATTGTATTGGACATATCTTGGGACCGCCTCATCTCCAAAGAGGGAAGTAAAATAAAATTCTAATTTCATCAATAAACTGACTAAAAACACATTTTGACAGTTTTAGGCCATCTTTGCCTCACAACAGAAACTATTTCTAAATTTCACAGGCCATTTATTGCAGTGTAGTAAGTTTATTAATGAAATTGGAATTTTGTTTAAATATAGGAAAATTGTACTTGCTAAGATTTTCATTTTTTGCAGTGTAGTTACAATACCTGATTCAGGTATCTTACCTGATTTCAGGTAAGTCACTTCAGATTACTGCTCTCCCTGGTGGATGGATAGATCATTGCAAGTACTTTACACACAGAGAGTTGAGGGGTGGATCATGCCGGCCCCCTTTTTCATTACATCATCGTGGGGGATCTCATTACAGTCAAGGACCAGCCAAGAGCCAGTCAAGGTCCTGTCAAGGACCTGTCATGGAAAGTGGGGAAATTTTAAGCGGCTGGATCTGTACTTAAGCATACGCCAGAAAAGGACCAGCTAACCTCCTTGAACGATGTTAGGCTAATGCAATCTTCATTAAGCCCTCCAGGCCAACCAACTCCTCCCATTACTTCTCATAATGCCACTTGGAAGAGTCTTGAGGTGTTGGTGTATGAATCAGCATTGTGTTAATAGTAAAACAAATTCCTTTCATTGCTTACAAAAGAAACAATGTAGCGTGAGGATAAAATGTCAGTGTAAGAGCAGGATGAGAACCATAGCAAGTCAGATAAAACTGGCAAAGGAAAATATGGACATTTTGAACTGGTTTCATGAGGGTATTTATTGTGTATATGGCTGATAACTTGCACACACAGCACGGAACCTGAGGATAACTCCTTCAGAACTTGTAGGGGCTATAAATGAAATACTGAATGTAAATTCCAAGTAGACTATTACCTCAAACCTGTTATATTTCATCAGAACTTTCCAAGGAGGGCTGCTGTATTAAACAGGTGAGAGGGAGTGAGTGAGAGAGCAAGAGAGAGAGAGAGAAAGCGAGAGAGGGATTCTTTGCCTGAAGCATGTGGGACTCTTGTAGGATTAACGGCTTCCCAAGTTCTCAGGTGGAAATCGGAACACCCTGGGTAAAAAAAAGATACCACTTGATACCACCTCCCTTGCATCCCTCGATATTTCACAACTCTTAATTAATATGCAAGATCAATCATTTAACATTAGTCAAAAAAGCCCAGCAGGCAATGCAAATTGAAGAACATGTCTGTTCAGGATGCCAGCATGTCCACTGCAGCAGCATTAGTGAAGGAGAGCTAGAAGTAGGCCAGCTGTCGGTTCACTGTGTTTGAGAAGATACTCAGTACATAAAGGAGATATGACAGGGAAGTGGGTGGCATTAAGAACAAAGGCTTGAAACTACCCCATCTTATTATGCAAATGTACATTTTTTACATTTTTTCAGCACAAAGGCACAGTGCTCATATTTTACACTATTTTAAATCTGTATCACTTTCTCACCTCTTTGACTTTTTGTTGCTGGGAAATCCCCGTGTTTCCCGTGAGGTCAGTAGCTCTAGTCCTCACAGTAAATATACACATCAAACGCTAAAATATTTTGAGTTAGTGCTGCTCACAACCTTCCCTCGGGCCTCGAAGTCGGCAAGATGGCCTGTCTAATCCAGTCAGTGCTTAGGCTGAAGCCTGCGATTCGCGTGTTGGTCTTTCACAGTGAAATCCTTATTTTAATGGACGTGAGGATTCTATACAGTAGTACAAAAAAAAAACAATCATTATTAGCATTTCAAAAACATTGTTTACAATTCTGTGACCCAGGTTTTACAGCTTCCGTCTGCTTGTGCATGTATGGGGCTTATCATGTAATGCTCATTTAACTCATTTAAAAAGTGGGCATGACAAAATATTTGATTGGCTTGTAACAAACACAGACATTTGGCACAGCAGCACTTTGAATCCCTTATGAACCTCATGAGCATCTGGCCAATGATGGCAGAGCCAGCAGGAAAATCTTTAACGCCCAAGGATGGAAGTGCCTGCTTAAGGAAAGGTGAATATAACATTATGGTAACTCTTTACATTAACAGCACCTTCATAATGCTTTTATATTGCATTCATAAAACGCTCAGTACACCTTCATAATGTATTCATTAAGTATTCATAAAACATTCATAAACATCACGTGTGTATACCTTAACATCTTAACATCCCTTAACAGCAGTAATATACAATAATAACAATCATTATATAATAATAACAAACTTATAATTGAATAATCATGTAATGTTTGTTGTTTATGTATATTCAATTCATTCAAGATTCAAGATTCAAAGAACTTTATTAATCCCAAAGGGAAATTGCTTTGTCTTGGTTATACAGTTGCTCTGATTAATTTACTGGGAAGAAAGGGAAAAAAAGGAAATAGTATAGGAAAAAGTATTAAAGCTGTTATGGGATGTTAGGATGTTAAGGTGTACTTGCATGCTGCTTATGAATGTTCTATGAATGCATCATGAAGGTGCACTGAAAGTTCTATGAATGCATAATGAATGTAATATGAAGGTGCACTTAATGTAAAACGTTACCAAAACTACTTAATGTCAAACTGAGTAAGGGGAAATCAGATATTTGGCAGTGCTTGTCATTGTAAGTGACCACAATGGGAACCACTTGCGTTTTGTCCATTGTGACAAATGCAACAAAGTTCTATCATACACTGGGCACAAGTGAAGCACTCTAAGGCCACATGTGTTTAATTGTATGAGATCAACAGGAACTCAACAAGGCTGGTATATGCCATCTATACTCATGACTGAGTATTATTGATGCTGCAAGATCTAATGACAGACAGCATGTAAAACAATTGTGTGTAAATCAGTTTTGATATCAGGCTAGGGGTAGATGATGATATGGTAATATATATATATATATATATATATATATTTATTTTAATCAAATGATATTGAAACTTAACACAATATCATTCAAGTCATTATTTCTTTACTTCAATACTCCACTTTTACAGAAAATTCCCTTAGAATCGCCCTTAAACAGGTTCAGAAAATGAAAAAAGCTACAAATTTAATTGACTATAAACTGAAATCTGTATTTAATAAATCATACAAAAAATACATAAAATATGCATATAAATAATAATCAAACGTGTGTTTTCAACAGGCTGCCAATTCTCCCATCTGACCGCTGCAATCCACTGACTGCATCTTTCTGGGTCTGCTGGACGAAATGTTAAACCAGGTTTATCACCTTTGTAACGTTTAAGGCATAACAGGAATCTGCTCGAAAACAAAATATGTTGCTGCTGCTTTTCCTGCCTTGTGAGGTATTGCTTTTGGAAAGACTGTGAGTTTCACTGGCACTAACAGAGCAGAACAAACTATTATTTGCATTGCAGGGAGGGAAAGTGACATTGTTCTTGACCACTACAGTATGTCAAGGAAAATCAGGAAAATAAAAAATTACAAAGTTGTATGTGATTCATAAACACCATATAAACTTTTCACAAATGTGTATTTTTGACAAATTATTCCAGCAGGCCCTGTTTGGCTTCCCTCAAACTAGGAAACAGGATAAAATTTGGGTGGGAGCAGGACAAAATACTTTACGAAATATTTGATTATTTGACATTAAACACCTGCAACAAATCCATACAATAAATGAGCCATAAATGTCATGCAGCTCCGTTGGCCTGAGACTAACCATTATATCAGATCTCTTAAAATATTCTGATGTACACCCGTGTGTTTAACAAGCAGTGTACGTGTGATGTGCACGCGCCTATGTATGTGCAATCTCAATAACTTGACAGTGAAATACTGCGCCGTCGACTTTAGATCAGGATTTTGTTGCTCAATAGTGCAATTGCTTTTCGCTGCCTGAAGATAGCAATGCGGCAAAAATGCACCTGACTGTAGTCCGACACGCCCACGGGCACTCAGATGGGCACAAGTACGTTTGCTATTTAAACGGACATGGGCGCTGGATAGGGAAATGACAACTGCATCAGTCGCATGCTAGCAAATACACTTGCGCCAGATGCTAAAGAGGGCCCTAAGAACGCAACATGAGTCAGCTGCACATCAGATTCCACTCAGGAAACACAGAACACAACCTACAGCTCAATCCTCCTTCAGATTGCTAAGCAACCGACTCACTTCCCTAATAAATGCCTTTTAGACGTGTGTACAGAAACAGCATTTCAATAAGGCAGAGATGGTTTACATGCGAAAGACCCCTCGGTGCATCTCTCAGACAAACTCTTAATAATCTCTCTGCATGAAGACCTTCACAGCTTCTTCTCCTGCTGCATCTATGGAGTGTGATGACCACTGATCAATATTTCATGGGGGGGCATTAACTGAAATGTCAGATCCATGGCATGTCAATTCTCACCTGTAACAGGTGTCCAAAAATCTGGAGAAATAACAGAAACAATAAGGTGAGAAAAGCTTAATACAGCTATTAAACACATACACAGAATATCCCTCAGTATCTGCCAATGAGGCTACATTCTCCAGGGCCCACTGTTGTCGGCCGTAATAAAATACGTATCTATTTTCAACAAAACAGAGAGATGTTGTTACTTTTTTTTTTTTTTAATAACCATGTCTAAAGCAACACCGGATGGGGCCGACGGCCAAAAGCACAAGGGACCCATTGTGACACAGAGCCGGAATCGGAAGGAATAAAGCGCGTCAGTGAGCTTTGTGGTGATGCTCCGAGGCCGAGGCTGAAAGTCGGTAGCGGGGTTTTCTCTCACAGCGAGAGCACATCACGGCCTCATCGCCCTGCCGCCAATTCAATTAACCCCAGAGCTCAAAGACACACAGAGGGAGATTCGGGATTTATCCCCTGCAATATTTATCGGGAGCGAGGACTCATTATGGGCACAGCGGTATCTCCTACCATCTTTTAAATGCTCTCCACACGCTCAAGCTGCCTGGATTTTTCTCTGGAGATAATACCTTCCTTGCCAGCAATAGGTGTCTCTTACAGAAGCATTAACCCCAACTCTGACATCCAAAGGATAGCCCACATACACCTCTGTATGCATTTACAAAGAGACTCCTTTTAAAATGTATAATAGTGTTACTATTTAAAAATACTGATGTGTAATTCCACCCCACCCAGCCCAAATGTAACTGCATCAGTTACCAAGCTGGTTCTTTCTGTATGCAAAGGGCAGCAGTAAAGAGCTTACACTCTGTCGTTTACAGGAAGGGTGAAATACAGTTCAGAAGGCTTAATTTCTGCACCACAGTCAAATACTCAGATGACTAGATGTGGATGTCATTTTCTCCACAGGTGAAAGGTGTTTTCAGAGTAATGTGTATCCAGTAGATCACGGCAGTAGTCTGAACCAAATAAGTGGTGCAAACTGATCAGATTAAGTTTACCATTATACTGAAATCGACTTTTTACCCACTTACGTGTCAGGGTATTTCAGAAGCGTAATTCAGATTCAGCGCCTCACTCGAGGGTCCGACCACGGCGCCTGCAGGGACCTGAGTCAGCGGACCTGGCCACCCAGTCCCGTGTTCCTTAGAGCCACACTGCCGCCCGGCCTGACATCTTCAAGGTCTTTCGGCATACGGCGCCTTGCCAGCCAGGCCGACATCGGCCTGGTTCACGTCCTGCCAAATCGCGGGAGGAGCCACCGTCCCATCTTAGAGATGCAGGAATACAGGAGTCTATAGGGAAGCTCCTCTCTTTAGCAGGGAACCCCTGCCCTTCACTCAGGAACTGAAAGCACAGCAGTGACTGGCATTCACTCCATATCTGGGCCTCAGTGTGGCTTTAATAAACAAGCCCACACTGTACAGCTGCCAAGGAATCCTCAGAAGATAAGCCCGTCTGCCCCCGATTCCCACAAACGGCCACCGTCACCCGAGTCCCCTTTCCTCTTTTTGCCGAGCGTGCTGGTGCCCCCGTCATGAAAGCGTGTCAGGGAAACGGGGACGCGGTTCATTACATCTGGAGCAGCACCTTGCAGAGACACGATGCTCAGCGTAATTTATTCAGGCTACAGTCTTGCTCTGCACTCGCTCCTCGTCTGAGGGCTTGATGAACAATGGCTCCTCTTGTGCATGCAGAGGGTAGCTATTTCATCACTAACAGAGGAAGAACTGAAGACTTAGCCTGCCGTTTTCTTCGTCTGGAAATGCGCGACTGCCCCTCCCCCATCTCCTCACTCTACCCCCCTTGGTGGAGGCTTGGCAGCGGAAACCGAAAGCATCCTCTTTGAAATGCACACAGTCTCTTCCTCCAACAAACCGCCCTTCAGTGTAGACTTCTGGACTCTAACTGCGAACACAAGGAATCGATTCACTTGGGACGAACACAGGGAGTAAAGTTTAGCCGCAACAGCGAGTGAAATATGAAAGATCTGTAGCGGTATGTGAAAGGAGCGGATGGTGTTTATGAGGCTGTGAGAAATAACGTAAATGAGAGGTGACCGTGCTTTTACATGTCGCTTATTTAACAGATGCTTTTATCCAAAACAAGGTGCAATTGATGAAGCAGGATCAGACAGTCGTCGGAGCTTTGTGTGTTAAGGGTCATGCTCTGTGACCCAACTGTGAAATCACTCTGCCCACCCTGGGGTTTGAACTGGCAATTTTCCAATCACGGGCACAGCGTCCGAACCCACACAGCAACAGACCGAACCATGCAGACTGTTTCCCTTATCATACTTCACATTTAATACTTAAGGCTCATGAAAACTGATGCTGATTGGTGTTTCAAAATGTACAGGCATGAATGAATCAGAGGCCTCATCTCACCATGCCAACTACTACAGAACCAAACAGTCATATTCAGAGAAAAGCCACCCGCCGCCACTGCAAAAAGCCAGTCCCTTACGCAGGAGCTTCACACACTGTAATAAAAAAACTGGCTTAAACTGCCAGCCATTTTTAAAGATACTGAGGGCATGTGGTGAAAAATCTTGATTATTAACCTCATGGATACTCTGTCATCTCTCGACAAATCAAAGCTAATTATGGAAGGTGCCTGCAGAAGTGCAGTTTTTGGTCTGGAGGTACAATTTATGTTTTAGGGTCACATTCCACCTTACATTTCACCTTACGCCCGATTCAGATTACAACCTCATATTTTCCCTTCAACAGCCGCACATAACAGGAGCAACTTGATACTGAATCTTGTACAACATGTTTCCTATGACAGTATTTAACAAAAATCCCACAGCAGTCCCCCGATTGCTGCCGCTCTGTCCCCCTCCGTGACCCCCCTGCGACCTGTGGACCAAGGCGATTAACTCATTCCTAGCCAATACCCAGTCTTGCAGTTCACCTTTGACCTATGGGGCAAATGTAAAAATTTCTTCTGTATAGGATTTCTTCCCTTCGTCCATGACATCCAGGAAATGGTCCCATCTGACCCAACACTTAAGGTCAACAACGTGGTGGGCAGTTGACATTTAAGAACCAATTGCTTAAATGCTGACGTCTTAATGGTCGTCTGAATGCCTGAAATACTGCATGAGCCCAAATAACTTAGTGTGAGCCACCAGAAAGTATTAATCGATCTCTCCTCAGGGTACTAATCCCTGTTTGATAGTTTGATAGTTGCCTACATAAAGTCTATGAGATTGATCTCTAGGTGCTTCAGGAATCCTTCACATGCTACCAAGCGGTCAATTGTTACTTTAAGGATGTTTGAGGTCAGACTTTCCCTGGTGTCTCAATACTTAACACTTGTCACTAAGGCCAGTACCATCCATATTGCATTATAATGCTCGGTAAAAGAATTAAGGATGCTTTGTACCGCATTATGAAGTCTATAGTGCAATATAGATGAGACCTTCATAAAGCATTCATAATTTAAAAAATGTATAATATGGTATGAATGCATTATAATGTATTATGAATGTGTTGACTGATACTTATAGACATGGAATTTATAGAAAGTGTCACCGAAAGTGATATAGCCAAAATTGTGCCAAAAGATTACTAATCAAGTCTATAATGATCAGTCTGCTTTCAGCTCCACTTATTGTTATGCAGAATCGATGAAAACAAAATATATACATGCAATACATATATACACAATCAGCTTAAAGGAAATTTAGATATTTCTCACCTACTGTATCTCACCTTCCCGCACCACATGTCATTTGCTTTATTTACAAGCATTCTCAAAGAATTTCATTACACACTTCATATGCAGTCTTCATATGCACTGACAACTGGGCCACCAACATGGTGGGATTACACTGTGGTAACAAAGCAATACACCAAGAATTGTACTGAAAGGTGAATGGCAGATCGAGGCTAATATATCCACCGAGAGAATCACACTGGTTGACCAGATTACACCAGACACACTGGATTGCATCTCAGTGGAAAATGGATTGTGTGAGAAGAAGGATTGGAACAGACGCAAGAATGATGCTTCGCACAGCGGGCAAGAAAGAATAAAGAGGACTCTTCAATCACCCTCCGAAATGCCACTAGGACCTTCGTGGATAGTGATCACCACCATTGGTGACTCATCCCACCATCAAATGTTTATCTTCTTCTTCCCTGAAATTGCTTCTCTCCACATACAGCAACAATGTGATTGTTTACACAGCGATCTCAGGGCGATATTATTTTCTGCCTTTGCACCAGCCACGACTTTAAGGCACAGCAGTGGAACAGGCAGTCAAAAATCAGCACAGGTCCATTCCAGCATCAGTATGATATGACAGGCAGCTGTGATCCAGACAACCCAAAACCATATTCTAAATGTATGCCACCTACAATCCTCCGGCCCAATCAGGTTTTAAAGACGGACGACTGCTCCTTGGCACGAACACGCAAAAGAACTGCTGACCGACAGAGAAAGCAAGTGATAAATAGAAGCACAGAAATAGTACAAAAGATACAGTGTATACAGTGAACATTAAAAGTCTACAGACCTACACTGAAATTGCAGGTTTCTGAGATGTAAAGCCAGATGTCGTTACTTAACCTTGAAACCAACTAAATTCAAAAGAAAAACAAATAGATTTAGAAGGACAAATAAACAAAATAACAATTTAAAAACTACAACTGATAGGGTCTGTTGCAGAGGTAACCACTGACGTTCAAAATCATATCAAAAGCTAAGTAGCTTACACCAGTCATAAATGAAAGTGATTTTGATTAGGCCCAGATAGTAAATATACTTTTGGGATACTACTGAGATAGCCAGGAAGCTATCAGTATCAAAGGCACTTTATGTACCATTTAACACAATGAAGACCATCACCAACATAATCAATACCCACTGTAAATTAATGAATTTTGTTGAATTTAAAGTAGTAGAATTATGTTAATGATGCTAAAGAATACAGTAGGGTTTAAAACTCAGGCATATATATTAAGGCATTTCTGAATGGCATGTATTGTGTACAGTAAGAGCAAAAAAATTGTGGAGAAGAGCATAAGCCCTTCAAAGACAGTATCATGATCTGTGTCTTTACTGATATTTACAAAATATTCTTGGTGTTTAACTTCAGGGAAAAGAACATTTCTTACGGACTGCAGACAGTAGGAATTATGAGGTGTCTTTTATGAAATGGGCAGTGAGCCGTCGGGCCGAGCCAGTGAGGGCACACTGTCAGCACTTTGTCTCTGCCACAGAAATGTGTGACTATACACAGCCACTGCTTTAAATCACCCACAATGTGGATTTCCTCCTCAATTCATTAAACAGGCATCCTTCTCACACTGTATTTTGGGTTAATTATAGCAAATGTCAGCCTAGCAATGCTGTTTAAGCACGGTGGACTTTACAGCTTGTACCGCCTTGCCTAAAATTGCACTTTTTCTTCGACCTACTCTCAACCGCTCGCATGCCAGAGTGGTAATTGGCAAAGCACAGTCTCTCTTTTCTGACATGCAGATCATTCCCCATGTAGCATCACTAACCTGCCAGAATGGAAACATTTACAGCCATTTCAAGTCAAGCCAAGCCAAACCAAGGCAAGCCAAATGGGCTTCATTGTCTTCATCCAGATACAGGTATACAGCAGCACAAAATAATGCACCCCCAGGACACCAGTGCTGAAAAAACACTCCCCAAGCCCAAGAGGAGAATTTGCACAATAAAAGTGCAACACACAGGACAGTGTGAAACAGAGGGGCTGGACACAAGAATCTTTATACATAACACAATGGTTCATATACATGTGAATGTAAACAGCAAATAATGCAACAGCAGCATAACAAGTTGGATAAATAGAGTGACGATTTAACACAGTTGGCTTTTGTAAGAAAACAGTGTCTTTGGATGTATGCAATACACATATATGCCTCAGAGGGGCGCACGTTTCAGAAGATCAGCCAGATGGCCAAACCCGTAGCCACAAGTCTCCGAGACTCATTAGCCAAAATAGAAGACGTTATAATTAACTGCACATTAAATGCCATGATTTCAACGCATACATCATAAAAGACAACCAACTACAGGCAAGATATTCTCAGTAGGTGAGGCTATTTTCTGTTATTATTTCCTCGTTTGCCTTCTTGCACAATGCACACTTTCTGTCTCTGTTGAAAGAAATGTTCTGGACGAATAATTGATTCATCCTTTAAAAAAGGATTTGAAAGTTACTGATAAGAAATGGATTAGCTCACACAATGTCCTTGATGGAATTGGCTTCTGTGTGCAGGCAGCCAGTTCTGTCATCTCCACTGAGACAGATTCAGCCTCTGAAGGTTATAATTCGCTTTAAGGGGATTAAAGCTCTTTCTTTCTGCTCAACATCGTCGGCAGAAAAAAAAAAAAAATGCAAGTGTCGGACCTCCTTTTGCTCAGAATGGGAGAGAGGCCACGCACAGAAACACCTTGTTAAATGAATAATTAGAAAAATTTGGTATTAAACATGGAGGAGCATCTGCCACTGTGCTAAGCTTTACAGCGGCAGTAGGGTGAAGATTTCTTCACTGTATAAAGCCAACAAACTCCAGCCATGAATGATTTCCTCAGTTTTACAAGCCACTATTGCCAAGATCTGACTCAAATAACATCCTATATCAGCACGCAGTCACACAACTTGACAGGGATCAAACTAAGGGTGGATTTTGTGCCAGGTAAGGAAAATTGCATACAGAATTAACAAAATTAATCTTCTTTACATATGTTTTCATGCCAAAGGTTGCTGAAAGAAAATCCATTTTCAAAACCAGATTTCCCTGGATCATCAGGACAGAGAAGTGAATATATTACTATATAAGTCTTTGGATAGCAGAATATAGATGTGAGCAGAGTCTATATTTGGATCATCCTTGGCATTGTGTTTCGTCTGCAGATTTACCAAGGTGTTGATGCCCTAGTTAGACATATCACCTTAAGTGCTGATCTGGCTGTGGTTTTTAGTAAGATTCTAACACCACAACCCCTAAAATGATCATAAATGCTCCCGTTGAACCTCTTTTCAATGACTGGGGGACAAAAATCTAACATTTCTGGAGTATTTACAAAATGTAGTGATTGTATGACTGCCATGTGTTTACACAGAAAAACATGTTATGTGACCAAAAATGACTAACTAACATACATTTTCTATCTCAGAATTCCTTCCATCCAGTACATTACAGTGTTGCAATGCAGGTAATCCACCACAGATCCTCCTCAGAATGAGACCAAGGATACACATTACTAATACAAAAATGGAGAACAGAAGCTTCAAGAAAGGATTACTCATTACGCAATGAGCAAATATATGCAATAACCTAGGACAAACAATCACTTGCCATTCATGAACATTATGTTATTGTTTACATAGTTTGCCCATAATTTCTCTAATAGTTTGCCTATTTACTTTTATATATGGTTTACTTCTTTTGTATGTTGTTTGCCTCTTGTACATATTTTGCTCCATGTTTGTGATTACATTGACTTTGGAAGGCAATAATGTAATCTCACTGTGCCTAACACAATGACGATAAAACCTTAGAACCATGAGGACCTGGAGTCTATCCCAGGCAGTATGACCACAAAGCAGGGGAACACCCTGGGAGGGATGCCAGCCCGGCGTAGGGAAGACATAAAGTCACACGCCACGAGCAGCTGAAAGAACTGCCTGTCTTTAGACCAGCGTTCTCAACCCTCTCCTCGGGGACCCCAGATGGGCCACATTTTTGCTCCCTCCCAGCTCCCTGCCAGACATCCCACAGATTTGCTCCCTACCGGAACCTGGGAGGGAGCAAAAACATGGACTGCCTGGGGATCCCAGAGGAGTGGGTTAAGAGACACTGCTTTAGACTGCAGAGAAAATCAGAGGACGTGGAAGATATCCACACCAGATACAGAGAATAATGACACAGACAGAGAGGATTCCAACCTCGAACCTCAAACCCCATCTTATTCTCAGTTCTCACCTGAGGCAGTTAGTTCATAGAGGTGGGGAAGGTATTAACTCCTCTATTTTTGATAATAAATATGAAACAAGTAGCTTTGAAAAAAAACTCCATTATTTAAATGTTATTATTATTGTGTCAACACATTTTCTCTCATTTTTTGGAAAAAATCACTATTGTGATATTGTAAAATATTACCTTTTGATTTTTTTGGAGCCACCACTGATTGTCACAATATTAAAGATTACAGCAGTTGGGGGGGAGGTCATGTGAATGATAGTGAGCCTTCTTCATCACCATGACCCCAGTTACCCTCGTGCCGGGGCACTGAGCCACACCTTGTGTGGAGAAATCGGCGTGTTTCTGTCTTAAAAACAAAAGGTGTCATTAACTCTTTTCTCATCACACATTGCCAAGTTCTGTTGCTGGGGTCTTGTCTGCTCGGCTAACGTTCTGGAGCGTGGTGTGCTTCCCATAATCCCCCCCAAGCAACCACACCACAGATGTGCTCCTGATGATCCTCAGAGCCCCATTAGTAATCCTCTGCTCCAGCACCCCTGCTGAAAATGCAACAGAACAGAATATTGAGATGTGGGCGAGATCTGAGTGAGGCAGGGGCCGTTCCTTCAAAGCTCAGCAGGGAGAACATACTGAACCATAAGCCTCAATTTTTGGGTACATTTGGGTAATTTGGGAAAGCCATGTACTGAAGTTCATTCCCAAAATGCTACCTTGGTGTTTAAATACCTCCCTAAGAACCAAAATTTCATGTGGTCAAAACACATGAAAACACACACGTAATCACACACACGATCCTAAGAGACGTAATTAAATATGACCAAAAAAATTTAAAAAAAAAAGAAAACAGATAACAGAGAAAGGCACTATGGGGACTGGGAACAGTACAGTTAAGGAGCAAGCGATTCCAATCCCTCTGCCTAGCTGCAGTCTTCATAATCAGGTGCTATTTAGAAAGTAGCCCGTGTGTAACCACAGACAATTAATTCCACTTCCATTATTAATGCCCTGCAGCAGAATAGACCATCCTACCCACACGGTGACAAATGTGTCACTCTCTTGGATGGCACATCTTCATTACAGTGTTATCCAGGAGGATTATGGGATAGCTGTTGGGCTCCCTGACCTTTCACACAGAGAAGCTGTCCCATTCGTGCGCCTCTCACTCCATACTTAGGAAAATCCAAGAGCAGCGGAGAATTTTAATTCCTGAAAGCACCTGTCACGCAACTGAGACCACGGAGGGCTTGTCTACGCCTTAATTAAGTCAGGAAGGCAGTTCTGCCACTGTCTGGCTCACACACCACGGGCGGCAGCAACAGGCCGCACCCCAAAGTGACGGTCCAGCGCTGTCCTGTTTAATGTGCAGGACGCCCTGGCTGCATGCCGCCCGAACCCTGAGAGGCAGAGACAATGAGAAATAAGTGAGCTGTGGCCGATTATCTTCCATGGACCCCCAGTGTTCCAACGATGAGCAGTCTGCAACTAATAAAGCAATAACTGCCAGCTCTCATAATAATTCTTGGTAATGTCATATACCCAGCAAAAAGGGTCATAAAACCGGATAAAGTAATAACATTTTCTAACTGATAAAGTAATAATTTTATACTAATAAAAAGTTTTACCCGGATGTGATTACATTATTGAGGGAGTTAAAAGTTTAATGTTATCAGGGAAGCATCTGAGGTACTGCATGTGCAGCATATGCTAATGGGGACCTTTGTAAGAAAGACAAACAGGTGATTATCAGCAGAGGTCGCTGATTTAAAATGGCATGTTCAACTCACAAAACAGAGGCTAAGTGGACCGAATGAAAATGTCAAATCTGCGATATGCTGAGTGCTTTTTTAAACGGCCAGGTGAAAGGCACCCAGACCTTCAGAATCCCTCTACTGTGGTCCCTATAGTCTGCCGCCTTATCGCACGCATTTCGTAATTAAACTATCTATTATTTATATAGCACTTATTGTGGAAGTTTTCATTAAGACTCAGGGTTTGGGTTAGATTGCTTTAAACTTTAATCTCTCACGGCCATGGTGCGAAATACACGAGTCTGTGTAACTCATGCCTGTTTAAATTACACAGTCACACAGACACCATTATTAAGAATAATTGTAAGGGAAAATAAATATACGTTAAATTACTTGAAAGAATGGCAGACTGATCTTACAATCCTTTTATTATATGTAATTTTTAAGTCATCTATTTCATTTTTACATTAGTTTTTAATAGCTAATATCTTTAATGAGTTCTCTCCTTTTTGATGACTTAGGATGTTCTAATCAAATTCCACTCATTCAAGATAATAATGCAGAATGACATAAAAATCTGCATCTTCCAAACACTACAACCACCTCAAATTACATCTGGAGCTGTAAAAGTTTAATCACTCACAGTTTCTCACCACCAGATTCTCGCCAGTCCGCATTGTTATTCCTTACAAATGCCTTGAAGTTGATTAGTGATGCTCATAATTGCCAAATAAATTCCAAACAGACTGAACAGTCATGCAGCAACACAATTTCCACTTCACAACCGTAATTAATCTTTGATTTTCCTTTTTTATCTCCTGCGACAGCCTCACATCTTGAGCTATAGCACAGAGGTTTATAAACCTCAATGCTAACACCGGATCTTCCCGCTTTATCATGAAGATTACAGTCAGCCCCGAGCCTCAATGCCGTACAGATGCTGAGAACGAACATCACTCTTCACTGTCTGTACAAATGGGTCCCCAAAGCCCCTCAGGTACCCATCAGTAACAAGGATGACTTCCTGTCTAGCATTGATGAATAAACGTAATGTACAGGCACAAAAACAAAGGACACCAGCGGAAAGCATCCGCCTTTAATTTAAGAGCGCTGCATGCTTCTTGGTGCAGCATTGATTGAAGTCCCAGGTACCCTGCATCCTTTCAGTGTCCTTCATGAAAGTCTCACCTTGATCCAGGCCTTATCAACTAACCGCCAGAGGTGCAAAAGACGGCCACAGCAAGAATCTACTTTCCACCATCCTCGCTCTTTTCGTCTGCGAGGACATCGACCTCGTGCATGAGGACAGTGCGTCGGACAGCCTAGAACAATGCCTGGGTCAGCCGATTCGGGCCGGGCTTTTGGCCAGGTGGAAGGAGCTTCCGGCGGGAAAAACAGAGGTACAGTAGACAAAGCTTAGTTAAAATACATGGATGCAGCTCTTCCCTGGTCAGATAGACACTCGGGCAGCTACGGGGAGCCAGTGTCACGCAGCTGCAGCCATCTGCACTGCTTCAGCTACCGAGGAAGAGGTTCGGCTCTCATTAAGACCTGCATCTGCTCAAGATGCCTTTGCTCACAATAAGCCCAGTGACATGGAGATTCCTGTGTGTCTGCTGTCAAATGACTGATGGCAGAACCTGCAGGCTTTAGCAGGGAGAGTAGATTCCACCCCATGTCTCTCCTTTTGTAGTAACACAGACTGGAAGGACAGATGCACACAGTATTTTGTATCTCTCTGGAGGCAACATTATTTACCATCTCGCCCCTAACAGTCAGATTTTACAGACACAGACATTAGAATGTAAGAAGCAGTGCCTATATTTTGCTTTATGCAATCTATACAGACCATTTACGCATCCATTTATCAAACCACATATTCATTTGAAGGTTATGCTTATCGGTTAGGGCAGTAATTTTTCTACCTGTCAGACCATACCCAACTTTTATATCCTGAATAAGATTCCTGAATGGTGCCAGTGGATATTGTGCTATATAAACTAACTGCGTAGAAAAGTTGAAGCTGAAAGTCAATACAACCCTTGTAAGCTGCTTCAAATAAAACTGTCTGCTAAGGATTTCAGTTAATGTGTATGAATGGGCTCTGAGTGAAGAGTGAAGCAGATCATCGTCATCGTCGAGCCAATCCTCCCAGGGAGCTTTGCAGCGGCAGCAGGCTGACCAGAGCCCCTCCATCCCAAAGAGCAGCAGCACTATTTCAGAGTCCATCCCAATCTCCTAATTCCACACCCTGTCATGGACGGTGAGTTCAGCACCTGCGCGGAGAAACCTCATTTCAGCCGTTCTCTAAATCATCACACACATGACTATAGATGAAGATTGGCTGATAAATCACACATCTCATCTTACAACTTAACTTCCACTTTACCACCATGGACCTCCTCAGTGCCCAGAAAACTGCAATCAGCAAACCCATCCACCTGTGAATCTCACATTTCCTCCTGCCATCTCTTGTGAAATCCTACTGCACTCATATAGGGATCGAACGGTCCTATGCCTTCTCCAAGTCCACAAAGCGCATACAGACTGTTTTAACATATTCCCAACATCTTCACACAGCTGTGTGTGGGAGAAGAGTACATATCCCTTCGGTGTGGCCATGTAAAAATCTGCACTGATACCCTAGAATCCCTAAGTTTGACCAGATGGAATCTCTTCTCCAAGGTGGGCTGAGAAGTGTCCGTATAGTGGGAAGACGCTGGTCTTCCAGGTTTCCCAGAAGTACTTTTCCTTCCGTCCATGCAGGTCCATTAACCATGTCACCCAGAAGGCTCCCAGTGCTTTCAACATCTCCAGACAGATTTCATCCACCCCTGACCGAACGATGGAAGCCTCTGACTGGAAGCCTCTGACTGGAAGCCTCTGACTGGAAGCCTCTGACTGAGCTATTTCAGCTGCAGTGGCAGAAGCGATGGACGCTTCCAGCACCTGTGCCTGGAGAGACTTAAGGAGTTCCTTAAAGCGTTCTTTCGACCGCTCAACAGTATCGCTGGAGTTAGTCGGCACTTCCCTACCCCCATCAGAACACAGGCCCTCGAAACCTGCGACTCACAGAGGCAACCTTCTAACCCAGCAGGGAGAACCACAGCTGTGCAGCCCTCAGCCTGGAACCTGTGAGCATCCCCACACGTGCGTGTGGCCTTTCACCATGGGGAAACCCCGAGAAGGAGATACTCTACCTTCAATCCAGAGATCTGGATCCAGAGCCCATACTGTGCATGGAGGTAAGACAGTCTGTACTTAGCCAATACATTTCTTTCTATATACCTTCCAGGCCAAAGATGAGATGTTCCCAAACCCAATGCCCATGGCCCCGGCCTAATCCCTCTGGGTCTTTCCCACTCATGCCTGGCACTCGAATAGCACCGCACCTTGCCGATGGCCAGCCCACAAGGTGGCTCCATGCACCCATTCAGGGCTGAGCCCTGCTGTGTTACACGGGTGACCCAGGCAGGGGACACATCACCCCCAGGAGCAGACCGCCAGATGTGCTAATTATTATGCAATGGTGAAATGTTTCATTAAAACCATATTAAATGAAATAATGTGGAAAAACACATTTAAATGGCCCAAACTAATTACTGTTCAGCAGATCTTTAAAGAATAAAATGTATATTTGACTACAACACTAACCATACTGAGTTTGCATCCCCACTGTATTTTCATGGTGATTCCAGTTCCCTAATGCAGTTCAAAGCTCATGCATGCAGTTAGGTGAACTGGTATCTCTACAATCCTCTTAGTGTGGGACTGTGTGCCCTGCGATGGACTGGCATTCCATCCAGGGTGTCCCCTGATTTTCGGTGGACTGGCATTCCATCCAGGGTGTCCCCTGATTTTCTGTGGACTAGCATTTCATCCAGGGTCTCTTGGGTTAAGCACCAGAATCAAATAAGGATTTATATAAAAAAGATGGATTTGGAGGCATCAAATTAGTGAAGGACCCATGTGACGTATCAGCATAAGTACTGAGCATTTTCAAGATGGTGAATTTCTGTAGCTTCTCAGAATAAAGCATAAACCAGCATATATAACCCTGCCCACCACATTTTAATTGTTCAAAATTTGTTTTGCATGGATTAGGGTTAATGACGTTTATATCCCATTTCAGGATAGCATGAGGTTCATGTGAAGATTCACAGTATCCAGCATGTGTGTTTTATGTCTTTAATTTTTCAAATGATAAATGATGAAGATCTTTCCTCAGCCACACATCTCCATGAATTATAGAGCTGTGACTCAGTCCAGCCAGGAGACGGTCAGGCCTGTTCTCCAGATTTGCACGGACACGGCACAGTGTTGCATTAGTGGCATGACTTTTTGGATTAAGTCGAGATTTGAGGAGTGCTTTCCATTAGAGTGGCAATTAAATAAAGGGTGTCAAAATTTCACTTTCACGCCAAAACCAACTTTAATCGCTGGCTGTTCCCGACTGGTTTTTTTTTTTTTTGTCAGCTGAATGAAAATCTCAGAACCGCATTTTTGCAGGATGACGAACTGCAAGCAGAAAAAACTGGGCGCAGGCCCGCATTTCTCGTTCCAAGGAACGCTGCTCAACGTACAGCTTTCAAGTAATAATTTTCATCAAACCCAGACGCTTCCCGGTGTTTACAAAAGCATGTCGGGTTCTGACCTCCAGCACTGAGGTTTGGAACTTACAGACTGCAATCTTAGGCACATTATACATGATGTATGCACAATGCAGATAAGGACAGACTAAAAGCAAATGTACGTTATATAATGAGAACTCTAAAGATAGTGCCATGTTTATGTGCAAATTCAGGTGCACAGCAGATGTATTTTACTGAACCTAAGGGACTAGCATAGACTGCAGTTTTATTCACTGTGCAAAAATGCACTTACTTATGTAGGACTGTCAAGTTAAGTGCCTTGATCATTTACACAGGAGTATGCCCCATCCCAGACCCCAGTCCCCTCTTAGCTATGAATCAGATTCTTGCTGTAACTAGTTTTACCACTCACAAATGAAATGTTGTAGATCACTTGATTTATTTCACGGGTCTTAAAGTACTGGTGCGCGATGGGTTTTTCAATTATTATTAAATGCGACCCAAAGACCACAAAATCGATCGCTCAAGAAAATGATATAACATCAGCAGAGGTATAATTTGGCTCTGACATTTTACCATAATCACCCCCCCCCCACCCCCACACCCCCACAGGCGGCTAAAAAAACAATTCTAGTGTCCTGCTAGAACTGCTAGAGCCAATCAACTCCTAGATAATGGCCTCCAGATTAACTCAGTTTGAGACCTGAGTTTGATCTTAATAGCAAAACTGACATTGCAAATAAATCCTCAATTCTGTATCCAATTTATTGTCCTAATTAGGTGCAACACTTTCAAAGAGAACACAATCCTGTCGCATTAAGCATTAGTTGTTCTGGTTGAACATTAACACACATCTTTCCTTTAACTGCCTATTCATAGTTCTTTATCAAAACACTCACACAAAATAGCTTTTATAGTAGTTTAGGTGCCAACCTTGTTTTCCTTGTACACCATCTATTAATCATATTCTCAGTTCGCTCAATCTTAAGCGCCGTGGCAGTTATGGACCTAAATACAACCACTTCAGCCATCAGTCTCAGCATTCAAAATAAAGATCACCAAGAAGAGATTTACTGTCAAAACAAGTGAGACCTCCAGCAGCTAAAATGATGCGTGCTCCAAACCTTCAGTCACACAAATGAAATTTCTCACACCCCACCAGGCATGAGCGCTGTTCACGACAGCAGTGTGAATGCCGTGCCCTTAGACTTCTGCACTTGTCTCACAGATGTGATGCACCATATGTTCCATCTCAACAAGAAGTTCATCCGTGTGCAGCCCAAGTTCAAAGAGTGGTGGAGAAAACGCCAGCGGAAGCCAGTTTCTACAATGACAGGTTCATATGAAAACTAGAATGTCATTAGCATAAATCACAAGGGTTCCCAAAACAAAAATTGGATATCAACATTTTGTTCCAAAAACTGTTCCTTTTTTAAAAACAGATGACTCAGAGACTGCTAAGCAGACAAAATTTTGGTCTGAGCGTTTAAAGCTTAACAACCCTATTGAAAAAAAACAGTTTGGCCAGCTTAAGCCGGTTGACCAATTTATGATAACCGACCAGCTTATGGTATGTTTTTGCATGACGGACTGATGATTTAGCTGGTCATGCCAGCTTATGCTGGTCATTCTAGTTGGTTTAGCTGGTCATTCCAGCATGACCAGCTTGATAGGCTGACCCCACCAGCATAACCAACCAGTAACCCACCCAGATAAGCCATCAAAAAGCAGCAAGAACTGGGATATGACCGTCTAAGACCATCTTAGACCAGCTCAAACGAGTTTTTAGCTTTTTTTTCATCAGGGAAGGTTAGTGCCGATAGTTCCAAACATGGAGAACAACTGATCATGTTCATTCACAAATTTATTCTACAGCTGCTGGTTTCGTGGCTCTCAGGGACAAAGGATTTATGTTGACATTGATGGTATCAATAATTCAACGTTGCTTTGGCCAACGTGTCTGCAGGAAAACGCAACAAAAGGTTTAGGTGACAAACACATGACACAGGGTCACAGCCAAGCCTCAGTCAGGGGCTCAACAAGCTGCCACTGATGGCAGGGGGGGGGTGGGTATTAATACGGCCAGCTCTGACTGACAGGAGCAGCAGCGGGCGTGAGGCACTGGCAATTGAGCTTATGTTAATGCAATGTTTTCCGCCCACTCAATTGCATGTTAGTCAGACTTTCACAAAAAGGTTTTTAGACTGTAGCTTTAGTACCAAAAGGGTGAAATGGAAAACAAGAGGGATTTTCAGAGCATGCTGTGGATGGACTGCCAGTTTGTCTAAAACTGTGAGGTCATCCTACAGTATGGACCTCCAGAAGGTGATGCTCACAGACTGGCTCAGGTTCATTTCAGGGTTAATCCTCCCACCAGGCTTGAATCTGTGACCATTTGATTTCATTCATGACCAACACTTTTGCTATGTGGCTAAATTGAGCTACGTTTGCCCATAAAACCAGTGTTATTGCACCTAGTTAACCCTATGACACTTGACTTGTTTTTATTGACCATTTGATATGTCAATAAAATTGCCCGTCTAATTCACTTCTGGTTTAAAATTAGCTGATACATCCTGAGCTTCTCACTAGACGGTGAGGAAAAATTCAGTAGCTCACAACTGCTGGCATCCTACAGTCAAATGATATAACCCACTAGCCAAAGATCAAAAGTCCTAACATTAAGAGGTCAAGCTGAGACTAGCCAGGTGGTGGATGACAAAACATGCTACAGGCCATAAGCCTATTTAAAAACCACGTCATAAAAATGGATTACGAGCAGTTGAGATGAAGACCTGTACTATATGTACCGTCGATGTTGTGGTGTTGTGGTTTCCCCTGGAAACCAGTCACTTCGGTCATTAAATAAAATCCAATAAAAGCACAGAAATCACACACAAATCGATATTTTGCTCCTCTCTATATGTTCTCCTCCAAAATACCCAAAAATGTGCACTTGTGCTCCTACCTTCTGGCCTTCTGGAATACCCAGTGCTACCAAATGGAAAATTGGAAGGTCATACCAAGCCTTGGGTTTGAGCTGTCAGTACAGTGCAGCAATGAACAGTACATGACACATGAAACAATCAGGTACTGCTCAACTATGTAAAATTAGCAACCGCAGGAGTTATAGATGAACAGCCTCAATTTTTTTCCTTATTTTGTTTCATTAGGGATATTCACATCTCCTTTCTCTTTTTTTTCTGTTTACTTTTTCCCCCAAATCTTTTTTTAAACAGTTCTAACAATGCTTTCAAGCCTATTTGTAATATTCTCTGAGTTGTTTTTCTTTAACATCCCCGATAGGGACTGGACTTTTCCAAACTTAAACGAAAACCATCGTCATTGGAAATAATTGGATAGTTCTGAGCCAAATCCTGTCTACTGTGTTCTGCAACACTTGCTCAGTGCTGCTTTAAGAGGTATGCAGTTGACGGCGAGAGGAGCTGGGCAGGCCATTTCAGAACAAAGAGTCGGGTGATTCTGGTTTTCGTGTCGATTAATTCCACCTGTCTTTCATTCCACAGAAGATAAAATCTGGTGTGGCGTGTTTTGTTTGGTCTCCAGTAACTCCAGCTACGCCAATCAGAGTCAGCACCTGTACTGGTCTGTACTATTCTGATCCCTTTTTTTCTCATTTGCTGAAACAGTTATTTAGTCTTTGGTCCATAATTGCTGAAATGGAAATTCCCAAAACCCTAATCAACCGAGATTTTATCCAGCACCTTTATTACATAGTTTGGCTCACCACCCCAGCCAATGAGATTATCACATAAACTTTCCATGAACATGCATTTCGTTCTAGGCATTCAACATGGAATGGAACTGGTGGAGGGGTGTCTTTTGTCCAAATTGTATTCTCCGTCTGAGCATCCAGGGTAACCATGGCGATGATGGCGCTAACACTTGTCAACACCGGCGCACTACGAATCGTGGGCCAGGCCGTTGATCAGCCCGTGAGCGGTGATGTCGTTAAATAATGGGCAAAGCCCAGCTCCAGCTGCCCTATGACATCATTCATATGGGACAGCTGAAAACTCTGCCTCTGAAGCCAGGGCTGTCATTGGCTTCAGCACCTGCTCCACTCCGCCCACACCCTCCTCTGATTCGACGGCCCACCCAGGGAATAGCTCTGCACATTCCTCACTCAGCTGAGCAACTTCCACTTCCTGGATAAGAAGGTCCATGAGCAGTACAATGTGGTTCACAAGTCACAGAAGAAAAGCAGAAATTGGGCTTTTTCCATTGTTTTGTGAAAAATGTGCTTAGAAATGCTTTTTGGCTTTTTTTTCTGTATTAGGACAAATGAGACGTGCCTTGGACACAGAGGTTATTGAATTTATTAAGGTTTCATACTTTTCTTAAAAAAAGGAAAGGAAAATCAAATCTGTACATGCTTCATCCAGATTCTGCAGACATGCTTTTCTCTGGAACTAGTTCATGAAAACAGCAAACATTCATTTGAAAGACAATGTATTCATTACATCAAACATTATCAGATCTCACAGCCTCATTGACTCAAAACACTTTTCTGCCACATGAGAGGAAGAGAGAGACATTAAAATATGCTTGCGAGCATTTCTAAAATGATGGCGCCTCGCCTCTTAAGAACTCAGCAGCATGAGCTGGTATTACATCTTAACGCATGTTAGACAGAGGATTCGGAGCATTTTACAGGACGTGTTTCATTCCAGAGAATTAAGAGTGTAAATAAATGCACAAGCAGAGTTTATCATCCCCATGGGTGTCGAAAATCTACTAAAGGGATGGCTGACTCAACACTAATGACTCACATAGACTAAATATCTATTTTTAGGACAGAATGTCTCGCAGTCTGTACGGCAATTCACACTCATGTAATTCATAAAAGCAAAAGAAGAAAGAAACACTCTCCATAAGTAAATCTTGAAACAGGTGGTTCAGTTTTAATTTTATGGCTGAACTGACAACAGTAAGCTTTTAAGCGATTGTACTAATCAAACAAACTGGACTTTGGGGGTCCAGCATGCTGGGCAGGGTACAGATCTGCCTCACCCTTCGTAGATCCTCCTGGTGAAATTTTAGTAGAGCAATGTTTGCAAAATGCGTTTCTAATGCCGTTTTCGCTTACCTTCAAATAATTCCACACAGCAGACATTTTTCTAAATGTTTAGTACATGGGTATGCAAAGCAATATGGTTCACCGTGTTAAAGGGAATTATCGGCAATAAATATCTGATCATTTTCAACCATTTTCAAGCAATGGCCTATTGTTGCTGTTTCGGCCAATACCGAAAGTTGGCCGATACAATCGGGGCATCTCTTATTATTATTATTATTATTATTATTATTATTTCCTGCCTGCTGGAATATAGCTCTCATGCACCTAAAACTCCTTGATTATGACAAAAATTACACGATTATTTCGCTCAATATCAATATCACAGTGATCACTCATCGACTTGTCTTTTCAACAGAGCACTCCTCTGGAGAGGAGTGCTCTGGATTTAGAACACTAGACAAAAGGGAAGCGTCATTGCAAAGTGAAATGCGTTTAATCTCAATCTTTTTTTTTTTTGTTTTGATAATCTTTGGAAGACAAAATCATAATTGAAATTAAAATTCAATTAATCGCTAAGCCCTACATGCAACTATTTTTTTTAGACTTTAGTACTGTTATACAAGCAAGCATATGTCTAAAAATGGTGGCCATGCTGTTATTTCGCAGGAGGGGTCAGCTGGCCATTCTTGGCACAGTCAGCCCTGTGACCAAAGCAGATTATTCCAAGAGATTGTCCTCCTCCATAAAAGGTGACAGGAACCCACCAACGCTGCTTCACACCTGGAGTCACCGTACACGACTACAGTAAGAGGACCCCAGCATGTCTGGTAACTCACCAATCCTCAGGAAAAGTCCGGCTACATTACCATTTATGTTCATTCAGTTTGTTGCCATCGAGACTCAGAGAACTGCTGTCTATGGTCGAATGGGGAGTGGGGGGTTGGGGGGGGGGGACAAGGGGACAGGGGTAAGGTAGAGGTCACTGTGCCTGATCACATGTGCGGCAGTACCACTCACTTGTGCACAGGCCGCAGTGTTCTGTGTCCCGACTGTACGTAACACGATCCGTAGCCATAGCGCGCATAGCAGCCCGGGATCTCAGCGTCATAGACCTTAACCAGCACTCACTAGAGTGGGCTGCGTGACAGAAAGCAAGCAAAGAAAATCAAACCACACACTATTACTTGTCTCTACACTGGGATTGATCATTGGGGAATAGTGGGACCTCCAGATTCAAACTATAGGAAAAAAATCCAGTCTATGATCCTTAATAGTAAGGAGATGGTTCTCATCTACCAGAGTTTTAAATGTATCTATTCAAACAAGGCATTTTCAAGGTGTGATTGTAACAGACAGTGTCTGTGATGTAGACTAATCTGAACAAGTGTTATGGATGGATAAAGTTTCTGCAGTGTGAGTGCAGTGTGAGAACTTCCTTTTTTTGCATCGCCAAAGACATATTGATGCATCACAAAAAGAATCCAGTTAAAGGCATTTAACGATCCAGTGCTTTTATAGGTCTTTGTTCTGCACAGCCTCAAACTGACACTTTGTAGACCCCCATAAACGACAAAAAATTTATCACAGGCTTTTATTTAGTTATATGCGCATGATATTGAAATCATTCATTTTTTCATAGCAGTATTTAACCCCATATGCTGGCTGATGAGTGCAATTGGACACAGGATATAGCCGTGTAGAGTCTGGGTAAGCAGTGCTTAGAGGTCCAGCCAAATCGCTTGAGCTGCCGGATCCTGGAGCCTAATAATCGTAGAGTCTGATGGCTGTGGCGCCTCCTCTGGCGTTCAGTGGAACACTTCATGCTAGTCAGAATACATGACAGGGAGGACACTTTAAGCTACTTCAGCTTTTACAAAATACTTTAAAATATAAAAGCTCTTACGCTTGGCTAAACAGTTCAATTCTTCTTGTGTTTTATTTGTGTTCGATTTGTTTCAAACAGTGTTAAACATAAACTGGCTCACAGAAAATCTTTTGGTAGTTTGGTCAAAACCCTCAGTGTTGCAGTCTTTCCCTGACACCCCCACCCCTCCACCCTGAAAAGGTCCTCCAGCATCTCAGAGCACTCATAAAGAACTTCCCAGACCCTCTACAATGTGCATACCAGGCACACAGAGGTGTAGAAGATGTAACATTGTGAGAATTCCCTTCCTTGACTTCTCTGTTGCATTTAACATCATCCAACCATTCCTAGAGAAAGAAAGTTGGGGACTCCATGCTTGCTTGGATCACAGGTTACCAGCAGTTTGCTGCCATCAGTGACTGCATGTTTGATGTGGCACTGAGCATGAGTGACCCCCCCCCCCGGGGGACAGCACCATTCCTGTTTGCGGATTTCTCCTTCCAAGCATGTACAACATGCTCATTGTCTGCAGAGGAAATCTACTAAAACTGTTGCAAATAACTTCTTCTTTGAGTTTCGGTTCCTGTATTTCAAGGTAAAGAACTGCCTTAGAAAGAGTTTGCTTCTCTCATGTCTTGAGGAGACCAAAGACCTTTGGTGTATGCAGCTGCTAAAGTCCCTCAGCCAGTCCGTAATACCATGGAGATACAGGCTGGTAGGCTGAGTAAATGTGTTCAGGCATACAACTCCTTGGAAACGGTAGTGGGGGTAAGGAAAGTGTTCAAAGTCGGTTCCATTCTGAATAATGCGTCCCATACTGTAAATAAAGAGCTGCAATAAGCAAGAAGCACCTTCAGTGTCATCAGACTCAGGCAGACAGACAGACAGACAGACAGATAGATAGATTTTCATTAAACTCTAAATATAATTCAACTGATAAATAAAAAAGGGCTGGAAAATGGTGCACTGGATTCATAAATCAGGAGAAAACGGGAGCATCATTGCGAAACAAAACGAGGCACAATAATTATCTTGCTAATTTTGTTTTGGTAATAGTTGGAAGCCAAAATCGTAATTGAAATTAAAACTTGATTAACTGCCCAGCCCTAGTGCACAGCTTTTGAAGATACATACAAACATATACTGTACATGACACTAATAATACTGCCATTACAATGGAAATCTGAACTAAACCAATTTCAAACAAAACCAAAATAAAAGAAGGACACGTCTATGCAACATGTGTGTGATTCACACTGCAGCTGTGATAAGCGCCCCAGAGAAATGCACTCTCCATGCCCACAGAAATACCAGCACGCAGATGGCCCTTTGCTCAGGCCCAGCTTTGCCCGGGCATGAACACAGACGCTGCACATCACTCCTGTGGGCACCTAAAGCTCTGATTATTGATTCATCCTCTCTTCGTTTTTTCACATGATGCTTTTCTATGTTGTTTTCAGGCTCTGGTGCATGGGCACATAAGCAAGCAAATAAACGATGTACTTTACCGGCATGACAGATTATTCAGAAAAGTGGCTTGTCTTACTTTCCTGCGTCTGGTCTGTAAACAGAGTGATAAACATTAGATTCTCCCCCATCAGAACCACCAAAAAACAAGTGAAAAATGGACAGAACAAAAACCTGCCAGTTTTCATTACCTCCAGCTCTGAAACTCCACCATGGTGGGATTCTCTCATATATCAGATAAGGTCACTCACAGCAACACCCTTGTCATGGGTGTTGCAAGCAAAACAAAAACACTATACCATCCTGCTAAAATTTTAAAATAAATAAATGACTTACTAGAACAAAAAAACCAAAACCAAAATTCCAAAAACTAGCTGATGCCTGATGGGTAATCTACAGGTTATTCTGAGGAGGTCATTCTGATACTAACTACAACAAAGAAACCAGTAAACAGAGCTCATTGACTATTAGGTCCTATGGTTTTGTAGTGATATGCTACAATGCAATATTTCATAAGGGTTATTCAAAGGACACAGTACTTTAATATTACTTGCAAACTGAAATGAAATTGCAGTGTAGTAGCATATCAAATGGTTAATAGCAATATATTGAGACAAGGTAATATGAGACTCCTGTAATTATCACCGTCAGAAGAATGAAGCATTTGGAAGCTTAAAGTGTGAAACAGTACAAGTAAACAGTTACAAAAGATTTACTCAAAGGTCTTCCAGAAAAGCCAGTAGCCAACTGTTAATATTGTACATAAGGGAACACTGAGAAAGTAAGAGCAAGGGCTTTGTGAGAAGTTCATCTCGCATCCAAAACAGGCGCCATAAAACAGCTAAACACAGTGAGTCAAGGTGCAGATATTCGCCACTTCATTTTTAATACCATAAGAGCTTAGTAACAACCAAGCCAAGGGAAAAACAGGAGGAGAAGCAGACATGCTGTTAGCCACAAGCATTTGTCTCACCAAAAGGATATGAGCAGTACTGGAACTACAAAGAAAGCCAGTGAGTGGACATTGACGTTACCCCCAAAAGCAATTTAGCACAGCCATTGTCTCCTAGTGGGTGACAGGGCGGCTCAGTGCAGACTCACACTGGAAGTGCTGGGCGGTTTGATCGCCCCACCGCCGCTCTGTGAGTACAGTATGCATGTTCTCCCCGCATTTCCTCCCGCAGGCCAGAGATGGCATGTCGTAGCTGCCTGTACTATGACGATGGACCAGCCTCCCATCCAGGTTGTTCCCCAGCCATGTGTCCATGCTGCCTGGCATGGGTTCCAGACCCCTTCTCACCTGCATGGCGGATGGATATTTTCTGGCTTTGCTTCCATCTGTCCATATATACAGTATGTTTATTTAAGAAATATACACAAATACACATTTAACTAATACACACAGACCATGCACCTACAGCAAGACTTACAGAGTAGCATAATAAAACCCTTACATAGACACTAAAGCAAGGTCCACCTCCGACATATTGGAAGTACATAGAATTATTTTTAGATGTAAGGTGCAGCCGGTCAGGCAATTCAGATCCATTCTGACTTCACATAAACTCCATGTTCCTCTGTTGGAGGAGAACCACAATGCGGGAAATCCACCTGAAATGCTAAGACCGCAATTGAAGAACAAATTTTTTGGTCTTTTTTGCGATTCCTCACCACATGTTACTGTACTGGGAATCTCATGTTATCCAACAAAGAATTTTCATTAAATTTCCCAAACTCACTAAGTCAACAGGAATGTTCTCGAAAATGTATCCTGCGGACCAGGCATGTAGCCAAAAATGAATTTCGAAGGGGGTTCAGCAAATTTTGGAGGGGGGTTTAAACTTACTACTTGGCTACATGCCTGATCGAGGGGGGGGGTTCAAAACCAAAATTTTATTAAGTGGCCACGTGTTTGCTGTAGACATGCTTTGGTGTAGACCTTGATTCTTACGCCACAATTTGGTTCATATTTTGTGGTTTTTTTTTTTTTTACAAACCCTCTGTAGAAGAGGTGGAAATTTCAGGTCCAGAAAGTAAAAATCCAGACCAGGATTTTGTTTCAACCAACCAATTGAGTATGAAGAGTCACTGTCACAGAGTACTCAGCTGGTTGGTTGAAACAAAATCATGGTCTGGATTTATACTTTCTGGACCTGAAATTTCCACCTCTGCTCTGTAGTGTTGGTGATTAATAAAACCCAGAGATTGTCCCACATTTTTATTAATTTTATTATTTTTTTAAAAAAAAAACAAGGTATGAACCAAATCGTGCCTTAAGAATCTAGGTCTAAATTGGGGCAAGGATTTGAGGAATCGTTACACCCCTAGTTTTTAAGCCAGAATTATTAAGAGGAGCAGCCACTGGATGTAATTTTTGAATGTCAGTTGGAAAAAGATTTGAAACTTTTAAAATATGCAGGAAAGGAAATTATTGTTTAAATGTTTTGCACATTTTTAGTATTTGCAGTTTTATTTCATCGGCCTATGGGCATTTCCTGCCTCCAGTGTTGTTTTTTTTATTTTCTGGATGGCGTACAATCAAAACATGCTTATCTAACGCAAATATGACAGGTTCTGATAGCGGAGAAACAGAATGGCTGAGGAAAACGCTTTGTTTATGTAGATGGTTATGCAGATAGACTTCACAGGCATTTTTAATCATACTCAGATATTAAAATAGTTACACTTTGGGAACTGGTTAAGGTACCTACATTTCAGGACGCCAACATCCCAACGAATACAAATAAGGTTAATCATTGCTCTGTAATCCCCAAAATATTTTGTTGCAAGAAGGCAAAGTATATTTCCATAAAAAGATCACAGATAAATAAAAACAAAATAGACTGTGAGCCCGCATGGCAGATTATGAACTGAGGGGTCAGATTCATGTCTCAGTTGATCTACCGTGATCAAGTTCTACTCTGTCGGTTTTCTAGACTAAACACTTCGGCCGAAACCTTACCTCAGACAGCCCCAGGAAATGATTCACATTTGCTCTCTACATACATAATTGCCAACAGGAAGACTACTATCCACAAATATTATTCCATATATCAAAGGCCAAACGCCATCGAGACTCTCTCGTGATGAATTGCAACCAAAATGTTTTTTCATTTTTTATTTTTTTTTTACAGACTTGAGTTTTCCCCGGAAACTTCATTCAACTGAACATGAGTGTGACCTTCTAATCAGTAGTATACTTGATTAATGTGTCAGAACAGGACTGCTTTTTGTAAATCTTAATAACTGGTTTGTTACCCTTGTCTTGAATATGAGTTACACCTGTCAGAATTTGTAACCTTTGAAAACAAACACACCCTTTGGGCCCTGAACATCGAGGTTATGTTCCTATGTAGTTGTCTGACAGAAAACACTGGAGTGGAAAAACACGATTCATCTACTTACAAGGACAGCCGGAACGAGGCCAGATTTTCTCTTCTGAAGTCACCTAGTAAGCAGACTAGAAGGACACTCCATATAACTGAATAAAAATGATTGCACTGAACAGCCTTTCCTCCTAATTAAGTTGGTACACCCCAGCCATGCCAGGAAAATACATCATTATGGAACTACCAGGACCGTTTAGTGTTTGGAAACTGGCAGGCAGACTCTACGGAGTTCTGTGGGAAGGTTCTGCACACACAAGTCCCTTCACCAAGAGTAAAGGTCAGAGCTGACCAACATCCCAATTCACTCACTGAAACAGCGTCTACACCTGCTTCCCCGGCAGACCTAAAAATACATATCAGAGAATCCTATACAACATTCTCATCGCAGATGGTGCCCGATTCTGTGACACTTCCTTAACTATTTTCATTAGGACATAATGCTCACTACCCTGTTTAACACTTTCAGAATTCAAGCTTATTAGGCCTTACAGATATACACATCATCCCCCACAGGCAATATTACTGCAGGTTGGCTCTGCAGAACCTATTAGCTTCCCATCAGCATTGTACCCCATCAGCTTTTCCATGGCACAACTGGCCAAACGTCTCCTAACACAAGCTTGTCCAACGTCTTGGGTGCTCCTGGGGCCAAGAAGTTGTCTGGCAAGATGATCACGCTCCTTCCTCCAGATTTATCCTGTGTGAGGAAGTCAGACGCGAGAACAATGATGGCTGGAGAGAGGCCACAGTGAACCAACCGGCTAATGAACAATCGGGAATGTGAATACTGAAGGTTCCAGATTTACAGACTCAGCTGTGAAAAAGGCTCTGATGGTGTCCTGGACCTAATCAGACACAAAGGAATTAACTGCTACAATAAAAAAATGACATCTAACAAATATCTTGCATGAGCTCAAATGGACCACATGAAAAGCACCAAGGTAGGTTCAATCAGCAGATACACCCTGGAAACATGGAAGCTTGATTACCTAATTAAACCATTAAAAACAGAAATGCATGTTACACTTCTTGTCTCCTTCCTCAGGAGCCACCAAGGACAACATCTGGTGAAGCAGCACCAAAGCCTCCAACATCTGCTTTTGAATCAGTGGTTTTAGAGGTTCAGTCCAAGCATTTGTCAATGTCTGATTCAATAAACATCCTTTACAACCACAGATGCAACCTTAACTTCATTTGGGGTGAAATATGTATCTTAGCTCCCATTTCTGTAATATAATATTCTGGGATTCTGATAAACCCTGTTTGTTCTAGGAAATCACATTATGTTACAACTGACCAATTTTCAAAATCAGACGATAGAGCTCACCCATTTCAGCAAAAAGTAGGCGGGAGGGGAAAAGATAATTGACAATGACATTGATGTATGTGTCTCTGACCCTGAAACCCCCCCCCCACACACACACAAGCTTAGTGATGTAGGAGGCATCCACAATACCTCAGGATATGATGGGGTAGCGATCGACTCTTGAATCACAAAAAAATATTAAGGACCAAGAAACTTTCCAAAAATATAATGAATACAAGCTGCTCATTCTACAATTTCATATTATTTATGACTTGTGGCCCTCTCAGTTACCAAGCCTGTCATTTTAAGGAGGGATGATTTGACATTCAGGTTAACCTAGCTTTGACTCGGACTTCCTTTGAAAACCAAGACGCCTCGATCCTCCATCACAAGTGTACGAGGAAGCATAAACTGCACGCTGAGCAGCAGATTCACGTTATTCACGCCTTAGACGGTGATGCCGGGGCCACCCGCCCTGCCAGAGAAAGCTGGACAGAGATTCTGCCCCCGCCCTTCCCACATCGTCGCATTCCTCACAGCCATTCCCAGTGCTGAGAAAACGTGAATTATTTAAACACTAAATCACTAGCCACCCTTAGAGTAATGTGCATGCTCATGTAAATTATAGTATATAAAAAAGTGTCAACAATTAACCTATTCATTATAACAATGAATTCATATTCATAACCATAGTTGTGGTGCAGGTATCATGCGCCACAACTCTGCTGGTCTCTCATTGGCTGAAATACTGCCGCCACCCTCCACCCCCCCCATGTCTATGAGAGTCTATGGTTTGCACCTTCATAAAATGAGGCAAAATGTTACCATTACAAAATCAGGGGACTTTTTGTCTTAAAAAAAAAAAAAATGGTCTAATAAATATCAAAAAGTGTAGTGAGTGTTATTTTCAGTTATTCCTTCTCTTAATGGTTAGGGCCATGCAAAAAATAGCATTACGTAAACATGGAACAAAACTATATTCACACGTCTGAATTAAACTCTGCTTTCAAAATAAGCGAAAACCATCTGCATGGCATTTACAAATGCCATCCAATTACAACGTTTATATATTTTATAGGCACGCGTGCACACACAGTAACTTAAGGGCACCCAAAGCGATGTGTTTAATTCTATGTCTGTAACTAATTAACTAACCCTGACCAACACTTAAAACACAGTCACCTGTTCCTTACACTTTTAACAAGTTGCAATTATCTTTATAAAAAGCCCCAACCCAAATACCATCACTGCATTACCCTGAAGCAAGTCATACGACCTAAATCAGCAAAGTGTCCAGAGTGTAAAAGTGTCTAAGCAGCTTAATGACATATAACAGAATATACAGCAAAGTAATTGTCACCTACGGCATTAAGTGAAGTACTACATACCAGGTGTCCCAAACCTGCAATAAAAAGTTTGGCTATAATGTTAAGGCATTATATAATCCCTAAAATGAACAACACATTGTCACGTCACTTGCATTAAAAGATCCTGCTTTGAGGCGCACATTTAACATCCTGCAAACAGACTAGCATCACCATTTGTACTGATTAGGAAACGCATTGAATCCATTGCCCCCTGGCTTTGCCGAGCAACATCTACTCGATGTAATGGGCCTGATTTAATTACGCCAACGAAAGGCCAAGATAATTTGTGTGAAGTTTACTTCAAAGCCATGGCAGCACTTGATAACTAATAAAACTCTAATCCTCTTTAGGGCATCCTCTTTTGCCACAAGTCATGGTTTCCTCCTTTTTTCTGAGCGAAGGAATTCCTCTTTCACAATCGTTGCTACAGACAGACCCATGTAAAGCACCCAGACAGAAACTTGTGTAACCACCTAAAGCTGTTAAGCTCACTACTGACGACAGTCTTTCCAGTGATTGATTAAAACTCAACCAGTGGCTCCAGTGAGTTCAGCTGGGTTGGTGCAAATGTAATCGGCCCTGTTTGCCTCAGTTGGTATGCCTTACTGATGTTCCCCGAGTCTCTGACGACTGCAAAGAAAGCCCTCCATCCCCAGACCATGGAATGCATTGTGCTGAACACCGTCCACAGGAATGAAGCTCACATCCTCTCAGCCTTTCCTGAAATTTACAGCCCTGTGCCTCTGTGACTGAGCCAGACGCCATAATGGCACGTTCCACACCCAGACTTGACAGCCTTTCCCAAAATACATACTCAGTCATATGTGTTCTGCCACATCACCCCTTGACGTACTCTGGAACATATTTCTTTGGTGGAGTTTACTTTTCTTTCACAATGTACTGTGTCAGTGTTGCTTTGTTTAACCTGGGCCTATACTCTCTCAGATTTTCAACCAAGGTACAAGGCAGAATTTCCAAATGATTATAAAGGTAACAAATTAAGATTTCTTAGGATTAGGATTTCTTAGTGTTGCTTCTTCAAGGTAAATTAAATGATTCTCTGGTTCCATCAAATCTACAGTAGGTATCAGGTGCTTGACCTCAGATTAACATACCAGAACCCTGACCAGATAGTTGATGAGGAACACACCAATCCTCAATGCAGCCGAGTCCGTCTCCGTTTTCCAATTATTATTAGCGGTTGATGACATGATGCCAGTGACCCCTACGGCTTTCCAAATCTTCCACTCTGCACTTTCTCAGCAAGCAAAGAGCCCGTGAAAGTTTAATGGCTGCTGTCCACCTGGCCTGGGATTGAAGGCATCTTGTGACCGCAGACAGGTTTTTGGTTTCCTTCCACGTCTCTCGCATCTGCTCTGCTCCTGGCCTCGGCCGAGGCGTTCCTGTCTTCGTATAAACATGACAGAGAACCCGCCACACAAAAGCACACCAGGGGAAAATCAATGCGCTTTTTTTTTCCTCGTGGGATTACGTCAAATTGACATCGGGGGCGATCCACTCGAGGACCATTTCACCCCCCAAATTTGCAAACTGAAATCGGCTTTCCTACTTGCAGGAGGTCACGTGCCTATTGCCGCCGTCCGTGAAAACCTAGCTACTGAGCAGAATACGCACCCAACAGCAACGAATTCCAGCAACACTAACTGACAAATGAAACTAAATAACGATAACAGAGACTCTTTAACATAAGTGTTTCTTTTCAGCTCCCACTGTAAACATTCTTCAGCAGCTGCAGAACAGGGAATGTGTGGGACTGCTTACTGATTCGAAATAAAGAAGTCTGGGCTGGAAAGCAGCAGAGGGAGGTGGGAAGTAGTGGAGATGGGGAGGGGGCATAGTACACTGAAAGAAATGCTTCCCTCGGTTGCTGTGGGCCTGTGCATTTATAAAGCTGTTCTTCTAAGCAGATCTTCTTCCCCTTCTGGGAATGTGTCCAGCTAGCAAATGAGCCCTAGTAACAAGAGAACACAAGCTAGTGAATAGCCACTACTGAAAGTCTTCCATAAAGGTTCCTCATCAGCCCCAGAGACGCTTCTCTTTTTTTTCCCCCACAGCTGAGAACCAGAGGCCACAGCAATAAATGGTTTGTGTCATAACAAAAGGCAGTGAAGTTCTGGGAGTAAATCCTAGAGGAAAATCCCCAGCTCCGAAACATACCCGATTGTGCACATTTGTTTGGACCGTAGATGCTTATTTGGTGCTTTCAAACTGACAAAAGGATTCTGGGAAGCAGGGGCAAAGTTTAGTGGCATAAATTAAAGGCTTGTCTGGGGCAGCAGTGTGCACCACGTGTAACTTTCAGCACACCACACGGGGTGTCTAATCAATCAGGAACGGTCAGCAGAAGGGTCACTGCCAACAACTGCAGGTCTTCCTCACTCATCGCCAAGAATCCGGTCGAACCTGTGCAAGTACAGGCTGACTCCGCTGAGTAACCATGGGGAAAATGTCAAAAGAATTACACTGCTATTTGTTTTTAAGGCAATACATTTCAATACATAGATACTGCCCTCTGCCAATTACTGACTCACGATTTTTACTATAACTCATAGTTAAAAATCTGGATAACAAATACCAGCCTTAACCTGTCTTGTAATTAAGAAAACTTGTTAAAGAATTATGAAATATTTTTAATTACGCAAGCTAATTTAAATGTTCTCTTAAACATATAAAAAACTAATGTAAACATTGAAGCATAACAATTCCACATGTATCAATCAGCCGTGTTTTAAGCAAATGTAGTACCAAGGCAGTTACTTAAATCCCAGAGCATATGGCTCTTAAGGATTCGAAACCAGCTCAGCACGTCGATATGCTGTTAGATGTGTTTTTTCTGCATCAAAGCCTCTCTTAGGAAAAGTGAGAAAGCCCTGAAAATATCTTAATAATGTCCAGCTGTCATGTGAAATATCATTAAAGCATCACCTGACCAACCGATATTTTTTACAACATCTGATAAAGCATATAAAGCAAGGTGGTGGCTTCTCGAGCAGGCATCTGAGTTACCTTCCAGTAAGGCATCGTCAGACCTGGGTTCCCCATGTAAAGCAGGCAAGGTCACTGACTGACACCTTGAGGCTATTTTAAGCTGGGATGTTAATCAGGTGTGGAACTGCAGGTGTTTTCCATCAATTTGAACCGGCAACATCTCAGTTTAGTTTTGCAACAGATGCATTTGACAAACAGCTCAGCATTGCATGCCCCCCCCCCCCCCACAAACATAACTGTAGGTACCTCATGGCACTTAACCATGGCTGCTTGACAGAGCAGAACTTTTATGTCCACCCAGCTGTATAAGCATGGATACTATCACGTCAGGCACCGTTATAGAAATAGGTTAGCAGCCCACATTCTTCAACTATGCATAGCAGGTTGTGGGGGGCCGGCAAACAATCAGTACATGATATTCTCCACTGATGGGTCTCTGGGACACCTTACAGGTTGCCGTTCTTACACCTGCCAGCAGACACCACCCGCCTACCTCCTTCTGCATGACCTGCTTTCCGAATTTCCATATACCCGTTTCTCAGACATCACCTATTTACATAGTAACACCGGCGTGATCCACAATTTTGCATTTATTAACAGTCATTAGTTATGCATAATCTCCACATCTGGATCAACTTTAGTTCGCGCAATTCCTATAAGATCTAAAGCAAAGTTGTTAATGACGAAAGTCACAAACCTTGACCGGAGAGCCCCGAGAAGCAATCGGTAGGTCTCGGATCGGTGTCCCTGGAGTCGAACCTGCAATGCCGGCCGCACATCCAAGAGACACCCCGGTCAGCGCTGGTCTCCCCCCGTTCCTGGGTCGTTGCTTAATACCATCCAGCAAGCGAACCAGGAGGATATTGGCCGGCAGATCATCGACACCGCAATCCACCAGTATCCGGCACTCGGGGCAGCGGAGCTCGTTGCGGGAGCAGAGAATGTTCTCCAGGCAGCGGCGGCAGAAGGTGTGCTGGCAGGGCAGCACTTTGGCGGTGGTGTCCAGCCGCTCCAGGCACACGGAGCATTCCAGTAAATCCAAGAGCGACGACTCGTCCATTTTCAGCAACACTGACACCAACGATCGCTTTTGCCCGGTCCACGTACGGCGCACCAGTACATGCTGGCGGTACTTTCATAAGAGAACCCCCCCCCTCCCAGGCTTCGAGCCGCTTCTCACGCAGCTGTGCAGGGGGGAAAAAGTGAGGTCAGATATTCAACACCATCAGCTCATAGTATCAGCGCAGCGATGCACCAAAGTGATCTGGAATTACACTGAAAGACGGTCTGGGAGACTTTTAAAACCCAGGTTTCGTAGCTTAAAAAAAAACCCAGCACCGACCCCTCTCTAGGCATCGCTGTTTCGCAGACATGCCATGACGTCGTGTGCGCGCGGCGCCTCTCAGCCCGCTCTGATGCTGCAGATGATCTCAGTGATTGTGAAATCAGCCCAGAGACTTTGTTCCGCTGGTCATCGGATCCCCGATCTTCTCCCACATCATCATGTGAATGACTGCACGCCGCCTCTACTCCCTTCTTCATCCAGACAAGAAGCGCAAGATGTTTCCCTAGGAGTGACTTCAACCGACGCCAGAGGATGAATCAATCAATGCGTTATTATCGTATTATTATCGCTCGCTGTGGCGTTGTAGTCGCTGGTTGTCACTTGTAGACCTGTCGGTGTCACGTCATGTTTACCTGGTTATGACAGAAAAAGTTGCCATTCGCTTTTTCATTGCGTGCGACAAGCCCTGCACCACGGTGCCAACACCCCTACGGGGGGATTTTAACCTTACTCCAGATACAGATTAGGTGCACGACAGTTAAACATGCTGGAATCGCTCTTTCCATTGCCTGCCGATAAGTAGAATGAACGCAATGTCAAAGTACTCCGGCTTACATTTTTATAACTGTAGTTGTAGCATCAGCAGTAGTAGTATCAATAATAATAATAATAATAATAATAATATGGAGATTAAGGGAAAAAAATAAATCAGACTAGCATCACACAGTTATGATAGAGTAACCGTTTAAGAAGTCCATACTCCACACGTCGAAATGCATGAACATATTTGATGTCTGCAATCAGCGTTGTCAATGAAACGATCAACGTGTAGCTGGCGAACCGCTTTCGGAAGCAGCTGGAGAGACGCAGGGCGGAGGGGTCGAGACAATGCAATTAAGGCTTTGTGAATGTTTTGTAATCCACTACCCCCTAGCGGCAAATTTGCTATCGTCATCCCGTCCAATTCTGCGCAAATACATTGTACAAGTACAGTAAGCTCATAATAGAATCAATACCCTTGGACATCTAATTTAGGTCGACTTGCAGAAAATTCCTTTTAAATATCACATTTATCACTGCCCAGGTTTAATTCATATCTTACAATTTGCGTTTTTGAGCCCCTTTATGTCTTTTGGACTTAAAAGTGACCTGGTGTCAAGTAAATCTAAATGAGTGTCACTATTTTTATTGAGAAAGGCACAGAAAAGGCATTGGTATATTAGTTAAACTGTTTGAGAAGTGTGCGAGAACAGTTTCATATTACATATTTGAAACTGTCATATCAATCGATATAAACTCAAATTATAAAGTAGGCCATAATTTCTCAATGATTTTACCTTAATTTAATCCAAAACCAAAATTATTTAATAAAACACACAAGTGCTTTGCAATATACCTTATACAGTATTTGTATATGCATTTGCAAGATAGGTTAACTGACTGCAGCATAATATTTGAGAAACAAGCTCAGTTGAGGTTTATTTGTTTACAGTGGTACCTCAGTTCTCGAACTCATTATAACTCGAATTTCTTAAAAGTCGAACCAACCAGTTCGAAAAAAAAAAAAATTACCTAGAGCTCGATCTGAATCTCAGAAGTCAAACTGTGAACGCCGACCTAAGATAACTTGTACGCACGGGGAAATGAGTCACGCAGCACGTCTCTCAGCGGAAATATAGGGTAAAGCTAATTCAGTCTCAGCCTAGCATTAGCTGTGATAGCACCGTGCATGTTTACACTAACTGAATGCATATATTTAGACAGTAAAAATACACTTAGACAATGATAGACAGTAACAGTAATTATTATTATATAATAAAATACATTTTAAAATAAAGATTTCTTATTAATTATTTTAATATTAATAATAAACCATTAATACGTTTAATTATAATAATCTTGTTGTGCCAAGCAGGAGGGAACGGAGACAAAGGCGCAGACGTCAGGGTATCGGGGAATACGGGGTTTAATTACAGGTAAGGCAGGCAAAACGCAGACGGACAATACAATGACCGACTGGGGAAACAAACTGAAACGCGGACTAAATACAGAGGACTAATGACAACCAGAAACAGCTGATCACACTGAGTTAACGAGGGGGCGTTGCACACGGAAGGAGCGGACGATCGGGGCAGGACACATTGTTTGGATACATTTATTTTCTTACTTTACATACTACTGTTTTGATAAATGTGCTTAGATGTGTTTAGTACAGTATATGCTCTTCTTGTTTTATCCGGTTAATTTTGTGTTTAAATGCTAAAAAAAAACATATTTAGGTGTAATTTTTTGGGGCCGGAAACCAATTAATTGGTTTTCCATTATTTCTTATGGGGAAAATTCGATCACAACTCGAACTTTTTAGGATTCGATCCGGAGTTCTGAGGTACCACTGTATTTTCATTTTCATGCACACTGGAGAGGTTACTTAAATTTCTATTTTCAGGTGGCATGATTCACAGTAAAGGTTTAATCCCTGTAAACAATCCCTGTGCCAGCTATGCCTGAAACTGCTCTAACTAGCACTCTAACTAGGGTATGGTCATGGAAGTGTATGGGGGGGTTGTAACCCTGGGACTCTTTAAATGGGTGGAAGCCTCAACCCCCTCAATGCTCAACCCAAAGTTATGCCCTTGGGTATGGTATATATGCAGTTTGGTACAACGACTGCATTGAAAAAGACTTATAACATTTGTTAAAGGCCGTAGCAATTGAGTTTTACAAATATCTAGCCTCTGCTTTTAGAGGAAGGCAAATGGAAAGGCTGTTACCTTGTCACTTGATTCTTTTCCAAAACTTGCCAGTCAATGATTACACATTATAGAGATATTTTGGTTACTGAATACTGATATTCATTCATTTTTCTTAACATTATCCTGAACCAGGAATATTTCTATCAACAGGTGATATTTCCAAAGAGCATGAGCTGTCTCTGTGTGATGTCTTTATGAAGGGACGGCAGACTGGGTCAGTGTGTGGCCAGTTACCTCACACATCCAGGTCTGGGCTTTGAATTTGGCCTCCCCAAGCCTCATGGGTATCCTTCTGTGGTTCACTGACATAGAGTTAGTCTCACTGTATCTTTAAATTTTCCTGCGATTGACTGGCAGCCAGCACTAGTCCTAGCCTGTGTGGCACAGGTGGTGAGCATCACCACCAGCACTCCCCATCAAAGGCAAAATGAAATTGACTTGCAAGTTGGTGCCCCACCAGAAGCTGAAGCCCTAACCCTATGTTGCCTATAAGATAACTTACTGGACCTGTGCTGCCCCCCCCCAATTTATCACACGTAACGTGTTGGATAATCGACGCATTCAACAGAACATTACAACTGATCAATGCCCATTAATCGACCTTGCTTACGCTGTGAATGTATTTTATCCCTAAAAATCAGTATATTTTAATATTCTGCCTTTGATTCAAATACATATGGGATGTATTTTATTACTTTAATATGCCCTCAATGGCAATCCACCTCGACATTTATTATTTAACTTGTACTAAACGAATCGGGAAAATCCGATGCTAACCTTCATACGGGTTTCAATTAAAAATAATTACTAGTGAGCGCTTGAAACACGCCTTTGGGACGTTCCGCCACTAGATGGCGGTAAAGTAACAAACCCCCGCCTCTACCTGAACCAGGTTACTTATTTCTAGGGCGGAGGGGAACCTTTTTTATTAGGAGGAGCTATAACTATAAGGGACATGCATGCAGTTACAGTCAGTCGCTGATTTCTGCGTACAAGTGTAGCATTTCAGTCTAGTCCATACAACGTTAAAACTTAAACATGAAGTATTTAAACTGATTCTTAGAAACACCAAGGAGCAGTGGGAGTAATTCATCACTTCGCCATACAAAATCTTCTGGAAGTACATACCACAATCCCTTCGAAATCCCTCTTGCAGGTAAAGCGTTTATGGAATGTGGCTGGATTACTGAAAGGGAATTTCCTAGATAATTCATGTTATATACACACAATATGGTGTTCGGGCTAAAATTCTGTGCATGCATTAAACGATTTCGTGCATTACAGTAATTTAAGTAAATTGCATTTTGAAATTGTAACTAATGACGGTCGTCATCCTTGTCATCATAACAATATAATTATTTTAATATTAAGATTTATATCTGTTAATTGCTTAGCCATTTTATTGTGTACGTTTTTCTGAAGAGTATGGTATATTGGTATATATGCAGTTTGGTAGAATGACTACATTGAAAAAGACTGGTACAGTATATACAGTGACCTGAGAGAGACCCTCTGGTGCGTCCGTGGTATATAACCGAACCGAATCGAACTGCATGTTTCCTCTGCGGGTCCATCAGCACTTGTAGCTGGACGGTGCAGCCGAGGTGGTGCTCATCAGGGGCGACTCCAAGAACTTTTCGGGGGGGTTGAGACAAAAGATGGGGTTGCTGAAGCCCCCCTAAATAGAGTCTATAGTATATAGTCTCAATAGTGTTGGATAATTGTCCGGTTTCAGCAAACTCCCGGACGAAAGACCTGTATGGCGCTGGACACAGACCAAACACGTTCTTGCTGCTCCCTTTGTTTTTAAAAGCCTATAACGATGGGAAGCGTCCATTTTTTACTCTTTCTCTTGGAGTATTTTATGTCTAAACGTAGAAGTTAGGAGTTAAGGGGGGAAATATAGTTTAGAAAAACACATCTATGTAAATTGATTCAATAAACAAACAGTCCTCAGTAAAGTCGTAATAATAAAAGAGACTGAGAAACCGAAATGTATAGATAAGATGTTTGAATTACATTTGGTACAGAACATGTCACCTTTCTCTACACATAAATAACCTGTGCTTAATAAAGTCTGCATTTTTATACACTTTTGAATGTAATATAACTTTAGGTCTGTTTGCAAAATTAAGCACTGAACATCCAAGAGACATTAGTACCTAAAATTAGCAAAGACATTTCACAGACACTTCTCATTACATAATTTGACGCAGTTGGGTTTCAGTCACAAAATGGCTTTGTTGATTTTTATGACAATGTTTTTTATTAAACAGTAATACTTAGAGAGCACTTCATGAAGTTCTCGCGTAACAATAAAGCTATTAAAAAGTTTTTTGACAAGATAATCCTACATTATTAAACGGAAAATATTCTCAAATTCTAATTTATTTTGAATTTCCCTTTTGCTTTGTTTATATGCATTACTTTGTGAAATCTCCCTTTTCCAGCCATTATTTTATTCCGTAAGGAATGTCAAAGCTGAGCAATAATAATTCAAACAATAATGTATAATCACTTTATGGTAATGTGCTTATACCACTGCCAAACAAGCACGCACAAATTGAAATCCATCCCAATATTGTAAGTTGCTTTAGATAAAAGATAAATTAATATATGTATCTATTAGAGAGAATTAAATTTCAGGATAGTGACACCTGCAGGACTTCTTGCATGTTTAAAAAGTGAGATTCAATGACTTGTGTCATAGAAGCTCAAGATCTAAACAAACTGTAGGAGCTGTGTAAGTGTGCACACGTACAAACACACGCGTACAAACACACACATACAAACACACACAGAAACACACACATACACACACCTTCCTGCTCATTTGTGCTAAACAGTTTTTGTTACAATATTTTAAGGTAGTATTTGCACTATTATCCACTATAATTTTTCAACAAGAAGGTAATCTTGTTTAACTGCTAATTCACATTTTTATGAGTATTTGTAATTACTGTAATGTTTATTGTTTAATACTTAGTCTCTTTATACATTTGTCTCTTCTTAGCACAGTCTTGGAGTTAAGTAAACAAAAATTTCACAACACGTTGTACAGAGAGTAGAACTGTGTATGTGATAAATCAAACTTTGATTTGATTTTTTCCTGCTCCATGTTCGGTCTTAGTCTTTGAGTTTGCCTTTGCCTGGTGAACAGAGCATGACATTTCTGCAGACTGACAAAAGCAAAAACTCTCCTATGTCTCTCCTCTGAACTAGAGTCAGTACCCAGAGCTGCCCCAAGAGTCACTAAAGAAACATCTCTGCTGCTGTCCTTAACAGCAGAAGCTCAGTGCAGTGTTGCCGCGGAGCAAGAGGCCTCACGCCAGCTCGCAGTCGGCGGGATCAAGCGGTAAGACGGCAGTGAAAGACGCACTTGTGCCTCTTTCATCAGCTGCTGTAGGAGATACACACAGACTATTGACAGGGGCTACAGTTCGAGGTGGGGGAGGCTTTGCGCCTCCTTTTCATGTGTGCTTTTCGTTTGTTTTTGCGGAGGGAAGTCGATGGAGACACTGTAATTACAGTTATCACAAGACAAACAGAAAACGGGACTCAATAATATCTAGATAATTAGACAGTCCCCAGATTTACAGACAAATGCAGTTTGATGTTACGGTTGTATGAAGTTTAGTGAAAAACTATAATTAGGCTGTATATCCATGTATGTTTAACAAAGATCATAGCTATGAATATATTTAGCAAATTCATCTATTTTAGGAGGGGAAATACTGGCCACGGTTCTCAGTATTGACACTGGTTTCTCCGCTAAAGGGACACACATTAAATCAGCGCGGAATTCCTCGAGCTGAAGCTTAACCACATTATTTTAATTTTTTTGCATTTAAATAAATATACCAGGACTTCTCTGCGCCTTCTGTGTTGTATGATGGTGGAGCTACTGACGAATAACGTTAGCTGCACTGCATTTTGCAGTGTAGCACTAACAATATAGGCATTTTTTACAGCTAGAAGAAATATAAATACGGTGTTCTTTAGGTTTCTTTGACAGGCTCGCATGTTTAGTCAGTTAGTAAATATTACATGGCAACAATCACTGGTCATATTTTATGTTTGCATTTTGTTACTATAGTAGGAAAAACATTTGAGACCAGAAAAGTGTTTGCATCTGCTTAGCTGAACGTTATCCAAGACAACGTCCATAGCTTACACTTAATGCATTTTTAAAAGACTGAAGCAGTTAAAATTAGACCCACAAAATAAATTTTTGGTTTATAAACAAAGAAATGGAAACTATTATGAATTTAATATGTTGAGAGAACAAAGTTATTTAAAGGTTTTTCAGGGATCCATAAAAGAATAAGTGAGCACTCTGTTACTTGCGACTGTAATGCTTTGTCCTGGTGTTTTCTAAGAAAGAATAGACTTAACTTGGTATTGGAGACAACAGTGAAAAGCAAGCATTATAACTCCTGCTCAGCATTTCAGCAGCGTGAACCTACATGTGCTGACATCAACCTTTTACTTTTCTTAATCTAACAATTAACCCTGAAGAAAGTTCTAGACACTAAACCCTTAACATATTTTTTCTATATAAGGACTATAAAAGATTTTAATTGAATTGATAATAATAATAACAATAATAATAATAACAATAATGATATGATGATGATGATGATGAAGATAATAACCACTGCGGTAAATAGTGACAGCAAAGGACAGATCAGGTGTCGTGTTGGAATTCTTGAAACCTGCTAGGATTAGTAGCTGCTTAAAGCCATTGAAGGTTTTATTTACTGAGGATGGTTGAATCTGAGGAAAGGGACAGATTATGTCATTAAAATGGTGACAACAAAAGACCTTCGATTTATCCATTTAATCAGTCACAATAGGGACTGCGGCTCTCCCCAGGTCACTCAGACACCTGCATATAACATTAAACAGTTTCATTTAAAAAGTATTAACCTTTAATTAACAGCTGCTGTTTCCTGGATTTCAGTTTACTAATGAAGTTTAGGGACCTTCATACATTGAACTGAAGGGCTTGTACAACCTTATCAATACAATGATCTTTGTGTTCACATAATAATAGAAGCAAAACGTTTTGAAATTCCAGTCCCTGTGAATGCTGCAGTGGTATTCATGTGAGAGAGAAAACCCATCACATTTTGCTGGGCTTCATCACTGAGATTTTTCAAGAGATCTTTATATTTCCTCGATTTGCAAAAAAAAAAACGCATTAACAGGTCAATTAATATCGTTCTGCAGCATTTCACTGCAGGTGTATGCTGATGGTGATTATTACTGACAACATGAGACACAGAAACCATTAAGAAGGCTTCACAGTGTGACCAGTCAGCCCCCAGGAACACATTCACAAAGGAGAACCTGACTGGTATTTAATTAATGTTAATTCATTTAATTGAAAGTAAAAGGAATGATATCAAACAGAGAATCCCAAGGAAGGCATGTAAAGACAAATATGAGATCTATATATGTACAATTAATTTACTCTTAGTTGGGACTCTCATTTGACAACAGAGGAGAGGTACCGATTAGCACAGAGGTAATAATATCCCTGCCCTAATCTGTCCCCAAGGAATAGACATTTCAAGCTTGTTAATGATAAGGGTAAAGATACTCTGTCTATTTTGCTTAGATTATGCGGTCGTTAGAAGATGAATGACCTGAGGCGCGGAGTCTGTGGTCGCCTTTGAGACACGGCGAGTCCCGACAGGGCCGCCCAGGCAGAGGATTCTGGTTCCTGACGGGCTCCTCAATCGCTCGGCGGTGCATTCCAGCCCCGAGGAGCCGCGTCTCCAGAGCCTCTGTCTGCGCTGGGGCGTGTGTCCGCGGTTGGGGGACCGGGGGCCATCGTGCCCCTTCGCTTCCTGTGGAAGGCACGTCAAAAACATATTCCTTTCCTGCCTCTCAAAGACATCCTCTGTCCCTTATCTGGCTCCTTGTAAGTTGTCTAATAGCTTACTAAGAGTTTAATTCTCCAGAATTACTTTTAGGATGTAAATGGATTTAAGTCTTTATAAGATGCCTTTAAGTGTTACATATCTTTACGAAAAAATGATAAACATCATTGCATTATGATCACAATGTTTCAATTGAAATTGCATTCGGTAATAAGGTAACCAACTCAAAACAACAAACTAACGAACTAAAAATATGGTATGAAGAACATCAGATTTACAAAACAGGAACTTCACCAGCAGTAATTGCTTTTGTTCTAGCAATGACAGGATACACTTCAGGAATGTAGTGGTGACCAAGGACAGTTGTTGACCGGGGTTAGCTGTTCACAGGGATTCAGTAATTTTCCTGCATAACTTAGATTCCACCAAACACCACTGATGTTTAGCAAACTGGTACAACTTTACTGTGAAAGGAAGAAATGTTTTTCTCTGTTGTGTCATTTTTCTACATTTTATATACAGTAAATGAAAATGGAAAAAAAAGGTCTCACCTGTTGATGTTCTGTATATGTCTTTTTTTTACTGAGCAATGGACAGATAGAAGCTATCAAAAGTATGTGCTGTTAAAACGAAAAAACAATGTTTAATGCCCTAAAGCAGGGGTGGCCGATCTTATCCGCAAAGGGCCGGTGTGTACGCAGGTTCTTGGGATAACCTGTAGGTCAGCTGTTCAAACCCAGGTGTGAGGACTATTCAGCCAATCAGTCCTCTAATTAGGGAGCTGCAGCAAAAACCCACATACACAGCAGCCCATCCTGGATAAGATTGTCCACTCCTGCCCTAGAGGGAAGAAAAGCAGGTATGGATGAGGGTAAGACAGTCTCACTTATTCAGACATAGCTTGAATGAGCCTACAGAATATGCAAAGAAAGATACTTGATTTTCAGACCACAGTTGCGTAGATTTCCCGTAGATGTCCTCTAAAATACTACAGTAGCTGCATGTGTGACCTGATCCATCTCCCCGGTTCATTCTGTAAGTGAATGACATGAGTTTGTAACTACATTGTGTAGACTTGTATTTGCTTGCATCCACTACAATCATCCACCAAAGCATCTACCATTTACCAGGAGAACATGACGCAACAACAGTGACAGTCTCCTAGGCAACAGTAAATGACTGGAATTTAAGGAATGTGTCCTTCAACTTACAGTCATTTAATTTGCCCGATTGATCACCTTTCCTGCAATAGCTGGCAAGCTGTTTCAATTTTTTTTGCATATGCTAATGAAACAGGCTAATTATTATTACCCATGGGATACAGGAGTTCATGGCAAATGCAGAAAAATGGCATTTATAAGCAATTATTCCTTCTGTGTTTCTAAGATGTTTAATGCGTATAGCGCTAACGACCACACATTATGAGGCTTGGGGCGCCGTTTACACACCCTACCATTGCTCCTTACTCACAGTAACAATTTACAAATACTTTGCAGCACGCTAAGCAATGCACTGCCTGTAGGTTGTATGCAGGCCCCTCCCTCATAGTCCATGATGTTTCAATATTACCATATCTGTCGTAATAACGCTCACTTTTTTTTTTATGTGAACATCTTTAGGCTATATTTTCGTGCTGTGAAAGGCACACAGATGTGCCACCGAAGGTATTCTGAACCAGATGATTTATTGCAGTATGATTGCATTTTTTCATCACCCTGTTCTTCTGGGGGACTGGCTTATGAAAAAGAGATATATATTGTCCCAGCAGAGGGAGGGTGTAGTACTGTACAGGGTTTGGGAAAGCACAGTATTGAGAGACTTCATAAGGCATAAGGGTGTCTTCCTCTTTGCTGGGATCTCTCTTTTCTCCTGATCTCTTTTTTTTTCTCAGTACACATTTACTGTGGCTGAAGTCATGAAGTATCCCACTGATAACTCCGAAACAGGCAGCTAAATTGTGACTGTTGGATTGGGATGCTATCCGAAAAAAATGTTGTTTTCTCAAAATAATTGCAGCTATGTATATATTTACATAACAGATATTGGTGTCTGGGGCCACCTTTAAAATTCAGGCAGGCAGCTGTGAGTCAAGGCGTTGCCGTCGTTTTAAAGTTTTGGTTTCACAAGTGAGCAAAGATGCTGGAAAATCTGCTAATCTGTTACATTTAATAGTTTTTTTTTTTTACCTGAGCAGTATTTGGAGCAGCATTCAGTAGAATGTTAAGCTATAGGTAGAGAAGGCAGGAAAAGGAGCAAAAGAGCAAAAATCCCTCCCCCACTGGAAATAACCAGACTCCCCCCCCCCCCCCCCCAACTGGAAATATACAACAGCAGGACTAAGTGACTAATAACTAAGGATTGGAGGGCTTTGATATTTTAGTATTTACAAAATGTCTTTGTGGACCCCCAGTAACAGGTACAGCAGTGTCCTTTGCTGGGTGCATAAGGACTGACAGGAACAGGAATGTTCAACCTGAAGGCCATATTTGCTCACTACTGAGACTTGACTACGAAGTTCAAGAGGCTAGTCATGCTTTTAGACCTCCTATTATTGCATTTATTGCATTTATAATCTCCATTTTAGACGCTGAGTTACGTTAATAATTCATAAACATCAATGACATAAACTGAAATTTCACAATCTAGCTGGTGTCCCCTTTGAATTAGCACATACATATAGTAGGGTCCTACGTACAATTAATCATGACTTTGTAACATGAAGCAAGGCATGCTATCAGCACTCAGTTTTTATGAGAAAACCTTTTCTTTTAAAAAGGCTGACGCAATTATTTAAACATTAATGTCAGAATGGAGAACCCAGCGCTGTTTGTAATTCTGGGATTCTTCCAAGAAAAGCGAGTCTCCCGTGGGCAGAGATGAAGAGCCGTCGGCATTGTCACATTTTGGACGCGTCCCACTGCTCCCTTGTACTGCCACCCCAGTGAGCGTTACTGTAAACACCAGCACGAGAATGTGCAAATAGCTTAGTGCAACATACTGAATTATTACTACAACCCAGTCAAACTCCATCTATCATCTTATGCTAGTGTGGACAGAACAATGATGCTCTTTTAATAATTTAATAACCATTAAAAAGAAAATAATGTGTAATCTTAGAAATATTAATGAAAAGTGTGTCTCCATGATTAGCCTATTTGGATATAGTATGTAGAAATTGTTTAAGTAATAATGTGTAATTAATTAAAGTTAGCTGGTGGTGAAATCTATTAAACACAAGGAATAGCTGAGGTGCCCCTGAGGAGAGGTTTGGGACCTGAAGCGGTGTTCATCTAGCCGACTAGATATCAGTAACTTTTTGTAAATATACAATTACTACCCCGATAAATAGCTTTACACATTTTCTTTTACTGCTTAGGACTTTTGCACAGCACTGTGTGTGTGTATTAGGTTCACATTAAATTGTAGGGACTAACCTGTTTTTTTACGTTGTGGGGACCATTGGTCCCGACAAAGATCTGTGAATGCAATCAAGACAGTAAAATGCCAAAAGTCTCTTTTTAGTTTGGTTGCTTATAGTTAAGGTTAGGGCTGGGTAGGGGTTAAGGTCGTCATGTTGTGATTAGAGTTTTCCTCATAGAATTGGATGGAGAGCACCCACAAAGATATAATTATATAATTACAAACCTGTGTGTGTGTTTGTGTGTGTGTGTGTGTGTTATATTTGTTCAACCTTTTTTCCCTTTTTTATCAAAGGAATGTTTATTAAATGAATGGGTGCACATTTCTATCTATAGCTTCTCTTGGTAAAGTAAGGAAGGTTTTTTTTCTTCTGTTATTTCCAGAGACGCATAACAGGGTTTAATTTTGCGCTGCGGGCTGTCAAAGTGGCGTCACGCTGTCTGACTTTGATTTCTCTTAGGGTATCCAAGGTAGAGACGGGGCCAATACAACAGGCTACAGAGTAGCCACATCAAGCAGGCTGCAGGAAATGAATAGGCAGCCTTTCAATCAGACCTGAAGCTCTGATGTCCTGCGTTGTGTTTTAATCCTATTTGACGATTTATTATCACTGCTCTGCTCACATGTGTGGGCGCACATACGTTGTCTTTCTTCTTGCCGGTCTGATAGTGTTGGAGAAGATTAACGATGAACAAGAAACGGCAGGCTGTAAGGAAGTAGAATAGAAAATTACAGAGGTACTTGAACGCCTGTACGCTAAGGTGAGCAGGAGATGTGCCTGATGACCTCCAGAGAGTTGGTAGACCTCATTGATGCCTGCTGTAAGTCTCCTGGAGAGACGTAAACGTGCAGCAAGTCCGTGCTGCAGAGAAGGAGAGCAAGAGAACTGCCTGTACCTCAATCTATCATTTCTCCTTCTTCTTCAGAAGCCAGGAGGATGGTTCATAAAGGAGAACAGAAACAGCCTTGCTTCCTCTTCTTCATCTTGGTGAGTTTCACACTAACTTCACCTGCTTTAGCAGGAAGCGTGTAGATCCAGGTGAGAGGACTGAGAAGGTCAGATATGCTGTTTAGATGATCCTCACCGTAATGCTGTCAAATAACTAAGCAGCTTCGACACCACAATCAGCATGCAGTTTAAACCTGTCATGAATCTTCCAGTCTTTACTTTAGACGCTGACTTGAAATATTTTGGCATTTATCCCAAGATCTAATTTTACATTATGCTCTCTTAATTATAACTTATAAATGGGATCTTCAGGAGCCGTGGGATTATTGTGGTAGGCATGCATCAACTTCTTTGTAGGAAACTTCGTGTCAGAAGAGAATATCTTTATCAGAGGACTTGCTCTGCAGATGTATGCAGCGTGTTGTGCAGTGTGAGTCCAGCTAATGGGGTTGGTGACCAACTTAATCTGTTGTTTGCTGATATTCTGAATTGTGGTTCATATTCAGTATTTTCCACAGGAACTCTCAAAGTCTGTCGCTAAACCCAGTCAGAGCAAACATATTGAGTGTATTAGTTGTTATGTTTCTCTGTGAAATGATAAATCTGACGATTGGGGGCGGCGTGTGACTCGATGGGTTAGGGTGCTGTGATTCAGCAAAAAAATACATGTTGCTTTGGATACAAGCATCTGTTAAATGCATGCAGTTGAGACGGTACAAATGAAATAAGCATTATTTTTTTCTTGAGAAACCGTGTATCTCTGAGGATGTTTGAACAGGCTGTGAGGGCCAGAGGAGGCGTTGGTATTGGCCAGGTTGGACGATAGTAGGATCTGAGCAGTAGCTATGGTCAGGGTGAGAGAAGCTTCATACCTTGAATGTTTTCTTAAAGTCAGCTGAAAACCACTCCATGGATTTACTTAACCTTATCACTTAAACTATTACCGATTAAATATATATAGTCCAGCTTATAAAAAATGAAAGTATACTCCTCTAATGAAGTGTAAACAATTCAGGGGGGTTAAATGGGTAAAATATCTCCACACCAGATCACATTTATTTTATTTATAGGTCAGACACTTTCATCCAAACCGATATACAATTGAGAAACAGGGCCAGCCAGCCGGCCCCTGGAGCAATGGGAGGTTAGGGGCCTCAGTCAGGGGCCCACAAGTGAAATCACTCTGCCAGCTACAGGATTTAAACCAGCGACCATCTGATCGCAATCACAGAGTTCCAACCCACTGAGCCACACAGCAAGCCGGTGCTTTTATGCCGTGTCTGTGCCACTGCCCGCTCCCTGACCATCTCCATCCACACAGGCGTCCACTCTGCCCTGCCTGAGTGCAGAGTATTCCAGCTGCGGGGAGAATGAGTTCTACAACCAGACCAGTGGCAGCTGCCAGCCGTGTCCACCTTGCCAGCCAGGCCAGGAGCCCTATATGGTGAGCAGCCCCAGCTTACGGTGCCTCTGCAAAGGCTGGCTTATCCCCTCACACGTCCCTGCTTAGCATCCCTGCAGACCGCCTGAAGTGGTGTAGTTAATGAACTGAAGCGGCTTCAGGCAGGTCCTCAGCCTGTTTTTAAACCCTTAACGAGCAAAACCACAGCTTCCTTCAGTAAACCATTCAGCAGTACATAGTAACTGCACAGCTGCAATCTGAATGGTGTTTTGAGCCTGTTGATCTACTAAAGATTAAACAAAAATGAAGATAAAGATTTCTCCCCTGGCAAAATTGTGGTTATTTATGCGACTGGATTTGAGTGGCGTCATTGGGCACCGTGTGCAAACTACTGATTACGGGGAATCAGGGCGCCAGATACAGATTATTTTGCAAGCTTTTTTGAAGGAACTGAGAAATGGTGAATTTTTTGTCTTTTTGCTGAGATGTGTTTGATAATCGTGGCCCACACCTCAGAGCAATTTTCACAGACCACCCAAGACGCCCTAACCTGTTTCAGACTCAAACGTGACTCTTTCTTCAAAAGAAAATCACAGGGTAACCCAACTGAGAAACCCATAAATGATGCTTCAGATGGTCTCCTCCTCCACAGGTCACACAGATTCCCAGGCCTCAGTGTCCAGCTCTTAAATCTGTTTTTACTAAAGTCACGTCTCACACAAGATATTCTTGTGTCTGGCAGGTGCAGTTTCCAAAGCTGATTTATTTTGCAGTGTTAGATCGACTGTAAGTGATGTGCAAATACTGTGAATCAGTGTTGTTTAACATCTGTGCATGAAATTTGTATTGGTGCATTTGGTTTTGCAATTGGTACAAGTATATGCACAGGGGCATGGGGGGCATGTACACCCCAATATTTAATTTGGTTTCATTCATCCCCCATACATAAGCCATTGTCTTTATCTGATTAAGCTGTGTGCCCCCCAATATCAAACTCTCTCCAACACCATTATATAAACACGTTGAATTATGAAGGAATAATTCCCCAGACCAAGGCTGTAATTATAATATTTACTGGTGGGGGGTCACATTGGCCCCAATATTCAGATGTGCTCACAATGTCCCCCCCCCCAATATATATTATAATTACGACCTTGGCTCCCTCCAGTGTTGACTCCGTGGCTTCAACCTTACCCCAGACTGAACCAAGTTGTCATTAAAATTAATATAGAATGTGAATTAGATAATTAAAAAAACTATTTTAGAACAGACGTTTCTGGGGGGGAAAAACATCTAGGCTTAATTTTTTAATAGGTAAATTCTTTAATGTGAAATGAAATTGCTGGAGAGGCTTGTTGAACTGGTGTCCTTTCATTAAAATGTTTGTTTCCTGTGACTCTGTAAGTCAGAAAAGCAAGACTCGGGTTTCCTGCCTTTAAAGACTCTTTGAAACAGTGTCTGCACATCAAATGCTGCTGATGAAAAGTGATGTAAATTAGAAAGCAGTCCAGGCGTGTGACGGCAGGCCGCATGCTGCACGGCAGGCCGCCCCTACATAGGCAGCGGAGGCCTATCTACACTAACAGCTACTTCGCTCCCTACAGCTGGGAAAATGAAGCCCTTGTTCTTCGCTTCTCATATTTACATTAAGCTGCTTACCTCATGGTTTCATACAAGGCAACAATTATCCTCTACACATACCTGGATATTATACCAAAGAAATTCCTTATTCAAGGATACCACAAAACGCCCTCATGGGTTTTAAATCAACATCTTTCCGGTCTCACGCTTATGTTCATAACTGCTCTGTCCCCCTACTTACTGTAGTACAAAGAATCTTGCAAAGCTTAGTATATTTTTTTTAACATATATTCAGATTTAAGGAGGTTTAAAGGTCTACAATGCGTTTCCTTGGTACAAACATAAAGCCCAGCTAGCAGTTTGAACATTGCATTTTTAAATAACAGCTATAGCAATCTCATTTGGGAAGCTCTCTGCATTTATTTGGCTGTCACTTTTATTCGGTATTTTGATAAAGCAGAGTCAGACAGTCCCTAGAGCAGTTGGGGGTTAAGGGCCTCGATCAGGGGCCCAAGTATTAAATCACTCTGCCGGCCCCAGGATTTGAACAAGATTCCTTCCCATCAGAGGTACAGCATCCTAACCTGCTGTGCCATACATGGAAAATCTAGCCAGGAATGTATGGTTAATACCTACATACCTGTGCACCAGGAGACACTAGCTGTCTGTAGCCACAGCTTTGACAGGGACTGTCTGGTCATTATCTCAGTGAAATCATCACCCATGTGCGTAGTGGGTCTGCAGGTAGTGCCATCATTCATATAGTAAACACAGTTTAACGTGATCTGTGGCCCCTCAGGCACTCAGGGGGGGTTGGTGTCCTGTGTATTACCCCAGGAGCAAGTAACTATTGTGAACAGCCCGCATATTTCACATTCACTTCAATTATATCACATTATATAGAGTTACAGAGCATGGAATTTTAAAACAACTTCAAATTGCTTTATTTCTGCTTAGGTCAATAATGTAAGGTATATAATTAACATAAAATATGGATGAACGGCTGATATGTAGCTTTTGCAAAGATCTATTTATTTTAAGCTTTAAAGACTGAGTGTATGATACTAAATCCAAATATATCAAGATGTTAAGGGAAAAACAGGGCTGTAAGAAGATCATTTCAAGCGGAACCATAAGGGAATACCAGGCCAAGCGGAACCATAAAGGAATACCAGGCCAAGCGGAACCATAAAGGAATACCAGGCCAAGCGGAACCATAAGGGAATACCAGGCCAAGCGGAACCATAAGGGAATACCAGGCCAAGCGGAACCATAAGGGAATACCAGGCCAAGCGGAACCTTAAGGGAATACCAGGCCAAGCGGAACCTTAAGGGAATACTACTATTTACTACTTTGTGCCCATCTATAAAGATGATTGCAGTCATGTGTCAATGTAATACAAATCTATGCACCGTATGTGTTTCCACTGAGCCTTGCTAACATTGTGGTTCCCTTTCAGAACTGCGGCTACGGTGTGAAAGACGATGACTACGACTGTGTCCCGTGTCCAGCGGGCAAGTTCTCCAAGGGGAAGTACGAGATCTGCAGGCGACATAAGGACTGTGATGCTTTGTACCGAGCCACCGTGCTGACGCCGGGAACAGCAGAGAGTGACGCTGAGTGCGGATCCTGCCTGCCAGGGTAACTCACCCCCACTGCAAGAATAAACTCCCAAAGATTCTAATCATAGAGATCTGTTTTTATGAATTGGCAGCATATATTGTGCTTGTACTGAGCAATAGGTCATTTGGATTCTGTTCCTATGTATATAGCATGCAGACAAGTTAATAAAATAAATGTCTCAGCATTTAATGACATACACTTGGACGAGAAAGAACAGGGAATGAAACAAAAAGAATTGGTGTCTGAGGCCAATGCGCTGCTTACCCTTACTAAGTCTATATACTAAGTTCATGGTTGAAGAGTGATAGACTTCCAAAAGGCTCCCTACTGATAAAACCAAAGCTTTCATTCATGCTGTCAATGAGTCGACTAGGTATAATGGCAGCTAGGCTGAGCTTCCAGTGAATGGCCACACATTTGCCTGTGGGAAGCCAACGCTGGCACGCCTGTGGACGCTGTTCTCGTTACGGCAATAAATCTTATTTTACAAAACTCAAATTACAAAGACTATAAATGCAACGCAAACTTAAATCTTCAGTGTTAACTTATTGCATTTAGTCTTTAGCAATTCAAAACAAGTCAAAACACAGAGATATGGAGTCCTATGTCAATCATAATTTCACGAATCTGGACTGTAATTCCCAGACACAGAATCCTTTGTGCTACACGCTCTGCGCTGTGAAGAACGCACGCTCCAGCTCATTGGCCTGTATTTACTCTGTGCAGTGATGCGCTGGTTGTGAAATGCAGTGCGACTCGTCTAAGCCATGAATCACAGATGACATGGCAGACCACCCTGTCGGGACCTTCCACGTCTCCACATGCAGCCACGGGGGGGGTGGGGGGGGGGGTACCGTGACCGATGCCACACTCACACACGCATTCAATTGGTCACAGTACCAGCTTCAATTTTCCATCTCTTATGTGCTCAAAGGAGGACATGGTAATAATAGAAAAGAGTTGGCTGTACTGGATCAAAGCATCTGTATCTCTGACACAAGCAGTTACACAAGGGCCATGTCAGAGCACTGTAATGTTCCCCGTTAAATCACAAGATCTGGTTTTAATTTGCTTTAATAGTAAATTTATATAGCCAAGCTTTTAGGAAAATTGAATGGTGGGGTTCTAAATATTCCACTCGGAATTCCCCCCAAACTGTTTTTGTAAAAGTGTCTTTTGAAAACATGGCAGTTAGATTTGTACTATTTCAGGCTGTATCATTACTATAAGTAAAAACCAGCAAGTGACTAAACAGTGTTTTCACCTTGGTACGATAGTTGTAAATTACCAAAGAGAATCACTATAATGTTTAGTATTTTCTTCTTATTCCATTTCTGTATTGAATTCCTAAATTTGTGAAGGCTTCCAGGGCTGAGAAATGGTTTCCACGGGAACAGTGATCAACCTCTGGTGCAGATACCATACTCAGGCGGGTTTTCTCTAGCAAATAAATAGTTGCATTTTCTTCTTTGGCTACATCGACATAGAAACAATTACTAAAGTAGTAACCAATAAAATAATCAATGCCGTTTCTCTGTTAAATGAACCCTGTTGAGTTGGTAATGATTCTCACAAAAGCATAATACAAGAGGAGTACTTGAAGAATTGCAATCAAATGGCAACATCGTTAAGGCTCAGTGTGGTCAAAGTGTATATAGTTTGGAATCTGCTCACTGCAAGGTTGGATGTTGACTTTCAGTTCAATTAGGGGAAGAAAAACAGATTCATTAGGCTTTTTCCATGTATGTGGCAAGTAGCAACTGAAATCTCCATGTGAAGGTTTATGGCCTCCCACTGATTCTGGGAAAACAACTGTCAAAATGACAAAATCTGGCAAAAGAAAAAAGTGTTTCCAACAAAAATCCAATTTAGGGCTGTAAACAACCTGATACACTATCCAATAGTAACCGTCCATAAAATCCTGCTCCACGCCGCTAGCAAGCCTTCTTTTAATTTGCTGTGTCCCCCCCCATCCACAGATATTACATTCTGGAGAACCGCCCACGAAACATCTATGGGATGGTGTGTCACTCCTGCCAGAATGCTCCGAAAAACAACAAAGATTGTAAGTGGACTTTGGCTGCTCTGTGTCAGTTTATATTCCAATGATCCACTATGTATAATATTCTTACAAGTCAAATTTATTTATATATTAATAAATTATGAAAGCAAAAATATGTAGTTGCAGTTACATGATGTTTTTTAATTGACTTTCTTGCTAAACAGTTTATGACTAATTGTGATGAATTAATTATTATATATCACATTATATGTATATAGTATAATATATTATTATATATGTTATTGCTGTCGTGCATGACTGCACACGGATCGCAGAAAAGGTGCAGGAAGCAAAAAGTCAGGGCAAACACGGGGTTTAATAGGAGCAGGCAATACACGAGATGACATTACAATGACCGGACTGGGGAAACAAACGGAAACGCGGACTAAATACAATGGACTAATGACAACAATCAGGAACAGCTGGTAAACACGGGGAATCCACACAGGGTTAACGAGGGGGCGTGGCACACGGAAGGAGCGGACAATCGGGGCATGACAAGACAGGGAATACATATGTTTTTGGACTGGTTCGCTGCCACAGATACTTTCTTGTTAGCATGATAACTCAAAAAGTATTTCATGGGTATTTGCAGGCACATTGTGTGTCATATTTTGAGAAAGATGGCACAAAAATTGAAGCAACATCATATAGTGATAGAAAAGAAAAGGGCAGTTTCAGGCACTTGATACTGTTAACATGATAACTCACCACGTTTTTGAGTCTGCAGACACATTCTGTTGACAAACTGAGCTGAACAAATTTTGAGACAAATTTTCCCAAAATTGAAGCAATGCCGCTTAGTGGCAGCAATGAGTAGAGTGAAAGGAGATGACGTTAAACCTTGTGAAAGTGATAAGTCAACAAGTATTGATGGATCTTATTACTGCTTCAGCAAAACGTTGAAGATCTACACCTTATTTCATTTTGAGGCAAATTGCCCCCAGTATGAAACCATGCGGCAGCAGAAGAAGGAAGGGCAGGCTCTAGAAGATTCTTAGACATGAGAAGACAGAAACTGTAAAAGTATTTTGCAAATCTTTTTCAGCCACTGCAGGCACATTGCAAGGGTAAAGATCTGGAACTGATCTAATTTTGAGACAAATCACTCCAAAAGTCTTGGAAGTGCAGTCAAACTGTCCATATGTCATTTTGAAGTGTACAAATGCTAGTTATAAATAAATTGTTACTGAATTAAAATACAAAGCATATTCATTAAAAACTTCATGATATGTACATATGTAAATTGCAACTAAATAACAGTCATGTGTTGTTTTTTCCATTTAAAAAGTATAGGAGAATAAAGTTGAAATGGGAGACACATTATTATAAAAATATAGGTTAGGATTTTTATAAATGTATTGCTTATTACCATGTGTAGTATTGAGAATTAGATGAGCATAAACCCAAGTAGCAGGTCTAACAGTATATGTCCAAATTTGGAATGGGACACAGCTTTATTACAAAGATTTGAGTGAATAAGTTTACTACCATAAAACCCATAGTATTTGCACATTTTGCTTCTTTCTTCTTCTTTCTTTGCAGGCATGATTTCTTTAGACAAGGACACAAATAACCAGAACATGAGCATAGCTTAATTAAGTGAAGATCACTAAATAGCAAACTGAGAGCACAAAAAAATTAAATTGTGCACACAGTATAGTACATTTTGCACACGAAAAAAAAAACGTCCTGCAGGGCTCCGTAAATGCCATTGGTGTATCTGTTACAGTTCTTACTTTTATGTCACAGAAAATGTTGGTCAGAGTCCAAATGAGGAATAAATGAAATATAAATATTTAGATATATATTTAGATAGATATAAGAAGATTAATAATAAAAATAACTTTATGACATGGCCATTAAGATATACACAAAGAAATACAGTTAACCACCTAATTGGTGCAAATTGGCATGTAAGTGGAATGTACAGTAAATTAATACAGTAGGTGTAGTTTCAAAGTTGCATGTCACAGCTAGGACTAGCATTTGGGTTCAAAAGATACTATTCACTTTGACATTTCCAGTTGATCCATCCAGTAATTCCAGAATCTGTAGAGGTTGAGGGCTGTAGGAAGAGTAAGGATTTGATAGGCGGAGGGTCTGTCCAGGGCATTTATTGCCATCATTCCAACAGCATCCTGTCTAGTTATCTATTTGGGTAAATGGCTGTCTGACCGTTTATGGAGCTGTGGATAGCAGGCCAGAAGCATGATCTAACCGGAACCAAAACAAAATCATCTCATCGTTAACTATACCAGTTTCTCAGCTTGATGAGGAGGCTTCTATAACGAATTGTTTACTGAGGCCGAAAAGAAGTTTACTGCCTTTGGTCTCAACCAGGGAAGAGATGAATGGATGGGGGGGTTAGAGATGAATGGATAGGAGTCTTTACTAGGGGGGCTGATGACAAACTATTCGTGACTTAAGTCAATAAATACACATTTATTTGGGGTTGTCCAAAAACATTTTAGCTAGGCTCACGCCCCGCTAAAACAGACCTAACAACACCCCTGGTTTCACCCCCACATCTGTTATATGATTCATAATATGGCCGACTCACAAACTACAGGGCACATCTGAAGGACTTGAGCACCAATAGCAAACAGCAACACAGAAAACAGCCTTGTTCTGCTCTGTCTACAATCAGGACATGGGCAAGACTGTAACATAAGTGTCACCTAATACCATTTCAGAAGATTGTTTCTTCTTATTCATTTATTCATATATAAATGCACACATATACAGCTCTGGAAAACATTAAGAGACCACTCTATATTAAAAAAAAAAAATCCTGATACATGGCAGGTTGCTTCGAGGTTCAAGCAGCACACAAGAACAAGGTGAAGCGGGAGACACTGGGGACAACCAGAAACCAGCCAGGTAGAGGGCAGAAGCGACTTTCTAATGCTAGACATGATCATCAACTTACCTGGCATCAGAGGATGATCTCAAGAATGGAAACATTCAGTGGTGGGAAATACACTGCTAGGACAGTTCGTATCAGGCTTCTAGAAGCATGACTGAAGACCCATAAAGCAAGGAAGCAAATATATATAGTTCATCAATGAGAAGCAGGGAAGAGCCAAGCTGGAGTTTGCAAAACAATGTATATTTTACACAGGCTCATGAATTACGAAATGAATGAAACTGAAAATTTGGTTTCGGTCTTAATTTCTTGCCTCTCCCCCGTAACTAGTGAGTTGAGTTATGCCCGAATTGACTTGTGTCCAGTGGTCTCAGTCCCAAATGCAGATGCAGTCAACAGATACCTGTGTGTGTGTGGGGGGGTATGTATATATTGCAAAGGTCCCCACAACGTGATAAAAAACCTGATATTTTGACACTGTGGGGACCATTCTTTTACATCCCACAAGGGGAAAATCTGTAAAAAAAAAAATCTGTGCCTGCGATCAAACTAAAATAGCCAAAAGTCTTGTATTTTGTTTGGTTACTTATGGTTAAAGTTGGTACTGGGTAGAGGTTAAGGTTGTCATTGTTAGGATTAGGGTTATGCCCATAGAGATGAATGGATGGTCCTCACAAATATTTGAATACAAACGTATGTGTATACATATAGCATTCAGACTGTGACTTCAGCATTTAAGTGATCAATCCCAGTTTACATCTGGTGGTGTCATCAGCCAATTAGCTAATAATCTCGAGGAAGCAGTTGACTATGGGAACTATACTGTTTGTTTTTTTATTATTATTATTATTATTAAAAACACATTGCATGAATCTTAAATTATATTTTATTATATTATTATTAACTTTACTGCCTTAACACATGTCAAATGCAATTAAGTTTAACTTAAACTATAGTCAAATCTTTTGTGAAGATTTATATTTAATATAAAAACAAAACATTGAAACTGGCTTCAAATTCATCGCCAACAGTATTTTAATGAGTAGCTGTGCAAATATACACATCGACAGCTCTCATCACTCTTACTGCTTTTGCAGGTGAGAGTATGTGTGTTTGGGGGTGGGGAGGGTGGTAATTAAATGTGTTACGGAAATGTTTAAAAATGCCAAACCATGAAAAGGTTTAAAATGCTAAACACGGAGTCACTTGCTGAAGGCCAGACGAGCTTCCACTTGCCAAATGATTTGCAAACAGCACAGAGCCGAGCACAGCTTTACGTCTCATAATTAAAAAGTGTAGGAGGCAGGAAAAAAGCGAAGGGGAATATTAGCAAGTTTATGTCTGAAGTATTTTGGTTTTTGCTCATTCCTGTCTTTCTTCCATCTATGTTGTTTCTCGCTAATTGTTTCCAGAACTTTCAGCCAGCGCACAAACTTCAGCCTGTTTTTTATATTTGTTAGATGTTTAATGTGTTTGTTTGTTTCTTCCATTCCTGTTTTTTTTTTTATTAAATTATACGCTGAAGGTGCAATCCTCAGTTTTAAACATTGACCCATAATTTATCATTTTGACCTTATTTATTTCGTAATTTATCAGTATAAAGAGAATAACATTCATGTAGTTTAAGGCACTTTTTTGTGCCGCAGAGTGGATTTCATATATATATATATATATATATATATATATATATATATATATATATATATAGCATCAAGTCTTGTTTTGCTTGACTGGTGTACAAAAGGGAATTAACGAGGCAGTTAGAAGATTAATAGATGGTAATAATCGATGGCCTTGGGTTGCCAGAATTCTTAATAACCAACGGTGATTTAAGACGGCTTGTTAAATTTTAACACTGAGCAAAATTTAATGGTAGCAAACAGTGGAACTTAAGGAAGCAGATTTTTTAATCTGTTGAAGTGGAGAATGGCCAGAGTAGTGCATAACTTCATTTTGATATGTTTTACAGATAGATACAGAAGACTTTTTGAGTGGAAACTCTGTGCTTATGTATTTCTGCTGAATGTGCAGCAGGTTTAGTCCTCGGTGACCATGTGCCAACAGGACAGCAGGAACTCATGTTAATCTTATATTTCATCACCCAGAGAAGTTCCTACCTGCTGCTTTTCCCCTCCCTGAAATTGACACAACCAGATGTAAAAGATAGGGCTGTTTTTAAGAGAAGTCATCTTAACATTACAAAGGGAAAATAAAGCTCTTAAAGCAGACTGTTTTCAGACTTAATGACTTATTGTAATGCAGCTTCATTAATCAGGATCTCAATCACTACAGCTGCTTTGTTTATGCTAAAAACAGACGGAATGCTGAGCCCGAGATTTAGCCGACTCTCCGGTGCAGCATGTTTATGGACTAAATGAAGTGGTACATTCTAAAGAATATTTTTATATCTGGATATGGTCCACTGGATATGAATTGTGACCTGATAAAAAGCAGGAGACCATAAGATGTGGGTTCTTTCTGGCCCTGTTTAGCACTGAACCTACAGACTGCAGGCATTCCAACCCACAGTTATGGCGTCCCTTGGATGAGTCGCACTTGTATGTGTTGTGCTGTGTGGTCCGTCACTTTCCCCTCTGTGTAACACCCTGTTCTCACGTTCTGTGTCACAGGCATGCGGGCGGCAGTGGAGTCACCAGGCCGTGGTACCAGCATGTCGACCAGCACCACCATCTTTCCACACCCACACAAAGGTCGGGCACCTGCTGCAATGCGCTGAGCACATAAACAAGGCGGAAATCTGTGATGTAATCTGTAAGGGAGATGTTAGACACTAGCAGCACCACACCTACTGTGTCTAATGGCTAACAAACAGCAATATACTATCTTTGCATATATTGTAGTAGAAAGTAGAGATGCATCAATCTGATATTCACTTAAAACAACACGTAAAAACGAGGTGGAACAGTGTGTTACGTATGTTTGTAGTAGCCTAATTAAATATTTTTTGTCATACATTTTTCCATCTGTATTTACAAGCCTAAAAAATTTAGATATAAAGTATAACAAAGTAAAAAGTGCTCTTGTATCGGAATCTGTATCGGTATCGGCAATTGTGTATCAGAATCGAATCGGAACTGAAAAAATGTGGATCAGCCCATCCCGGGTAGAAAGTGTTGCTTCGGAGTGTTTTAATCTCATGACTCTAAGCCAACCAATCCCTAGGTCAATTGAGGGTTAAGGACCTGATTCAAGGGTCCCACAGTGAAATCACTCTGCTGACCATGGGATTAGAACCAGCAATCCACCCATCGCCCACTGAACGACAAACCACCTCCTAAAAAAACATCTTATACAATCTGCAAATCCATTTGACATCATTTTAAAAGCCTTTTTAACTTCCACCTTATGGTACTGTAACTGTTATCTGTAAGCCAAAGTTGATTGTATAAAATGCATTTTTACTTTGTGTGGAAGATCCTACTGGACAGGGTCACTTGGCAACTGCCCTCATCATCGCCATGTCAATAATCTTCATCATGGCCATCGCCATAGTGCTGATCATCATGTTCTACATCCTGAAGGCCAAGCCCAGCAGCCAAGGTGAGACTGCTAACTCTGCTGATATGTTTAAACACACACACACACACATGCACACAGATGGATACTGAAAGCTGATCTTTGCTTGTCCGTAGCTTGTTGTTCTGGCCAGGTGGTGAAGACTGTTGAGCCTCAGTCAGACAGGCAGGAAGAGAAGAAGGACATCCAAGGTAAGATGTTTACTGACATATTGTGACCCATCAGGGTCAATGTGTCAGGCACAACCTTCAAAACTTTGTTTGATAATGTATTCCAAGTAAAAGGTTTAATTCTTTATAGTAAGAAAAACTATATGGATGGTGGATGAAGCTGAAAATGTTGTTTTGATGGAAAACCAGGGGTGGCTTCAAATTAATTTCGGGGGAGAGCATGGAGGCGGGGCATAGGACCTCTGTCTATCAACACCATATTTTCTTCAAATACACTATAATTATGACTATGATGTCATGTTCTTCATGTGTTAATCAGAAAAGTTATATTAAAATATATTCTTCTAAAAACAAACTGATTTAATTTTAGTTATATTCTCTGCTCCATTACACCATTACAGTAAATACCATTGCAAAACCACAGAAACGATGAAAATGTTACCATAAGTGACTATACCTCTAATGGAAAAACTAATAATATGGAGATATGAATAGATAATATGCAGCAAAAAGTAACAACGTTGTATGAGTCATGTCTGCCTTTGATAGGAAAAGGGAGAACTTTCACCTACCAGCTAGTTAGCACTCTGTGTGACTCAGTGGGTTAATCCTCGGGGCCAGTGATCAGAAGGTTACCTGTTCAAGCTCCATGTGAACCGGATCCTGGGCTGTGATACACACACACCCAACCCAGGCTTACGCCCTCCTGTCTGTGTGTCTCATGGAGCACAAGATGGGACAGGCAAAAGGAGATCTTCTACTGGGATTAATAAAGTACCTCAATTCTTAGCACCCATATCGATGGAATCCCCAAGTTTACACACATGAAAATGTTAGGATTTGTGCAATTCTGGGAAGTACTTATAGTTGTGTGTGTATGTATGGGAGAACTGTGTTCTGCATTGTATGATTGACATCACTTGGAGCCAATGAGAAAGGGGCCACCTCAGCTGCCACCCCCCCCCCCCATCAACTCCATGTTTAGTCAGGACTATATATGAGATACTCTATACTGCATGGTCTTCAAATAAAAATCAAAGGTCTTCTGATCAGAGGGAGAAGGTTTTCAGAAGACAAAGAGCCAGTTCTCTGTCCAGGAGCAGGCAATACAATTACCTTGGGAGAGTTTTGAGTGGAAATCCCCTTTAAAGGGAAGATTTTTGAGGTAGTTCAGTACAATTTAAACCATATTTGAAACAACTATTAGGTTTTATTTAGTTATTTCATAATTCCTTGGTACTTTTTGAAGATGTCTGTTGATAGTTGAGTTGTGGACTAATGCAATTTTATGATTTTTAATCATGCTAGAACAATAAAAGCAGATGTTATAAATGACAACAGCTGCAGTCCTGAGTTCCTCACCCTGCAGGTCTGCTGGGATTGTTCAGCACACCAGTGCCTGCACTGTCTTTGCAAATGGAAAAACACACCTTCATTTGAATAACAGTAAAACCTTCAAACTCTGCCCACCTGCAAAGGCGTCTACTGCAGTGGTTTTCGACCCGGTCCTCAGGGACCACCAGGAGGTCCAAATTTTTGCTACTGGGAGCTGGGACTGGGTTGAGATACAGCGCTATACTGGATACTCACTGGGCCCAGTTAACAATTACTCACTTGTGCCTTCAAGGACCGGTTTAGGAAGTCACACTCATCTTCTGAGCTGTTGCACAGTACCTGTCTGGTCATGGTTTTACACAGAGGATCAAAACCACAGCATCTTATGCACATTTGTTTACTGCAGAGGAATCCATCAGCTAGTTTTATTACCACCCTTACCATATAGACATTTAGATAGATTGATTTTCATAATTGGATTTTTATGGCCTATGATAATATATTGCCTTTTGACAAAGTTTAGAGGAATGTGAGCATTATATTCTTTGGCTGCTGTGCAGTAGGCTGTCATTTTGTGAGGAGCTATTAAGAGATTTGCGTCCATTCTGTCTCCTCTCCTACAGAAAATGTGGTCATTTTCGCAGAAAAGGATGAATTTGACAAACTCAAACCCAGTCCCCAAAAATCTCCAAAAAGGTAAGCAAACCCATCTTTAGTATGTTCAGTCTGCCAAAGTGTACTTCTCATTAGGTTTATAACCTCATATAATGAAAGATTAATTTAATTTATGTGCCAAAAATGTGGTAAAACTTTACTAAAGAAGCACAATGTAGTGATCCATCGTTAATCAGTCATTGACGGTTCATGTATTTCATTCACTTCCTATGATTGTTTATCATTTACTTGCCCCTCAAGTAAAGTGTCACCAAAAATGCTCTTTACAAAGAATGTGGGAAAAAAATCAATGGTCTCATTTTTTTTTATTTTACGACACAAACATGTTATAAATATTGCAAGTGTAGAACAAGTAGAGTCTGTTGCTACTTGAATGAAGATCTCAAAGGGGTGTTTTTTTTATCTTTTTGGGATCTGCTGGTAATTAAGTCACCACAGGACAAGCTCTAGCAGTTCAGTCTCTCGCTAGTCCCTCTTGTGGGCAGAGCAGTTTGGTATGTGAAGATGGGGAAGCCTTGGGGAAAAAAATTAGTTCACTGGAATGATTTTACTGAAAACAATATGTGGCTTTCGAGCGATGAGGTAGTTTATGCAGATGGGCCTTGGACCGATATCTGACAGCCCAAATGTGGCCCGCGTGGATGTTAAGGATGTAAGAGCATCTATCTGGATGCTTTTTAACAGCTGTGTGGGTGGTCATTTGCACCAGAACATCCTCACTGGGGTCAGTGGTTCTGATAGCGATAGCCTCCCTTTTGCACAGTTTTGCATATGGGACCAAGCTATGGCATGTTGCCCATGAAAGCTGCACTCTGATAAGCAGGTCTTAGCAGCATCGCTCGGTTACACCATACCCGTGCCCCCCCCTGCCCCAGTGGGGAGGGTACACAGCGTCTGCATGCCATGAGCTGTACTGAAATTCAGACTGGGTTGCCAAACACTGCACATATCAGGTGACGGAGAAACAATGACATTCTGTGAGCGTCGCCGCTGCGTTTTCTCTCAGCACGGAGCGTGCGGTAGGAGAGGGGACACCGGGAGTGCAGGAGGGATTATCCCCAGGATCCTCTTTGTTCTGTCATATGCTGGTGGGTTAGGATGGGTGCTGCCTATTAGTGGCCTGTCAGTACAGACACACGACGGTGTTTGGTCAAAACCAATGATATTGCTGAATTATTATATCTGATCATTTTTAAAAGCTGCGAAAATTGGTCAAAGCTCTTGGATGTGTTTACGGACGTGACCCCAAGATGACCGTGGGTGGTTCAGCTACTCGTCAAAATACTCGTCAAAACCCATTCATATAGAACCGTAGACTCACAGACAATGTACCGAACGTTGGCACAGACATTTCAGTAGTTCTGGAATTTCCCCGAGCTGCACCGACTCCGGCTAAATGGCCGCTATCTCCTGTCCGGCAGTGAGAACGACGCTTCTTCGGAAAACGAGCAGCTGCTGAGCCGCAGCATAGACAGCGACGAGGAGGCGGCCCTGGAGAAGCAGGGGGCCGCCGACATGTGCCTGCTCTCACTGGTCCACCTCACCAGGGACAAGGCATCCTCCTCTGCCAACAACAACAACAACAACTACAGCAGCAAGTTCACCGGAGTATGTGCTCTCTCACGCCACCTACAGGAGCTATTTAAAATCAAAATAAAATGAAACACTGTGCTGGGATCACAGCCTGGTTTTTCACTGATGACTCTGATTACAGAATGCAACGTTTTCAGTGTGAGTTCCTCAGCTGCTTCTCTTTGTCTCTTGATACAGAACCGAAGGAAAAAGATTTTGGGTCTTTACACAAAAGCCTGCAATGTTTCAGAGGGTAAGTGGCTGGTGATACAACACTGTGCCTCTTGGTCACACCTATACAAAGTAGATAGGAACCTCCTACAGATCAGTGTCAGACAAAGGATATTTTGACGCCAATATACATCAACTCTCTTCACATCAGTCTAGATACTACAGTGATTGTATTGGTCTCTGCTCTTGTTTCTTAAACCTGTAGTGTCATTGTTATCAGAATCTATAACCAAGAAATTGAACTTGATTGATATCCTGTCAGACCACTGAAATATGCTCATATATCTGTGAACTGGGAAGTAAAAATTAAGAATTTAGGCATTTTCCGCCACTTTAACAGTCTCTTTCCTTTCGATAACTGATCATTAGAATATTGGTCTCTGGTGCCCTTGTGCTGATGCAAACGCTTGTCCCCTGTGCCCTTGTGCCCCCACAGGGCAAAGCCCCACAGAGCTGCCCTTCGACTGCCTGGAGAAGACCAGCCGCATGCTGAGCTCCACGTACAACACGGACAAGGCTGTGGTGAAGACGTGGCGCCACCTGGCGGAGAGCTTCGGCCTGAAGCGGGACGAGATTGGCGGCATGTCAGACGGCCTGCAGCTGTTTGACCGCATCAGCACGGCAGGGTACAGCATCCCCGACCTGCTCACCAGGCTGGTGCAGATCGAGCGGCTCGACGCCGTGGAGTCCCTCTGCTCCAACATCCTGGGAGCGGCTGAGGGGACCACCGCCGCCAGCGTGACCCTGTCCTCTCGGTGTGCCAGCGTGTGAGATCCAGTCCGACCCCCCCAACAACATGAAGAATTGTACCACATGGATGGAGAGGCAATACCAGGACCACAGCGAAAGACATAAGGCCTGCTTGCTTGTTAAAGGCCTTCCATGCAACATATTTTGGGTACTGAGACAGGCCGGACTTAAGAGTTACGCAAAGAAAAGACAGTGGAAAACTGGCTCTGTTCCCCTGACAGATTTTCTTCGCCTTCAGTCCCACATGGAGCACAGGAGTGTTGGTAAACTCTGGCGCAGGACGCTCAGATCAGTATTTACTCCAGGATTTTCTTAACTGTCACAGTGGTTAGTTGCATGTGTGAATAAATTCTACAGTTTGAGATATTCAGTGTAATGGCACAAGTCCACTGGAATGCAGGAACCAGGCCATGCTCCAGCTGTACTGCGAAGAGAGACTAGTGACAGCATGGTTCCAGCTCGCTTTGGCTTTTCGCTGCAGATGGGTCGGTTCGGTAAAGGCGTTGCCGGGTTTGGACAACAACAGTGACATAAAACCGAGGAGACTCTTATTTACTTTTCACATGGTGTACATCATGATTTACTACGTGCTAATTTCTGCTAGCGTGCCTGTGAGAATCGCTGTGTTATGTTAGCATGAAATATTAGTGGAATTAACAGTAGCTTTTGCATTTAGAATCCAGTCCATTCGGCCATTCTATAGTACTTTTTTAAGTAGGCAGTTGGAAATTTACAAGTTCCAAATCCCTCAATACATTGCGATGTGCGATGCTACTAATTATGAATAATGAACATAATATACCCTTTTTCCCTTCAGATAATCCATGCATGTCGACACAGAAAACCACTATCTCCATGCAGCTCAACCAATCAGGTGGTGGTGATGCAACCAGCTCAGTTCAGTCATACTTTTGGCCCTGCTACTAAGCAAGGCCATGTCAGATCGGGTATCGGTCAGGTACTGCTCGCATAATTAATGCTTCTGTGAACACTCATCCTGACCCATCAGGAACATTTCACACAGGAACTCGGTTATAATTTAGAACACTAGGGGAATGTACAATCTGATCTAATGCCTTCAAAAACCAGTCACAGCTAAGCAGAATCTAATCTAATTATATTCTATTTACTGATAAGTTTACCTCTTCTGAGTTTATTTCTTCATCATAAATCCTTGAACTCACGAGTTTAAATATGCTTCCCTGCTGCTGCTTGTTATTGCCGCTGGTCTTAATTGGCTGAAAATGCGGTTTCAGGTTATAGATATAGTGCAGAGTCTCCTGACTGCTAACACCCACTAACCAATAAAGACAGAGAGACTAACCATTAAAGTAGCCAGTGCAAATGGCTGTATGGCTCCCTAATTGTGAGCTAGGAGCAGCATAGCATGTTACTATGTCATTTGATTCTTTATGGCTTGTAAAGACTCAATGAGCAGGTCTCCAGACATTTAGCTGAATTCTCAGTATGCGTTGACTCATTATTATAGCATGTTCTCGCAGCACTTTTTAGTTGTCTATTGAAAACAAGGTTGTGTGGAAGGTTGTGACATTTCTTAATGAGGATTAAAATCAGAACATTTCAGTACTGTCAGCTGTCAAAACTTATACAAATCAGTTTCACTTACCTCATTTGCATATTGTGTAGTAGAGAAGAATTTAAGGGAAACAAGATAAATAACAATGAAAAACAAATGTGTACCAAGAGTGTATATATAACTTATTACTGTACTGTAAATATGCATCAGTAGAAAAGTATTAATAAAATCCTACATAAAATTGTGCTTTTCATTCTACTTGGGTAAATTTGGTACACCATTGAACGGGTTTGCTTAATTTTACCGTACATGGGTAATTTTGCAGGAATTTAGTTCATGGATAATCAAATTTGATTTAATTGTATTTGGTTGATGTCATTAACTCTACGATGATTTCACTTTATTTTCATTTACACAGGTGAGTTTGTGGGCAACAGAATATTGAAGGATTTATCTTGGTTTTTCTACACAGGAGAGATTTTGCAGGTGTTTCATTCATGAATGATTTTAAATGATTTAACTTTACATGCGTGATCTTGTACTGGGCTCTTTCTTTAGATTGTCATTTGTCTTCATTTGTAGGTGTTGAATATTGAATCTAAATCAAGAGCATTTGTATGTTTCTGTTAACATCCAGCACTGGCCACAGGAAGAGAGTATGGAAGTGTAGGTGGAGTGAGTATGGAAGTGTAGGTGGAGTGAGTATGGAAGTGTAGGTGGAGTAACCAGGCCCAGTCCATAAGGATGCCAGTCCACAGCTTTATCACAACCAGTTGCACTCAGTGTGCTTAGTATAGACATTTAATGACATCTGGGGCCTGTGTCACTGTATCTGTCCATTTATGCTGTGTTCCATTTACCTCGGCGGTCAGAACTTGGACCTGGGAATAGCATCACACCCACGTTAACCATGTTCCAGTACAACAAGCCAGAAAGCCAGTTAGCAATACCAGTTCTAGCCAGGTTCATTGTTAGCCATTGTTAGCAATACCAGTTGATAACAACGCATTACATTGTATTTTGTGCAATACAAACATCGTAGCAACATGTCCACAGATAGAGGTTGGACAGTACTGTACTGTATGTACGACCATTTTAATGAGACACAAAAAGACATGAGTGCTAATAAACAGTATATAACTAAAGTTTTCACTTCTGTTGATGAAGGGTGCAGCCATCTTGAATTCTGAGGTCGGGGTTGCAGAGGTTCCTCTGACTTTCCGAATCGCAAATTCTGACGTCCAATTTCAAATGGAACCATGGCCCATTAGAGAGCTCAGGGGCTGTGTGCTTGGCAGCAAATCCAGGAATTACAGCAACACGATTAGTGTATCCCCTGACACCCTGTGGAGGGCCCATACCTCCACAGAAAACCCACCTTTATTCACACAGCAGGAAACCCAGGGGTTGACAGTCTGTGGGAGCAGCAGTCTAGAGCATTTATCATGTCATAAGGTACCTGCCATGTGGCTACGGTCGACAGTAAGCTCACAGACACTTCTCTGCGCACTTCCATTTCATCCGTTGGCAGCCGGTGAGGGAAGTAGTGGGAAATGAGGGAGGACTCACAAGGAGGTGCAGGGTGGCGTAGATAGCTTTAAGGTCCACCAGAACAGGGAGTGATCGAGTTTGTGGGAGGTGCTTCCCTGCCAAACATCTGTGAGTAAATATATGCTAGTGCAAACCAAACAAACTGGCACATCTTCACAGCACAAAAACACTGAAGGGCACACCATAACCACATAAATGTGATCATTTCACTTTATGTCCACAGTGAATAAAGCCACACATATGAAAGAAAAGACATATGAAAGATGGTAGATGGGGAAAAATCTGGGATCATCATAAAAATGGTTTATTCCTCAAACTTTTGTCTGTTATATTTCTGACAGAATTTTAAAAAGTACCTATTGCCCTGATCAGATTTGACCCAAAAAGCAATGCAGATTGTCAACTGCTCTTCTCTGAAGGTTACGGTCAAGGAGGGCTTGACGTGTGAGTCGGCAGCACTTTGCTCATGACAAGCAGAGATACACACATTTACAGGACCACACACACACACACACCGCCTCAACCTAACTGCTGAGCCAATCAGATCTGCAGAATGGTGGAGACAGAATTAGGTTTCGGCTGACTGGATTGCTGATGTCACATCTTGCAAAAAGTGAATGTTGCAAAAATTGTAATGTTCACCTCAGCACAGAGAAAAAAAACCCTGAATAATAGCTATTTAATTTGTTATCCATTACCTGTATCAAAACTAATGTGCACTCAGACCAAATAAACAGCATCTGAAATGTATAAAATCTAGATCCAAAATAATAATTAAATAACATATAATAACCTGTCAACATACTATAGGAGGAAAAGGTCAACTTGAAGCTTGATAGATCTAATCCACTGGATGCCATTAGTAAAATTTAAACAACATCAGGAAGTAATGAAGCAGACCCCAAGGTACAAGCTTGGAGGTCTGAAGCGAAGATTTTCCAAAATTTGTAGACAGAAAGGAGAAAAGCTCCAATGGTAACAGTCATAATAAGGTTGCGTATAATTCAAGTCCATTGAATTATTCCAATAAAACAATATGCAACACTGATCCCATAGCATGACCACATTCAACAAATCAGCTTAGGGAGGGAAACCTGAGATAGACAGCAGCTGAGGCAGTGCCATCACAAGCAAAGAAAAACAGCTAGACTAAACTAGCTAAACTTGGAAAAAAACAAACATAAAAAAACTCAAAATTAAACTCACGGTCCCTTTGTTAATTTAGAATAATATGAGCATTTGGATTATCAGCTTACAATTTAAATCATCCTTTAAATTAAGGTAGAATTCATTCATTCATTTAAATTAAAGAACACTCCAAATTAAGTGTGAGTGTACAGTTCTATGTGTCTGAAAAAAGATTTATTCTTGTGTTTTATTCATACTTTTAGTATTCATACTAGAAGTGAGGCTTTCATACTAGTAGTGAGGCTTTCACCTCCAGGACTGGGGATTCTGTGCTGCCTGAGATAGGCTGTGTCCCACCGCTGTGCTCTGCGCTGCCTGAACTGACATCCCGCCCGGGGTGCCCCCCAGCCCTGTGCCCTGTGCTGACTGGGATAGGCTCCAGGTCACCCCAGTGAGCATGTATTGGATAAGTAGTTGGAAGATGTATGGATGGATGGACTTTTGCACTGTGTAATTCAAGACCCTAAGCACAACAATATGTGCGGTTTTAAGTCTGTTAAACATAAAATTACATTTTGGAACAATTTTGCAAATAACAAGTAAATATAATTTTAATAACAGGTATCCACTAAAAGCATGCCTTTTTTTATTGCAATTAGAGTCAATAAAATATGACTTATGCCAAATTACATTAAAATTATTTTTCCCTGTTATTTTTGGTACATATAAAAGCACATTAAACCCTGAAGAGTTCAATTATATGGAATAACTGAATACAGCCCTGACAGATCATTTGAAAATCATATGCAACTTTTAAGAAGACTCATTAAAAATATAAATGACTAGATGATGGAAAATGATTTCCTGCTCTGAGGTAGAAGTGAAGGGAAAACAGACTGGAGCAAATTAAAATTTAAAACCCTTGACACAGTATAAAAGATTTTAAAAGCATTTACAGACATCCAATTTTCTTTGTTTGCTTGACAAATTCACCGGGGCAATTGCAGTAGCACTTTAAAGCTATCAAAATGTGGCAATAAAAATGAGAAACCACTTCTGAGTATGAACAGTTTGAGCCAACACCAGAGAGCAAAACAATGTTTTCATGTGCATAAGCAGCACTATTAATTTGAGCATGTTTTTAGAAAACAAAGTAAATCAGCTTCTACCTCAAACAGTTATTGCATATAATCTTAATTCTGTTGTTAAAAAGTTGCATAAAAAATATAAAGCAGAAGCAAGATTAATTCCATCTGACTCCAGGATACTTGCTAAACAAAAACAGAAAAGACTGCTTTGTCTCAATGACATAGAAGCCGATTAGACAATCTAGTCTAATAACGATGGCATCCCAACAAAGGTCTAATAAAGTGTGATTTTTATCCTTAATCTCCACACTCTGCAAGTATGGTTTCAGACTATTAGCACTATAACTATAATAACAGGCTTAGAAATTTTTGTAGATAAATGGAGATGAAGTAGGCCGGCGTAAAATGACCAATGGCCTTAAATATCATTAGAGCTTTAAAACTGATTAATTAGGCTACCTCTGTGCTTATATGGTTCTGTGCTTTGGAATTTGAGCCTTATTTAGCACCAAAATTTTCTTAGCTGCAGACTGGAATCATGTGGCATCAGTCACTGTAAGGTGGTACAACTATGGTTTAAGTAAACATGAAGAGCTTCTACGAGGAGACAGACATCATCAGCACGGCTTCCAATCCAGCAGGCCCAGGAGATAATAAATCCCAGTTGCCCTTTGGATGGAGCCTATGTGCAGTTGACCATTTTAGTGCCTCTCCTAATGAAAACAACAGAACTAACCTGGAATTTAAACTCTCTGCCCCCAGGTAAAGTGATGAAAATACTAGTGCTCTCTTGGTTAGTGGAATTGCTGGATCTGAAGCGTTTCATTCCTTTCCAAATTAACATACCCTAATTAAACAAAAATTAAATATCCCCTATTTCTTGGACTGGACTAAACTTCTGCAGACTATTTCTTTGTATACTTCTGCCTGCCTAAAACCTGGGTCTCACACTTCATCCGGATGCAAATACATAGAAATAAAAGCTGAAATTCTGAAAGCGCATCTCACATTCATTTTTTGATCCCAAACTTAAATGTCTTCAGTGTTAAGCAAAAACAAATGCATTACCCATGTTCCAGTATTTATAGAGGGGAGTGTATGTAACCAATACTACGCTGTATTATTCAGTTATAGCAGACACTGTTTCTTATTTGGTTGATGGAACTGTAATCTCGTCTGAGTAGCTTAGTGGAACAATGAAACTGATGTAAGCATCATCTGATTAGAGGATCTTCAGATTTAATAAGAACTGCAGTTTGTATTGTTAGTGTTTAACATGTTTAAAACACTTCATTTCCCAACTCTTCATTTGATCAAACTTGTGTACATTTTTTAAAATAACCTATCTATGACCCATGATAATCGCCCTCTGGGAAATTGCAGATTTCCTTTCTTTGTGCAAGACAAACTGATCAAAGAGTATAATGATTGCTTGTATGCAGTACTACATTATGTAGTACTTATTGACTTAAGTTGGATTACATTTGTATCTATTTACTCATGCTATTCCACAAATAGGACAACATTTCCTGAGCTGAAAATGTTTTGTCCAGAAATTGTGTTGAATCCTGGCCAGAGGTGAAAACACTCCAGGAATCCCATCCATGATCAACCACTGTGTTCCAGCTCCTGGACATATGTCTGTGTTGCAAACTACAATAAAACATTCATATAGGAAACTGTAAAATGATTTTCTATACACATCAATTACATGTTTGTGTCATTTAACTAATCAAGATATCTGTTTGCCACACGATCACCAAGATGCCGATTAAAATAGTTTAAGCAGGAGTACGACATAAATTCAGGTGTGCATCCAAACCTAGATTGTGCCTCAAAAAGCCCGACAGAGTTATTCCATTAAAGGACAAGAGATGCTGATGCGGGAGGATTGTCCTTATCACGCCTCGGTCATGGTAGAGATATGTGGACAGTCTGCACATCCATTGTCCTGACCAGCATGGAAGCTGAGGTTCCAGGTGCCAGCGTGACCTGTCCATCCCCATATGCCAGAGGGCAAATGCTGCCATGGCTGCACATCTGCTCCCTTACGGCATGGCAGGTAGGTCATGTGTGAGATAAAGGTCAGACTTCAAAGGTGTCACGCAGAGCTCCGAAAAGGTCTGTCTCAGCTTCCCCCTCCCAGCCACATGGCATCCATTAATGGGCAATGAGGGGAGCCCTTTAACCGTGGATGGGAGGCGGAAACGGGGCAGGAGCAGGGTGGTTATCGGGGTCAGAGGGCACCCCTCAGGTGCCAGCCTCTGCAGTCCCTTGGCAGTAATTGTTCCCTCATTAGAGCTTAATTGTTGTGGTCCATGAAGTCTGAGTTCGCCTCTCAGAATTCCTGCAGACTGATTCACTGACCAGGCTCTGTCACGACAGTCAACTACAGAATATTTCTAAAGCCCCATAAATCAACAGCCTATAAAAGCGTGAAAATCTGAAATGTCTGAGTACCTCACTACCAGTTCAGCAAACAGTTCAGTGGCTTGATTCAGTATGAAAATCTATAAGAATATATAAGAATAAGCACTTGAGCACATAAACTGCACTGAAATAACCCAACCTTATTGAAGTATCAGTTCACGCTTAAATGGTGTAAGGAATTTATAGATTAAAAAAATGGAGGAATATGTTCATTTTCTCCTCTATTAGTAGTTTCAATGCAAAGAATCGTTCAAAAACAGATGCAAAAATTATGGGCATGGAAATGGTGTGAGAAAAATCAGAAAATCAGAGAGAGACAGTAGTCTAATCCTGATGGTTACAGTACAGAAATAATAACTGAGCATTAATTCAGGTCCCATCTGAAGACATGATCACCTGAAAGAATCAGCATAGTCTTATCACAGCTCACAACATTATTTACATTCTTGTCCAGTCTCGGGTAAATCTCTCTGTTTCTTTGTGCTCCTTGTGGGTTTTAACTGTCTTGTACATGGCCTTGTGGTAACATTGTGGGCCACAGTGTTAATCCAACGAAGGATCATGCTGGATACTTACAGAACCCTATATACAACTTCATGGGAGTGGGTCAGCAAAGGCATCCACAGATGTGGGATATATTGTCATGAAATCCTCCACTGGTCACCAAACACCACATCATTTTAGGAACAGGACAGGACCCTCATCAGAGAACCAAAGGACAAAGTCAGAAGAAGAAAGCGATGTAGTCCTCACCTCTACAAGACAGGACAGAGAGTGGAATCGATAAAACTGAACATTTACACATCTCAACACACTACAACAGGACACAGAAGTGTCTTCCTCAACTTTATTTATTTTTTTATAAAATGAAGCATTTATAGTAATATTTATAATATGTGTTTATAAAGCATTAATAAGTAACTATAAGTTATACTTCTTCAGTCTTGATGTTTTAAAGGTTCCATATACACTGCTTGACTGGCGCAGTGGTGCAGTGGTTAGCACTGCTGCCTCACTGCAAGAAGGTCCTGGATCTTTTCTGTGTGGAGTTTGCATGCTCTCCCCATGTTCATCTGGGTTTTCACCGGGGGTTCTGGTTTCCTCCCATGATCCAAAAGCGTGCAGGAAAGGTTGATTGGTGAGTCTAAGCTTGCCCTGTGGTGTATTGGTGACTGCCCAGGGTTGGTTCCCACCTGTGCCCATTGTTTCCAGGACAGGCTCTGGTCCCCCCTACAACCCTGGTTGGGATTCAGTGCTCTCAGAAAATGGATGGATAGAAAAATGGATGTATGCAGCGCCTGTGGATTCTACACACAAAACAAAAAAGAACAAGAGAATGATCAAAATTTAGTGTTCACTTTGGTGAGGGGGCAGACCGCAAAAGGAACGTAGATAATTCATTTTTATTATAATTACACTTCATTATATAATTTTATATACCGTTATTAGGTCTAATGTTACAGTTATTCTAAGCTAAAGGCATTTTAGGTGAAACACTCATTAAACTTGGATGGAGGATTAAACTAACAACTTATTTCAGTTCTTTCCAGTTCTGTGATAGAATTAAGCTGGACTGAAAATGAACAATGAGCTGAAAAAACTGGCAGTCTGTTCAAAGAGCACTGAGTTTCACCAGTCAGAATTCACTTGCACCAGTGCAGCCAAAATTGTTGCCACAAAATAGCAACGCTGTCCTCTTCTGTGCAGCTCGAGTCATTGCACGTTCCAGCTGCAATAGCGTCATTCACTGAATGATTTAATAGTAGTTTTGTGGCTGTTGAAATGACCCCTTGACATACACTGTATAATAACTGGGAGTGTGATTTTACAGAATGTCAACAAATACCAGATTACTGTTATTATCCGCAAACAGGTCATTTACACTGTCAGAAAAAGGGTACAGCCCTGGTACCTTTCTGTTATGCAAGGTACAAATAACAATAATGTACACCCAATGGTTTAGTAATGTTCCTCAGAGTCAATTTCTGTACCTTAAAAGGTACATTTACCTAGAGCTAGGGTGACAAGTAACTGTACCCTCAAACATGCAAATTGGTGCTTTTTTGACAGCGTAGGAAAGGCCTGAAACTGAGTTTCAGCAAAACCAAGCGCCGTATCATGACTGGGTCCTAATAATTCACTCAGTAAACACATAAGAATTACACACCACGGGCCTGGATTTGTAAAAAGGAAACTTACACCGAAATACTCCAAACTTATAATAATATTAAAAAGTCACACTCCTATGAAATTTGCAGGAAGAAGCACAGCAGCATTTTGCTTTGTCTAGTTATATCTTCTGGATACATCAAAGGATTGTGAATTTTGGCAGAAAAACAAAATGTTTAGGAAATGCGTGTACCCTGGGGGCACTTGGACTGTGGCTAAACCACCTCTATATAACACCCCCCCACCAGCTTCGGAGGACAGGTCATTTAATAACCTGCAGGCAGCTACACGAGACTCAGCATGACAACACAAACACAACAGCAAACTTTACTGCAGCAGTGGGGTTAAGGTTAGAAAGGCTATTGCTGTTTGGATCCGATAAACAGCCTTGGCTTAAAAAACAAAGCCTCCAGGAATAAGCCTGAAGATCTAAACTGGTCACCTAAGCATTTTGCATTCAGCCATTTTCTCAACACTTCAGTCTGATGAAATCTGATGAATATTTTTTTTATTTATTTATTTAATAGTCTTTATCAATATCCTACATGCAGACAGAACCTTACTTTTAAGTGGATTGGGGGGGAAAATGAATTTCTGTAGTCCATGCTGAAGCCACTTTGGTGTGGCTCTTAGAGTTGTGGGGGGGGGGGGGGGGTTTGCGGCAGAGCTACATGAGCCTGAACCCCTCCCCAGCCTGTAGAATGACATGAACAAATCACCCTGGTGTAAGAGCCATTGTTCAGAAAACAAAGGCTGTCATTGAGTTCAGCAGGCTGAGACACGACGAGGCGGCAGGGTGCTGGCAGCGCGGTGCAAGGAAACCCAATACACACCATAAACATTCACCCCGACGGAGACACATTAGCATAAAGTAACAGGCCAGGCACCCCTGCTCCTGGCCCTGTCCCGGCAGCTCAGGCTCTGCTCCAAAGCCCGCTCACCAGCACCTCCTTTCTCATGTCAGTGCTGTGGACCCAGCCTGGCATTTCAAATGCTTTGGGGCTATTAAACAATTAATTCCACCTAATATGAGCGCAGGAGAATGCTGTTAACAGCGATGACAGGCATGGGAAGTGCCTTTATTTATTAAAAGTGTACGTATGCGCTGTGTTGCGCTCTTTGAAAGTGTATGAATACTTTCATTTTCAAAATGGGAAAAAAAGACTATTCAAAAATCACACTGGTACACTAAAGAACATTTTAATTATTGGTTTGAAAAGAAATAGCTTATATAAGGGAATATATGTAGATCAATGGAACAAGTACAACAATAAAACATGGGGAAAAAAATTCAGTTTCAAATTTCATTTATTTTAATGTATGGCCTTTGCAATATACTTCACCTAAAGCACATCATTTATTACAAAAAGAGCATCACAGCAGTGCATAACATAACAATAGAACAGGAAGAGAAGAAAGTAAAATAAAAAGGCAATTTGGAGAACATTCTTTGGGGCATCAATTCATCCTCAGGGAATGTTCCACTTAGACAAGAGAACAAGGGGTGTTCATAGCCCGGTCTTCAGCCAGTGACGGTCAGCAAGTCTATCTGCAACCTTGGACATGAGCTGAACTCACAGCTTGCATTCATCTGATGAAGAAGATAGCATGTATGGATGGAGGAGATGAAGGATACCATGGTTTGGTACGTAAGTGTGACACATAGCACAGCGGTGGTATTTAACTAAAACAGCAGGACTTCAAGCTAAAACACTGACAGCAGAAAGATTCTTCATGCTAAATGGCAGACTGGTCCATAAAATAGAAGCTTCATCTCTGAAGGCTTCACCACCAATAGTTTCGTCACAAGGCTGTAATCTGAAAGATCTGTACACCTTAATTAACCAGATCATTCAAATGAGCAGGACATGACCTCTCAGTGACTCTATAAGTAAAGAGAATCATGTTGATGGGCCATCTGATCTTTGTAGTTACATCTACAGCTGATTTTCCATTTATCAGACAACATTAAGATGCCTAATATTCATCAGTGTTCCCTGTATCATGTCCAATGTATGATTCCTACTATGAGTCAAAGAACACTGAATAACATCTTGAATGGATATACCAATGGATGGATAAAAGACAAATTAAAAGATGAGTCTATCATCCGTCCATGCTTTTTAAGTGCAAAATCACTCAAAAAAATAATCAACATAACCACAACTGTGATTTTTTTCCCCACATAAAAACAAGCTTAATGTATCTTTTGTGTAGATTGGCTGCAAAAAGCAAAATATAAATTCAGATATACGCAAAATCACTGGGGAATTGGTAAATATCAAGCACATCATAAACTACATGTCAAAAACAAACAGGGATCCTGAAGAACAGGACATGACACACAAGAGATTTCATTTAAGTGTGATGAGTGAGAAACTAAAGAGAAGGAAAATTAAATACTTTAAGATCAGATTCTCCAAAAACAATTCTTATTGACCAATATCAGTCACTGGCACTATAACAAGGACCTATACTTCTTTCATTTTTAAACAGACATCATAAATGTGCTTCCAACGCCCCCTGGTGTTATACAGCGATATTATTTTAACCACAGTGGACATTAAAAAAATCCAATAATAGCAAGTTAAATATTTCACAGGAAACATTTAAGAAATTATTTCAGCCTCCCTTTAAACCAAAGGAAGTCTTTCTCAAAGGAAAATGGATTATGCAGTAAAATCAAGGAAAGCCATTTACTATGTTTTGAGGAATTTATCAGCCTTTTAGCACAATGTACACCAAACAACCAGGACACTGAAATCACTGAGAGGTGGAATATTGATTATCTCGGCACAATGACACCTGTTCAGGGTGCCATCATATATTAGGCAAGTAAACAGTCAGTTATTTAAGTTGATGTCTTGGAAGCAGGAAACATGGGCAGTAAGGACAAGAGTGACTTTGACAAGGACCAAATTGTGATGGCCAGACGACTGGGTCAGAGCATCTCCATAACAGGTCTTGGGTGTCCCTGGTATGTAGTGGCCAGTACCTACACCCATGGCGCTCAAGGGTTACTGATTTGCATGGGGAGCAAAGACTAGCCGATCTGGTCGGGTCCCACAGGAGAGCTACTGTAGTAGAGATTGCTAAAAAAGTTAATGGCTATTAGACAGGTATCAGAACAAACAGTGCATCTCAGCTTACTGCATATGGGGCAGTGCAGTTGCAGACCAGTCAGACAGCCCATGCTGACCCTTGTCTACCACTGAAAGTGCCTACAGCCTGATCTGATGTCACATTTTGTGTTACGTCGTGTGGACGGCCTGGTGTGTGCGCGTCATTTACCTGGGAAAGGGACGGAACCAGGATGCACTATGGGAAGGCGGCAAGCCGGTGGGGGCAGTGTGATACTCTGGGCAATGTTCTGCTGGGAAACCTTTGCAGTTATGAGGATTGTTACTTCAACACATTCCACCCACCTAAACATTGTTGCAGACCAAGTAACCCCTTCATTGCAACAGTATTCCCCATTAGCAGCAGCCTTTTTCAACACGATAATGCACCCTCCCACACTGCAATAATTGTTCAGGAATTGTCTGAGCAAGACGAGAGCGTTAAAGGTGTTGACTTGGCCTCCAAAATACCAAAATCTCAATCCGATCGACCATTTGAGGGATGTGCTAGACAAAAACGCCTGACCGATGGAGACCATTGGCAACTTACAGGACAAAGGATCTGCTGCTGTCTTAGTACCAGAAACCACAGGACACATGCAGAGTCTTGTGAAGTACATGCCTTGACAGGTCAGAGCTGTTTTGATGGCACGAAGAACTACACAAAATTAGACAGATGGTTTTAATGTTATGGCTGATCAGATTATAAATGCAGGTTTTGTGCCATTCCACCCACTAAGGATGAACTAATGGTGAGCAGGTGTATCCCAGTGCAACATAAAATATGTAAATGGAAAGTAAATAATCACACACACACACACACACACACACACACACACACACACACACACACACACACACACACACACACACACACAATCCACTATCAGGTCACTGGGGTTGAAGGTAGTGTTAATTTCGTCACCTATTTTTAATTTAGTCTTAGTCTTAGTCTTGTGCCAAATGTCCTTGTTAGTTTTAGTCATATTTAGTCATTCACATATCTTTTTTTGTTAGTCAAGTTTTAGTCGACTAAAAGTCTCGTCATTTTAGTCTAGTTTTAGTCAAAAGAAAACTCAAGGTATCTTGGTCAAGTTTTAGTCGACTAAAAGTCTTTTAATTTTAGTCTAGTTTTAGTCAAAAAAGAACTCAATATATTTTAGTCTAGCTTTAGTCAAAAAATTGTAGTCTTTTTTAAAATAACACATTATTACTGAGATTATTACTGATACACATTTCAGTAAAAAAAAAAGTGTTTCGCATATCTCAAACATTGGTTAAATGTCATAATTACCTGACAAAATACACTTGTTGAATGATTTTTGTTGAATGCAAATGTTAAACGTGTCTGGTTTTCAATTTCTGATTTAGGAGACACATTCACAGATGATTAACCTGTTCTGAAGAGCATTTTATTTTAACCAACACAATTCAAAAGCTGGGTCCCAACAGACTCCGACTGACAACTTAAGTTACAAAGATGTCGTTTAAGGTTGGTGGTGTTTTCCCCGAAATTCTTTGTCCGCAATGTTTCTCGTCAGTTATGATGACACATTCTGACTTTTTGTCAGTATCATTGTACTTAAAATGCGACCAAATATCGAGCCTCTTCCTTCGACCTAGCATGTCGTCGTCGCTCGTCACTCGTGTTCGCTTTGTGTGTTGTGTGTTCAGCAGGAGTATGAGACCTGTAACTTGAGCAACAGCGCGAAGCCGCGAAATCGTTCTGAATATTTTAAAGCCGTAACAGCTGATGAAAAAGCAGAGACGATTGTAGACGAAAATGAAGAGAGATTTTATCTTAGTTTTTATTTTATGCAAAACATTTTCGTCTCGTCTTTTTTCGTCAACAATAATCCATGTTAATTTAGTCTTAGTCAGCGTTTTTGGACAGTGGTGCAGTCTTGTCATCGTCTCGTCTTAGTCATGAAAAAAAAGGTCGTTGACGAACATATTTCGTCTCGTCTCGTCTGACGAAATTAACACTAGTTGAAGGTGGAAAATACAATAAATTAGAAGTGAATTCAGCAGATCAGAAGCAGAGACACTACAAATCCATATCGAGTTTCAACCTCAAAAGCAGTTTCATCCTTTAATTGAAATGTATTAAGACTTCAACATGATTAGGGAGATTTTGAACAACTTATCTCCGGCCTTATTACAACATGCAATTAAACCTAATTATAAAAAATAGTGATCCATATACATTTTACACACAAATACATCTGAAATTGACAAAGGGAGACACAGAGCCCTAAGTGTTGATTTAGTAAAATGCTCATTCAGCTAATTACTAAAGCTGTCCACAATCCGAAATGACTATCTTTTTATTTGGTGTGCCTTTGTCAGAGCCCAGACTTCCCATTTGATTTAGTACATCCATTCCATCCTTAATGAAACCAAATGCCACGTGCTTGAAGTCCAGATGTTCTGCTTTTTTCAGAGTGATGAAGAACTGGGAGGTGTTGGTGTCCCTCCCCCGGTTTGCCATGGACAGTATACCGGGCCCCGTATGCTTCACGTCGAAGTTCTCATCCTCAAACTTGTCCCCATAGATGGACTTTCCACCAGTGCCATTCTGATTGGTGATGTCACCTCCCTGTCAATCAAAACAAGGCGCTTAATTTGGGTGATTTAAATCAAAACGACAGACGTTCCATGTATTGACTCAGTGTTTGGTCCAGCATAATGCCCATCTATGATCATAAGACTGGCTCACCTGACACATGAACTCAGGGATGATCCTATGGAAAATGGAGTTGCGGTAAGAAAGACCCATCTCTCCAGTGCAGAGTACCCTGAAGTTCTCTGCAGTCTTGGGGACGATATGGGCAAAGAGCTCCATGGTGAGCCTTCCCAGTGTCTGGTCATCTGCAGAGATCGTGAAGTACACCACTGGGTTGCTCTCTTGGGACAACTCTTGCACACAGGACAACAGGGAAGTCTCCTCCTGGGATATTTGACTCTGGCACTCCTCAAATTTCTTCCGGAAAGACTCGGCCAGCTCTGGAGTCTTGAACTTGGCAGCCAGCTGCTCGACTTTTGCCTCGCCCTCTGGAACAAAAAGTATTTGACTTCATTGGGCAAGTAATTTCTTCAGCAAACCTCAAAAAGTCAGTCACCATATCAAGATGTGTTTAAAAAGAATATTTATTCCCTGTACCTGCATAGTCCGTGGCAGTCCAAACAAAAGCATTAGGGGAGATGATCATGGGCTTGAGGTCCATGTCCTTGGTGATGGTGTGGTTGGCACACACTTTGAGCACCTGCTCGCGTCTCATGAGCACTCGGTAGTAATGCTTGTGAGGATTGAAGAGGATCTTGATGTCACCCACGCCACGCTCCTTCCACTGGTTCAGGTCTCTGTCCCAGCGGTACAACTTAGTCCGCTGCTTAAACAGGATCTCCTCATCTTCTTCACCAGACTTGGTCTCCACCTGTTGGATAGAATACCCCACAGGACACTTCATGTCACCAAAGCCTTCGCTAAAACTTCCAACACTGTGTCCGGCATTTACACAGTTCTGGCCGATCCTAGTGCATAAGATGTCAAACGGCTATAATCCAAACCTCTGGCAATGAAACAACTGGCTCAAAGTGAATTTCCACATTGCTGGTGGCATCTTCATCACCACTGGCCTCATCCTCCCCCTCGTTTTGGGGCACAGTAGCTGCCCCAAACACTGCAGCTCCAGTATTCGCCCAGGTGAAGTTTGAATCTTGTTTGGGGGTGGGGGGAACAGGACTCATTAGCAGACAAAAGTTGGTGCTGAAGAAATCCCTTCAGCTTACATTCAGTACAAATAAAGCATGAAACCTAGAATCGGTACCAACCTTGTTTTCCAAATGCAAATTCAGAAGAATTTTTAGCCAGGTCTGCGAATGAAAACCCACCAGTAGAATGAAATCCAAACGTTGTGACAGGTTCTGTGAAAGGATAAAGGACATCGAAATGGAACACAATATTAGAACTAAATTCTACAAATACTTGGACCAGCATGCACAAAATCTGTAGAAATTCAACAGTAGTGAAAATTGTGCTACATATTTTCAAAAAATGAACTACAGGAGGACTGCGTGCATATTCTGGCTGTGATACATATGTGCTGTACCAGAGCTGCCAGAGTCCAGCTCTCCGCTCTTCTTGGTGGACAGATCGATTGGACTAAGGACAGGCGGGGCAGCACTGGAGACATCAGGCCGACATTCAGGAACAGGCACCACAGAGGAGCCGCCATCTGCACTGGTGCTGGTGCTGCTGGAGATAGAAGCTTCCACATTTACGGCTCCCTTCTGCTTCTGCATCTCCTAAAGTACAAGATAAAAACAGGACCCTAATATCATAACAATACAGGGAACATACAGGCATACAGGCATACAGGAACATACACACAAAGTCAGCACTTACACACAGCACCCAATAGGTTTGGAAAAGGGGAAAAAAAATAATTATATCCAATTATGAAATCAATAAATGTCTTCATGAAATCATTTTCAGGAATAATAAATATGAAAAACAATTAAACTAATAAATTCAAGAGTGAATCTGCAGTTACTTTGAAGGACAGATTATATTGAAATTACACTGAAAATTTTCCAAATATAGCAATAAGAATTTTTTGCAACCTAAAGCCAATTTACTGAGCACTGAATGGAGGCTGAATTGACGCACTCGACTTATTTTCTTCAGCAAATGTACTTTTTCTAGTTACAACTGTGACTTAAATACCTCTTGATAATGTGCACTTCTCTTTAAACCCTTTCTTTCGCCTGATCACGATTAATCAACTACCAAAATAGTTGTTTTCCAGCCTGCAATGTCAATATTAACATTACCCTGCTCTATACATTGTACCAGTGTGCATATATACTCAAACAAGTAGTAGCCAATATTACAGTTACTCAAACTGAGAACCAAGAGACAACCATCATTACACTGCATCATGTTCTGTGAGTGACCAGTTAAGTTATAGAAAACTGATATAGATAGTAACAAAAAACTTCAAACTGTAGAACTGCAAAGGTAATTGTGTAACTAGATAACTAGATATAATGTGTGTACTTTATATTATATAATATTATATGTGTGTGTGTGTGTAAACCACATGATTTTGGATCATGTGAACATACAAACTGCACATACATGGGTGGGAGTAGCCCTCAACCCAGAAGGCATCTTTAGCTGGTCATAAAAAAATGAAATGAAATTAAGGCAAGTCATACTTCTTGTACTCTTTTAACTTCAGTTTCGAAATCCTCCGTCTTATCCTTCTCTGCCTCTGTGTCGCTACCGAGACCGCAGAAGAAGGTGGGAGGAAGCTGGAGACTCCTCGCCTTCTGCTCTTCCTGAGGGGTCGGTTTTTTCTCCCAAATGACAAGACAATCAGGGTCCTTTTCTTGCAAGCGAGGCTGAGCCACTGTATGACATATTAGCCCATTAGACAGGAAAGGATTTGAACAGTTCAGTCAATGACAATGAAAATTTACACACAGTAAACAAAGGGACAACTGATAAACATTTAGCAAAACAGATAAAGACTACTAGGCTAAATTTGAGAAAGCTGCATGACGATAAAGAAAACGGACTTCTGACAAATGTTTTTGACTAAATCGTCCCCTGACCTGTGGCTCTTGTGTCCTGAGGCGAGTCAGCATACAACTTCCCGTTAAGTTTCTTTACGGCAGTTTCAAAGTCTTCATCTGTACCAAAACGCAAGATTACACCACCTTTATGAAAAATGCATTTATTTAATCCGAATAGGAGTCATTTCATTCAGGCCCATGATGATGCAATGCCAAAGTGGGCCTAGGGACCTCACCATCCTCCTGGTCATCACTGCAGTAGCTGGGGTCGTTCTGGTAGCAGAAGAATGTGAGGGGCAGCATAAGGTCTTGGGCCAGTTTCTTCTGCTCAGCCGTAGGTTCCCGCGCAAACACAACTCGGACCTCTTCAGAATCAGCAGAGTCTACAGCTTCCCCTGTCGCAAATGCTTCTTTTGCCACTCGACCAGCAGTAGCTTCACAAAGCAAAACACAATGAATGTTCAGAATTTAGAGGCTTTTACAACTTTAGGTAGAAAGCAATACCTTTGCTTAAGACACTATTAAACAATGATTAAATTGGGCCAGAAAAGCTATTTAAGATTATTAACAAAAGGTCTACAGTTGAAGTGTTGAAGCTGTCAGTTAATTTAAAAAAACAGGCCTCCTCCTCCTCCATAGCTGAGTATCGAAAATACACCAACTTAAATTAGTTCCACACAGATACATGCACACAAAAACTTAAAATGCATGCATTTCACCACAAAACTTCAGCCTGCTCACACAAAAGCGGCAGCAATTTCTGCCCATGCTCTCAAGAGAAACTGAACTTGAAAGTCATTAAGATCAAATCCCTATCGCAAAAAAAAAAACATGGAAATGAATTTTAAGTTTTCCTCTCCTGCAGAATTTGAGCAGAACACATATGCGCATTCACTCACTGCAAATACACACCAATCACGTCAGTCCAAAAGCTACATTGGAGTACAGCAAATTTCCATTTATAAAATTTCCATTCAGAAGTCTTTCCTTATTTGTCCTTACATTATAATTCTCTGAGTATTGTACATCTATTGACAAATTGGCTGCTATAGCAAAATAAATTTGGTTTTGGCATGTTGGACTCTGACTGCAAAGTGGGTTTGGTCCAAACAGGAAGGGCATGCAACATGTTAGGGATCTGCACAAAATGTGTGTGGTTTCACACCAAACAGCCTGGTTAAATCCGGCAGCAGTGGCCAGCTGGTGACAGCCCAGTGGGTGACATGTCACAGTACACTCAGAGCAGTGACAAAATACCTTGGGGTTCAAATTGGTTGAATGATGTGCTGGTCCAAAAAGCCATAGGGTTATCTTTGAAAAGCCTAAAATCCAATCCTAAAAAATAAGTTGGAGGGGGAGAGAAGCTAAATGACTCCTGGATTTGAATATAAATCTCTTTCGAAGCAATTTTATATTCAAACACCAGAAGATGTATTCAGATATACAGCACATTTCACCGCACTGCTCTGAAATGTGGGGTGTATTAAATATGCAGCATATTACTCCTATTGCTGTCATTGTACAAAACAAATGACATTTGAAATGTATTTTGATAGCATTTTACCATTAAAAGAAATAAGGGCTTAGCTACTGAGCAAGTGGCATTCAAACAGTAAATAAGCTAGGAATGTGCAAGAGTCACCACTGGCATTATAAATAAAGCGGAGTATTACAGTGCTATCAATTGGGAGGCGGGAGGCTGGATTTCAAGGTTTTTTTGATGGGGTAAAAGGAAACATATGTAGCTGAATCAGCACCTTAAACATTAAATTTATAGTCTCCAACTAACCTCTCTCAGGAACTTTAAACGGGGACCTTTGGACTGGAGTAGGCTGGGACAGTGTGCCGTCAGCCTTGGATGCTGATGAGCTGGTGCTGGTCATCTTCGTGGTGGTAATCTTCACACTAGGCACCTTTTCATTAGAAGATGTTGGGCTTCCAAAGATTTTTTGGACAGAATCAGACCCAAAAACAAATTTTGGTGGAGAAACTACTACTTTTGCGGTAGAGGCAGTACTCTCTGTGGAGTGGCAACTCTGAGGAGTCAAGTCAGTGCGTTCCCTAGTGGTCTCTTCAAGAACAGCAATAGCAGCCTCACCACAGCGAGTTTCACGTGGGGTGGTATCTCTTGGTGAGACAGGAGTGATCAAAGACTGACTCTCCTGAACGTTCTGAGCCTTATCAAAAATCTCTTTAAAGGAGTTGGCTACTTCTTGAAGCTTAAAACGGACAGCCAATTGCTCCACTTTCCCTTCTGGCTCTGCAAAATCCATAGCACTCCAAATCCATGCCCTTTCTGTTCCACTCATTGGTTCAAGCTTCATATCGGGGCTAATCCAGTGGTTGGCGCACAGTTTTAGCACTTGATCTCGCCTCATGACAAGTCTAACACGCTTTGTACTATAGTCTTGTAGGATTTTGAGGTCTCCGATGCCCCTCTCCTTCCACTGACTTAGATTTTTATCATAACGGTACAGTTTGGCTCTGTGGCTGAACACCACTTGCTCATTCTCCTCACCAGTAGATGTTTCTACAAGATCAGGTAAAGGAACTACAGGCTCAAAGTACTGGCAATCTCTCTCTTCATCCTGAGTCACGTCAGATTCCTCATTAGTACCAACTGAACCTCTGCTCTGATTCAGCTTTGTGGGGGATTTGGATGGACTAAGAATAGGCTGGAAACTGAAGCTGAAACCAGAAGTTGATTCTCCAAACCGGAACAAATTTCTCTGAACAGGACTGCTTGCTAATGGAGAAGCATAGACTGAGGTGTCTGTACTATTGTCATGGGTTTCTTCTCGCAGGTCATAGTTATCCCACTCCAAAGTAGTACCAGTAACCTCTGCATTGATCTTAAAGCTTGAACTATCAACAGTTGTGCTGACACAACTTTCATCTTCTTTGAGCTTTGCTTTATCATCTGTCAAGAATGATTTCAGATCTTTCAAACCAGACTTCATCTCCTCAGCTTTCTGAATAAGATGAGCAGTTCTCCCACTCTCAACAAGCTTATGAGGGGTCTGCAAAGGTATGTCTAAAAGTAGCCTTTGACATTCCTCAAACTTCAGCTTAAATTCTTCTGCTAACTCTGTCGTCTTGAATTTAGCTGCAAGTTGCTCTAACTTGCCATCGTCATCGGAGAAGTCATTAGCTAGCCACATCCAAGCCTTATCTGACCCAGAAAGGGGCTTCAAGTTCATAGTAGTGGTGATCCAATGGTTGGCACATACTTTGAGGACCTGATCTCTTCTCATGAGTACTCTTAGTTTTCCATTTTGATTGTTCTTAAGGAATTTAATATTGCCAACACCTCGTTCTTTCCACTGACTAGCAGCAGGATCAAATCGGAAGAGTTTGACACGCTGGCTATAAAGCACTTCTTCATCCTCCTCTCCAGTGAAAAGGTCCACTTTGTCAGGCATCTGAACTACAGGCTCAAACTGAATATCATCATTTTCCTCAGTGTTGTACATACCCTCCTCATTTTGATCTGAAGAGGTGTCTGCCTTTGACTCAGGTTGAAACGAGGAAAACAGCTGCTCTCCAGCACGGGAGAAGCCTTTGAAATTGGGATCCTTCTGACCAAACTGAAACTCACCCTGTGAGGATTTCGCCAAGTCTGCAAAACTAAATGTGTCTATCTTCCCAGAAAACAGGGGGTTGTCATCTTCTTCAGGCTTATTAGCTGTTTGTGCAGAGCTGGATACTTCTGTGCTACACTCCTTCTCTTTGTGCTGTTCAGCCATATTTTTCAAGAATGCAGAAGCAGATCCTCCACTTTCTTGACTTTCAGCTGGAGGGGTTTGTTTAGCCGGTTCTTGAGTACCAAACTTAAATCCATGAGCAGGTACTTGCATTGAAAAGGAAAAGCCCATATTGGGGGTTTTAACATCCACCTGAGGTGAAGGTGTCTGAAACTTAAATGACAGTGGAGTGGAGCTGTCTTCAGCTTGGCCAAATGTAAAGGTGCTGCTAGCATTGAAAGTCGTCTGAAACCCTGTGGATGGAGGTTGTGGCATTGACTTTTTACCACCAAAGTTGAAATTAAAGGCAGAAACTGATGGTGCAGCTGTAACTGTGCCTTTAGCATCAGGATTTGAGGAAGACTCATTTTTAACTAGGCGTGTACTACAATCCCCAGACCCCAAAGCAGCTGCCATATCACCCTGTACTTTACAGGGGGCCTGACATGAAACACATTTTGTTACTCCTACAGCATTTTTAGTTAGGCAGACTTCACAGTGCCATTCCCCTTCTTTCTTGGCGAACACATCACCAAAACTTGACTGGCTGGAAGCAGTACTGCTTGTCCCAAACTTAAAAGATGCAGGCAATGGAGCAAATGATCCAAAAGCGGGTCCGCTTGAGCTAAAGCTTGTGTTCTTCGGAGTACTGAACCCTGAGGTGGATTCTACAAATCCCTTAGTGGCTGAATCCGGCTGCGGTTTAGTTTTTGGGTTAGGGCTTTGGCAAGAAACACACTGAACTGTGGTAGGCTTATTTCTTACACAGCATACATCACAGTCCCACTCCCCTTCTTTCTTTGCAAACTGAAGCCCAAACCCTACTTCTTTGCCTCTTGGTTTTGGAGGTTTAGGTTTAGGGCTCTGGCAAGAAACACACTGAACTGCGGCAGGCTTATTTCTTACACAGCATACATCACAGTCCCACTCCCCTTCTTTCTTTGCAAACTGAAGCCCAAACCCTACTTCTTTGCCTCTTGGTTTTGAAGCAGAGGTCTTTGAAGAAAGTTCTTTGTCAGTTTGTTGTTCCTGTTTCTGAGGAGACTTTGACACCACCTCTTGGGCCTCCACAAACTTAGCCTTAAAAAGGGCTGCTTCTTCTGCAGTTTTAAACCGAATGGCCAGCTGCTCATGCTTGGGCATTTCATCTGCATAATCAACCGCATACCAAACCCAGGATTTATCGGAACCAGCATTAGGCTTTAATACCATATCTGCAGTGATGTAGTGGTTGGCGCAAATTTTTAGCACTTGCTCTCTTCTCATTAGCAAGCGTACCTTGCCTGATGTCCTGTGCATCAGAATCTTAATGCTGCCAATCCCCCTCTCTTTCCATTCTTTTGTTTGAGCTTCAAAGCGGAACAATTTTGCTCTGTTGCAGTACATTTCCTCTTCATCCTCTTCACCTGTTTTAACATCCACTTTATCAGGAAGGGGCACAATGGGCTCAAAGTGAGGGCCATCTTCATCTTCCTCAACACGAGTGCTTTCATTGTCGCTTTCAACATCTTTTTCTTCATGTGCATCCTTGGCTGTCATGCTAGAAACTGACTTGGTTCCATCAAAACTAAATGGCTCAGTTTTCCCAGAAGGATGAGACTTATTCTGGTTCTGAAACACGTCCGCAAAGGAAAACTTAGGTACACCACCTTTATTACCAAAGGTGAAGAATCCACCCTGACTCTGTGCCTGGTCTTGAGTTGGAGTCTTTGGTCCTAAAGATCCTTCAGTTCTAGGGGGAAGGTCAGATGTCAGAAGTCCTAACAGGCTTTCACTGTTACTTTTTGCCTGAGTGGATGAGAATGTAAAATCCCCATCGTTGGATTTAAAATTTGAGTTGAACTTGAATGCTGCAGCTACAGGTGTTGACTGGGCAATTGCCCCTGCTCCAAAGCTAGGAACCTTAGCAGGTTCAACAGGAATTTTCTGACCAAAGCTCATCTTGCCAAAGTCCACAGACTTTGTTTCGCTATTTTTTGGTGGCTGAACAGGAACAGAAGGCTTGGTGAAATAACCAGGCTCAGGTAGTGGGTGATTGGTGGTGGGCTGAGGAACTGTATGGCCATAATACTCCTCACTGTATGGGGAAAGTAGGCTGGTGGCAGGAGACTCAAAGCGCAGAGGAGCTCCATACACTTGGTCCTGGGGATACATGCAAGATTGAGTTGCCTGCAAAGGAGGTGTGTGAGTGGGCTGCTGGTAGGCATACATGTGCTGCTGTGGTGGGAAACGGTTGATACCGTATACTGGAGCCTGAAAGGGATGAGGAGCAGGAACAATCAACACAACGTATTTCACAACAGAGCTATATTTCTGGTAATGTTAGTCTAACATGCAAAAGAGTAAAAAAAAAAAAAGAAAAAAAAAAAAGGTTGAATTTAAAAACCAACATATTACCCTGACGCTTACCTTGGTTGGAGTGACACTGGCAGCTGCTGGTAGAAGATACTGTGAGTTGTAAGCAGGGGATTGGTTATAATATACAGAAGGACCAGTAGTGGCCACTGGGGGGAAAAAAAAAATATCATTACTTATATAATTATTTAATGTGACAAAAAGCCATAGGTATTGATTCAATGTTTAGGAATTGGTGGGAAGTATGTAAAAGTAAATTAACCAAGCTTGAAATTTTCCTAACTGACCTGTAAGAGGTGCACCATGAAAGCTCTGTGCTGCTGGGAATGAGTCTTGAAGTGCTTCTGCACTGTACCCATCACCATACGCCTTGGGGTGAGGTGGGGATGCTCTGGACCCAGAAGAGTTGCGCTTCAAGTCATGGACCTCTTTCTGTATTCACAAGTAGTCAATTGAATATTTTCTTCATTTAACAAATGGGCAAAATGGGATTAATATTCATAGTATATTAAAAGCAACAGTCTGACCTTAAGGGCTTCCACTTGCTGACAGAGCATCTGCAGAAGATTTTTCTGGTCCTCAACCCAGTAAGGTGGTGTCTTAGGAGAGAACTTTTAAACAGGAAATACACACTAAGAATTCCGCCCCACAAACGTTGCAGGCATCAATGTTGGTAAATACAGTCATACTAAATAATCTAAGACATGCTTCAGGAAAACGAAAGCCTGCAAAAAGGCATTAGTGGATATTACCATGTGCCTTTTAGAGGGCGATGACATGCTCTTGTTTGGGGATGGGCTGGAGACCTTGATGTGCGAGACAGACATGTTCGGCTCATTCAGCAGGCTCATCTGACAGGGGCTGGATTGCATTGGCCGAGTTCTGCCAACCCCTTCAATATCGGCCTCAGTCTCCCCCAGCTGCTGATTCACATCATTCAGAAGGTCCATAACCTCCTCCCTTGAAACAGGAAGCTGGAAAGAACGTAAGAGGTCAAAACCTTCCCACCAGACGAGAAACTGACTCAATATATTACAATAAATATCATCTACAATAACGAAACTATACAGATCAAGATGTACTTGAAGTACCCCTAGTTCTTGTGTCATGGTTTTTTTTTCTAAGATTCTGGCAGTTTCACTGCATTGTTTCGCATGACTGGGCATTTATATAGATTTGGAGCAGCTTATTCTACTGTGAAGAGTATGACACCATACAAGTACCATACAAATTCCTGCCACTGTTTGGCGAGTGACGCAATTGTGATAACACATTATGGAGAATTATGTTATACAGTTATAATCGTTGGTAAGAAGGGTATGCACAGTTAATAGGGGTCACCTCAATACACTTTGCTCCATAGTGCTTTGAGCGGCAAATACATTACAGCTGTTTCAGCTATGCTACGGTATGGATGAATATGAAAAAATTCTTATTGTACAGGAAATTAAAACCGGTATACTGCCCAGTACTGTCTCTAATACCTCCCTTGTGATTTTCTGTAAAATGTACAGTTCCCTCCCCCATATTGCCTCCATGAACCTGGCAAAGCAGAGTGGCCAAAATTCAAAAAGTCTAACCTTTTCTGTTTCTGATGCACTGGCACGAGAAATTCTCCTTAATTGTTTCCTGAAGCTCATTAAGAATGCGATGCACCGGTCTTGAGTTTCTTCCAACCCACTGCCCGCTTCTTCAGAAAGCCTCTGAAAGATCTGAAAAGGAACCAGTTCATGAAGGCAAGGCAAGACACAGCAGAACAAACAGTCCGCTGAAAAGGCCACAGTGTCCCACATACCCTGGCAAGATGCCAGCTGGAGGAGACAGTATCGAGTGTCTCAAGCACAGTGATTGCTTCTTCAGTTTTGCCCTCAATATCAAGATGCAATGCCGAAGCAATACTGGCTTCATCTTCATAACCTTTAACAGCAGAGACCTGGATCAGAGAAACAGTGTTATTAACTCAAAGTAAACACTGCTAGCCATCCATTTTTGGATAAAACAGAAACAGAAATTGATAGGGTTGGAGGAAATTTACCTGAATGTCTTTACTGTGAAAGTGCGGGAACATGGGGTCGAGCGGCTCAGGAATGCTCCTGCGTCTCTTGATCTTCTCCAGGAGCGGCTGCACGGCCTTCCAGTAGTGAACACTACGGCCAAAGTACTCTTTCTGGTCGTAATAAGAGTTTAATCCACCTCCCTGCAGAAACATGAGAAGCCAAGAGAGAGGGTCAATTTAATAAAATTACTTGCACAGATATCTAATAAAGTACACAATACACTACAAAGATGCTACTAAAAACCTCAGCAATAGACAGAATAAGCCAAGTTGTACACATTTTCCACAGCGACTCAGGAAAAGCACAAAACAGAGTTTACAAAAATGCTGTTCAACCACTACATTGAAACTTCACGTGCAAAACTGGTCTCCTAACATAGCAGTAACCGGCAGGGTGTGATCAGTACCATTTCACTGAGGTGCTGAGCCCAGTGGATGATCAATGCTGGCTGCAGGCCGTGTTTCTCTCCAGCTCTCAGGGTGCTTAGGCTGTGTTGGACTGTCACCCTCAATTTCGCAGACATCCCTGGCCTGTGGAAATGCAAACACTTTAGCTGAGCACTCAACACGCTCGTTTCAGTTTGATTATTAACTAGGAAATTAGCTTGGGATCACAATACAATCATGGACTTCAGTTCTTATTTACATCTCTTACCGCATTCTACTTTTTAAAAGTTTCATTTTAACTAAACTTCATCTCTATACTGACATACAAAAACCCATATTTACAATGCTTTGTGTTATGTACGAATCAATTTAAATTTGCAATGTTCAATGGTCATTAAAAAGAGAAAGCATATCAGAGCTGTAGAAAATACTCAGCAGTAGTTGCCATCTTCCACTTATGTTCTTAGAAAAATGCATCTGTGGAATTAACACAATCGTTTTTCAAAATGCAAGAGGGAAAAAATAAATAAAACCAAAACCACCCTTTAGCTCTTAACACCCTTAAGGCATGCAGGCCTAATTTGCTTAAGTTTTGTAACCCAGATTTGTTGTTCTGGAGAAAGAATGGTTCTCTTATTCTTTGATCGGCCCAGCCTGCTTTCCACCTCACAGGAATAACTCACGGGGCCATCTTGTGGATGAGTTTGTACACTGCATCCCACCAACTCCTCTGCCTGTCCGTGGACAGCAGCTTGATAATTGGCAGTGGCAGACATCTGGGCTCATGTAGCTGGGAACTGCCTGCAATCTTGGAAACCTCCTGCAGCTGAGCATGGCTGGTAAACACAACTCCAGACAAGAAAACCTGCAGCAGAGCACAAAGACTTTAGAAAGAACAAATAAATCAGGAATAAGGGGGCATCATTACGAATCATTTCAGCAGCAGCTGAAACCCGAACAGACCATATAATTTAAAAAAAAAACAAATGAACTGTGCCATACCTCCAGGTCAAGCAGACATATGGACTCCGGGGCGTCTGTGTCTAGCTTAGAGGTTTCCAGTGTGAGCCGAGGGAAGAGCTGCATCAGCCAATCCCTGAGGGCCACACGCTGGTCCATGAAGGTCCACTGCAGACCCAGCCAGGCTAGGTGCTGCAGGTCCCCCGCATGGTACAGAATCGCACCTTTTAGCACAAGAAACAGCAGGGAGCATTATAATTTCCTACCACCACACTAAGAAGATCCAAAAGACACTCACTTCAAACAAAAGAAATATATATTTTTTAAAACTGTTCACATACCACTGTCCCACTTCAAGAGGTCTGCCATATCAGGCACCTGGGCGCCAAGAATAGTGACGTCATCATTGCCAATGAAGGAGGGGGCAGTGGTGGCCCAGTTGCCAAAGAGCATCTCAAACAGGCTTCCCTGCCCACTCCGGTTGCCAAAGGCCTCCACCACATCCTTCACAAAGGTCTCACACTGCCCACTGAGGTTCAGAAGCATGTGACCCGACTGACTCTGCCGGTCACAAGCAAGGTGGTCAAGCAGCTGGTGGAACGACTGGTCGCCTTTGGAGGGTCTCCACTTCGACCTGGGTACCTGTACGCAAAACACCGCTCTGATCCATGTACTTCGGAGAGCACCATCGGTAATTCAATCTGCATGCATGCAAAGCTAAAACTTCACTCATGCGTGTCCAAGCCTCCATTAGGCAACACTATCTATAAAAACGTGCACTCAAAAGCCCAGCTGTTTCTTGGGTCTCACCTGGTAAGCCAGAAGGTAACAGAGGGCCGCCAGGTCAACCACCGCCCTCCACTGCTGCATCCTGTCGTGCGCCATCTTCAGCAAGAGCACCCCAGCATACATGTACAGGTGGCCTCGCAGCTCCCAGAATATCTCAGACAGCTCATCCGTGGTGCTTGCGGCCAGCCTTTTTGCAGACTGCATGGCATGATCAAAGCTGGGGAACAGGCAAAAGCGTGACTTCAGTCTGAAGACCAGGACACAGACGGGAGTCCAAACCATTTCTAAACACTAAATAGCACCAATAATACTAAGATAAACTCACTGAACACAAATGCGACTTGGGTTTTTTCCCCCATCTGACAATGCAATTTTCACATAAAAACACCCCCAGATTGCAGTGCCTCACCTCTGCAGGACCTCCACCGCCTGCTGCACACCCTTTTCTGAGAGTGTGAGCCTCAGTAGGCTGCAATGTGCCAGCAGCAGCTCCCTCTGCAGCTCCCGACTCCACGTGGCGTTGGCCAACGCGCTGGGCTGTGCCGTGTACTCCTGCGTGCACAGCACATGGGCACAGGCAGTCGGGTCAAACATCCTCCATCACAAAGTGCAAGAAAGGCGGCGGGAGCTGAGAGTACCTGAAGTGTCTGCACGACAGCAGAGTACCAATCCAGGCTATGACGAAGGAGTCCCTTCTTCTCAATATCGAGACAATGTCTGGCCGCCGCCTCCAGCTGTCCATCTGAGGAATACAGCAGCACCAGTCTGATGTTGACGTGCACGTCATCAGGACGCAGCTGTAGCTCTGACTGCAGGAGGTCAAACAGCTGGTTCCATCCCTGCTGGCCTTGCCTGCTAAGCAGTTTCTCCTGTGGGGATGTGAAGGAGAGATGCCCTCCGGTGAAGCTCTACCATAGCATTAGGTGATTTGCCAAACACCAGTCCACACAGCCACACACAAGCTGACCTTGAGGTTGAAGGCAGCTGGACTTCCAGGCAGGAGCTTTGCTGCCTTGTCTACCCAGAATTTGGCTCGGCTGTCCGGCTCTGACTTGCTGCAGAGCAGTTCTGCAACCTTCAGAACTAGGTCTTTCTGAGCCGGGTTCAGGTCAACAGACCTCTGTGGGGCACAGCCAAAAAAAAAAGAGGACATTTCATTGAATGTCCATGGGAGAGGTTTACCCTTTCACTACAACAATCAACATGGAATGGAAACCTACCTTGTAGCATCCCACAGCTTTGTCAATGTCTCCCTCTCTCTCATATAGTTGGCCAAGAAATTTATGTGCTTTGGGATCTCTTTCCTGCACTGTCAAATAGGCTGAAACATGCCTAAAGAGGAACCATCAAAAATAATTAAAGCTCTAGGTAATGTCATTGACCGTGAAGTACAAAACTCACACTGGAGTAACACAAACTCACCCTCTTAAGTCAAATAAATCAATGTAAAAAGAGCTCTCAGGCCGACAAAATTTTAAAACAGTTTTAAAATCCCATGTACAAGTCCTGACAACTAAAATGTACCAATACATAAATGCTGGTATTGATCACAAACACACCGGGGAGTATCCTTATAGATGTGTAAAACACCACCAAAACGGTTCTCGAATATCATAAAATATAAACATGCATACCTTTTAGCAAGCTCATACTCCTTTGCTTCAAAATACAATTTTGCAAATAAGAATCCTTTGACGGGTTTCTGTGGGGGAAAAAATTAACACAAGAATGTGCGTATTATCTCAGCGGTAAAATAAAATGGACAGATAGCCGAAGCTGTCACTATTATTAAAAGAAAAAATCGGCAGAAATAAAGAGTGATAAACAAAATAAACTCCAAAAGCAATAACAATAACAACTAAAAACCCAGAACCGCAATACCTTTAATTCCAACACGGAAAATAAAGGCAAACGCTATTAAAAGGAGCAATTAGTCAACCGCTATACAGGTTACTGCGTAATGAGCGCATGAGGAAACAGCAAGGGCCCTGCGGGTTTCCATAAGGGCGTCCATCTAAATCAAAAGAGAGAACTTTATCAGGGAGTTGCGTTCCTGCCTTTGTAAAGCCAGTCCGGTAACGCACTGCTCGGCGAAGGCCGGGTTGCGCCACGACGCCCCGGTCGCTGCTTCTACCGGCTATGTCAAACCCACCTCCTTCAGGGACGGCGAGGCGCTCTGAACCGCCGAAATATAGCACTCCACCTCGGCCTTGCTTCGGCGCATGGTCTTCAGGAGACGCGTTTCGGTCTATTCAGCCTTTTTATATAAATAAAATGCCAAAAAAGAAAGACAAAAGAATTATAAACTACAGGACAGCTTCAATATAACAACACTTCTCCGACACACTTAACAGCCTCCATTATCTCCTCACTACGCAAACTCAGACATACGGTTCCAATGCGCAGACTCCCGACACTCAGTCGGTGACGTCACGCCTCGCACACGTCGGCGATTGGCCGAAACAGATGAGCGCGAGCTGACATAAACGTCGTAGGGTTAGGCTGGTCAACGCGATAAGGTGTTTTCGTTTATAAGTTATGTTAAAAAGAATGAAAATATATTACAGATTATATAAAAATCATCACATATCCTAATTGTACTTATTTTAATCTAACCTATAGTTGCATAAACACTTGTTTACCAAGTTACGATTTGGTTGAAAAGTAAATTAATTTTTTTTTTTTACTGTTGATGCAGTTTCTTGGAGCATGTGCCACCGGAGAGTTTTAATCAAGTCGGGGTTTCGATTACCCGTTTGGCAAAACCAAACATCCCAAATCCGGAAGGTAGTCCAGAAAGTGGGTTTACCATCTAACCCACTGTCCCGTTAGTTTTACATTGCAAAACAAATTGATGACATAGTGTCAGAATCTACATTCGTTTGTATCCTACATAATATCTGGTATTTTTCAGTTCATGTACTGCTGATCTCGGATTTAATTGTCTAGTTTCGAAGGTCACTTAGCGACTCAGAGTCAGTTTCGTAAGAAAAATGCCGTAAAATTCAGTGCAACTGAGTAATCAATCACCATGGCTATGATGAATACAGAGACATTTAAACTAATAAATCCAACAGCCAATGCATGTGAAGATGCGTGGAAGAAGACTGGCAAGAAGTTAAATGTGTATATAAATGTGCTACATTTCATTAGGACTTTCTGTGCCATTGTATAAGGTGATAGGGCATAACCTTAGATTTTGTGTCTTTTAATATAGCAACCGTATGTGTTTAATATAACCCATGTATAAAATTTCGTATTAGCAATTACTTAATACATTGTCTGAGGATGGTGCAGTGGTTAGCACGGTTGCCTTATGTCATCTTATGGTTGTCTCTAGGTACGCCCCCCCAAGTCTAAAAAAATGTTAAATGGTCTATGGGTGTGCATGGTGTGCTCTGTGATGGGGAGGTGCCATGATCCTGCATAGAACAAGCCGGTATCAAAAATGGATGCAATACATTGTACTTAAGTATTCTTATTTACAATGGGGGATTAAATATATTGGTAGCCAGTCAAGATAAAGAATATCCTTCAAAGTGGTGAGGTTAGTAGAAAATTACAATTGTTCACAATTGCATTGACTGGAGAGTCACATTGTCAAAGCCACTGGTAAAATGACTGGATAAAGAAGAGTCTGCTACTGTAAGGGGTGTGTGTCTGTCATATAACAGTACCTAAAATGTCCCAAAACAACATTTTTCTTTTTAAAAAGAAGAAAAAAACAGTTGAGTGCAGAAATCACTGGGGGACAGAATCATGGCTTTAATCTCACTGACAAATTTTAATTTTTTTTTTTAATTTAAATTATATGAAAAACGTACTAGTACATTTGGCTACAATAGTGGGTGTTGTACTTACCTTCGCACTGCAACAGTCAGAATATTTACAAAGGTTCTCTGAATCTCAGACAGTTTATAGGAAAGTGCTGCTGGCCAAATATTTCAGCATTAGGTCTGTATCAGTCGTTGTTTGACTGTGGAATGTCAGATTTCAAATATATGGCTATAGTAAATTTATTTTGAAACATTTCATTCCTTGTCTGCTGAACATGTATTGCTTTATCAATCTCTCATCAAAATCATTTAATGGCTCCTGAGGAACTCTCAGAACTCTTATATAAGCGTGTTTGAGAGCCCTCCCTCATCTACCTGATCAGGAGGGAACGGGAGCTATTTCTGCTGGTCTGCCTGACTGCTGTCAGTATGTAAATTTAACTTTAAATTATACAATCATTCTTAAAAACTGGGCCATCTGGGACCACTGTGGTCCAATCCCTGAGGTGACTAGTGATAGCAGGTGTTATAAGCAGCACAGGAAGGATATCATACATTTAATGTCCAAAAGGCTGCACCTTAAAATGAAGCACCTGTCAGAACAGGTTAATCTTATGTTCCAGAACAACCAGCTTGTTCTCAATGGCAGGGTTATCTTTTTAGATGAATAATAATACACATATAGAAACCATAATATATATTTAAAAAATGTTCATTCCAGGATACAGAGACTATCCATCCATTTTCCAAACCACTTATCCTTCTGGGTCGCGGGGGGTCCGCAGCCTACCCCGGAAGCTATGGGCACGAGGTGGGGGAACAATCCAGGATGGGGGGCCAGCCCATCGCAGTACAGAGACAATAAAAGAATAAATATCGTCATGTAGAAACATCTTTTATTTATATAAGATATGTGACAAGAAAGAAACTACAATAATGTTTTAATTTTGACAAAAAGTAACATTTCGACTATCAGTGGCAGAACCACTGCTTGGAAAATGAGCCTAGCATCACATCTTTCTAACAATCCTCCGAACCTTATAGAACCTCTTAGAAATCCTTATATGGCAAAAATTGCATGTTTCCATTTGCTTGGTTTATTGGTTTAAAAAGAGCCAGGGTTTTATCTTATATGACATAAACAATAATTAACATTTTTAATCCATTTGAGCCATGCAAATACTCCACAGTGAAGGCTACATCAAAAACATCAGTCTTTAAGGTGCTTATTTAAGCTAATCTTAAAGTGTAACAGAAATTATTGCTAATATTTACTAGCTGCATCCATCGGCCAGTGACATATTTTGGAAGCTTGGGGCATGCACACAACCAACTAGTCACTGCATCCAGATCAGGTAAACGCATATGTTCAAATGAAACGCACTATAAGATACAATGCACTGAAGAAAACGCCATTGTTATTTGTTCCACAGCAAAGGTGCATCTTAAAAGAATGTGCTCCTTTTGTTAAAGTTGATTGACATCGCAGCGCTGTGCTCATCATCACTGGAACATGCAGCCAAGCTAGTCGGTGAAGCCCGTTTTGAATGTAGCAGTTTACTTCCGACCCAGTATTTCTGCAAGTTTCTTCAGCCGCTTCTTCAGCTCCAGGGGAAACTTCTCATAGCACTTTTTGCACACTGGCTTCATGTCAAACTCCACAAACTTGTTCCTGGACACAAATGGTTGCAGTGTGACAACATGCAGAGGGTTTACAGAGTATGTTTTGCATGCTAATTATGCACCAAATGGACCAACAAATGGACTGCAGACATTACAGTGTCTGAAAAGGCCCCCCAGAGTCTCAGAATCAGAGGAATAAGGGGCCATCTCACTTTGTCTTGAACTGTTGAAGTGGCTTGCTAAGTCGACACCCACTCAGAAAAGTGGTACTCTAGGTAGCCACCCATGTCGCCTAATGGGCTGACCAGAATTGTGAGAGGAAAATAATGAATGAATACATTTATCAATAGAAGTTTACACACCAAGAGGAGAATGGAAAGGAAACGGAAAGCAAGGCAGAGAGAAGGACACTAACCAAAGATGTGACATGAGAAGCTGAGGATGAGGGACAGAAGGGTTTAGAGACAGATGCCAGCTTTCTTCTTCTTGTCTTTGGCGTCACGTTCCCGCTTAGCGAGACGGAACTTGAGCTCCTCGGGCAATCGCTCATAGCAGTGCTTACACACCGGCCTGAGGTCCACCTCCACAAATTTGTCCCTAGCACAGGCATGGGGTGTGGGCAGAGTGGGATGTGTTGCGGGGGGGGGGAGTATGAGAGAAAATGTAAAGGACAGACTTCGAGGTGGATAGAACAGCTAGGAAATAGGCAAAACAGAACACAGTGGCTACTCAGAACTGACAGATGTGCTATTAGTGAAAAAAAAGACGACAAAAATGTTTTCCTCATCCCTGCTGATTATTACACACAGTCTTGAACTGCCAGGAGAAACATCTCCATCTAGTCGATATCCATGGTTACTGTCAGGGTCAGGACCCGTCTGCCTCCGCCTGTCATGTCCCCCCCCCCTCTGGCCAACAGGTGTCGCTGGCCTTTCTGCCCGCCTCCCTGTTGCTTCCTCCAATCCTTGTGTGTTTTGCCTGCTCCCTGGATTGTCACTTAGCTTACTGCGTCGAGTGTGTGGCTCTGACACTGATTCTCCCAAATTATGGGTTTGAAGCTGACCAGTCACCAACCTCACCAGTTATCTGTGTTTGTCAGTTTTCTGTTCCTCACTGTTTGTTTTGTGTCTTAATTCCTGGGCTTGGTTTACCCTCCTTTTGTTCTGTTCTGGTTTTGTTTCGTAATTGATTAGCTTTGCTTTGTATTCCCAGTGCCAGAATATGTCTAAGCCTTAGTTCTGTGTTCATCTTGGTTTAGTAGTTCCACCTGTTTGTCGTTCCTGTGTCTCCTCTGATTGGTTAATTGAGTATTGTGGTACACCTGTCCCTTGTCTGCCCTGATTCCCTATGCATATTTAAGTGACTGTGTCCACTCTGGTCTTTAGTCATTGTGTGTGCATGTTACTGTGTGTCGTCTCTCTGCTTGTTTTTTCTAGTTCCTGATTCCTTTGTTGCCTGATTTCCCCAGTATGTTGATTTATGGTTCCCTGTTATTTTGCCCATTTAGTTCTGACCCCTTGTGGTCCTGTGTGTGTCTGTTTTAGTTTCTTTAATAAACCCCCATGTGTCTCAGAGCCGCCAATGGATCATCACCCTTTTTTCTCACCAACCCCATGCTGCGCCATAACCGGTTACCAATAGGTAGATCATACAGAAGACAACATGACTCATCACCATGCCACTATACAGCATTTCCGTGCATCTATAATAAGTGATTTGGAGACCAATAACATTTCTCTGATGTTACATTGTTACAGTAATGTAGTCCATAACGAGGAAGAACACCTCGTAAATTCAAATATAACATTGCTTCACATTTATAAAATGAACACTGGTTCTTATTGTAGGCTGGTTTTAATTCCCTTAAACCAATGAGGAAAAACTGCAACAACAAAATGTTAAATGTCACAGTACGTCAGAATTTGGGCAGACAAACACAACTATACCAAATGTGAACCAATATGAGGGATGTATAACTTGTCTGTCTCTTAGGTTGTTTTTGAGATTTTTTGAATTCCATGATGAAGAGATACCAATATCCCCTTAAAGATAAACTATGTCCCTCATTACTTACTTGAGTGTGAGTTTGGTGTTGCAGGTGGAGCAGGAAAAGCAGTTAATACACCAGGCCTTGTTGAGTGCAGAAACCACTGGGGGACAGAATCACAGCTTTAATCTCATTGATAGACATTGCCATTGTTACAATGACTGGTCTGGTTAAATACAAATGCATAACATTGAAACCCATGACATTGTATTTAGACATTCATGTGTTAAGGATTCTGTAGGATGGGAACTTGCTAGGCATGATGGGAGGCAGGGCCAAGTGACAGTCTTGGTTTGGGATGATTCACGACCCTACTGCCCTTTCGGCCCTTATGTATATAATATGTAAGTCGGACATGAGTCAGGGACAGACCCAGAGAGAAGGAGCAAATTGTAGAACCCAGATACCCAATTAAGGTTCTGTTGTTGGTCATCTTAACTGCTGAAGCAGCATTTTTCTGTTATAATAATATTACTGAAAAAAACTGAAAACACTGTGTTAGGTGTATTGGTTTGCAAACCTGCTAAATCCTGCCAAAGACTCATAGACTCTCACGTACAGTATACTGTATAGTGTAAGAATGCATTGTTTCATTGTACAATAGGATTAATTTAGCAAACTCACCGTCTCCCTCAATCACACGATTGCAGTGATAGCAGACATCACCAAAGAGCTGCAAGACACGGGAAAACAATTGTTTGCTTTATTAGGTTGCTACATGCTATTGACTCAAAGCTGATCAGAACTGAAAGCAGCTAAATACTATATTACCAATAGAGGGCAGTATAGCACACACCTGAGCAGGGATTTGCAACCCTTCTTAAACTAGGGAGCCTGTAATGTGTGATGACAGGGTCACGGATCGCAGTTTGAAACACTCTGCATTTGAGGGAATGTGGCACCAACAGTGCCAATGCCCATTTCACCAGTACAGGTTGCAAAAATGAGGCACAAGGAGCTAAAAGCTCAGCATAATGTGGTATAGAGCTCTGCTGTAAATGCAGGCCTGGTAGCAAACATGGCACGGTGCCAAAACAGAAAATTAACACATCATAATTTTGTTTCTTTATCAGAGGCTTACAGAATTGCATTATAGTTTCTAAAAGTTATAACACTTTTTAAAACAGTTGTTTGCATGCTGATTACAGTGTTGTTCCATAAGATCATTGTGCTCAATAATACTATATCAGTGGTCAAAACTCTGTATAGCAAGTAATTTGCTAAAACTGGTTTTCCTCTGATTATTTAATGAAAAAAAATGCCCCCCCACCCCCAAAATTAACCCTACCTGATTGTAGTGTGTCTCACAGTAAGCCAATCCTTTTCTTTCATAGTGACGATGTCCGAGGAATGGTTTCTCGCACTTTGCACACACGAAATGCTGCAAACACACGGCACCAGTGAGTCAATTCAGTGATTTGCTGAGACATGGGGGTTACAGTTGCTATTATAGTTATCAAATATGGCAGTACAGGAAATTTAGAAAGGAATACAAAGTGCTGAGAATATTACTGCATTGTTGCTTTTGTTTACTATTATTGTTTATTGTATTTTTGAACTGCACAGTAAATAAAATACATAAGATACATAAATTTTATACCACAGCTTTGGTAAATGCTGTTTTCTTATTGGCTTGATTATTTTCGTCTAGCCTAATAACAATCCTATATTAATGCATCTTAATGTTTCATTAAACATGTTAATATAAATACCTGTGTGACTTTTTACTCATAAATAAGCAGTCATTCGTATCACCATCATTTTCCTTCATGTTCAAAATGCAAGTTTTGTAACTTAACGGACTTGTTGCTTCCAGTAGCCGGACCAGACGTTCTCTGCTTATAGGGATTATATTTTTAAGAGCACACTGGAACACTGTTAAATGCTAATTAAAATCATGTGCTTCTGAAAAATTAATAGCAAGGTACTTATTTTATTAATCTTTTTTGTTTGTTAGCTGCGGTATAAGCGGGATAAACCAGAAGGAGATGTGTGGTTATATGAAAATTATCAACTCCAACTTGGTGTAATGCGGAGGTAATTGATTTTTTTTCCGTATATACATGCACCTCGTCGTGGTTTATCCCTTAGTTATTATTTTCACATCCAAATAAGGAACAACTGGAAAATGCCCAAAAGAATTCTCATGTCTGGACTCTAGTCCTTATAGGCATCCTATCAATGTCATTACAGGACTTGACAGGGATGTGATGCAGCAGCATACAGACCTCCACATGCCACTGCTTGCCCATGGCATTGACTACCCGCTCCTCGATGGGCCTGCGGCAGGCTCCGCAGATGGGCACCCCCATTTTGTCATGACAGGGCAGGCAGTACAGTTCTCCCTTCAGTTCCCGGGCATCGGCAGTCAGCTCCTTACTGCAAAGAGACGAGAAATGAGAGTCATAGATGGTTAATCCTGCATCCATAAACTGGATAAGGCCCCATTACTCAACTCACGGTCCTCAAGGTCTGAGTACTGCTGGTTTACCAGCCTTCCTTTACCTGTGAGCCAGGTGTGAAGCCTCTGACCAATCAGAATCAGTCATTATTAAACTAACTACCTGGGAGAACTGAAAACAAGGCCTGGATTTGGACTCGAGATTTGAAGAGCCCTGGGATAACGTATTTTAAAAGTGGCTTATTGGACATTACTAAACCAACGAGGGCATTACACATTTTTGACACTAGATGGCAGTATATTTTCTTTTGTACTGAATCTCTTTCCTGAGCTGTGCTTAGGGTCCAGCAGGTGAACAACTAAAAGATTCAGTTATGTAATGGAAAATTTGCAAGTGATCAAGAGACGGTTGTCTAAATTCTATGCCAGATGTGGAGCAGGCGGTTTTCTGTTTGGGCGACTTTTGCACAGTGACTGAGCAGCGGATGTCTTGGTTACGTGCGTAGCTGTTGGGCAAACGAGGAATGATTTCCTGCCTAAACATCTAGTCTTATTGACAGCTCATGCCTGGGTCATGGGGAGGCTTCTGGATCACACAGTATTCGTAGTGCCCGATGTGTCCTGATCCAGGAGAGCGGTGATGTATGAGCGTGCTCAGGTTACGCCCCCAAATAAATGGCAGGATGAAGGCCGGCAAGGAACCCACCCGCAGTTGGTGCAGTTAAAGTGGTCGGGGTGGTACGGGTCATTCTTGAAGATGAGAGGCTGATCGTCGATAATGGCGTGGCATTTCTGACAGATGTACTTGCCCAGGCCTCTCGCCTTCTCCCGGTTGTGACATGTGCGGCACAGATGCCTGTGGGGACCAATCACAGCCAGTAAGGGACTGACGTACCATGACCACAGCCAGTAAGGGACTGACGTACCATGACCACAGCCAGTAAGGACAGCCATTAATAATACTGTGCAGTTAGCAGTTTTACAGTCACCTCATTCTCATTGACGAGGATTAGGGGTGAAAGAGCCCCGTCAATGTGAAAATTCACAAATGACACTTGGGCCCATCATTAAAAGTGCAAAAGTAACGTCACTGACAAGTTTAAAAGTTAATGCGAGAAAAGCAAGATTCCATGGTCAGCAAGGACAGCTGACGTGCGAGGGAGGCTGGTTGCCAAGGTGATAGGCATACCCAAGCTAAGATGTGTAGATCCTACAGTTTTTTAAAAAAATCAAAAACAACTTTTGATATTAAAAATATAGTACGCACTTGCACTAACAAATGTTAAATAACACTAACATTAATATATGATATGATTTTACATGATCCAAATCTTATCCAAACAACCTTAATATATTTCTGACTTATGCATCATCTTTCGGGCAGATCCAAAAATGTTCCAGTTTAATTGATTATAGCCAACTTGCAAATAATTCAAACCGCAAATGTCAAATTCGTGAATCTTGAGGAGCGGCCGCATTAAGGCATTGTAACAGGACAACTCATAAACACATTGCTCAAGGCCACATGCATAAATAAGGAAGATTCAACGCCGACTTATGATATATTATGTTATGTTAATTTATTGTATTTTATTTTATTTATTTTTTGATTTTATGTATTTTATGTTCCTATGTTCAGCACTTTGGTCAGTGGTTGCTGTACGTAAAGGGCTTTATAAATAAAGTTGACTTGACTTGACTTGTTTTCTGTTAGCACAAATTCTGTTAGCGCGTTAAGTTATGCTAACAGGTGGGCTTACCTGCCGGCGTTCTTAACGAAGCCCACGTCGGCCAGCACTGTCTGGCAGATGTCGCAGCAGAAGCAGTTGGGGTGCCAGCTGTTGTTCATGGCCTTAATGACACGGCCAATGATAAATTCCCCTAGAGGACGAAAAGGGGAGTGTACCAAAGGTGAAAGATGATGCAGCAGGACAGACAGGGCAACACAAGCACACAGCGCACTTAACCAATATCAGGGACTCAGATGTGTCCTTCTGTGATGCATATGCATGCATGTAGCGATAGCTTTCATGAAATGGCTGTAATGTAAAAATTATGTATAAGATACTGTTGATGTTTTGGGTTCCCACTCATAATATAAATACCTAAATATAATGCCCAATAAGTAATTAATGCAATAAATGTCCTTTTTTTTGTGTGTGAGCATGTGTCCTGTGATGGACTTGCAGGTCACCTAGGGCAGACCTGGGCAAAAGCAAAGTCATGCATAAAACCTCATAACTTTAACAGATACTGTGAAGGCATCCAAAAGCACAGGTCAGGGTGGGCCGCAGAGTATAAGCGCTCCCATACTGACCACACTGATGACAGCAGGGCGCGAACAGCATCTGGAAGTCATGCTCACAGTACTTCCTGCCTTCAAACTGCAATCACAGAAACCGTAAAAGAGAGACATCATCACAATGGAACACACTGCTTTAAAGATACATCACTAAACCTACATATATTACATCAAGCTGTATATTAAAACGTAATAGAAAAAGAACCAAAAGCAGGCTATGATACACTGTGGCACGCAGCAATACATACTGTAGGAAACACATTGTTTGTGTCACAAATCAGAAACACAAAGTGTGATTATCAGTCAAATCATGTTGGTGGAATCTAGACTAAATTTCTACAGTTTATTGAATTAATAAAAATAGTCCAGAGTATTTCTATGTTATATCCTTCATCTATATTTCCTAGCTCTATCAGGTTGTACTTCTCTTTCCAACATTTTTATTACCTCTAGGGGGCAGCACTGATCTGTGTTTGCCCTGGAGGTGCATCCATAGGCTTTACGTCCTGTGAAGCACTATTCCTTAGTAAAAACTCCTTTTAATACTGTGTCTCACAGGCCACCGGTTAACTCCTGGCCAACTCAGGATAACCTCTTCACTCCCACAGACATAAATCAATACAGCAGCTAAATCCTAAAGTGAACTCCGGCATCTTTAATCCGAAATAAATACATTAACGTATCTCAGTAGCCATGACTAAAACCTGCATCAGGTAGTGAACTATGTACACCAAGTTCCTTATCTTCAAAATTAACCTTCAGCGTTCTGTTCATGTGACTCGTGTTTGAACAAAAACAAAGCTAATGCTGCATTTAAAGTGACTTCTAATAAAACATACTCAAGCTGAACTCTCTGTACAGTAATCATTCCTGAGTTTTACAAAATTAAGACCTAAAATCACTGAAGAGTTTTGAAAATGTTTGCCAAGACGGTTTTGAATGAGACCAAAGTGTTTCAAAAAGAAACTGTAACATTACTAACAACGTTGTTAATAAACTATCTATTAACGTGACAGAACGCCAGTCATAATTCGGATACTAAGTACCATATGCGAGCTAATCGAACAAAAAAATTCCACAGGGAACAAAATGTGTGCTGCAGAATCTGAGCTCAGGACGGAGAGAGGCGTACCTCGTAGAAAAGGCCGTCGGGAAACTGCTGGAAGCACTGTGCACACACGAAGCACTGCTGGTGGTACAGCTGCCCGTTGCTGTTGACGATTTTCTCTGCCGGGGCGAAGCCGTATTTGCAGCGCTCGCAGATGGCATTCGCCAGGGCATTTGCCATGTTGCTGCAAACCAGAGAAAGAAGACGCCACCTTCACCCTTACTGCTTCATTACTTAGCGCTATGAAAAGAATTTACCAAAAGAACACGTGTTTTAACAGGTTCATGTTTTCTGGAGCTGCACCATGATTATGCAATGCTTGCGCAATACTTATAGCAAAGGTGGAGTAAGCACAGTATTCCATGTGGGAATTTTAAATTATTTAATGGTTTATTGTAATAGGCATATATATAGCTTGCAAAATTAGCTCTTCAATAAAATTAGTTGTATTTTTCGTGTCTAGTTTTATAGCTTTTTGGTCTGAAGTGAATCTGCCACTTTACTACTATTTGTGGTTTTTGTCCAAGGACTCCTGGTAAACTGAACAGGAGAATTAATCGCATAGATTGTTGTATACTTTCTTTTAAAAACTGATTGACAGAAGGTGATATGGCAGATATTGATACTATGATAATGAAAAAAATAGACCATGCATCTGCTGAAAACGTAAATTCCACCTTCATAAATGTAAAAATCATAACTAGCATAACAGCCTTTTGCATCCCTCAGTAAAAAATACAAAAATCTTACCTATAAGAATTGCTGATAGTTATGATACATGTGCCAAACAAATAAACAGGACAAGACACACTACTGTGTAAATATGCACAAACATGCATTTACTAATAAATCTAAACTCATTCTGCTGGCTTCAAGAAAGTAAAGGAGAATGAGACGGGATGTTCTACTGCTTCGTTTCAAAGGTCAAAATTCCTGTGGTGTCTCTTGGATAACACATACACCGGGAGACCATTTACGGCCCTAACCAAGCAGCAAAGCTGTGCTTTTACAACAGCAGTAACAGGGACATGGAAGCTGAAAGGATACTCAGTCTTGGGAAATGGGCCGTGTTACATCTACAATCTAGTTGCAACACAAATGTTATACAGTAGGGACCTGCCATATTGTGTCATAGAACATGTTTACCGGACGTGTTTCCAATAATATTTGTGAGTTCAGTATAGCAGAGCCGACAGTCTTGGTCTTATCAACTGCTCTGTCTCCAGTGTTGGTGCAATTTACAGGGAAACCAAAATATTCACAAATCACTGATTTAAGTGACATGGAAGAGTTTGAGCTCTCCTGCACTAGCCATAACCAACTCACAGCCACAATTAGCACATTTTCCATGTTGATCGCCTACTTGAATTAGAGAATTTAGGTTTCGTCCATGATAAGGAATGTATTCATTAATTTCACTGTGTATTCCAAATGCAGCAGCATATGAAGAATACATTACCATTATAGCTCCCGTCTGTACTTTAAACATAGACCTGAACTGTTCTTCTGCAAAAACTATTGAGATACATATCAAATCAGCAAACATATATTGATATAATATCAATCTGAGAGGTCTCTGCTAATGGCCACCCCTACTCAGCAACAGTGGCTAAACACTGAAAATCAACTCAGCAATTCAAGGAGCATGAAACATCATAACAGTTTTGCAAGATGCGGAAGACAATCCTCCAAGACCACAAGCATGACAGCATGCAGTGAAAATGAAGAAACCATGACATGTCAAAAGATTATGGAACGAAAAACCTTTAATGTGAGCATATAGTTCATCTTATACTGTTGAGGACTTGCTTCTGTGAATCCACAGCTCAGTTTTGCTGATTATGACTATAAAAGGATTTGGCCTGACAGTCTGTTCTGGAGAGTGGATGAAATGATCACACACTGCACGGTTTTTCCACTGCAGCCAGCAAGCATCTCCCTGTGTCTCATTCCAGAGGAATTTCAGCCATCACAGAGCAGTAGGTGCTCCTCTATATTCAACTCAGAGCTGGAGAATCAATATTCATCAGCTGTCTTTGGGGAGGGGTCTCCTGTGAAGCCTCTGGTATATTTAGAAATATCTGAAAACTAAATTGTTTCTAGGTAAGGAAGTGTTTTAGGAGATTATGAGCATTAGTATATTTGTGTTTTAAGTAGCAGAAGTGACTTGTGCCCAAGCAGGGTTTCATTTCACAGTGAGGTGTCCCCACTGCTGTTGATGACAGGCCTCCCTGCTGGTCGCCTCTCCCTGTTCAGTGTAAGGACACTCCTTTCCTGGAACTCCATCCTACAGAGTTTTCCAATAATCAGCTTCATTATCACCCATCTTTTACCAGATTAATTCTATTGTTTTCTTTCATTCTTTTGCAGCCGTCTTTGTTCACTTTCCTGGGCCACAATGACACATTTATACACCTTGCAAAGGCCACTGTATATAAATTATAAATTAATACATTATGAAATTTAACATCAGTCGATCTTAGAAATCCACATATTACCTTATCAACCAAGGTCTTTTATGAACCAGATTACTTTACAGTCACTTTAAACACTTAATTAAAGTGAGAAATCTCAATAAAATGCCGGTCAGGCAGCCTGATCACTGGTACATCAACAGGACTCCCTTGCAGCGCTACCGTTACCCTCGTTCTAATTTATCAAGAATCTCAGTACCATCCCCAAACTCTCAGCTATCCGGAATTTATTGAATACTTCAAGCACTTTCGTTATCAGACCCAGAATGAGATTTATTCTAGTTGTGAACACTTATTGCTGACAGATTCAAGCTCGTAGTCTTTGTTTGGCAAAGACCCCTGAGATATCACGAGCCCCTACTCCTGTCCCTCGTGCAGCTGGCATGGCGGGCACTTACAAGCGCGCATAAAAGTCGCAGAACTCCTTGTAGACTTTGATGTCACTGCGCCTCCTCTGCAAGTTGGAGACGGGAACTTCATCCTGCCCCCCATTCACTTGGTGTTCCCTGTTCTCCTCCGCCTGGTGCTCCCCGTTCTGGGGGATTCCTTGGGAAATCATTCCTGATCGTCCGCTGGCCTGCGTTGGGAGCGAGGCGTCCAATTACACGCCGGAGCAGAGGAACCGGGAGATGGGCTAAGAGGGACCCTGCTGATCCAGGGACAGAGCACTCTGTGCCCCGTTAAATCAGACTGCCTGTCGCAGTAAGGAATGGGCTGGGCGACTCCTTCAAAATAAGAGTCTGCAGCAGAGCTGAGAGCTCAAGGTTATCAGTGTCCTACTCTGCTACACATGGGGGGCAGGGGGGTGGCATTACAAGGAGACCTTGCTTTTAAAATACAACGTATTAAACTCTGCCACTGGATGAATGAAAGACTCGCAGAGAAGGGCTCAAAGCCTATACAGTCTAAATGTTTTAATTCTTCCTGCTGTTGTCATACATCTGTTCCTTGAATTGATGAGCTTCCAAAAATGCATTACATCAAGAATCCTGTGAAGGCATACCGGTCCAGATCTGGGGGAGTCCGAAACAACGGAAATGTTCAGCTTCATTAATGTCAGTCAGAAGATGCGCATGGCTGTAAATATCACCCTACTGCTCGTTTTCAGGAAGCTCACAGGCAGAAATGAACGGTCCAATCCAGTGCTGCATCATCGGCAGTTTCTTTCCCACGATTATTAGCCAGTTAGCAACACTGTACAAGATTTCAGCTGTCATGACATTTTAAGTAAAAAAAAAAGGAAAGAATCTTCAAGCCTCTACTCAAATGTTTTTCCTGTCTGATAATCCTCCAATTGGAAATGATGTATTTCATCAATTCATGTTCATGATTTTCCTTTTTTTTTTTAACTTTCCCTTTTCTTGTACAATAGGTGGAGCGTCAATATGCTACAGGCCACGGGTATCCATCTCCACTGCGGCTGCGGTTAGTGCAGCTCCTACCATGGGACTTTTAAACAGGAGAGACATTCATGCACTGGTACAGCCTTCTGCATGCTCTCATCTTCCCACAAATAGACAGCCTGTGGTGTTACATCTCCAAACTAGGCACTTGGCTTTGGGAGCTGCCTCGTGGCTGTGTGTGTGTCTGTGTATGTTTATAGGGTAGAGGCCAGTTTCTCCCTGCCCTACATTCCCATACAAGACAGTCATGATGGGCAGCTCTAGCAGATTAAGTACGCCTCCTTTATCCCAAATCTAGGTCTGGATCACATACTCCATTTACAGAACCACAGACAAATTCCAGAGAGCTCCCAAGCTGGTAAGAATTCAAGGACCAGGGTTTTACAGGATTAAAGAAAATTATATCGGTGGATTCCCATGTGGCTAAGTTGATGATTCTATATATATCACTCAGATATATAAACTGCATTTGAGTGTTGATCACTTCAAACCCACTTTTTAAGACAAACAGGATGTACAAAGGTGATGGGGAGGTGAGTAGCTCAGTGGATTAAAAGGCACAGGTCCAGAAGGTCACGGGTTCAAGTCCCATGGCCTACAGAGAGAGATATTACTGTTGGCCCTCAACCACAACTACTCCAGGGACATGGACTGACCCTGCTCCATGACCTCAGGCTTTCCTCACTGGTACATTTGGACAAAAAATACATTTTCTAAATAATGAAATTTAAACGAAAACGGGCAAAGTCAGCAGCTGCAGTCACACACAGTGTGGTCTAAGGCTAAGGGAAGAGCTTCAGTAGGGCTTTGGTGGTCTGCATCATCGTCACCAGCGGGAAGCACATTCCCGGCTGCATATCTCACATTCCACAGCAACAGGTGGGGCCTCATAGAGGCTGCTTCTGTAAGTCCCCCCCCACCCCCCCCCAGGCCTGCCCGGGTGAAAGGAGCTGCTGAGAGGCATTCGGGGGGGCAGCCCCATGCGCTTTCTTTAGCGTCAGGAGCTGCAATCTCACTCATTAATCATGTTCTGCTTAATATCTACACTTATCTATTAAGCTTGATGGATTCATCCAGCTTCATTTCCACAGTTCGGACTGTTTGACTGGATGAAGCAAAATCTTGACAGCAGATAGATCCTTGGTTTAAACATTGCATATCAGCAATAATGCTTTACAAAGCAAATAGCTATCCTTTGTGAATGGCACCTCAAAAGTGTGCACAGAAGTCATTGCTGCATCAATTTACTATATTATATAACCACAACAAATTATACCCTAATATTTATTGTCCCCATCTGAGTTAACGTGTTGTGGTGATTAATGAGTTGCTGCCCGCGCTTGTAAATAGCCTGGCTGCAGGCAGGAGCAGCCGCTCTGGGGTATCAGCTGACAGTCTGCAAGCAGCACAGCTGACACTGATCCAGGATGCGCATAGGACTGCCTGGTGCCTCTCAGGTACCTATAATTAATCAATGGGGTTGTAATGACCGGAAGGGGGGTGGGGTACCAAGGGGATTAGTCATCCTAAGTATGACTGCGGTACGGAGGCCGTGTCTGACACACTACACCTTTAGGACCTGGGGCTGGCGTCAATGGGGGGCTTCCTCCTGTGCATCATGTGACCATGGCCAGAGCAGTACCCCCAGGAAACAGGGCAATAAACACCAACTCCAATGAGAGGTTCGATAACTGCATTTGCATTGCAATTTTGCATAAATTATGTCAGCAAGGTGACAGATATAGACATATTGTGTGAAATTAAGTGCAGACAAGGACACAATATGCACTTGATTTATCCAAGAAGAAATATTATGCGTTCAACTCACAAGTATGTTCCTATTATTTTACTTAGCCAGATGCCCAGAAGGAAAACAGACATTTATAGAGTGAATTTAAAAGAATCATTAAAATAAGTACAAACAGTCAAATCACAAAGCTCTGATACGGTGCTCTGCTGAAAAAAAAGTGTGCCTTACACGGGAAGAAACAGCAGGTCCATCAGCTTAATTACCTGCCAACTTAGCTGCACGAATCTCCCCAGCATGTATTTTATTGCCATCATACTGGATTAAAGTTTACGTGAAAAATCCAAGATGGCATAAAATCCCATTTCACTTCACAGGGGTCAGTTCTAGTGAGTACATCAGACTCATCTGTAGGCCCATCGTCATGTTTGCCAATAATAAACTGAGGACCAGGTAATAAAGACAGTCTGAGCAACATGAAAGGGATGCTGAAGGCACCTCATTGTTCCACCTCATTACGTAAACAACAAATGAATGAATGCTCCACTGCATACCAGAGGGAGAAGCCAAAGGCCACGCTTACTGGGTAATCGCATGCTCGCGATAACTGCCCTAATACTCCCAAAGTCTCCTGTTACACAGGTACAAAGATCACAGTTGGCCAGGCACTGAAACCATGGTCTGAGCTGTTGTTTGCTTTCCCAGGCACTGTTAGATTGACACTGAGTGCCTCTGAGTTACCTATTCCTCAGCAGACCTTTCAGCTGCAGATCACCACTGCGTTCTGTGCAGCCACTGCGCGGCGTCATCGCGGCCAAACGTTTCAGCGCACCTTAAAGGGGAGTGCTCTAAGAGGAAGCACGTGGACTGTCTTATACGCAAAAGTTAAAGGCTTCTCCGTAAGATGACCAGAACTGCGTCACTGTTTACAGTGTGGATAAGCCCAATTAATGAAATAACCAAAAGACAGACGGGGAAATTTTATTTAAAAATGCTAGCTTTTAAAAATAAACAGCTTCTCTTAACCTAATAAAGAGATTAATTTAGAAACTGGAAGAGGAATAAAGCTAAATGAATATCTGATCATTAGATATAGGAGGTGTAAATATTGATCTTGCCGATTTTCATGTTGGGACGTGGCCATTTTTTAAGACAAACGTTCACTGATGTTTTAGGATGAGGAGGGGAAAAAAACAGGAAAAACCGAAAACTTAAAAAATCGCAAAAGGTACACATGAAGTCCTATCTTTAATATGCAACCACATATTATATCTTTATTTGCAAATTAAAAGATATTAAGAAGCGTTCCTTCTCTTGCAATGTTTGGATTCAGGTGTACATACATAACTCTTATCTTATTAATAAGGAATAACATCTTATATTTACGATCTAGACTCACAAAAGGAGCTGAAGTGTTATACCCATGTATAAATAGATAGATCTCGTGGATATTTCCTGTTAAAAATAGTTTTTACTACATCTTTTGAGGCATTATAGTTTTTAATGCAATGCAATTGAGGTTACAGGATGTAGACTTTCCCATCTCTAAAGGTAAGTCCTTTGGTGGCTCTGCCTGCATGCTTTGGATTGTTAGCCATCTAATCCACAGAGCATCAATCACTGAGGCATGAGATCAGACACAGTTTCCTGGCAGCCCTTCAGCACCTCGTGCAGAGACTGACTGGGGCTTCGTCACATCACCACACTTCGAACGGTCTCTGAGGGATATCGTTGTGAGATACTCAGGGTTATGTTTATGTTTTTCGAAACATGAGACAGGGAAAAACCTGCCAACCTGTAAATGCTATCAAACTAGTCCATCCAAAGCAGGTTCTTGCCAAGTTAACCACATACCGTTTACCAGTACCACAGAAGTTGGTTAACGGAAGCCTCCTATGCTCACCTGAACGGGTCCTGAGCAAGGTGGCCCCCGTAGCTGTCCGGTCGCTCCTGCCTGCGCCGGTAAAGGTCCGAATTGGAGAGCTCCTTCAGCTTGAGGAAATTCATCTTTCCCCAGCCAGCAGCGATGAAAAAGTAATTCCTTGAACACAAGCCTGGGACTGAAAGACCCCACCGGCCTCCCCAGCCAGACAGAAACGCGCACCTGAGCTCCCCAAGATGATCTTCTGTGCCTGGCGGAGCGCCGATGGCTGCAGCGCCTTCAGACGCACCTTCAGCTCACACACCCAGTGCAGTGGCTTAAGGCCACGGGCTCGGTAGCAGTTCCCTTCTCAGCTCCTTGGCCCCTCCCCTTTACTCCCAGCACTGGCCACTCCCAGAGGTGTGCAGGTACAAAGTGGGGGGGGGGAGGAGTGAGGAGGTTGTGATAAACTCCTATGCGACTGTTCCTCTAGATTATTCCACACGTCAGTTTCAGAAACTCACCGACTCCATCACTAGCCGATCAGCAATAAAAGAAAAAGGGAAAATTCCACTGCGATCAATTCAACTTTGTTCTTTGCAGATAACAGGTGATAAATAATCACAATGCGTCATGAAACTTCACTGCAGCACTTAGACGTCACTTTCCTATTACATCATTACAGCCGATCATTTCAGGTTGTTGTGCTGGTCGGTCAATAACACCATTTAAAATCAAAAAGCCAGTCAGGGCCTCAGCGGCAGCCATTTCACTGGCATTTATCTCGCGTTTCTTTCCAGCTTTACTTCCCATTTGCTTTTGGATACCATGTATATCAATACTCTCTCTGCATATTTACACTGGACCATTCTCAGATTGCAGAAAACCATCTTCAGGACCCAGTGACCGATTACTAATATACAGGAATCCCAATATTAAAAGAAAGAATTTCTCATCCACCCTAAAGATATGTGATCGTTCAGACTGGAGTTCCTGCCGAAATACTGGCCTTTAGCATCTGCCTCATACTTTCACGGCACATTTTTTTCAAACCTACAGTCAAGCACATAGAAGTGTTTTCATCATGCATATACTTTTAAAAATCCTAAACCAAATGAAGCCCAATTTGGTCATATGCACCCCCACTTTCACTTTTAGGAACGAGAGCATTTTAATGAAAACAGCAGTTTATTCCAGGAGGAAAAAATAACCTGACCAATAATCCTGCGTATCTGCTGTCTGTAACATTAGCCAAGGAAAAAAAAAAAATATATATATATATATATTTAATTTGTGACTCCATCAGGACAAGAAACAAATTACAAAAAACATTTAAAGTCCATTTATTGTGGTTAAAAAAAAAAACTGGTACAGATGTCGGAATCCATTTTCTGGCTTTTATGACATTGATCGTTTCATCAAACACAAGAACAATGGCAGGTTGGAGTACAGCTCTGCAGAGGAGGCCAGGAGTCTCTCTCCACATCTGCCCACTTCCTGCCTGCACCGATGCCTTAGGAAGGGGTGGGGGATTCCCACCCAAAGCCTGAAGCACATGTGAGAAAATCACCAGCAAACCACAAACCAGACCCAGGCCTTATGAATACGAATGAAACAGCTCCTTCAAACACCAGAAGGACAACAGCCTGCCATTACTGGGGGGGGGGGGGGTGGATTCTGTGGCCCCCTATGGTGGGTTCAGGGACATGTTAATTACAAGCCAAACCTGCCTGTTTCCTATCAGCCTCATTCATCCAAATCAATGCCTGAAAACAAAACTGATGCCGAACTATTAGCAACTAGCAAGGTGTATCCACCAGGAGACAGAGTCATCAACAATTAGTCATCAATAACAGAGAGAGACAGAAGCAAGAGGCATTCGTAAGCGTTTGTGTTTATCTGTATCGATGGACATGAATGTGATTAACCTTCTAGTGTACTCTAAACTGCATTATTGATGAGGTTTTACAAAGTCATAATTAAGAAGGATAGTCCTTTCTGTCAGGTGAAAATATTCGAAAGACAGTTCTGAAATGGGACAGTACAGGGACTACATCAGGATAAGACAAGCGGAAGTATTGACAGAAAAACTACACTTTTAATTAATAATATTAATAAGGCCCATATGTCTAGTTCAGTGAAAAATGTCTATTATGAAGCAATTTAGCTAAACAGCCCACTTCTGTGTGAGATGGGTATATATAGCTCTTTATAAAATGTCCATAATGATCCGCAAGCAAACCTCAAATACTGTACAAGGAATAAACGGAGATACTGAACTCACATACATTGCTGTAAAATATGAAGGTAAATAACACTTCTGATTTGACGTGTATATTACCGCTATTTGAATTTGTGTCGTTGCTGTCTTTAGATATTAGGTGTATTTCAGGCCTAAGTGAAGGTATGTACTGTACGCCCCAGTGAGCTCCGCGTCTCGGACTCTCACCTCGATTTGCCCAGACACGCCGCATTCCTGCGCAACGGCGGCCTCACGGCGTCAGGGGCTGCATGTCTCCCTACTTGGCCCTCACCTCATCGGACTCAGCTATTCCACTGCCAGCGATTCAGCTGATCCTCCAAAAGATATATAGATTTAGTATGTATATATCTTTTTAGTATTTATTGTCCCAGTACCTGCCTGTTTAATAATATTATGCATTTTAATATCAGAGCTGATAAAATAATTAAATAAACATTATTCACATTTTTTTATATTGAACAGATGACAAAATTAGACATACTGAAGGACATGATCTATACATCGATAAAGGCTTACCTCAGCGCTTAGCCTCAGGTAGCACAGGGAATAAGGCCGGGGGGGGCAATACACCACTATGGAATAATAGATGCATTACATTTAAAAACAAATCATTGTATGATAAGGAATGGATGGAGAAAGGCATTTGGTCAGTGTTCCATTTAATGGACAAGAGTGGTGTTATATCATATGAGAGTTTCTGTATTAAATATTTTAATTGTAATCGGGCTAAATTTGGATCAATTGTTAAAGCTATCCCTAATTCCATTATAAATCTGATTAAAGAGACTCTCCTTTATTATAATTCCATGACCTTAAGTTTACCTTCACTGGTAATTGAAGGCTGTAAATTCAGAGAAGGTAAATTATCAAACAAAAATATTAGGAATATATTTAACGATATCTCCTATCCTAGCTTAGTTTATAGAAATTCAATTTATTGTTATTTCCAAAAGGATACCATTCATAGTCTTAGAACTAAATATTTAAAATTTCCCTTATCTCCCAAAATTAAAGAAATTCATTTTAAAATTTTAAATGGAATATATCCATCCAATGAGTGCTTAAGACTTAGATTTGGATTTGATACTAACAAATGTATATTTTGTGATGATATTGAAACTACAGATCATTTGTTTTTTCATTGTATGTATGTAGAGGCATTATGGTTGGACATCCATGACTGGCTTTATTCAAAGGTACGGAACCTTGATAACTTCACCTTAAAGGACATTAGCTTTGGACTTGTAATGAGTAATAGTAAAGATGATCTTTTGGTAAATAACGTCCTTATGTTGGGTAAATTTTATATACATAAGTCTAAGTACTTGAAAGTAAAACCATCATTTTGTGCATTTCATAATGAGTTTATTCTATATACAAAAGCCCTAAAGGTGATGAAAGGTAAAAATGCTGTAAATTTGTTTTCAATTATTATAGAATATGTTTTGCAAGAGAAATTCTAGCCCCCCTGTATGGAGGTATTCTCCTTTTTTTCTTTTCTTTCTTTTCTCTATCCATTTTATTTTATTTATTTTTTATTTATTTTTTTTTTTTTGTATGCACCTGATTTGTAGTAATATAAAGGTGTTTGATTTTGCCGAGTTGTTTGTATATGAATGATTGTTCAATAAAAAAAAATAATAATAAATAATTAAAAAAAAAAAAAAAAAAAAAAAAATAAGGCCGGGGGGCTAAATGCATGCCAGGCAACGTTAATGCCGACATCAGAGCGACTGCAGCAACCTAAACCCTCGTATTATTACTATTCGCTCAGAGTTTTACTACTATATGACTTCGTCAGGTTTGTAACGTTTAATACCAATCACATTAATGAATATAATGAACTCGATGGTTGCATTTGCAAAAAGCTTAATGTCTTGATAAAACCAAAAACAATGTTTTACTTACATCAACCATTTCACAAGACAAAAAAACAGAACGCGGCAATAAGAGAAGGAAGGGAAAAGTGGGGTGTTCGCCACCTCCTGGAGACAAATGGAAGTGTAACTGGGGAAATTTTCTGCAGGACGAGGAGACAACATGTCATTCAGAAAGCTTTGGTTTCCGTGGTTTTTCCGTTTAATACCAATGATCGATAATATCTAAATTGCATAAATGTTTCCAATTACCAATATTCCTATCATTTTAATATCACAAAAAGCATGATATATTGACCAATTAAAGTGAGCTATAACAGAAGGCAAGCTTTATTTTTTGAAAAAGGACAACTTACCAAAAAATAAAGCTTGCCTTTTGGTATAGCTCACTTTTATTGGCCAATATACTATGCTTTTCTGAACATACCAAAGAAATGACAATGAATTACATATTCAACTAGGATTAAATTTAACTTGCTTGTTTTATGTGATCCATGCAAGTGGGCATCTTTCAGAGTGGAGATGTGAACAAGATGCAACCAGAGCAGCCTGGCTCTGCAAGTCCGAATTACTTATAAACTATGAGACCAGAAAGGCAGTAGTCCTGCAAATGGACTTGCAGGAACGTATTATGGATCAACAGAGGTCACTTATCTCCCTCTACAAAGCCCCAAAGGTAGAGTGGGCAGGCCCTGTCAGCTGCAAACTGGAAGGTATTGTCTCTGTACTGGGAAAACAATAGAGATACAGTTATTGTTTGGCTAATCCGAAAACATAATAAGTTTTTTTTTTCCTTTAGGTGATGTTGCTGTTGCCCTAAAGGGAAGGTGAGCCAGGGAGCAGGGCGGGTGGAATCCAACCCCTGCAGAGGTGTCCCCAGGGGCGGATTAAGGTGTACAGAGACCCCTAGGCTACAGTAGTCCATGGGCCCCCCAACCCCACCCCCCTCCGCGCCAATGGGGGCCCCCTTGCAGGCTGGCACACGTGGGGCCCCTAGGCTTAAGCCATATCTAGCCTGTGCGTTAATCCGCCCCTGGGTGTCCCCTCCCCTTTCGGGACACCGACATGCGGCGACCTGGTTGGGATCCGCCGTGCTGGGGCGAAGGTGTAGGGGTCAGTCCCTTAGAGGGGTCCTGTGGGGCCATCAGGGAGGTCTCCGAGGGGTCCCACTCGAGCTCCACCTCCTCCAAGGGGAAAGGAGCGGTGGTCGAGAAGTCCGGGACCTCCTCGGGGACATGGACTGGGGTCACGGGCACAGGGGCATGAGTCACAGGCACAAGGGCATCGGGCGGAGCCGGGGCCGGCACGTCAGGTGCGGGCAGAGCAGGAGGTGGGACTGCTGACGGCGCCGGGACCTTGGGCACGGTCGGAGCCACATATGGCGCCGGGACCTCGGGCATGGGCGGAGCCGCAGGGGCCTCGGGTGGTGCAGCAGCCACAGCAGGGCCTCCATTGAAGCAGGAGGCAGAGCAGAGATGGGCGGAGCAGGAACCTCAGAGGGCGGTGACGCAACAGGAACCTCGGAGGACGGCGGTGCAGCTGGTGGAGGCGGGGCCCCAGCAGGCACCGCCGACTCAGGATCAACAGGGGGCACCGCAAACTCAGGACCAGCAAGGGGCACTCCCCTAAAGGGATAATCCGCCAGCAGCGGTTTGTCTATGGCGGCTAGATAGGCTTTAATTACTTGTTAAGGCGACGCAGCGGTGATATCCCGGATGAGCTCTGCCAATCCCCGGATCAGGAGGAGTTCCTCCTGATATTTGGCAGGGAGAGAAGCAGGGGAGAGAGAGGCAGCTCCCAAGAAGATTGTCGGGGCTTCCTCTGGACTCCTCTCCTTGTGCTTCCTCCTTTTCTTCCTCCAGTGTGTGACTGTCAATGGAGGTTGCGTTGTTTCCGAGACGACGGCCGCCGGGTTGGCAGCCTCCGCCCTGTGCAGCGCAACTGGCAGGATCCTCGCCGTAGTCACTTGCTGCACAAGTTGCTGGAGGTTATCGTGCATCTCGCTCATGAGGTGCACGTTCCTGGGCGGAGTCATCTCGCTTAGGAGAGTCCCGCTCTGGCTGACCAACGAGGTGAAGGAGGGGGACCCGCAGGTGACTGAGAAGTCGAGCCTAGGGAACCTGCAGGCATCTGACAAGGCGTCGGAGGCAGGACTGAGGACCAACGACGAGGCGTCGGAGGGGGACTCGCAGGCGACTGCCGAACTGGAGTCATAGGACCCGCAGGTGCCCCCTGAGCCCCAGCCTAAGTGACCGAGGGCGAGCCAGGGGGAAGGCCGAGTGGGACATGACCCCTGAGGAGGTGTCCCCTGCCCTTTCGGGACACCGAAAGACGGGGTTCAGGCCGGGATCGACCTCGCCAGGGCGAAGGCAGAGGAGTCATCAGGGAGGTCCCCAAGCGGTCCCACTCGAGCTCCTCCTCCACCAAGGGGAAGGAAGCAGTGGTTGAGAGGTCTGGATCCTCCTCGGGGACATGGACTGGGGTCACGCGCACCGGGGCAGGAGTCACAGGGGCTGGAGTAACAGGGGCCGGAGGAGCGGCAGGCACGTGCGGAGCTGCAGGTGGTGCTGGGATCACGGGCGCTGCAGGGGGCGAAGCAGCAGCCTGAAATGGGGCCCCACGTTCGGAGCAGCAGCCGGAGGCGGGGCCTCGGGTGGAGCAGCAGCCGGAGGCAGGGCAGGAGGAGCCTCAGGCGTGTGCGAAGTTGCAGGCGTCGCAGCAGGTGGAGGCGGAGCAGCAGGTGGAGCCACGGGCAGAGCGTCAGGTGCGGGCGGAGCTGTAGGCAGCGCCGGGACCTCGGGCGCGGGTGGAGCAGGGGCCAGAGTCTCGGGCGGAGCAGCCGGCGGAGGCGGGGCTGCAGGCGGCACCGGGACCTCGGGCGCGGGCGGAGCCGCAGCAGGAAGCTTGGGCGGTGCAGCAGGGAGCTCGGGCGCCGCAGCGGACAGCGACGCAGCAGGGAGCTCGGGCGCCGCAGCAGACATCGATGCAGTAGGGACCTCGGGCGATGCAGGAGGCGGCGACGCAGCAGGAACCTCGGGCAATGCAGGAGGCAGTAACACAGCAGGAACCGCAGCGATCGCCGACTCAGGGCCAACAGGGGGCGCCGCAGCCGGAGCCTCGCTGGGCAGTGCGGTAGAAACCGGGACAGGCAGATCAGGCTGGACAGGCAGATCAGGCTGGACAGGCGGGACAGGCAGATCAGGCGCCGGCAGGACAGGCACATCAATAATTGCTACCAGGGTTGGCGCCATAAAAGCAGGAGTTGCCCCTTTAAAAGCTCTTTGGACCCACGGGATGGCGTCCCAAACCGACCTGGCCCCTTTAAAATCCAGGCGTGCTTCCCGGAAGGAGTAGGCTGCTAGCGGTGGCAGCTTTGTGGCCGTAATGTGGGCTTTGGGTTAGGCTTGGGCGGTATCCAAATTTTGATACCGTCAAACCTCCTCCCTATTTTACTTTGGTATACGGTATTACCGTGAATAATAAAAAAATTGTGACGTAAGGCTCAGACAGCGTCACCAAACTGTTGGCTTGTGCCTAAACCATTCAGAAACTGAATACCAAACACTAATACTGAAACAATAACAAAATTATATGCAGAACAATATTAACAACTTTTATTAGCAACAAATAGCAGTTTATAAAAAAGTGCAAATACAACAGTCAAACAGAATTAAATTAACATAAACATCCAGAACAGTTTTCGCACAGAGCTGCGCACACAAGTCAAATTAAATCACACCGCCTGAACAACTTTTAATAACAAAGAGCAGCTTATAAAAAAGTGCAGACCTACAACAGTCAACCACAGTTGAATTAACATAAACATATCCATATTATAAAAAGTATTGCAAAGCAATAGTCCTAAACAAAAACTTCTTTCCAGTCTTATTTCCAATATTGTTTTTAACGTAAACCAAATAGAATATCTGAATCAATTAAATAAATCCGTATTTACCGCTTCGGGTCGAAACCCGAAATACTGCCAAACTGCAGAAGTTGTGTTCTTTTTTTTCGAGACCAGGGGCCTCATGTATAACAACGTGCGTAGAATTCACACTAAAACATGGCGTACGGACAAAACTAGGAATGTGCGTAAGCAAGAAAAAATCCAGATGCATAAAACTGTGCGTAAGCACAGATCTACGCACATTCCCTTTATAAATCCCAATGAGCGTGAAATTTTACGTACGTGAACGAGCCCACAGCCACTCCCCCGACCCGCCCATATTTATGTATATTTGCATATGTAAATCTGTATAAATGCCCGCTTTGTTCTATGTTTTTCTTAAACAACAATGGACAAACCACGAGGGAAAAAGAAGTATTTCTGCGAGTGTGAAGTGGAGGTCATGTTAACAGAAATCGAGAAAAGAAAAGTGATATTATTTGGTGGTATAAGTGGCATCAGCAATAAACGAAAGTTGACGGAGTGGCACAGCGTGGCGGAGTCAGTTAAAAGTGTTGGTTCCAAAATTCGCACGGTGGCCGAAATTAAAAAGAAGTGGTCGGACATTAAAATCGACGTGAAAAAACGAGCGGCCGCTCACCGTAAGAGTCTTAACAGCACAGGTGGAGGTAGCGGAATTCCCGGTCTCACACCCTTTGAGCAACTAGTTGCTGCGATGATTGGGGACACACTTTTATCGGGTGAGGGGGACGCTGATGTCATCGCGGGTGAGTTTTTCTTGTACCATACTTCTTTGAATTACTTGCATGTTTATGAATAACACGTAGGGCGCAGATGCGGTGTTACTTTCGTTTATTCTGTTTGTTTATTCTTACAGACAACAGTACAAGAGGTGCCCTCAATGCATTAATAGAGTACATTAATAGAGGGAAAGTGCTTCCTATTTACATAAGCAAATTCGTTCTCTGAAGGTGACTTAATAGCAATGTGCGCGCAGTCGATAGCTTCGTCTACGTTGGGAAAACCGGACATCGTTGCAAATTGCACTTTAATATTTGCCTGTTCAACCACAGTGTAAGGAAATTTTATATATCTGGGCAAGGGCGTAACTTTGGCTGGAACATTGGGGGGGGGGGGGGGTGGAAGTCTTCACCCATGACAGGGGAAACATGATTATTGGGGGGAGGTGGTCATGACCCCCCTGGAAATTACGCCCATGTATCTGGGTGACAAGCAGATTTTGCCGTCCCATACAACACCGGCATGGCGCGACTCAGTGTTGACTGAGAAATACCCGATCAGTCCGCAAGTTCTCGCTGAAAAGCACCTGTGGCTAAGAACCCGCGAGTGGACAGAACTTGTAAAGGAACAGGTAGCCTATAGCGCAATTCCTCATCGTCTGCTTTTGTAATGCTGGCCCCAGTTTAGCACACAGCTCCAAAAGGATTGCTCTTGGAAATCTGAATCGACTTAGAAGCCAGTCATCATCATGGGCCAGGAAATCAGTATATGATCCCTGAATACGAGCTCTATTCTGACTCTTCCATTTGCAATGTCCTCTAACAATGCAAGAGCAGCCATGGTTGGAATATTTTTTGTCTTTCCCTGCACCGTTTTATTGTCACAGATTGATTACGATCAGGTGACCGATGGCCAAATAATTTCGGTGTATTTCATGCAGACCGCGTCATGAATGCGAGTCTGACACAGTGAAACTGCAGTAGCACTCTTTTGCCAGTAGGTGCCTCCATTTTGCCAAATCGAGCAGAAACTTGCGTACGCCTTGTCTGGGGTTGCCGTGAGAATGTGCGTGGCGGTACGCCAAGTTTAGTTTTTATACATCTCGACGTGAGCGTGGAAACGGGCGTGCGCAACATTTTCGTGCGTAAGCACCGTTTATACATGAGGCCCCAGGTCACTTGGTGCGCGACTCGCCATCTTTCCCCACCTCTCTATTTCTCCTCCACGCTGTCATGTGATGACAACCACGCATACGCATTTTTAGGCATTAAATAAATTGTATTTAATATTTAATCCGTGTCTCCTATATAAGTGCATTGTTTTTATGACGGTATAACGGTATTGAAACTGATACCGTTGCTATTTTTAGATCCCGCAGTATACCATATTACCGTATTACCGCCCAAGCCTACTTTGGGTACCTGAGGGGGTGACGCCGCGGTGAAGTCCAGGGTGATCGGGGATTCCCCCCGATCACTGGCAGGGAGAGGAGCGGAAGAGAGAGAGGCGGCTCCCAGGACGATCTTTCCTACTTGGCGAATGCACCTTCATGCCCACAGCTTACTTAATTACATTGTCAGCCTGCTCTACTGCAGCCGGTCAGGTTAAGTTCTCTGAAGGACAGCAGGCTCACCCCCAGGGCCCTTGGGCTTCTTTTCAGAGAGCTGACATCCATAAAGGCAACGTCCCTGCTGCTCTGTTCTCTTGTTCCTGGGCATGATGCTGAAGGACCTACAGTGTTTTAGTAGATGTCCACTGGGCACATTGATGCATTGATCAAGTAATGTGGGCTTCTACCATAGATACCACCTCCAATAGGGGGAGCCAAAGTGGCAGTCAGTAGTCTGATCAACTGTTGGTCTACCCCATAAGAGAGAATGGCTACCAATAAAAATCTGTCCCCCCTCCCCCAACCACCCCTCGATTACCTGGATCTGATCTAATTAAAAGCTGATAGGTTCTCCCAAGGCCCCCAAGCAATATGCTTCAAAGTGGCTAGAAACAGGCATTGTGTGAACGGCGGTTGGAGCTGGAAGCTGGGGCAGATCATATATCCATCAATTATTGCAATAGTGGGGCCGCGATTCCTGTCTGGCAATTAAATAATTCATATCTAAGAATTTGTCTCAGTGTTTGATCCTCTTTATTGGTGGGCGGTTTGTCTTGAACTACAAACAGAAATATAGTGAATTCAGTCAGTGGTCTGGCTGGAGTTTTGGTGTCTGACAACAGAAGAAACCAGTAGGGGAGTCATGCTCCATGTGGCAAACATTGGGTTAGGGTTCTGGTTAGGGCTGGGCGATATCATATTGATATTATATCGCGCATGCGCAATAATCACCAGGGCTTCAGATAACAGACGAAGCATTTGGCTGGACACCAGCTTTTCGGTGATATACGGACATTTATTTACGGCCATTATTTGGTAAGAAGATTAGTAGTATGGCTTAAATATTAATGAGATGCGTTTTGTGATAGCCAAAAGTTAGTAATCTGTATAAACTTTATGTTTCTTAAAATCGATTAGCGTAGCACACCACATAATACTGTTTTGGTATACTACGATTTGGTATACTACGGTTTGGTATACCTCAGTGCAATATGCACTTAAGTCGCGGTGAAGAAGAGCAGCCACGATATCTTTTAAAAGAGGAGATCTTGTGGATAAACAAGGTAAAAAGACGTCGGCGGTGTGGTGGTACTCTTTGCTAGTGTTGTAGTTTTTTGTGGTGTCGGTCTTGTCTTGGTCTCCATTCTATTTGGTCTCGGTCTTGTCTTGGTCTCGACTCTATTTGGTCTCGGTCTTGTCTTGGTCTCGGACATAGCGGTCTCGATGGGATGGGGAAAAAAAGAGAAAACTGCACATCCTCACAGAACAGTATCATTATTTATTACGCGCCTCAATTCAAATGCAACCAGTCAGATGCATCCATTTCAAAAATGTTACATTTTATACATTTTCTTCACGGACACTGCCAGTGCTTCACAGTCCACACACATCATACATCGTATCATACATCGGCAAAGAAATGTCTGAAAATGTCCGCGAAGTCTATAGAATAGTTATAATCCAAATAAATTAGGTATTTTACATTGATTACAAAGCACGGTCTTAGAGGTGCAAGTCAATCTGGAGGCTCATTCTCTCCATTCTCTTCAATTCAAAGCAAAGGATCATTACATAGCTGTATTCATAGCTTACCCGAGGCCTCTGTCCCTGGTATAAGAGACTTAATATGAACATCTTTCTGGTACATCCCATCTCTTTCCCTTGACGAGGTCTGATAAAATGGTTATAGGAGAGGATTGCTGAGAATATTATTTTCCATCAGGTCTCGTAACTATGAGAAATCTGGGAGATTTTAAATGAGAGACATATGGACATATGGACAATATAATTGAAAAGATAACATGAATTTGATTTAATGAGTAATGACACTTTACAACAATACCTTTTTTCTCTACAGTTGATCTGGGTAATGTGATGTCGATTCTAGACCTAGTCTGTTTTCAGTCTTGGTCTTGGTCACGACCAGATTTGGTCTTGGTCTTGGTACCCTCAAGTCTCGGCAGTGTCTTGGTCTTGATACCCTCCGGTCTCGGCAATGTCTTGGTCTCGGTGTAGGCGGTCTTGACTACAACACTACTCTTTGCAGTTCAAAGTCTGACACATTTATTAAACATAAGGATATGCCGTATTTATACTAATAATGACTTTTGGGCGTCAAACAAAGCCTCATTAATATTTTAGCCATACTACTAAACTGCTTATAAGTTGTGGGCGTAAATAAATGTCCGTATTTCACCGAAAAGCTGGCGCATGGCCAAATGTTGCGCCTGTCATCTGAAGCCCTGGTGATTATTGCACATGCACGATGCAATATCGATATGATATTACCCAGCCCTAGTTCTGGTTAGAGTTAGGGTTATGATTAGGGTTAGGATATGGTTAGGGCACAGAATGGTCAATTGACTCAGGAGAAGAGAGCAAAGATATGGGTCACATCCCACAGTCAGACCATTTGAATATGGTCAAACTATCCATGTGAAAACAACAAGGTGTGTGACAGCAGTTTGTCAGAAACGCTGAGCCTGTGGTTCAACCCAATCCGCTGCCTTCTTTGGACCTCCGCTGTTTGTCCCTCTCCGGCTGGAAGACGCCATGTCTGTCTTTCAGTTAGCTGTTCAAAACGTAGACGAGAAGAGGATGGACTGTAATCTAAGAAGCACCATGAACAAAACAAAACCAGCACAGGAAAGTGGACAGCGTAAGCCACACTCCTTTCCGGCTGCAGCCAATCACCTCCTCTCTGAGCAATGCCTGGTGGGGGAGTCACAGCGAGCCATGACCCTGCACTGGGGCGCAGTACCCTCCCCATCTGGTGCTGATTACCCAGCCCCAAGGAACATGATGACAAATGCGGCTCCACAGGGTGTCCTGCAAGCACGGTCTGTCACAGTGGACTCCGTCTGATTGTCTAAACTCACGCGCTTTGTGTGGGGAGTAATTATTCCTTAAACAACCCCAGTTCCAGTGGGCAATAGAACAGCCATGATGGCGATGGCCACTGCATGCTGAGAATGGACCAGAACAAATGTGTGATTTTCCTGTTTCCCATCTGATAATACAATAATAACAATTATGAGCTCATCTTTCTCATCAGACTTCACAGAGATCACTTCATATGGAAATGTCCTTTTACCGCTTTAAAAATAACTCAGTTATGAGTGTTAGATGGTAAATAGCCTAAATTTAAGCTACACACAGTGTGAGAGGTCAAACAGGGACAGAGTAACTGAGGCCTTGCTGAAATAGAGGTCTGGTGTATGTTTAATATGCAGCTCATGATGGGATGTGAAGCTGGAATCACATGCGTTTATAAACATCCACAGGGATGCATTTTACTTATTTAGCAGACACTTCCATCCAAAGGAAACTACCCTGACTGCCACAGGATCAGAACTACCAACTTTCTGATCACAAGCACAGCAGGCTAACCCACATAACCACACACACTGAAGAAGCAGTCCTCACATTGTGGGTAACCTCCAAAAACAATAGTTTGCTTGAAACAGAAAGACATGCACAAAAGCCCCACCCTGGATGTAATGCGGTGTCTCAGCCTGCACTGACAGCCAATGGTTGGGGTCTGCGGGCTCCCATCTGATTTCACACCGATGAGTCTCCGGGGTTTTCCAACATTCCCAGGATGCTGTCAGCTGTGATGTACCCTAATCTGATGCTACAACAGCAGAGGGTTAAATAAATAGCCTCTTTTCACTGCAGAATTCCAGTGATTTCCTTACAACTGCTTCAACTATTTACATTTACGGTTTGATGACACTAAGAGAGCAAGCTAAATTAAACAAACACTCAACCACCAATACAGGATGTCCCAATCGTGTACGGTTTTGGCTCATTTTCACCCATTTGAACTGAGTCTATTTCACACAAAGATTATAGAGCTTGATGAACAGTTGAAGGTCAAAACTTCACTGACCACAGTATGCCGTTATAGTATTAAATTAATCCATTAGCCAAGCTGTGCAAATGTAATTAGTGTCAGCAAGCCTTTGGCGTTGTGTCTTCATTCTGGCCTTGGGAAAAGGCTCTTCGTAAAGGTCTCAGCCCGGACGCCTCACAGGAAAACAGGTGGTGAGACAATTCTTCTGCACAGAAGACACTATCAGTCCTGGGCAGGGCTGTATGCTGGACTGGAGTTCCTCTCTCTGAATGGATCATAGAGTTAACTTTCGGGGAGATGATTTACAACCCCAACATGGGACATTCTGGTCCATTGTGTCACCTCACTGCAAATATTAAGTCAAGCCATCTACTGTCTATGTGCAGGAACAGGGGGAGCTGAAATGACCTTCCTCCAGGATCAGGGGCTATAAAAACCCCAGAGCACTGTGCAGATGGCACGATGCACATGTGGCAGATATGCAGAGCTGTGACACCAGGACCCTGCATCACAGTTCACTCAGGGAGCACCAGGTCACATTAAACGTCACCAACGCCTCACACCTTTGTGCCCTGCGGCTCTTCGCAGATGAGGTGGTCTCAGGGTTTGAAGGATGAACACAGAAATATGAGAGACTTAAGTGTATCTTGTCTGACGTGCCTTAGAGCAGCTTGATGGAGACAGAAACATGGGCTACACCCACCTATAACCTGCCCAGCTCACTGCTCTCGATCGATAACAAACTGATTTACCGCAAGTGAATAACTCATAGTGGACCAGTTTATTGCTAAGAATAATCACTTGCTCATAAATAATGTGCAGTCAGTTCTGAAAACAAATGTTTTTCCATTTCAAAATTAATTTTTAAAAATCAATTTCAGTTGAATGGCCCTACATCATATTTTACCCCAAAAGATGGAGGCAATTTCATGCTACGTCTGGGGAGGATAAAATGGCTCTTTACCATTATATTTGAAACCAAATTTTCTGTCGGCAAGTACATTTGAGGAAGTACAGCCACCTAACGGACATAATTCATAGCGACGTCACAATTGACAAAGATCATAATTTTATACTTCCTGCTGGTTTTTCACTCTCACTTTTAAAAATGCACCTTTTTAAGAGATGTCTGTCATGCAGAGCAGATTTCTCTCCAATCACTTACTCTAATTATTGGTATCTTTCCTTCTTGGTTAAAACTTTGCAATGTTACCCTGTTGCTTAAACAGCACCCTCTGGTGCTCATCATATCATGAGAACAATGTTAAAATCTAGAAGCAATCTTTTGCAAGGTAAAGGGAATTACTGCTTGCCAATGTGCTCCAAAAATGTGATTTGAGCGCTGCCATGACTAGATCTCATCATGCAAATTGGAATCAAAGTGGCTTGTTGAAAAATTTTTATTCATAATATTAAATGAGCTGTAAATTTATTCTCATTTTCACCTAAAAGAAAAAGTGCTGCTGTAGCAGACTATACATGCATGGGGGCAACAGAAAGCTGGATATAAAACAGGGACACCCACCCAAGAGGCTTTGGGGTTACATCATCGTTAAACTAAACCGCTGTCATGGCTACGATATGCTGTTAGCAGGTCACATGGTCAGGCAAGCACTCAGATTGATGGACCTGCAGCCACGGTCTCCAGGCCAGGATATGTCAGCGCTCCAGACCAGCTCAGTCCACAAACACAAAACGGTGACAAGATATGGAGGCGGAGTTTAAGCTACTGGGCACGACTCAATAATAAGTGCCCATGCAGGTGACGCCCAGGGCGTGAGTGTATTGGAGCACCGTGCGGCCAGTAAGCAGTTTCCACCAATGGGAGAGAGAGAGAGAAAGAGCGCAAGAGAGAGATTGGTTATTGCACAGTGTTGAGGGCCAACCAGCTACATCTGCTGGGTGGAGTTGCCGTTCCAGGTGTTGTTGTCGTCCTCACTGTCTTCCTGCGTCCTCAGTCTGTAGATCTTCCCATCTTTTTTGAAGTCATCCGCTCGCTTTTCCAAAACTCGTTTGCGAATGGGTTCCCTGAATGCACAAATGACAATCATGAATATAGTTCAAGCACAGTAAGTGCAGAAACCTTTTTTACAATTTATGCAGCTATTAAATATTTATCCACTACACACAAAATAAACGACACAAAATGGCTTTGGGGCCTACTGACTTTGTGTTATTGTACAGTCATGTCACTCTTCATTACTCTTCTTTACAAGAAGTGACCTCATAACCTAAACTGTGTGGCGGCGGATTGGCCAGTCATAACTGCCAATCTGAGCATCACCGTTTTGCTTCGCCAGACGATACGGTGGAAGGTCCGGGGCGCTGTGGCGGGACGCTGGAAGCGGAGCCGGGGGGCGGCGGGGTAGTGAAGAGGAAGCTGCTTATGAATCTCCACACGGCTAGCAGGGGGTAAAAGATGGTGCCCAGCACCGACCAAAAGCCCCCGGCCGAGGAGGGCACCATTGTGTTAGCAGGCCGGCCAACCTGCACCAGGAAGCAAATGGAGGACACGGGTCACAGAACGGCACCAGTAACTGTCCACCCTCAGCTGGTCCCGAGGGCTCCCTGGTTACTGGTTACCCCCAATGGACCAGGCTGCCTGACACTAGTCTCATTTCATTGGTCCCACTCTGGGAGGAACTGGCAGGAAAGTGTGTAATCCACACGTAAAGTACCCAGAACTCTCCGTAAAGCTGGTATGTTATGTGGAGCTCATGATTAACATGCAAGTCCATTATCCATCTGCCATAAACTGCCCTACAGTTCAGGTTCTCTGAGAACTGGAGTCTGTGCCGGGAAGCAGAAGGTGTACAGAACACCCAGGAAGGGGTCACAGACACTCACAGCAAGCAAAACAGAGACATCAGCTCACCTAAGCAGATGCGGGGGGAAATGGAGTACAAAGGGGGCAGTGACAACCCACCAATTCCATGCACTGGGGGGCCAGATCACAGTGGAACTGGAAGCTAAATGCTGGGTCCTTCGCATTGTCAGCTGGAGACCCCCACCCTCCCCCCAAAAGGCATGTCTAGAGGGGGACAGCCTACACCCACCTATCCTGCTCTCACGCCAGTGATAGAATGTGTACAGTCTGCAGTGATGCCCTGATTGGAATTCAGGGGGACACCACTTACTGGAAGAAGCACCACTGAGGCACTGGGAACCAGCTCCAGCTCCAGCAAGGTCTGGTCAAGGTCCTCCTGTGTGAACTCCCGCCTCGGGAACATGGTGGCCAAGGAGAAGTTTCCGTACCGGTTCCCTACTTCCTGCACAAAGAGAGACAGGAAGTTGATGTGGATCAACACTGGGAGGACTAAGCATGGAGCACGATGTCACAGGAGGAGCGGGTCACAGCACTCATCCTGACGACCACACCGCTTGCTGTGAAAGTAAATGATGTACAAGCATCTAAATGTGGACTTGTGGATGTTTCTGTACAGTTACAGACCATCAGACAACAGTGTGAAAAACACTCAGGAAATTTACAAACACCGGCCGTCCTATTCAGATCTGTAATACCAGGTGTTAACAGCAAAAATGGAGAACATGCTGCTACTAGACCCACCAATGCGACAGGGAAACAGGAATCAGTCATTGTTTAACCTGACATTCCCCACCCCCAGAATGCTTTGGCCAATGAGACAACGGGGCAAGGATATGGACACACCTGGGCAGCAAACTCCCTGGCCTCCCGCAGCCTGGTCTCAGAGGGGAACTGGTTGGTGAAAGAAGAGCCGTCTGGGAGGCGGAACTGTATCCGGGCCACAGCACTGAAGAGACAGAACAGGAGGGGGTCCAAAATCACGGGAACAATGAGTGGCCCACGGCCCGGGTATGGCCAAACCTCCCAATGGCTCCTCTCACTCTGACAGTGGGGGATCCACTGTACCTCCTCTCCTTCTGCAGCGCCTCCTTCCGGGCCTCCTGCTCCGCCTTCGCTGCCTGAAGTGCCGCCACCTTCGCTGCCTCCGCCTCCTCCGTACTCTTGGCGTAACGAGCCGCTCTCTCTACCCGATCCTGGAAGAATAGCCACTACCCGGTTTCTACCTAGTTCCCCTGCCCCTTCACCCCAGGCCCCTCGCCCCCACAGCGCCCCCTCACCAGCGCTATCTGCTGACGCACACGATCCCGTGCTGCCCGCTCCTCTGCCTTCTCGCGGTTGCGCTCCTCCAGCATGCGCTTGGTGCGCTCACCCTCCTGCTTCTTCTTGTAGTCCAGCATTTCCTTGCCAAGCTTCCTCCGTTCCACCTCCTTCCTTATCTGATTCTGGGCAGAGCAGACAGGGAGGGGTTGGCCAAGATCACAGCAGCACCAAGAACAGGCCATAGCAAAATTAAACGGCTAATAAATGCGCAGTGACCCCCACTGAAGTCACAATGGCCCGAGGAGGTCATGGCTGCTCCTGGCGTAATACTCCTTGCTAAAGAATGTGCTTTCATCACAAGAGTCTACCTCCTCTTCTCCTCTCTTTTTCTGTTCCCGTCGCTCCTCCAGCTTCTTTGTCAGCCTGAAGGGGGTTTGACAGTAGCAGAATCAATGTCTATGGAGTCCAAACAGACCTCCGGCACCTTTCCGTACCTGCCCACCCAGGCCCCGATGGGACTCACCTCTCCACCTTGGCATTCAGGCTCTCGTCAGACTGGGAGCTGAGAGAAACATCATCTGACGACAAACTCCTGTCATCAGAGGGTGTGGCATGGCCTGAGGGCCCCCCATCCTCCACTGGACAAGACAGCGGCTCTGGGGACAGTGTTGAAGGGACATCGTGTTGGGATGGACCAACCAGGACAGAGCTGTACACTGAGGCTTCAACAGTAACTAGCCCACTGTACTGAACCTGATAAGCTCTGTAAAATTCAAAGCACACATGTGCTGTTTGTCTAACACTGCACTGTATGGACAAAACAGACTTCTGGTCCAGTGTGTCCCTTACAGTAGGCTTAAGGCCCACAATGCCCCTGGACTGAATAAGGGGACCTGGAAGATGTATGGACATACAGCTAATTGCTAATGTACACCTCAGCAGTTCCTACCATATCTATATTCACTGCTACAAAGAATCACAAAATTCAGTCTGACTTCAGTCAACTGGAAAACATAACTGTTACGCTTGAAGGCAGAAGGTAGATATTTACAGCATGAGCAAACTGCCACTTTCAGTTACACATGGAGCATTACAGGTCCTGTGTGTCCCTCTTAGCTTTAGTTTCTGGGGCAGTGTGTGGCTCAGGAGGTTGAGACCCTGCAAGGGTGCAGTTATGTCAGTGTTGGGCCCTTGAGCAAGACCCTTAACCACAACTGTTTCAGGGACTGAATGACCCAGATTTGTCAAAGGTAAATCACATTGGATAAATGCCTCGGCTACAATTTATGCAAATGTAACGTTTAAGATATGAAACCAATGATCCCTAACCCTCTCATCACTTCCTGAAAAGACCTTTCCACTTCTTACAATGAAATACGATCCAAAACAAAAAAGGATCAACCATATGACAGAAGTCCAACTCAGGCCTCTTTAACACAGACATGACTCATTCCATGTGAAAGTGATGTTTCCCTTCCAAATCCATAAAATCTGTGAATAAAAAAATGTGATTTAAATTTTCAATTAATATATTACTGCGTATAAGTTAACCAACCTGAAACCCAGACCAGAAACATGTTTCCCAGTTGACCAGTTTTCTTTATGTTCCACCTAGGGAACATAAATCTGTCACCGCTTCACTGATACAAGTTGCCCCTCAAGGATCAGTTCTAGGTCCCAGTCTCTTCAACATCTACATGCTCTAGTTAGGTGAAATTATTCATCGCTATGGTCTCAGCTTCCACTGCTATGCCGATGACACATCTTTATATACGTGTCGATCCAACTGTGTCCTCATCGCCAACCATACTGATTGATTGCATTCATGAATTCAAACATTGGATAACAGCTAACTTTTTACGACTTAACCCTGATAAAACCTGAAATCCTATTTGTGGGTACTAAATCTGTCCTCTCTACCCTTCGTGACCTAAAAATTGATGTTGATGGGATCCTGGTGGAACCCTCAGTATCAGTCTGTAATTTGGGTCTCATCTTCGATCAGCTTCTTACCTTCCAACCACACATCAGCTGAATAGTACAGACAGCATGTTTTCATCTCCGTAACATTGCTTGTCTGCACTATTTCCTCAGTGTGAAAGATACCGAAACACTAATTCATGCTTTCATCACTACCCAAATGAATGATGGTAATGCATTATTTTATGGTCTTCCTACTAAATATGTCAATAGATTACAGTATGTTCAGAATTCTATGCTCGTTTACTTACACAAACTAAAAAATCTGCTCACATCACTCCTGTCCTCTATGACTGGCTGCCAGTTTATTTAAGAATCAAACATAAAAATATACTCGTCACCTTCAAAGCCCTCCATGCTTTAGCCCAGGGGTCACCTACATGGAGCCCGCGGGCACCAGGATGCCCCCAAGGACCACATGAGTCGCCCGCGGACCTGTTCTAAAAATGGCACAACTCACCAGTGAGCAGCGTCTAAGATTTAATTTTATCCTGTTGCTATTCTTCTTTAATCACATTTGCATTTATATAGATTTGAAAGTGACAACATATTAAAAAAAGCATTTAAAACATGTTTATTATACTAATAAGTTTAGGAGGGCGTTTCAAACTGGTAGCCCAACGTATGGCTCAGTACCTTTGAAGTAGCTCTCAGTTTCAAAAAGGTTGGTGATCCCTGCTTTAGCCCCTTATTATCTGTCTGAGTTACTGCTTCCTTACAGTCCAGCCCACGTACTAAGATCATCTGATGTTAACTTACTCACCATACCTAAGCACAGGTTATCAACTATGGATGGCAGAGCTTTTAGTGCAATAGCCCCTTTAGTGAAATGCTCTTCCTCTGTCTTTGTGAAGAAAAATATATTATCCATTTCAAACTCCTGTTAAAAATACATCTCTTCAATGGATATTATTCATCTGACTTGTATTGTCTCATTAAATATGTTTTTTTTTTTTGTTAAATTGTAAAGTGTCCTTGAGTGTATGAAAGGCGCTATATAAATGAAACTTACTACTACTACTACTACTACTACTACTATGGAGTGAACCATAGTGTCTGAGGCAACCACTGAGTCCCCCTCACCTATAGAGGGAGCCATAGTGCCTGAGGCCAACATTGAGTCCCCCTCACCTATAGAGGGAGCCATAGTGCCTGAGGCCAACATTGAGTCCCCCTCACCTATAGAGGGAACCATAGTGCCTGAGGCCAACATTGAGTCCCCCTCACCTATAGAGGGAGCCATAGTGCCTGAGGCCAACATTGAGTCCCCCTCACATTAGAGGGAGTCAAAGTGTCTGAGGCTACTACCACTGAGTCCCCCTCACCTACAGAGGGAGCCATACTGTCTGAGGCTAATGCCGAGTCCCCCTCACCTTTTGAAGCAGGTGAAGCCACACTGCTGTCTTCTGCTGGCGGGCTGGCCTGGGACTCCGACAGGGTAGGCACTTGCTGTACAACTGGGTCCTGGGCCACAGGGGGCTGGAGGGGAGCAGTAGCAGCAGGTGTACCCGCAGCAGCAGCTGCCACAGCCCTGTCTGGTGTGCCCATCTGCTGGTCATGCATCTGGCCAAAACAACCCAGAGTCACACGGTTCAGCCTGACGCACCTGTTCTCATGATTAGGACACCTTGTGTGTTAACCTGGGTGATTATGACAAGGACACTTGTAAGGAGGGGGGACCGATCTCCACCTGTCTGACTCTGGAGATCCGCTTGACGAGCTCCTCGACTGACATGCTGCCGGCGATCACCTCCAGGGGGATTCCGTTCTCTCCGATGAAGAAGCTGGAGGGGATACACACTACGGGATCTTTGAAAGTCGGGTTAAGGAACGTGTGAAGGGGTGTTACTCAGGGGAGGTCTTAAGGGTGCTGGCATGGCCACATTGGACCGGGCATTACATTCATACGCAAAGCTTACAAAAAGGATACATATCTGAGAAAACTGTACACATGTCTCACTGCAAGAAAGAAAAGAAAAATCAAGACAAGGCTAAATAGGTAATCAGACAGACTCACATAGGTAATATCATCGTATCCGTTCGCAAAGTGAGACATGGCAGGTCGGTGGTGACAGTCGCATACCTCTTGGCATCTACTTTAATCGCGACGAAAGAGCTTCTGGTAGCCTCGGCCACACTGTCGTCCTCCCAGCTGGCGGTCATCTGTGAGGACTGCTCATCCTCCCCTAAAACACAGTATCGGGGAGTCGGGAAGCGGCTGTCAGTCAGCGGGGCGGGGGCTCACAGAAAAGCCGCACACTTTAACGTCCAGGCGCTAAGTCCGGGGTCTGTCACGGGGAGGGGACCGGGCGCTTTAATCTGGGCGATACAGCTAAATGTCTATTAATATAACACTACAGCGACGGGCGAAGCGAAAGCGGTCAGCTCGTTTTAAATTTAGCCAGACGGGATGCTTCCACCGACTTTACACTTTATTTCAACTTCAATATGGCGCAGAAAAGGCAATCGTGATCTGATGGGACAAACTCGCCAGCGCCGCGGTAAACCGGCTTGACCAGCGACTAACTAGAGGTAATGACAGTGCTGGTTTCAGGCAGCCAGGCCTCCTCCACCCCTGACCGGGCCGCCCTACGCCACAAGAGCCGTGCCACAGCAAGCTACCTGTGATAACGACGAGGAAGACGGCATTCTGCTGTTTGGCGGAGGCGATGGCCGCAGGGATAGAGCCCTCAAACCAACGCATTTTCACCACGGCCGCTGCAAGTCCCCCAGACTACGATCGCATCGGTGTCGGCCAGCTGACTAGAACCTTCAGCGCCACGGCCGGACGTTACGATGGGTGACGGAGCGCTGAGCTCCATGGGAATGGTAGTCCATGTGAATGGTAATTCATGGGAATTGTAGTCCGTAAGTTTGCAGCACTTCAATTCATTTAATCAGATAAAGTTGTTGGCGTCTTCCAGATAGAATCTGATTTTAAGGAATATTATCTCTATAAAATATAGTAAAAATTAATGTAGTAGTTCTTATATGGAAATACATAAAGCTCAACTGAATATAAGATTAAATGAATATATCAAATATGTGTCAATGTCCTGGGTTCGAGCCAGAGTTCCACGTGTGTGGAGTTTGCATGTCATCCCCGTGTCATCGTGGGATTTCCTCCGGGTACTCTGGTTTCCCCCCACAGTCCAAAAACATGCTGAGGCTGATTGGAGTTACCAAATTGCCCGTAGGTGTGCGTGAATGGTGTGAGTGTGCCTTGCGATGGGTTGGCACCCCAACCTGGGTTGTTACCTGCCCTGCGCCCGTAGCCTGGGACTCCGACCCAGGACAGGATAAGCGGTTTCGGAAAATAGATGGATGGATGGATGTGTCACTGTGGGTCTTTTTAAAACCCGATAGCTTTAGTCATATTTATAATCTATATCGAATTTCATATGTGCATTTTATGCAACATACCTTTATTCTTGTTTTGTCCAACCAAGTATCTAATTTTGAGTGGCCCTACGGCAAGGCTTTAGGCCTACTTGGGAGCCGCCGCTAGCATGAAAAATGATGATCATTTCACGTCCCTCGTAACCCAGGTAATTCTACTGCCTATTCTACCTAAAACTAGGGCCGGCCTTGTATGCATTATTATCAGAACAGAGTTGCAAGTAAGGCTGCATAGGGCACAAGGCAGGAGTATACCCTATCGGCAATTTAGAAATAAAAGTTAGCCTAATGTCTATGTCTATGTACTATTGGGGGACTTTGGTACATTTGGACGTATGTTACTGGAGAATATACTGTTTTTGAAGTCATTACTAGTGGCTCACTTAGCTTTCCATCCATCCATCCAAGGAGTTTTCAACAGTTGATTCTAGACTTGTAGTCAAGACTGCCTAAACCAAGACCAAGACACTACCAAGACCAGAGGGTATCGAGACCAAGACAGACCGAGCCAAGACCAAGACAAAGTCGAGACAAGACCAAGACCGAAAAAAAAGACTCCCTTAACTTTTGTGTGCTGTTGAGGACTGACATGATGGGTACTGACTGGTCCCAAAATCATCTGACAAAACAGCTAACACCTCCATCAACTGTCTATAGAAAGGGAAATATGTAACTGATTTCAATTATACTTAATTTGTAGATGAAATTGTAACATCAAATTGAAGACACACAATTATAAACTTGAAATTACATCATGTCCCATTGTAGTAGTACTAGCCAAATGACACTGTATGATATCAACAGCCCTGAAATGGATTAGGCCTGTTAAGTCAACACAATGTGATATGCAGATGTTATTTGAAATCCAATGGTTACATTTATTTAATCAACACCATTTTAAGTAAAATACTGTAATCAAACAATATAAAGACATGTGCACACGTCACTTGCATCAAATGCAAACTACAAATACTATATACCAATACAAACTGCACATCACATTGTGCATTAATAAAAATAAGGACAAGTGCTTAAAACATTCTGACATCTTGATGTCTGCAGTGACAACACACTGCCAATGATATCAAGCCTGTTGCTCAGTAGGGCAAGAACAATGGAACACAGACATTATGGACAAATAACAGATTGATAAACTAAAACAGATAGATGAAATACTTAAAAGCAGAGAGAGAGAGAACGAGAGCATCACTGTTGATAGGCATATTTTCAGAGAAGAGGGAGAGAGAGAAAACAGTTCACATTTTAAAATAGTGGTTGATTGCACTTCAGGAAAACTAAAGATTGCAACATCTTATAGCCTGTGATGCTGGATCTAACGTTTAACTAGCGCTACACTTATTTTGCGAGTTTAACGTGTATTTTGATTGGATGAGCACCAATGTCTAAATCACAACAAAATGCATGTATATCATTGATTGGTTACATTTGAATGGTGCGAAAGGCGAAATAATAATAATGTTGCATTATCGAACGTTACGTTTTGTGTCATGGATACTTTTCGCTCCAAATCTCCCGACCACTATGTCGATCTGAGACAGCAAGACCAAGACAGCGAGACCAAGACAAGACCGAGGGATCCGAGACCAAGACAAGAACAAGACCAAAGACCGTCGAGACTGTGACAAGACCAAGACCACGTAAAAGCTGTCTCAAGACATCCAACTCTAGTTGATCCTGGTCCGGGTTTCGGGTTGGTTAGCTTTTACGCAGTAATATATTCAGTGAAAATCTAAATAACATTTTTTATTCACAAATAATATGAATTTGGAAGAGAAACGCCACTTTCATACGGAATGAGTTAACTGCGTTAACAAGTATGTGTCTTCAAACAATTTATTCACGAAATAAAGGATCATATATGCCATATTCCGATACGTTTAAAAAAAACAAGTGCAAGCAGTGAGAGGATGTGACCAGCAGAGGGTGGCAGCACATTCGGTAGGAAAACCTCGAGATTTAGAACTGGCTTTTCAGAGTGCATGTAGGGCCAGCATGCAGTGTAGTTTTAACTGCAGCCTCTCTGTTTAAAAAGAATCGTTTAACGAGTCATAAGAGAGTAATGAGAAAAACAAGACAATGCAGAGGGAATGTATTTTGGAAGTCATAGAAGCCATGAGCAAACATGTATGTGGAAGATAATGCAGCAATCAGATCAATATATCAGATAGTGTTGAGGACCAGGATACAGGTCTGCTCCCCAGAGGAGTTATGAGAGGTACGTTAACAACCCTGACTAGAAATATTGTTTGTGCTGAGAGCAGCAGAAAGTAATGGTGAATTATTGTATTGTTCACTAAAATACACTACCAAGACTGCTTGAGTAACAAAACTATCCCCATGGGTCACCTCAGTACTGTACTGTGTAATTATAGTACACCCACTAAGGACCTGGACACTTTTATGCCAGCTTTTTTGGGGTTATATGCTTCCTTTTCTGAAGCAAAAGACAAAAATAAGTGCCTATTATACATAGTGACTTTTTAAAAGTGGGTAATACTAAACTCATGAACTATGCTAATATTGAGAAAAGCATAGAATCATGAAACACAGGACGTGATGTTAAACTGTCCGTTGTGCCAATGGATGGTACACATAAGGTTTCCCTTGATGTTGAGAGGAATGGGAACTGTATCTCAGACATGGGGAAGATGTAAATTTTGGGACACATCATCAGTAGTGTGCCTTTGAACCACAGGGTGTTTCGGCCTTTCAACACTAGACACCCTCATCAAAGGTGACCAGCTACAGAGTGATCAGGCCTGAGCTTGTGTCCCGTGCCCAATCATGAAAATTTTAGGGGTTCAAAAGTAGGGGTGGGCAACATGACAAAAATATCATATCACAATTTTTTTCAGACAGGATCGCGATCTGCAGTCCTGTCACGATTCTTTTTCATATTGGTTTTTAAGGCCATTTTGCAAGTTACTGAACAGAACAACCAAACTAATTCCCCAATAAAAAAAAAAATAGGCCTATAGGGTAACTTGTGCCGTTTCGGTTTTGGAAAATCGACACAAGAATCTTATTGCTGCTGCTGAATTCTTTTTAGAGACCAGCTCCTCCATGTTGTTCGTGCCACTTTGTTTCCATATGCGGGAATGTGTTCCATGTTGCACATTGCATGTTGGGACAAGGACATGAAAGGAAGAAAGGAAGAAATCAAAGGCACTACCTACTGTTAGCTGTTACCAGTTTATTGGTGCATCAAACCGGATTTGGCTGATAAAACTTTAGATGCATGTGTGAGCCAAGTAACTGCAAGTGATACGATGTACTGTGATGCTCTGGGGTCCCCATGACCCTGCACTGCCACTGTAGATGGGCATGACTTCTCCATCTGCCGTAAGACTTTATGTAGACTATATGACCAAAAGAATTGGTACAGGAATTGGTACAATTTCGTACAGGAACTTTTATGACATCCCATTCTAAATCCAAGGGGATCAATATGGAGTTGGTCCCCATTTTGCAGCTATAACAGCTGGCTCACAATTTCTGTTCTAGTTTATCCCTAACGTGTTAAATGAGATTGTTGTCAGGGTTCTGTGTGGGCCAGTGAAGTTCCTCCTCCCCAAACTCACCATGTCTTTATGGACCTTGCTTTGTGCACTGGGGCACAGTCATGCTGGAACAGGAAAGGGCCTCTTCCCCAAACTGTTCCCACAATATTGGAAGCATAGAATTGCACAAAATGTCTTGGTATGCTGAAGCATTAAGATTTCCCTTCACTGGAACTAAGGGGCCTAGCCCAACCCCTGAAACACAACCCCATACTATTATCCCTCCCCCACCAAACTTTACAGTTGGCACAATGCAGTCAGGCAGGTAACTGGCATCCGCCAAAGCCAGAGTGGTCCATCAGACTGCCAGACAGAGAAGTGCGATTTGTCACTCCACAGAACACATTTCCACTGCTACAGAGTCCAGTGGCAGTGTGCTTTACACCACTCCGTCCGACACTTGGCATTGTGCTTGGTGATGTGAGGTTTGCTTGCAGCTGCTCGGCCATGGAAGCCCATTCCATGAAGCTCCCAGTGCACAGTTTCTGTTCTGGGGTTAATGCCAGAGGAAGTTTGGAACTCTGTAGTTATTGAGTCAACAGAACATTGGTGACTTTTACGCACTATGCACCTCAGCACTCGGCGACCCCGCTCTGTTACTTTACATCGTCTGCCACTGCCTGGCTGAGTTTCTGTTGCTCCTAAACGCTTCCATTTTGCAATGATACCACTTACATTTGACCATGGAATATCTAGCAGGGAAGAAATTTCACGAAATGACTTATTGCAAAGGTGGCATCCTATGACAGCACCACGCTTGAATTCACTGAGCTCTTCAGAATGACCCATTCTTTCATAAATGTTTGTAAACCTGACTGCATGGCTAGATGCTTGATTTTATACATCTGTGGTAATGGGCTTGAATAAAACAGCTGAATTCAATGATTAAGAGGTGTTTTCCAATACCTTTGTCCATATAGTGTATGTGCATGATTAATGCTTCATCAAATGCCAATCACATTTGTTTGCAAACATTTAGAGATGGCCTTAGTGACATGTCACAAAGATAATTCTTCCTCAGTCCAGAATGACAGGCAACAGGGGCCTGTATAGCCGTCCCATGGTCCATGCCACACAGAGACCACTAGGTGCTCCTGAACCGTGTTTATGCCAACAGTCCAGACGGTTGGCAGGACTCCTGCTGGTCAATCTCCCAGAGAGCCATGGGAAACTAAACCGGTCAGCTGGCTAACAAGAGCAGCAGCCGGACTGCACTCGAAACTGACCCAAAGAGGAGGCAGGCTGATAGCAGTTGTGACATATGTGGAGTCGCCAGGTGCTGTTTCAACAACAGTAGTTAAATTCACCAGTAGGGGGCAGTACTGCGACCCTCTGTCTTCGGAGGATTAATGATCAGTGCTTCCTCTGTACCTCACATGAAAGGAGGCGCTCAGACATCTGCACGATCCTGCTTATGACCGAACGCCCCTCAGTTCTTACAGGAAGAAACGGCAGCATCAACCAAACACAATTATCGGTAATTATCACAAGTAATCATTTTGTGAATGATGTTTTGAAAATATTTAGAGATTTGCCCTGTGATTGAAGGTGGAAACCATAATTGCTGTGTCTGTGAATGTAAGCACCTTTATTCCATATGTTTTATTGCATGGCAGTACTTTGGGTGGTGAAAGGGGTTTGCAGGTATTTAGTTTCAATTAGCACAAGTTTTTGGCAGAGTTTATAATACACAGCACCGGTCTGTTGGATGACGGACTTTAAATTTCCAAAGTACCACCACACCAGTACGTCTTTTTACCTTATTTATCCACAATATCTCCTTTCTAAAAAAATTATGTAGCTTCCAAGCTCTTGCTGTCTTTGCCAACACTTAGCTTCTTCTAGGTGCTATTGCACCGCCAAAACTTTTCCCCGAACCAGAACCTTTTTCCAGAACCAGGGACTTTTGTCATGTTCACACCGCAGGAACTCGGCCTGATTGTGGTTTCTTGGAGGCAGCTCTGGTTACCCTGTTTCAGCCCTTACTTCAGACATGGACTGTGTCCAAATTCAAATGCAGCCTAGAAATTAGTTATTCGTTTGCTGAGATCCCAAGATTCATTGTGCCACCCTTCAAAGGACGCGGTCTATGTAGCCTCTTTAGGCTGTGTCCTTCGAAGGTTCACGCAATGACTCTTGGGATGTTGGCAAAAAAAATAATGCATTTCTAAGCTGCATTTGAAGGAGCCTTTGAAAAGGGATGGCCTTGCGCTGCTGTGATGCATTTGGTCATCGAATGCAGCATTAGAAGGATGCAGACTCGGTACTTTTCTTTCAAACACAAACTACTGGGGAGGTACTTACACCCATAGCTTGCTGATTGGTTGACCACAAGCACTGGTGCTAACATGGCTGAAGTTATGCAGAAGAAGCAATTTTAGTGGAGCAAAAATTGAGCAAATGGAACCATATTTGTACCCCAATTACATTTAATGCAATAATTAATACATGTTTCACTTAGGTCTCCATATTTCTACATTGTCTAATATTGCCAGTGCAGGCAATGAAACTTGCCAGCGTTTATAAGCAGGATAATTTTCATCCTATGGAAAATGAAAGATTGATCTCCTGGCCACATTTAATAAGAATCATGAACATGTTGTAGGCTATATAAGTTAAATAAAAGGCTGTGTTCCGTTTTGTAGGATCTGGGGTGAACTTCTCCAGGCTGGTGGTAAAGCCATCCTCTTGGTATTGCAAGCAATCTTTGCTTCCATTTGGGAGACAGGCATCATCCTAAGTGACTAGTAAACGGGACTTGTCCCTATCTGGAAAGGGAAGGGTGATCACCTGGATTGCAGAAACTACTGGGGGATAACCCTGCTCTCAGTGCCAGGTAAGGTCCTTGCTAGGCTCATCCTCAACAGGATCTGTGATTGCTTGCTCACCTACCAGTGACCACAGCAGTCTAGTTTTATTCCTAAGAAGTCTAGCATTGACCGCATCCTGGCACTGAGGGTTCTCAAGGAGCACAAATGCGAACATCGGCAGAGTTTCTTTGCAGACTTTGTCAATTCTCGTAAAGCATTCAACTCAGTTGATCGAGCAGCCCTGTGGGACATCCTGAGACTTCATGGGATCTCCCTGAAGTTGTTGGATGTCATGGCCGGCCTGTACACCAGTACTGTGAGTGTTGTGCAGCGTGGATGCAGAACCTCTGCATTCTTCCCAGTTGATTCTAAGTTTCGTCAGGGGTGTGTTCTTGCACCTACTCTGTTCAGTGCTTGAATTCACTGGGTGCTGGGCAAAGTCTTGGGGTCCAGCAGGGGTCCAGCAGCTATGGGGCATCTGTTGGTGAAGAAAGATTCACTGATCTTGACTTTGCCGATGATGCTGTGATCTTTGCAGAGTCAATGGAGGCTCTGATCAGGGCTCTCGAGAGACTGAGTGATGAATCTGAGTGTCTGGGCTTGCGAGTGTCTTGGATAAAAACCAAGATCCAGCCCTTTAATGACCTCTTGGGCACAGTGTGCCTGTCTGCAGAGTGAATGTCAACCACGTTGAGTGGTTCAATAACCTTGGCAGTGTCTCTGGTGATTCTTCCTATGAAGTCAGTAGATGGATTAGGAGAACATGGGGGTAAGGTCACTGGAGGTATGTGATGTTCCCCCAATATCTTTGTATGGGGATCGAAGGTCCAAGTCTTTAGAGTGTTGGTGCTCCCTGTTTTGCTGTCTGGCTGCAAGACATGGATGCTAACCAGTGACTTGAGACGAAGACTGGACTCCTTCGGTACTGTGTCTCTTTGGAGAGTCCTTGAGTACTGCTGGTTTGACTTTGTGTCAAATGAGCAGTTGCAAGAGGTGTCCTGAATGAGGTACATTACCTGCATTTTGAGGGAGTGTCAGTTATTGCACTACAGCCATGTGGCGCATTTCCCTGAGGGTGATCCGGTTCACAGGATCCTCACTGCTGAGGACCCGAACGGCTGGACCAGGCCAAGGGGATGCCCAGGTAACACCTGGCTGCAGCAGACAGAGGGTCATTTCCGGAGGGTGGGACTGGACCACATGTCCCCAACTGGGATCCCAAGCTGCTTTGTCATGTGTTGGGTGTGTCAACACGCTGCACCAGTACATGCTCCCCAAACTGACCTGTTCCATTTTGATTGCGATCTGTCCCTCTAATAAATAACGAATAACTATCTAAACAACTTATCCTCACTTGTTTTGGTATGGCAATGTAGTTTCGTATGAAATTGTGTGTGAAGTTTAACTTACAAAGTTTTTGTGTCTACTATGCTTATTTAATGTCAAAGTCCCAGTTCCTGTTGTGTGGTGTGAAAGTGACACATGAAAGTGGACAGGAGCTACAAAAGTTCCAGTCAAGACTGGGACCAGGTTCTGGAACCTCTGTGTGAAAGTGCCTCCTGAGGGAGGGCTTGGGTGTTTCCCAATACCAATACCAATACCGGTCTTGCTTCCTTGCCTCCCGAACTTGGGGCACAATGAATCATGGGATTGGTCACATTTGGTAAGGATGCAACCAATGTATCCTTGATATTTGGGGCGGGGCAAGACAACTGGGGATTTTTACAGTCCTCTGTACTTCTGTTCTTGAGTATTGGAACTGGTCTTCAGCAATGGAAGATGATGTAAAACAGGTACATGGGAACACAAGTACAGTCAAGTACACATATTGAGAAACACTTCATCTCTTGCAACACTCACACGTATTACCAATACAGTAGCATTTGATGTGATCTGCTTATTCAACCAACCTTGCTCTCAGTTCTTAAAAGACCACCATATAATTAGTTGGAATTGCGTTTGTTTCTTTGATGTGATATGCAGATATGCACTAACAAGTTCTTTATCAGTATGTGGTATCACCAGGGATGGACATAACTGGTACGCAATACGCATTCACCTTTAAAAACGATACGTGCAACAATCGATTGTGGTAACAATGTAAATGCGTACTTATTTTATGTGCATTTGCTCTGCGGCAGTGTCACGTGACAAGAAAATACTTTGCATTTTAACATGTATACCGCAAATTAAGTAGAGTTAGCATATAAAGATTAAAATGCATTATATTGTGTTTTCATATCAGCGTAAATGCACATAAAATAAGTACGAATTTACATTGTTACCGCAATCGATTGTTGCACGTATCATTTTTAAAGGTGAATGCGTACTTGCGTGTTATGTCCATGGCTGGGTATCACGTTCCTTATAAGCAGTTTATCGAAGTTTATCATTTTTGTATCACTGAAATTTTATATGACGATAAGTATACAGTAGTGCTCCCTTATCCCCAGCAGATGCCTAACACTGCTAATTTTACATGTAGCCTACTTTGTTTGTTTCCTATACATACATATGATATAGTGTAATATGTAAATTAGGCACAATAGGAGATTTATGCTGGACCATTGTGCTGGACAAAGGTTCCGGGTTGGACGACGCAAGATTTCACCACACTGCTCAGAACAGCGTGCAATTTAAAACTATTTCTGGAAATTTCCATTTAATATTTTATACAGTACCGCCCCCCCCCCCCACCAAGGTTGACTGCGGGTAACTGAAACCACGGATGGAAGGGGAGGACACGGATGTACAGGGTTGCCAAACTTTGGGCGACAAGACAAGACAGACAAGTCTGCACATGCATTTACATGTATATAAGAGTTTTATTACCTTGTAAATAGTCAGTAGGGTTTGCAAATTACCCCAATGCTTTTGATGTAGCTAATTTTAGATTTATGATTGAATAGCATAGAACTGCCGTAAGATTTCTTGCGTGAGCATGAGATTCAGAAAGTGCGAGTGTCCCGCCAGATACGTAAGTTGGTAACCCTGACTATATAAAGTTAAATTGCCCAGTCCTCCGTTACCGCCGTGAAACCTATTCTGTTCTTCCAATTATTCAGGCATAGGGGAAAGACGCTTATATATGGGCATCCAAGGTTTCACTTTGTGTAAACTAATAAATTTGTCCATAATAGAAATGTAGAACATAAGACAAGTAAACATATATGGGGTAATTACTGCACTGATATGAAGTCCCCCCCTTGGAATTTGACAAGGGACACAGTTTGGTGTAAACGTTTATTGGTTTGAAACAAATAAAAATGACTTGCACCAGAAAACCATTGCACAGCCTTTCAGGATCCACTTGCTGAAGGAAACAAAGAATCAGTTCTTAGCAGTGGACCTTCGTACAAATACAACAGCACGATGTTTCAGTGTAAAACTGGCCTTGTTTCAGAAAGCAGGGGCCTCTTGATGATGGCAGGTCACAGATCCTGAAAGGTGTTCTAGGCTATATGGGTCTTCTCTTATTCTCTTTGAGGTTTTAAATTAAGTTAAAAAAGGAATATTAAACCAGAGGCTCTCCCTCTCATGTGCGTCCATTACAGGAGTGACATTCACTGTGAAAAGAACAGACTTAATTATTTAGCTAATTTATAAATTATGTACAAGGGGTGGAGCTTTTCATTTTACAAGTTACCAGAGGGCCTGGTAGAGTTCTGGTAGAAGGCACACAAAGGATCCTGGTCCATAGGTCAGGATGAACTCCACAGCAGACCAGCCGCAGCAGGAAAGTAGTCACACAGTCAATATTTTTTTTTTCTTTTTTTTTTTTTCGAGGGGGGGGGTGGCGGGGTGGGGTGGTGGTGGTGGTGTCAAAGTAAAGGATGCTGATGGATGTGAAAAAAAACAGTTCTGTATAGCCAGGTTTTGAGTCTGACATAATTTTCCAAATATAAATCTAAAGCTAAAAAAAGAAACAGTACATGCTGCCATTTGATATGTTCCAGTCAATTTAGAAAAAAACGAGTGGCTACTATTTTGGACTCTCATTCATTGAAAAATTCAAGTTATCTTGCTTCCAAATCGCTAGAACATTATGAACACAACACATTCTCAACAGCTGTTGAACTCAAGAGGGCAATGCAGTCATAAACAGGAAGTGGGGGAGTGCCTGCAACAGGAAGTGGGGGAGTGCCTGCAACAGGAAGTGCTTGTGGTGATGATGGTGGATGGGATCCCTCACTGGGAGCTGTCCCACTGCAAGGAGTGAGCCTCAGTCTGAATGATGCCAAGGAGCCACTGGGTCTATCTGGAGGGAAAGAGGGTGAGGACAAGGTAGGCCGGTGCCAGGCTGTAGGGTGGTCTGCGTGATCCACCGTCACAAGCCCTGTCCTGTAGTTTTATAAGCCACCTGATGGTGGTGCCCACCACTCACAGGCTGCTGAGTAGTGCCTTTGCCTCTTTACGACTCACCAGCTCCAGGATGCGCCCGTTCACTGCAGAGAGAGGAGACACACGCTGTGCAAACAGAAGAGGCCCCAACCAGGCACATTTCCGAGATGCGGGAGCTCATTCGGATTCGTCCACCTCTTCTTCAAATACCTGTTATTTAGCTGCTGCCTGTACATCTACGCAGATAGCAAATTACCCTCAAAAGCCAGGTGACATCATGTTTTACCCAGAGCTAACCAGCAAACTGTCCCAGGTGTGACCCTCTTCTCTGAATGACAGACTAATGAGGAGACCCTGGATCGGGTCCTTTTCTTAGATGGTGGAAGGATCAGCACATTCTCCGTGCAGGTGTGAAAGCTGCAGTCTGCTGCATTCTCTAAAAATAAGTACACACACACACACACACACACACACACGCACACACACTCACACGCACGCACACACACACACACACACGCACACGCACACGCACACACAAGGGTAGATCCTAAGTGATGTTACCCAGCATGCAGTTCTGTGACAGGGTGCCCTCTTTCTGCAGGTGTATGACCTACATGACCACACATGGTGCAGAGCTGGACTCGGCACTCTGACTGGGGGGGGGGGGGGGGGGTCTAATTCTACATGCTCAGTGCTGGTATTTAAATGAGCAGCCTGAGCCGGGGCCTCCTGGGTATCAGTATGATGGCAGCCTCCCCCCCATTACCTGCTTCACCTACACTGAGATCTGTAGACACTGCCCTCCTCGGTGGCTTCTTCCCCCTGCCGCCCTGCCGGACTCCCGTGGGACCCTGCTGGGGGCAAAAAGCTCTCGTGAGATGTCAATCTCCTCCTCATGGTCTTCCATTCCCCCCCCCCTCTCTCTCTCTCTCTCTCTCTCACACTGTCCTTTGCCCGGTGGCCATCCACCAGGGACACAGAGACCCCGGGAACAGGCTCCTTACACACCGGGGAGCTCAGAGCAGCTCGGGCTGCCGGGGCCAGGCGAAGCCGGTCCGCTTGCTGCACACAATCCCACCAACATCCACCAGAGGGCGCCAATCCCACATCATTATTCAGGCCTTAAAGCCTCAGCCTTCCACAGCCTCTATACATACATGATTCTGTAACAACTGGAGACTCACCTGGTGGTTTAGAACCACATGGGGGCCAGCCAGTAAAGGGGGGCACACGGGGGCATTATACTGGAGGGGCTGGCCCAGCAGGGGGTACCTCACATCACCTGAGGGGGTGGCAAACATGGACCCATCGAAATGTGTTCTCTAAGGCAAAACGGATTATAGACTTGTATTTAAGGAGTATGTTTAACAGAATCCAGGACATAAAACACCTGACAGGTTGACCTTTAACAAAATACACAATACACCATTCAGACTTTAAATATCTCCTTTTATTTTCCAACTGAATCTCACTTAAAGGGAAAGTGTAAGATCTTTATTATCTCCAGATAAAAGCTGACTTTGTTCTCCCAGCCAACCGGGAATAGTAATAATGATTGGTACATGACCCAGGAGGATGCTCACCCTGTCCTGGGACAAAGCCTTGGGTAAACTGGGGCATGATGGGTATGGGGACCAGGCCGGGACGGACACTCTTGATGCTGCTGATGTGGGCGGGGCCGGGTGACTGGGTGGGAGAGGAGGCGGGGCTGCCCAGCGGGGGACTGCTCTGAAGACAGAGGAAGGTACTGAGCATTTATTCAACACTCTCCCACTTTCCCCTGTTACTGGGGAACAGTGACCTTAGACACTCAGCAGAGCAGATGATATTGAAGGGAGGGGCAGTAACAACAATCAGGACAGCTACTCTACTGCAGTATTTCACAATTACCCAAGGTCCTGGGGGCTTTCAGGATAAAATGATCCAGGCTGCAATACTTTCGGTCCACCTCACTGGAAATGAGAGAGTCTGCTGTTTGACCCCTTCTGCCCCCCCCCCACCACCACCACTCGGTGGCGCTGTTACCTGCAAAGTGTCCACAGCTGCGAACTCTGTGAGTTTGGGGCCCCTCTGGTAGTCCAAGCTGTGGTGCTTGTTGCATTTCCAGTGAGGGGGCGAGTGGGGCTGAGGCTGGTGACTTGGGGGCAGGGCTAGGTGCAGCATGACCACACTGGCTGCGTGTTGGGCGGAGCCACCTGGCGAGATAGGAAACGGCACCCACATGCTTAACGAGCTTAACGCTGACGAGGCAAAAACAGCGGGAAACCTCTGATTTACGCAGTGCTCAGCCTACAAACACAGGTTATTAAACCGCAGCGGCGTCGTGATGCATCACTGGGGCCCTTAGGGACAGTCGCATCCCCCTTTCTGTGTTTACGAGTTGCGGCCGTTTAAAGCCGCATATCGTTTACCTGCAGCTTTTTTTAAATGCAATGTGTTAGCAGTAATTAATTCCCCATTTGCACAGGGAGGCGCTGGTGACTCGTGCATTATTCATGCGGCTTGGATGCCGAGCAGACACTGCAAGGACAGGGCAGACATGAACGCCTGAGCGGATGAATACTGGAATCTGCAATGTATCTAATTAAACCTGTTGGCCAAATTACAGAGTAGAAAGCAACCCCAGACTGGGCAGGGTGTCCCCGGAATGGGCAGGGCGTCCCCGGAAGGGGCAGGGTGTCCCCGGAATGGGCAGGACGTCCCCGGAAGGGGCAGGGCGTCCCCGGAAGGGGCAGGGCGTCCCCGGAAGGGGCAGGGCGTCCCCATGCAATGCCCCACCCGTGATGGGGTGCGGCTGGTGTCTACGCGATGAGAACACTGACTCTCAGAGCAGAATGTCGGATTTCTCACAATGGCCTCTGAGTCCATATCATCTGTGGATGGATGGACTTCCTGTCCCTTTTTTCCCCCCAAGTATTTAAAGCCATGCAAGCTGTTAATCGTGTCATTATCACAAAATGAAGAAATTCTCAATGTGAAGTCCCTGATGTGGATTCTTTTAATATCAGCGGGCCATTGAAGGGAACAAGGGATTCGCTTTTAATCAGCATCCCCATTTTATTAATGAAACTGTAAATTAAATCTTCAATCTCAGAGTGCGCCGGGTAGCGTGAACACGGAATATTTCTGACTGACTGCATGCATCCTTCGTTGCCCCTCAAAAGCAGCCGCAGGGAGCTCAAGCACCAGATGTATGAGTGAATAAGGACGCGCAGGAGACAAGGCGTGCAGTCTGACTCGCACACCTGCATGCTGAGTTAATGAGGCTTGTACCTGCGCGCTGCTGCTCGGGGGGGTGCTGCTGCCCGCCACAGGCTGGGGGGGTCCGCGGGAACGTCGTCGGCTCCATCTGCTGGGGACACGGCGGGAAGCCCAGCGAGGAGCTGCGGGGACACGGCGGATGGAGCTAGTGTGAGGCGCACAGGGGGGCCGGACATGCCAGGCCGCCAGAGCCTGACCAGGGAGGAAACCGACGGCAGGCTGCCTGCATGTCCTCATGGATCTTTTACTGATCGCATTTCCTGCAGGATGCCCTCCACTGATTAATATCTTACCATAAATACTATGCTTTCAACAGCCTGCGTGAAGAGCAGCGTGTAAGCAGGAGCTGTGACAGCCGTGCATGTCACTTCCTGAGCAGCCGCGTAGGCAAATGAACCAAGGCATGACGAGGGGTGTCAAAACGACGCACCTGATGGTGCTCTGCTGGGCGGCCGGCAGCACGCTGTAGTACACTTGCACGCTGGGCGAGGGCACAATCCCCTGGCCTGACTGCCCGGGAAGGACCACTGTCTGCTGGGGCACAGGCACCTGCGGGGGCAGAACAGGCCAGTTACCCCCCCCCAGCTTTCTGACAGGTGGTATGGGCCAGAGGTCACGCGAGTCAGATCCTCCTAAGTGGGCAGTGACGTTACAGGCGTGTGAAGACGCCGTGTATTAAACTCTGTGCAGACAGTTACAGATCAGACGTACCTGATAGGACGGCGCAGACGGATAGTGCAGCAGCATGCCTTGCATCTGGCTTCCCATATTGCTGGGCTGGCAGCCGGCGAGGTTCTGGCCCGGGGGAGGCTGCATCGCCACCACACTCTGGTAGCCATGGGGCTGGTTTGGCATCACAGTCTGACAGCCTGGAAGGGCGCGAGGGAGACGTGAGCAAACCAAACGACCGGCCAGCAAACGACCGGGAGCACAAAGTGAGTCACAAAAAAAAAAGACAGAGGGAGAGAACCATCCGGACACATGTGAAATGTGTACGCTTATGCGCAACCATGCCCCCTGCATCCACGGCAACTGGAGCGCGGGGGGCCGAGCGGGAGATATAATAAGCTCGTCGTGGTCCTCCTCACGGAAGGCTGTGACTGTGGGGGCCTCTGCTAGCCAATAGGAAAGGTGGGAATCAGCAGGCATCATCTCAGATGCATTGGGGTCAAGGTTACGGCGGACATCCCACAGACCGGCATGGGGGGCGGGGGGCATTTTTTCAATTTCTCCCAGCTACTTCGCCATGGCGATGGCAATCAGTCAGATGAGAAGTGGGACGAGGGAGACTGGTGGTCCTGACGGCACCCCGTTTGCTATTTTGGGACACGCCCTCCGTGTCAAACACGCTCTGCTCCGAATGAGCCGCGGTTTCACGTGCTTTTAAAGCAGGCCTCCGTCCTCTGCCGGCTTCAGCGGGGGCTTTGTACCTCCCCGGGGGATCCGCAGGATGTCCTGCACACTGCAGCCTCGCTCCACCCACCGTGGAGAACAAGTGTTTAAATGGACTGGAGCTGCACTGTACAAATCAGCCCACCTGCTCCCTAAACTGAGAGGGTGTTAAACGGCGAGCGAGAGAAAACAACGGAAAACCAGACCGGTGAGCATAAACGCTCACAACAGCTCCCGATGCTCAGATTGGAGACATCATTACACACCTAAATCAGGAAAAATTTACTGACTTATTTTTATTAATAATCAGTAAATGAATGGAGCAGCTAGTTTTTCATAAATGGTTATTGCAGTGGCCGGTTAAATATTCATGGAATTTATATGCTCATAATAATTAATGTTTTAAAAAAACTGGAGCAAAACGGAGACTCGCAAATATAGATACAGATGTGTAAGAATGGGAATACTAGGGTGAGAGAGCCAGGGGAGGCCCTGCAGGGTGGATAGGGAGACCGTGCAGTGAGGCCTTGCGGGATGGATTGGGAAGCCCTGTGAGGAGGCCTGCTGTGAGGCCCTACAGTGGGACCAGGAGGCTCTGTGAGGAGGCCTGTGGTGAGGCCCTACAGCGAGTCCCTGCGGGCTTGACCGGGAGGCCCTGCGGGGAGGCCTGTTGTGAGGCCCTGCAGTGAGTCCCTGTGGGGGGGACCAGGAAGCCCTGTGGGGAGGCCTGCTGTGAGGCCCTGCAGTGAGTCCCTGTGGGGGGGACCAGGAAGCCCTGTGGGGAGGCCTGCTGTGAGGCCCTGCAGTGAGTCCCTGCGGGGAGGAGTGAGCGGCTGAAAAAGAGACCGGTTCACTGTGAGAATGGAGTAGCTCTCAGACAGTGTCCCGGCCCCGAATCCAGCCGCTCTGTGTGCCAAAGCCATCTGCAAGCATCTGGAGCTGGGGCCACCTACCCCCCATGGTGTAAAAAACACACACACACACACACACACACACACACACACACACACACACACACACACACACAGTGAGCAGTCGGGACATGTCCGCAGAGGGTGCTGTTTAGGTGAGGTGACTTCAGTCGGAGGTACCTGACTGCTGGCTGGGCTGGATCAGGCTCTGGCTCTGCGACCCGCTGTAGTGCACGGGGGTGGTGGTGCGGTACGGCTGGGCTGGGTGTGAGAACTGGGCTGGAGCGCAATAGCATGCTGGCACCTGTAGGGGGAGCGGCACCCTCGAGTCAGAGTCACACGGCTTCACACGACAGTGACCAGCAGCACGTGGCAGCACTGAGCACCGCACACAGAGTGTCAGAACATCATAATGTCACTCTGATTTAAAACTATAGGTGGTGGACAAGAGCAGAACACGGCCCTGCACTGAGAATAATACCTGCTGCATGGGTGGCTGCTGCTGCATGTATCCCTGCGGAAATGGTGGCAGAGGCTGCTGCACAGGCTGTGGGGGAACACCCCCCATGTAGCCCCCTGCCTGGGGGGCATGGAGCACCAGCGGGGCTGGGTACGTGGCGGCATGGCCGTCCGGCCCCTCGGAGGACAGTTGCCGACCCAGGCTCAAGTGGCCGAACTGGGGACCCAGGCTGTCCTGAGGACACAAGGGCTGAGGGTTAGAGCCAGACTCGACATCTGGTGAAGGATCAATTATTTACAGCAGTGTGCAGCATGTTTAATTAGCCACTAGGGGATGCTAACGGGCAAAAGGGGGTCAGAAAGGAGGCTAGCAGGGCACGGGGACACTGATTGGGGGGGGGCAGCTCACTGGAAATTGACATTTACCAGGGTAATGCCCTCCTCAATGGGGAACAAGAGTGCTTTTAAAGTAGTGTTTGGTTTTGGCTCCAAAACTTTGGGCTTAATTATTTAACATAGTGAGAGACATTGAAAGCGTGTTAAGCATGTGACTGCATGCTGAGCACCGGCAGAATAAGCCAACAGTCACGGTGCACACACCATCACCAGGCCTTAACACAGATACATCAGGAGCTGAGCAACCGGATGCTCCTTTCTGAACCCAGAGGGAGGATCAGGGGGGGAGGGGAGGTGCGGTACCACAGTGTTTTGCTGGTTAGGGGGGGCAGGTAGGAGCTGAGTGGGGTACGAGATGGCCGGGCACTGGGCAGGCTGCGCTGATGGCTGCAGTGGGCGCATAGGCTATGCAAGCGATGGGGGAGACAAAGGTCATAGGTCAAGGCAGTTAGTCAGAGAAACGGGGCAAGAAGGAGCAAAGGCTGGATGGGGGCAGCTGGATTATTAACTGGGGTAAAGTATAACTGTAAGGGTGAGAGAGTCAGTACCACTGACCTGCGGGAGCATGTGGTGCGTCGGCTGATGCGGATGGGGCAGGGGCTGGTGGAGCCGGGCTCGTGGCTGGAGCACAGTGGGGCTGTACATCACGGTGCTGCGGTCGGGGTTCAGGGGGGGCTGTCCTGCTGGATCAGACCATGTGTTACTCAGGGGCCCCCTTCCCAAACGGTGAAAAAAAGTAGCTTGGCATTTTCAAAGAACTAAGGCTGTTTACCTGAAGGGGGCGCTCACGTCCCAGTCACGTCTCACATAACCTTGTTTTATTTCCCATCAGATTTATCTCTCACACCTACAGGGTGTGGATAACTGAGCCAATGACTGGCAAGAGCTTGGCTCACATGGCCCAGACTGCCCGGTGCCAACAGGGATGCCAGACAAGCCAGTCTGGCATGTGGCCCACGAGGCTCATCGGTACGATCATCCGCCTGCCCAGAGAACACTTCCACTTCACTTCCAAGGACACTCCTCAAGGGAAATTTTGGGAGTTCCGACCGTACAGGAAATTTCACATTCGCCTTCAAAAAGGCCAATGAGCAATCATGCACTGCAGTTGATACCTGCATATGCTCCCCTTATCAGGCTGTGCCGCAAGTGCAGGCGCATTTTAAAGTGCTGCATCATCCTCGCCATTCCCTTACATTCAGGAGTGCAGACAGACTCTATTATTTCCAGGTGCCTTTTGGGGCTCCGTTCGGTTCTGAGTCCACATCTGATTAATCGATCGTTGTGGGGAGATATTGCTCTTCAAACACCCCAAACCCACCAGAGCCTCATTAACATACGGGCAGCATTCCTTATATGCTGGCTCGGCATCAGGTTCCCATACAACAAAATCAAACACTTTATAAAGAGTAACTCATGGGGTCAAAACCGCCCTCTATTAATCACTGTGGCATAGTGCTTTAGAGCTTAAAAATGAACACATAGGCACAGAGGCCGGACCCACATACCAACCTGTGTGCGGGTTCACCAGAACACTGCCAGGTGGCATCCCTGCTGGCTGAAGCAAATAGTAGCCAGTGCTAGCCGGAGCCACAGCCAGGCCGGGCCTGCCTTCCTCACAGCACACAGAGCCACCGGCACCGGGAGTGGGAAGTATGGCAGTCCGGCCCAGGATGGGGGCGGCCGGCAGCTGAGAGCGACAGAGCGACCCCGTGGATGACCCTATACTACCAGAAGACTCTGAACCTGCAGAAAGAGTAATGAGAAAGTGTTTAGACACACACACACGGACGGACAAGCGGATAGAAAGACACAGACATGCACAAGACACACAGCAGAGACACATAAACAGCTCACATATTCCTATCATTGTGGGGATGATCCATTAATTTCTATAGGACTTACCCTAATTCTAACTAAGATAATCCTATCCATTACCCAGCCCTAACCTTAAAGGGGAAGTTCACACCAAAACTGGAAAAAAGATGTTTTAGAGGGGATTTGGTGCTGTCTACCTGTCTAGGTTGTCCTGTTGGGAGCCTAGTTTTTGAGATATCGGCCATAGAAATATCAGGTTTCTCTCAAATATAATAGGACTGAATGGCATTATTCTTACTGTGATGAATAAAGTGCCAGAGAAATATATTTGAAAAATTCGACAGCAACGTCTCTTGCCAGAAATAATTACCCGGTTACTCATGATAATCCATGGACTTTGTAGAGAGCAGTTTAATGTAGGAATGATTTTCTTCTACCAAACTCCACACACCAATCATATCGTTGCGCAAAAGACATCCCATCGCACGAGCATCCCAGGGATATCTTATGGCAGTGAGAGAGGAACCCAACTTTTCTATGGCCAATATCTCCAAAACTAGGCATCTCCCAGCAGAACAACCTAGATGGATATACAGTACTAAAGCCCCTCTATAAAACTTATCTTTTTCAGTTTTGGGGTGAACACAGGGGTCACCTGAGAGCTACCGGACATGATTTCAGGAACGAGGGTAAGAATTCCAATTATGACATTTTACTCAATAAAGAGATGCTTTTGTCGAAGGCAGTGTACACTTTTTTGAGAAAGGGCCTTGCTCAGGCGCCCAACAGTGACATCACTCTGAGGACCCTGGGATTCGACCCGGTGACCCGCCAATCATACGCAGAGCATCCTAATCCATGGAGCTACACACTCCATGTGGGCAGCTTCAGACCAGCTGCACTTTGGCTGGGGCCAGGCTCCGGGGAGTGTGCGGGTTGGTAGAGAAGCCTGTGTGACAGCTACAGAGCGTCACGCGGAGGTGGGGCGGAATGTGGGGGCGGGGGCACTCGCCTGTCTTGGAGAGCCGGCCGGCACCCCTGCTGCTGCCTGAGCTGTCACCCCGGATCAGTACCGAGATGCCACTGAAGCTGCCGGCCTTGGTCATGGCCGGCTTCAGAATGCGGCCCGAACTGTCGGAGTCCGTACTGCTCCAGGGCCGCAGCTCTGAGTACCGAGGCTCATTTTCGGAGCTGCTCTGCCGGCTGCTGGCCGACCGTCCGTCCTTCAGCCTGCCGGGGGGGCGCCACCTCCGTTAGCAGAGATACGACCATACCACCCCCCACCCCCGGCACCGGTAGCCAAACTCAAACATGGAGAATACCTAAAAATCTGGCGTCTCTGTTGCGTGCCGTTAGTGATTTCATTCTCCTGGATCCTGTGGCCAGGACAGAAAGAGCGCAGATTCACACCAAAGACCCCTTCCACCGGAAAGAGCACCACACTGAGGTTCCCACATACCTCCTGTCTAGTGGGAAGGCCTCGGTACCCTGTAGATCAAAGAGCGTTGAGAGCACACATTATGCACAGTAAATATGCAGGACATTTTTTGCTCTGCATTCAGAAAACCAGGCGGCATTTTACTGCTACGCTCAGTGCGGTCGCTCAGTCGTCCTGACTGCCTCTTCACAAAGCATGGTGATGTAACACGCCTATGTCGGCAACTCACATCTTGTGCGAATATCCTGTCTCTTGCCCGCTGGTACTCCTCCTCACGCTCCTCTATGGATTTGCTTCTGCGGTCGTCCTTTAGCCGCATGCGCATCTACAACAGGCAGTGCCCCCATGAGCATAGGAGGACACAGTGCAGCCTATTCCGGGCCCCACCCCACTGAGGAGGCACCACCTACCATGCCGTCGTCCCGGTCGAGGCTGGCATTGTCCCTCTTGAGGATGTACCGCTTCTGGAAGTCATCGGTCTTATCATCTTTGATGTGCTCTGAAAACTTTTGATCAGGTCTATGAAAAAGAAAAAAAATAATCAAATAATGTAAACAACTAAATGTTTACTTAAATGAATTTTTCATGCTATGAATGACAGAATATCCTGAGTTCCATTAATGTGATAGTGTTGACAGTAATGCACAAGCAGTTCACGGATAATCCCAAAGAAGGAACTCACATTCGGGTACTGCTGGTTTTATTGATGATGACAGACTTCCCTGTTGGGTCCACGTTGTGCTCTAACCCGAAGTAGGCGGCCACCCTGTGCAACAGCATCCTGTGGTACGATGTCATAGGGGGGAATTTCCTCCTCTGGCTTCTGGAAAACATGGATGGCTTTGTGACTATGAGCCTGCTACTACAACCACAGATGTGAAATTCACTTGGACAAGCTGCTGCTGAAATAAGTGATGCCAGATATCATTTAATGGTTTACTCTTTACTGATGATGGTGGACATTGTTTAATTTCTAACTCGTTACTGATGAGGTCGGACATCATTTAATGGCTTACTCGTTACCGATGACGGCAGACATCGTTTAATGGCTTAGTCGTTGATGATGGTGGATATTGTTTACTTGTTACTGATGATGGTGGATATTGTTTAATGTCTTACTCATCACTGATGATGGTGGATATTGTTTAATGTCTTACTCGTTAATGATGATGTTGGATATTGTTTAATGTCTTACTCGTTAATGATGATGTTGGATATTGTTTAATGTCTTACTCGTTAATGATGATGGTGGATATTGTTTAATGTCTTACTCGTTAATGATGATGGTGGATATTGTTTAATGTCTTACTCGTTAATGATGATGGTGGATATTGTTTAATGTCTTACTCGTTAATGATGATGTTGGATATTGTTTAATGTCTTACTCGTTAATGATGATGTTGGATATTGTTTAATGTTTTACTCGTCACTGATGATGGTGGATATTGTTTAATGTTTTACTCGTCACTGGTGATGGTGGATATTGTTTAATGTCTTACTCGTTAATGATGATGTTGGATATTGTTTAATGTCTTACTCGTTAATGATGATGTTGGATATTGTTTAATGTCTTACTCGTTACTGATGATGTTGGATATTGTTTAATGTCTTACTCGTTACTGATGATGGTGGATATTGTTTAATGTCTTACTCGTTACTGATGATGTTGGATATTGTTTAATGTCTTACTCGTTAATGATGATGTTGGATATTGTTTAATGTTTTACTCGTCACTGATGATGGTGGATATTGTTTAATGTCTTACTCGTTAATGATGATGTTGGATATTGTTTAATGTTTTACTCGTTACTGATGATGGTGGACATCGTTTAATGTCTTACTCGTTAATGATGATGTTGGATATTGTTTAATGTTTTACTCGTCACTGGTGATGGTGGATATTGTTTAATGTCTTACTCGTTAATGATGATGTTGGATATTGTTTAATGTCTTACTCGTTAATGATGATGTTGGATATTGTTTAATGTCTTACTCGTTAATGATGATGTTGGATATTGTTTAATGTCTTACTCGTTACTGATGATGTTGGATATTGTTTAATGTTTTACTTGTTACTGATGATGTTGGATATTGTTTAATGTCTTACTCGTTAATGATGATGTTGGATATTGTTTAATGTCTTACTCGTTAATGATGATGTTGGATATTGTTTAATGTCTTACTCGTTACTGATGATGGTGGATATTGTTTAATGTCTTACTCGTTACTGATGATGGTGGATATTGTTTAATGTCTTACTCGTTACTGATGATGGTGGATATTGTTTAATGTCTTACTTGTTACTGATGATGTTGGATATTGTTTAATGTCTTACTCATTACTGATGATGGTGGATATTGTTTAATGTCTTACTCGTTACTGATGATGTTGGATATTGTTTAATGTCTTACTCGTTAATGATGATGTTGGATATTGTTTAATGTCTTACTCGTTAATGATGATGTTGGATATTGTTTAATGTCATACTCATTAATGATGATGGTGGATATCGTTTAATGTCTTACTCGTTACTGATGATGGTGGATATTGTTTAATGTCTTACTCGTTAATGATAATGGTGAATATCGTTTAATGTCTTACTCGTTAATGATGATGTTGGATATCGTTTAATGTCTTACTCGTTACTGATGATGGTGGATATCGTTTAATGTCTTACTCGTTACTGATGATGGTGGATATTGTTTAATGTCTTACTCGTTACTGATGATGGTGGATATTGTTTAATGTCTTACTCGTTACTGATGATGGTGGATATTGTTTAATGTCTTACTCGTTAATGATGATGGTGGATATTGTTTAATGTCTTACTCGTTACTAATGATGGTGGATATTGTTTAACGCTTTACTCGTTATTGATGATGGCGGACATCGTTTAATGGCTTACTCGTTGCTGATGAAATCCAGGATGTCATGCTCCAACTTTAGCAGCATCATTCTGTCCCTGAAACACAATGAGGCACAGAAACGTACCACCACAGTTATGAGGACAGATGTGTGTCCACCACGCACCCGCTACCCTGCAGACAGGAGGACATACCCGTTAGATAGCCTGGCTGTGAAACAGTAGTTAATCTTCCGCGGGTGATTACAAGGTGGTAAGTTAAGGGGGATGTGGGACTAACCTGGGGTTATTTTGTAAAGTGTTTACTAGGAACTCATGGAGATCGATACCAGTTGAGTCTGTGTATTCCTGACTGGAATCTGAACAAGAGAAAAATAAAATTAGAAAAAGAAAAAGAAATGAAATCGATAAAACTGCCAAGCCCACACACACACACATGCACGCACACACACACATACACATACACACACACACATACACACACACACACAAACTCACCTCTGGAGAGCATCCTCCGTGAGGCTTTCTCCCATTCTTCTGTGTTCTTCCCCTTCTCATCTTTGTCTCTGATGGGTGGCTCACTTTTTTCAACCGGTTGGGAGAAGTGGATCTGAATTTTATCCTGGTGGGTTGGGGAGGGGGAGGGATGATGTCAATAACTCCTGCATTCAATAACAGCCCAGCTAAGTTTCTAGACATTTCCAGTCATCTGCTGCAGTCACTTTAAAGTTAATTAAACAATATTACAGGGGATTTGATGGGCTTACCAATGCAAACAGGCCTATATGAGGGCTTTACTGTGAGCCGTGCGATTTATTACGCAAAATCTTCACCGCTTCACCACCAGCCCTGCCAAACCCTATGCTGCCTATTAGGACAATAAGCCTGCAGACGCAGGCGTTTTCACAATTAATCTTGAGGGATTACTGTGTTTATCCCTGCGGGAGCTGCACAGTCCTGCAGCTCCATGCAGTGGGGGAAATTAGTGTACAGGCGGGGAGTGGAAAAGAGACAGAACCTTGTGCTTCTGTTTAACACTAAAAAACAACAGCTGTGATCTGCAAAATCTGCATGCTAACAGCAGAGGGGAGATGGTGGAAACTCCACCAGGCACAGTCCACGGGGGACGTGGTGAGGAAGATGGGTGAAATGCCACCGGGCACTGCCCATGGGGAGGGTGGCGGGGGAGATGGGCAAAGTGCCACCAGGCACGGCCCCTGGGGAAATGGCAGGAGAGATAGGAGAAATGCCAGCAGGCAAAACACCACTGCGCACAGCCCATGGTGGACATGGTGGGGGAGATGAATATGACTGGGCTTAGCCCATGAGAAGCACAGCAGGGAGCCTGGGCGATACACCACCGGGCACTGCCCGTGGGGTGCATGGTGGGGCAGATGGGTGAAATGCCAGCAGGCACGACCCATGGGGAACGAGGTTGGGGAGACAAACGAAACACCACTGGACAGGCCCAACTGCGAGGGTGGTGAGTAGGCATGGCCCACTGGAAGCGTTGCAGGGGAGACACGGCGCACGTCCTCCTGCTGAGGACGGAGCTCCCCCCCCCCCATCCTCAGCTTTGCCACTACAAGGAACTTTTCAGTCAAACCCCTTTGTTTATTGCCAGGGTTCTCCTCTGGACTTTTCTTTAAACTTTGGCCACCCCTCCCTCCTTCCCTCCCCCCCTGCACCTACACTCTGCACCACCCCCTAGGCTCAGAAGACTCAGCAGCTCTCTCCCCCCCCCCGCAAATCTGACAGAGGGAGAAAAAGAATCTGAACACGCTGCCTCGCTTTGAAAGGCGGTACAAAGCAGACCAGCATGTTAACGGGTGCCAAGGGAACAGAAGATGCTTCAAATAAAAAAGCAAAGCCTGCAGGGATGGGAGCAGAGAGCCAGAGGAGCTCAGAGCTGCCCTACAGGAGGATGAGAGAAGGCCGCAGAACTGGAGGATCGCGGGCCGGCCAGAACCTGCACCTGTGCCTGCCGAACTCAGCACCTTGTAGAGAGGCCTTCACCTGCTTGCCGTAAAGCTGGACAGTGAACAGAAGCCCAGTACTGGCTGAGTACCCCGAAGGACTCAAATGTTTCTCGGGAAAAACACGAAGGAGTGGCATCAATGTAATGAAGATCAAAAAAACAGCCTGTACAGATATATCAGAAACGGCATTTCTGCCTAAAGAAAATTGCATTGTGTGTCTTAGCTATAGACAAAGTGAAGGCAATCAAATCAAGTCACACCTAGCTAGAGCTGACAGCTGAGAAATGGCCGTGCGCGGATGATGGATGTGTACAATCAGCCAATGCAGGATCCACTAACAACCGAAAATAATACTGAGAAATAAACCCTCTGATGACTGGGCCTGGCTCTGAATCAGTGCTCTCGCCGGCCGAGGCCCGGAACCCCGCCCCCACACCACCGGCCCAGAGGTTTACCTGGAGTCCTTGGGCCCGTTCTGCGCTAGGGGGAGGAGACGGCTCTTCACACACGGCCAGGCTCCGAACTAACTTTAACTTTGCGTTAGACTAGGGGAAAGTGTGGGCAGGTGAGAGAGAGGTCAGAGGTCAGAGGTCAGTTGCAGGCACAGCAGCATGCCTTTGATGGATGGGCCCCGCCCACAAACCGCCTTGCACCCCCTCATACTTCCCCAACGCGTAAAACAAAAAAATCACAACTGCGCGATATTCACCAAAGCGTACAGACAGACGCATTCCGCCACAGGTCAAGTAAAAAATCTAGAAAGTTCAAAATGCGTCACGATTTGCAGGCAGGCATGAAGACAATCTAGCACAGGTAATGCTGAATGGAAGGAAAACGTACAACAACTGGTTGTTAAACTCTGCAGCAGCTCACCAGCAAAAAAAAAAAAAAAAAACACGTTATGCACCAAGCAGAAGCCGAGCTGTGGCAGGCATGAGGCAGTGCCGCCGTTTACCTTCAGCCTGTCTTCCACCTGTCCGGGCTTCAGCGCGGGCTGCTGAGCGGTGGCAATGAGAGAGAACGGGGAGTCTGAGAGCCGGGCACACACGGGCACACACGGGCACACGCGGGCACACGCGGGCACACGCGGGCACACGCGGGCCACCACCGACAGCCTCGCCATGACTACAGGAACCGCCCCGGAGGCCTGCGCACAATCACATAACGCAGCTATAACGAGGGCGCATCTGCAAACTGGGCCATCGCGCTGCATCTCAGGGTGCCCCGAAACGTCCTACTTTCTACTTTGACGCACTTTTCAGGTTGTGCTCCATGCGGGGGCTCGCCCAATCAGCAGGTCCGGCGTCGACAGCAGAGGCCTGCTTACCGGGTAAAGTTGACTCCAAGCCACCCCATAATTAGTCTGGAAAATGCATTATCCATATCCTCCTCCTCAAACCAGATACATTACACTACATAATTTAAGCTAAGTATATACGGAGCAAAGTCATTATTTACCTCAGTGTTATTTTTGCATTTAAATAATTAGGTTAAAATGCAGTTTGTTAAAATGAGTGAATGTGATGGGGATGAATGTGAATCTCGCCCATGATGAGTTTCCAGTGCCGCTGTGCCGGTCTGTAGAGCCTCTAGCTGTATGGGATGTCAGTAACACAAGTTTCTTTCTTACACAATAGCATATTTTTTGCTAGTAAAGGAAGAGCTGTAGAGGGTAACCATACAAGTCAAGGCTGAGGTGAAATGGAGTTACTGAATGGTTTCTGTTAAATTAAGTGACTGTTACAAAGCTTTAACACTATTGGATATCATTACCACCATGCTGATGCCTGGTATTTTAGAAACGAACTGACAGAAGGCGGACTGCACCAAAGGACAATATGAAACTTTTGTTGTTGGATCAATCGTCAGTTAAAAATCAGAAATAGAGATAAACCCAGAATTGCAGAGTGTAGCGGGGTCCAGATTATCCGTCTCGACCCATCCTGTGAGCCCCCAATCTCACACAGTCAGATGGCCAGCATGTCACTGGGTGGGGGGACACCCTAACCCGGCCTCCCAGGCAGCAACATCCCCCCACAGGGACGAAGGCCAGCGGAACAAGAAGCGGTTCTGCTCGCGTGCACCTTCAGCGGACAGCGACGGGTCCAAGTGGACGGGCTGCACCGGGGAGCGGAACACGCGGACGGGAGCCTGGCGGCCAGCTGGCGCTGCCACTCGCACAAACATAGGAGACAGATGGCGGGAGAGTCTGCACACGCCAGCTTCCCTGGGCCGCACACGGGAAGTTCGCGGATAAGCTCGGATTTCAGATGTGAGCGATCTGCTGGCTTCCGCCAAGCCGCTTGCCGCAGATCCTGGCGTCCAGCACCTCCGTACGCGGTGGGGGGACGGGGGGAGGGGGGGCTTCATGTAGTTTCACAGCCGCTCTCAAACTGCGCTCTGACCTTTGGAGATGTGAGCTGAGGAACCTCACGGCTTTCTGAGGGCCTCGCTCGCCCCCGGCCCGAATACCGACCGCGGAGACCCGCATACGGCGCCCGGCTATTGCGGCTCATCTCGCTGTCCCTCGGGCAGGAGCTTTTACCTGCGATTCAGCCCTGCCACTGTGCAGACTGGCATCCCTGCTGGCCTCCGCCGGCTCCTTCTGGCCTGTCGCCGGCTCTGCGATCGCAGCCTCAGGACCCCGTACTGCCTCAGCCTCATCTTTTCCGGTGACAGTACCGGACATCCTCATCGGAGATGATTACGTGGAGCGTCTACCAAATGCTGGGGACCTACAGAGAGATTAATGCAACTTTTAGAAGCCAGTGCTGTGTGGCAATGGAAAGAAGAGACAGTGATGGCGCCCCCTACAGTAGCCAGCATGCGAAGGTTTTAATTTGAATTAGAGGTAACACATGTAACTAATGAACCCATGTGAGTTGGCCGGTGGGACGTGGGTAAGACGGACATCTCCACCCTAAGGGGCACCTGGTGCGTAGGGGGAGCCAGCAGAAACCTGCTAATTGGAGCAAGCAAACACCTGTAACATCTGCTCCCCCGAAACATGTTTTCTGGAGGTGGTCTCGGGGAAGCGGATCGCTATCGTCTCCTCGCATCTCTGAGATGCTGACTGCCACGGGCAGACCGGGACGCAGATGCATTTACCTGATGTGCTCTCTGCTGCAGGGCGGGTGGGGGCCGGACCCGGGGGGGCTGCTTGTGCTGAGCCTGCTGGAAGCCCCAAAGAAGTGTCCCATGTCCCCCTCAGTAGCGGCGCAGCCAGGTCGGGGCAGGGCTGCCGTGCCACAAGCCGCTCATGCCCCTCCGAGACCTGCCGACGGAAACGGAGGAGGGGCCACAAAAGGATGAGTGCAAAGTAGACCAAAAGCCCCTGGTTTCATGACAATGGAAGCAATTCATCATGGGACACCATTAGACCACACAGGCGTCACTGGACTAAAGAATCCATTTTGATTTGCGTCTTGTATTTAAATCCAAGTGACCTCAGCTTACGTGTGATCTCTAACCTTTGCCCTTGCAGAGATCTCCATGGAAACGGAGCCTTTGAATGAGCTCCCCGAGTCCCTGAGGACCACCACGCCCCAAATCAAGTGTGCTTACCAGCAGTTTATGAGCATGTCGGTACTAATGTTGCACTAAAACAGAAGGCAGTGTGTGGCCGTTCGCTCACCCCCCCCACCCCCACCCCTACGGGAATATTCTGGAATTGCAGAGAAAACTGGAGGTGGGGCAAGCTGAGAAGAGGAACAAGCAGCAGCTTTCTCAAAGCAGCATCGATTTTTACAGTTGAGGTGAGAGAAGTACTTGGAGGGGAGCGAGGTCAGAGAGCAATCGGCCAGCAGTGTGGGGGGGTGGGGGGATTATATGCATTTCTGCTTCAGCCAAAAGAGAAAGACACTCGTGTTTTTCAAATGAACTGAAGACGGTCCCTGGGGAAGGCAGAGTGTCTAACCCCGGCCCTTGGGAAGGCATCCGAGGGTCACCATTTATTCATCTTTTTATTAATGGATTGCACGCACGGCCACACTGGTCTTACCTTTCCCAAAACTGACCACTCCCTCAGAAAGCAGAGAGAGAAAGACCGGCAGACAGAGAGAAGGATGAGTGTCCTTTGGAGAAGGAGAGAGCAGGGCCTCCCCTGGAAGACCGGGTCACAGCCTGGCAGCGACCGATGCCGACACCTGCAGCTCTGCACCACGACCTGCCAGCTTCACACGCAGGCGGCAGGCCAGGCACCACGGGCAATGGGCAGTCTGGACAAAGACTCACAGCATGGGGGCGTGGACACAGCCCCCACACACCACCCCCACACACAAAGGGGGGAGCGGGGTTAACAGGGGAGTTAATGGGACTGCGGTTTGCCTTGCTATTCCTCCCCTGAAATCTTTCAACATTCAAATGAAAGCTCAGTTGTCTCCTAAGCCAATCACACCTCGATGTGCGGCTGCCATTGATTTTGCTCCCGCTGCTCGCCCCGGTGTCTGAAAAGTTAAGATTTATTACTCCTCATGTTCTTTCATTAGAGCTGAGTTTAGTGGGGCGGGGGGAGACGGACCCAGCTCAGGTCTGACACCCTAATTATTTGCCAATTTGTCATGCGCCGCCCCGGTCCTAGCCAACTAAGAATGTATCGCATATATTGCATATACGTCTGGAAAGCAAATGTAACCCGTGTGACACAAACCTAGAGGCAGAGCCTGTACACATCCTGCAGATTCCTTAGCTCGCATGTTAACACGCACAACCCTTATTTATATTAGTGGAGGCTTTGTGTCACAAACTACATAGGAATTAATTTTCAAAATAGCAAAATAATAATGTCTGAGCCCGAGTAAAAGATCAGACAGGGTCAGAACTGATTTTAGTGTGGAGGAACATAAACAAATCTTTACTTGATTAACGCAGGAGATAATTCTGAAAGGGGAGATAGGAGGTCAGCGCAGCCCCCAGTGAGCAGGAGAGCAGGGAGACAAGTTGGAGACTGGTGAGATATGATGGGGGGGGGGGGAACAGAGGGATGAGCCAGGGAGCTGCGACATGGGGGAGGGGGAAGGTAGGGTGGCGGCTGTGGGGGGGGGCATTGGCCAGGAGTGGGGTAACGAGCCGGGGATGGATAAGATGGGGAGGGGGGGATGGGGGACGGGCGAGAGGCGAGGGCGAACCAGGAGAGGTTAGACTGGGGGAGGGGGGTTAAGAGCAAGCTGTAGAGATGAGTTCGCCCGATGCCCCCAGGGCCGAGGCAAGGCAGGACGGACCGGAGATGCCTGCATGACCTTACGCATTCATTTTCAGGGATTTAGCAGGGTTTCCATTGAAAGCTGGGTGGATTGGGGAGGGGGGCACATATTAAACATGCAAAAAAGTACCACAGCAACAAAGTGCCCCAGGGTGAGCACATTACTCCGGGTAAATTACTATCAAATGATGGTACTGGGGAGAGAAAGGGGGGGCAGAAGGGGGAAAGCAAATCGATGTTCCATGATAATGAGAATTTGCTATTTCTGGGTGTTTAAGCTTCACGCCAGCGTCAACGCGGCAGCAGCGTGATGCCACCGTCCTCGGGTAACCGCGATTCCTGCCCCGGTTTTCCAATCTCAACAGGATTTCATTTTCGGGGAATAAAAGCAATCTGTCCCACACAGCTCCTGGGCTATTCTCAGGGTGGGCGTAATCACACCAGCGGAGAGTAATGAAACCCACACATCATAGTGGTTAATTCAGGATGGATTCAGCGTCTGGATCATGCTAGGTTAGTGTACTGTTTCATTATTATGCAGCTCATTTAACTTGTGACAAGCCCCACATTAGAACAGAATAACTTTATTGTCATTGCACATTTCTTGCACAAGAAAATTTTATAATGCACATTTTATAATTGTTATTATGGAAATGGAGAGACGGATGATTCTTTGCAAGAAATAAAAGTACACATTTAGTACGTAGTTAGTGACAACCACATCTGATCTGATCTAGGTGGCTCTTTGTTCACTTAATTCCTTTATTAGCCTAAAACATATATGTGTTAAAAACAACAGAAAGCTAAAATTCGCACTCTTGGTGTGAAGGGAAAGGCGCTAATCTCCCCCGCAGAGGCGGGCTGGGGACGAGCGGAAGAGGCACTTACAGCCGGGCAGGTTTTAAAGAGCTGTGTGCAGACTGCCATTCACCCAAATGCCCGGTAAGAGCCCCACATCCACGGACACATACGAGAAGCAGATAATGAGGACAAATGCCTCGCATTCTGGGGGCGGTGTAGCCCCTAATACAGGGATGCAGGGAGCAGGCAGCAGACAGTGCGAGAGCTTAGGAAGAATGTGCGGGGCACGCTGACATGCTCCCACGTCCGGAGGCATAACCCCACAACACGGCACGCTTATTTACAAAAAATAAACAATCTGACCCCGGACAATGAAATAGAACGCAGGCGAGAAGGTGACAGAGCAGGTGCACCAGGGTCTCACATGTCTCGCACACCCCCACCCCCCAGCAGCAAACAGGATCCCCCCCAGAGCCAAACTTCACCTGTATTTCCAAGGAACACTAGCACCTGGCAACCAGCATGGTGACACCATGAGCCAGAGTACCTCCACCAAAATACTAGAGGCACCATAAGCTTCTGGGTAAAAACACCTTTGCAACCACAGAACTAACGGCACCTGCCAGAGCCCCTCTGCTGGGCTTTGACAGGAGGAGACTCACCTGCCACATAGCAGCCTGCCTTATGTCCATAGCTGGGGGGTTTAGTTTCCATAGTCCCGGAGGCAGCACGAAGCAGGAAGCGGGCTGTGCGGAGTGGGCTGTGCGGAGCGGGCTGCCTGCCTGCCTGCCTGCCCGCCCAGGGCCCCTCGCTCTACCCTCTCAGCCTAGCCGCTCGAGCCCATCACCCGGGCTCTCGGGCCGAGCCCTGGAGACAGCGGCAAATCAACGGCTGGCCGGCGTGATGTCAGCAGTGGCTCAGCCAGTCACGGCGCCCGCCTCGCCTCGCCCTGCACACATCACCGGGGCTAAATTGAGCTCTTCATTAGAGATTCAGCGGCATCGGCCCGAGCGTGAGGCTGGAGGTGGGAACGCTGGGGCGTGTGCGTGCGAGGAAGTATGTGCGTGTGTGTTTGTGTGTGTGTTCGTGCGCATGGGCTGTGAAAACCCCTCCCCCCACCATCCCACCTCACCAAACCCCTCATGTCCACCCACTCATTTGCCACTCACTCACTCACTCAAAAGAAGAGGAGGGGGGGGCTGACAGCAATGTCAACCCACAACAAAGGCCAGTTCAGGTTGGGAGGGTAGACAGTCCAGAGCACAGTACTGATGGCACACACAGGAGGGATGTCTCGCACAGCGCGTCAGCCCGCACCGTCATCACAGAAGACAGATTGCTCAATGTGCTGCCAAAAATAAGAGAAGTGTGCGTTCTGCTACTCAGCTGATGAATGTTACAGGGCGAGAGACAGAACGACAGAGACATGATGGCCAATGCAATATTTAAGATGCATAACTCATCTTCCCACTTATCTGTGTATAATTCATGCAAATGTACAAGAGGAGCCGTTTTCGCTACTTTCCTACTGTAGTTCAGTGTGAGCCGCAAACTGCAGCCAGCTCTGAACTGGCTGAACACTAAACGGCACAAGCTCCTAATATGCAGGAAAATCAATAAAGTGACATAATAGCTGGGTTTCCCAGTGCACTGCTGCTGCACTGGCTCTAGCAGAACTGGACTTGAGATTAAATCTTTTTCCCAGTGCTTCCCATGCTATAAATATTTGATGGCCACTTTTTGCATGCTTAAAATCAGCCAGTGCGCCGCCTCCCTCTGCAGTGAGGATTTAAATATCAGGTTAAGTCTCATTCCGGCCTCTTATGGACAAGCTGGATCAGGCGAGTCCACCTTCAATTTAGAGACCCTCCCCCAAATAACTAAAGAGGTTCAATCATTTCTTTTAATTATGGTCTGGCAAAGAGATACACAAGGATCGGTTTTCTCCTGCAAACAATCACTGTGAAAGCAAGCGAAGGCAGCTTGCCTCCCCCCCCCCCCATCAAGAAGAAGACACGGCTGCCCCAAAGCTGCGGCGATACAAGGACAGCAAGGCAGCGGGCGACCCGTCTCTGAGGCACGCACAGCGATGACAAAAGGAAGCTGGTGGCAATTAACAGAAAGCAAAGTGTCGAACTGAGCACCGAAAGAAGATTCCTTCAAACAGATACCTTTGGGGTTGCATCCATCTCCGCCATCCCAGGCTGACGGGAGACTGGATGTGCACAAGAGCCATGTGGACTGACTTAATGAACTTACAGGCTCCCGCCCACCGGAGCTGCGGCATCACTTAAAAATCTGCAAGAAGCTACCACTAAAATGAGAGAATTCAGAGGGGTACAGATTTCTGCCATAACCCAACTGTCACAGTATAAATAAACAGAAACCGCCACATAACCTGTGTCAACATGTTTTTCGAAAAGAATAGAAAAAGCAAAAACCAGCATGTAAATGAGTGCCAAGGCACATCAATGTCACTAACAGCTCGCATTTCTTCATCTGTCACATGACTGCAGCTCGTCGGGCTCTGCAGTTCTATTCCTTCCCCAGGAAAACCGCCGGCGTTCCGATTGTCAACACCTGGCTTCAGATTTGCGGGAAAACAGCGAGCGTGGACCCCATTCATCTGCATAATAAAAGACGCGGACGGCGGCACTTCCTAATTAAGCCACGCTATGTAATTTGCCGTTCTGAAAAGTGACAAATACATTTATTCACGTCCTCCCCACGGATGCTCCAACTTTGGTGCGATTTCCAGAAAAATGACATTAAAACCCTAATGAGCTCCCTCAAGGCAGGGCAGAATAGAATAGGATCGTGCTCGCGATTGCCTGCCATGCAGGACTCGGAGGCGCTTGTGAGGACCACGCAACGCTTCATCCTCATTACCTGACCAACGGGACGCAGGGAATGCGTCGCCGGCCATCTGTGCAGCGGCTCTCTTGTCATGACGCACATCTTAAAGCATTTCGGGGGGTGCTGTGCAGATATATCACACTTTTTGGTCTCTCGTGCCTCAAATGAAAACGTTTTGCTTGGCCGGCATCGTAGAGAATCTAACACGCGGCAGAGTAAGGCATCGCGCCAGCATAACTCACCACCTTCTTATCCCTAATGAGCTTGAGCACTCTGACTGATGGATGATCCAATAAGCCTACAGATTGGAGGGGGCCTCAACCGGACAAGTGCCTAATTTTCTCAAATGGCCCGAAAGAACCTCAAAGAGATAAGAATTAGTTACAGGAAGCAAATTCTGATGACGTTTAACACTAAAGAAATGACTTCTGCATTTCTTTGTAAATCGAACTGGTGACAGAATATCCCACAGTCCCCAATGAGACTCAGAGCCCCTTAAACACAAAAACAAGCATTAAATTACAAAAAAGCTAACACTTCTTACTGTAACTGAAGTCACACAATGCAAGTAATGTACGGTGAAATGAAAACCGCAGGCATCCCAATCATGCATAACTTTTAATGCTGCAAACAATGTTTCATCATCAGCTTTACCCAGTTACAAATTTATATACATATTCCTCACAACAGAGGGAGTGGATATTAATCACACAATTACAGGGTAGTCTTTCGGGGCTTTATAGGATTAGTGGTGACATAGGCTCCAGAGGGCAGATTGTTATAAGGGGGTACGATTATTAACGATCCTTAAAGGAATATACAAAGCGACATTAATTATACCGGCGCATGTGGGACACAGAATACTGCGTTTCAGCACTGAAAACAGCGCCCACGGTTTGATGATTGTAGCTGGCGAAACACCTCGTATCTGATGATAGGGAATGAGGAGAGGAAGACCAGGCAGAGCAGACGCGGGTCTCAAGCACATATGCCCCCGCTCATTCTGCGGTCCTGTCTTTACGCAAAGACATTCATAAACAGACGGGAGCCGGACGTTTCAATTCGTTTAAACTGGACGGACAGCACAAGGGAAGACCCTTGGTTGGGATCAGTGACAAACGAAACACAAAGACCGGCCTGGGTGTCACATGCCGCGCCGAGAGGGACCGAGACTGGGGCAGAGAACTTCACCCACACAACTCTGTATCTTCCGCCGCAAAACGGCAGGGACGACTGGAGAAAAAGGAAAAACAGATGCACGAATGGCAACGTAGAAAGAAAACGGCAGCTGCGCCCAGAGACCACGGCACAAAGCTTTCTGAATAACACCGGTGAAATGCATCCCTCCGCCTATACACAGCGTGGCCGCAAAATCGCCCGGAAAATTCCTCAGACTGGACGTCAGTGTGAAATGCAAGCGGCACCCAAAGCGTTTATAGTGTAAGGTGTCTATAATGTGAGGTGGGTTTCAGCACATGCTGGGATCAGTTTCGGGACCATGAATCCACGTGCGATTTCCGGAAAGAAACGCTTACGTGAAGCGTTTGACATGGACAATCACAGAGCCCTTAAAAAAATCGCCCCCACAATACGTAATACATTCTCATGTGTAACAAAAAAATATAGAATACAGCTATGCCACAGTATTTATAGACGCATTTACTTTTGTAGCAAATCCACCGTGACACTAGCCTATACGATCCGCCCAGTATATGCAGGACGAATAATACAAAATGATAATGTGGCACGTCGTCTTCGTGCATAATTCGCATATGGATAAAATGCATTTTAAGGTCCATAGATAAAAGTAAAAAACAAAAAACTTAACACTCTGCATGAGCAGCAAAGGGGACGGTAATATCGGGCGTTTACTGCAGAAAGAAGCCCGTCCCTGTCCCTTAGTGATCTCCACGGCGGTCCCCCAATGCTGCCTTAAACCACGAAGTAAATATAAAATAGAAATCGGTACCGGTTTGCACCAAGCATTCACATCATTTTTGCACATTTTAAAATTTAAATTATAGCGAAATTCAGATTTCATATTTTTGAGATTTAACATAAGAGCATAATAAATGCATTTTAAAGGTAAATGTGACTAGGAAATTACAGAAACGAGTCAGTCCAGTCAGCCATGGGTTAAAGCCAAAACTTCTTTTTACCTGCCATAAGCTGACATTTAAGCAGCTGGTGAACCTTTTACAATTCACAGACGGTCTCACAGCCAATTCCAGGAAATATCAGTCTTTGTGGGAGTAGAGAGATATCAATCGCCATGGCCCAATTTTCTCCCAGCATGCATCGCTCCTCGACACTCATTCTCTCGCATCCCAAGCACCTTTCCACATGTGCCAAATGTTCAATGGCGCAATGCATCATGGTAGAGAAACTGTCACTTAGAGGAGTGATGTCGAATCGTGGCTGAAAAGACGTTAGTCACGACTGTATCATAGCCATTTTAGAGAGAGTATGGAACGTTAATTTCCCTATATTTTAAATTTATAATGACATGCATATATGAATATAATTATTATGCAAATAAGGGTTGTCTGCTATGTATGCACGTACTGATTACCAATAGAAACAAAAACAGGGTGACTGATAGACTGTAGAACGACGACACAGTACAGTTGTGAGGCCCCACAAGCTGCCGCAGTCCGTGGCAGGCCGACGCAGGCCGAGATCCACCTGGAGCGAAGAAGCAGCACCCCTGGGCGCAGCAGCTAGCACTTGCTGGTTTCCTGCCCGATGCCAGCTCATGCATCATCGCTACCATGCCCCGAGCCCCCTCACCTCCCTGCACCGTCTACAGTTAGCCATTCATATCTCCCCTGACAGATACAGGCCAGGGGAAAAGAGAGAAAATCACCAAATGACACAGTGGCAAGATTACCTGTAATGCGATTAGACAGCCTGAGAGACCTGAACAGTCACCAGAGCGAAGGATTCACTCATCAGGGGTGTTTGTCACATACAGAAGCTCAAGAGATGAGAGCAACCTTTAGCCATATTTATAGGAACAAACGCACCACTAGAAATGTGAGCATATGTACCTCAATCGAAACCACCTAATACAGCAATCTGAATATTATTTTCCAAAGTAAACTGTTAGACTATGTGCTGTAAGCAGTGTAATCAGTGCCAAAGCTTCCTTTGCAAAGAACACTTGATGGTTAACAAAAGGGAACAAAAACACATTTTGACATGAAGGTCATTCAACATACTCCGATTCTACTGTTGCTGTCAAATACATATATTTTTTTAAAATTTTCTCATCTCTTTTAATTGTTCAGCTTTCATTGGTCTAAGCAGCGCATTCAATGGCGGCCACACCAGGCTGGGCCACACCAGGCTGGGCCACAGCTGGCTGGGCCACAGCTGGCTGGCACTACGGCACAGTCAAAAGCAGACCAGATATCACAGTGCATGGGGAGGTAGGGAAATGGGAAATCACTGCAGCCTTAAGATGGGAAGCACTGGGGAAAACATCTCAGTATTTATTTAAGTGAATGAGAGCAAAGGACAGAATGATCAGCGTGCCACCTTAGCAGACTACAGAGAAAGCACCCAGCGGAAAAGATGAAAGCATTTTGTACAAAGAAGTGCAAAACAGCCTCTTCTCTTGGTAACGTTTACAGTAAATTGTCCTTAGGCTATTCTTGTTAAGGGCAAACCACACTGGTTATTTCTGTTATGCAATTTGAATGCCCAAAGCTATTTTATTCAACTTATATAACCCTTTGGTGTTCATCAATAAAATGGGATTTTGTCCCAAAACCAAGTAAGAGTACTTCATTTAAGTAATTAAGATTTGGTTCCTAACTGAACCAAGGCTCAGCTGCAATTGTCCTGCGAGGATTTGAATCTGCAAGTTTCTGAAAAGTTGCTTTTTTAAATATGTGTACGTTACATGAAGTCAGAGACTTTGTTTGAAAAGATGGCGCAGGAGGAAAGCAACCATGCAAAACGAGTGCCCCTTTCACACTGCGAGTCAAGACAACAGTCCACGAGGACCAAAACACAGGCTGCTAGAGCCGCGGAAAAGAAGCCTGGGTGAAACGGCAGACTCGCTGATGGACCCCGCGAAGGGCCGATCTTTCAACTAACATTCAAGTACGTCCAGAGGGTCAGGAAGGTTGTGAGGCACAAAGCAAGAAGAGAAACACAGAAAATAAACTTCTACATGCAGAATTTTTTACATTTTGTTTTGAAAATGAAACTCAGCAATATACAGTTTAATGACCATATTCTATGTGATGTCACTGATAGACAAGTTTTAGCCCAGAATGATTCATAGTCTCCCAGCATTCTGACATCATTCAGCATTTTATTAGTGTTGCAGTGTCTACCAACTAAATACAGTGTTAGCAACATACTTACAACTCCCAGTAAATGTTATTTTAACTAACCTAATACAAATACAAAACGTGATTTCTCCACAGACCATTTCAATCTGTTAAATAGGATGTCATATGCATGAACTGTGCCCAATTTGAAATCACACATGCAAGTTCAAGCCTAGTCATACGACTTTTGCTAACTACCACATTTAATTTTTTTTTCTAAATCATCTATATTAAAAAACACCCAGCAACATACATATTTATTCTTATGACCAGCATTGCAAAAGCAACACTTTGCACCACCAACAAAACGTTAATTTTTGGTATACTTATAAGTAGGGCTGGGCAATATGACCTCAAATCAAAATCACGATTAATTGAACATTTTACCTTGATTATGATTAATGAACAATTATTATTCTTGGTTTGTTTTTTGCCCTCATATTTTATTAACAAGGTTTGTACTATAAATGTGGTCAACTATTAAAGCTGGGATACTGTTTTCTAATGAAAGATTGTATATCTTGTGATTTTAGAAAAACTGAAGGGAACACACAGATGAATATTTCGAACAACTGAAATCAAAGCACAAATTGCTTGAAATGAAAACATCTCATGAGGTCACATTTTAGTTTTAATGTAAAAAGCAAGTTCTCTAGAAAGGTAGAAAATAAATAATTTGAATTTCTTGCAAATAAAATAAACCATTTATAGTGATCACATCTGTTTTTTTTTCTTTTTCTTTATGTCTCAGGCAGATTACCATCTAACTGACATTTGTATATTTATTACATAAATATAAGGTAATAAAATGGACAGCATCGCTGTTTACTAAATATTACTAACTCTTTCAAAATACAGTACAGCTGTTTCAAACGCTTTTCAAATTACAGTGCCGCACAAATTAAATTACTGAACTGTGCATAATTCAAATACGCTATAATACAGTACAGCACTGTACATAAAACATAGCTTATTTTAGTTTCACTACTGCATTTTGGTGGCTCATTTTTGGCAGTTTATCATAAGCCTTGATGTGTCTATACCCATAACTGAGCAAAAATGACTTTCATTTTCCCATCACATTTTCCATGCATGCAGCATTAACCTCAGGTAGATATCCAAAAGCAAACGGGTTACTGAAGAGCAAAGTAAGCAAATATCGAAAAGAAGAATTACCGTTACTTTAATGTTGTCATGTATAAAAAGACCCCCCCAAAAAAAAACACTGCAAGTGGACTATGTGATTAAATTAATTATTTAAACAGTATTTGTACAGGAATGATTCTGCCTCAAGCTTTTTGATCCATATAAGCGGTTGGTCACTATAACCGTGATCACTATAAGCGGTTTCCACTGTATTTTAAATATTGCTAGTGCTGAAACCAATTGGTGGTATTACCCTTAGGTAGCTGAAACTGTTTTTCTGTAGTGTTTAAATTTGACCTCTTTTTTTTTGGTGTCGTCTTCACTAAAGCCACACTGTGTCCAAAGGACAGACACGGCATTTTTCTTTGGTACAAGCTGCTCGAGTTGCTCAGTCGGCTTGGTTTTTGAGTACTCCTCATTGTTGCTGGTTGTCAGTTGTTGGAGTCCCGTGACAACACATGCGGTAGTATATTTTTAAGTGGACAGCAAATGAACACACACTGGGGAAAGTATTAACGGTTTTTAAGTATTAACAGAATTTAAAAAAGTAACACAAATGGGCAAGATTACGTCGAGGTACGTAGAGGTTCTGAAAGTCGGTTTTGATTCATTTTCCACTAATTGCCCAGCCCTACTTTTAAGTCAATTTTAGAAAGTATGAGCAACCAGGATTATTTCCATCCATCCATCCATTTTCTGTAACTGCTTATCCTATTCACCTTACCAGTGGAGTGTGGGTAGGAAACCAAAGTACCCAGAGGAAACCCCATAAGGACACAAGGAGAACATGCAAACTCCACACACCTGGAGCCATGGCGGAAACTTGAACCCTGGGCCCAGATATAAAAGACAACAGTGCTAACCACTACACCACCATGTCGCCCTCAACAAGGTTCATTTATTGGCTTCATTTCCACACTTTGAAGGCTGGTGGTTCATGTCAGTCTGGCCATATGAGACTTTCCTGCCAGCATCTTTCACTGTACACTTGTGTGAGACTTAAAGCAGGGTTGTCTTACCACTTAGGCAAAAAGAAACTGCCAAGATAATCCACACACGTGCAAGAATATATGTTCTCTGCCTCACAAATCTCATAACCAGTGACTGTAGTCAATGAGTTTTGCTGTTACTAGGTTCAATTTTACATGTGTTAAGAACTCATTGAAATTTAAATGCCACAGTTACAGGGGAGGAGACAGGTGTATGGGGGCACGATAGGACAAACTGCAATACAGGACAAACAGCAGTGCAATATAAGACAAGGCAGTGCAATATAAGAACAATTGGACAACAAATAAGCAATAAATAGGTAATGCAATTGGGATAATCCGCTTGGCACAGCTGTCTGCCTGTTAACTTGGCAGCAAGACGTGAAAACACGCGAATGCTGAACCTGCTGGACAGGGTGCAGCCGCACCGGGATATCCAGGTACTTGTCGTATTGTACCCGACAGCCCGGTTACTCGTTGTGTTGTACACGACAACACGGCCAAGCGGCTTTTCAACCGCGGGCCCGGAGACACAGCAGTACCTCCTGTGTTTCAGACTGTTTCTGCCCACTGGACACAGACGGCTACGTGCGCGAAGTACCACAAGTTGCGCCAGGCAAAAAAAACAAAACAATATATAACAATATAAACAAACCAGCAATAAACCAATACGCTGAGGCGCGTTTTCCCGAAGAACAGACAATGCCCGAGGATACTACGGCAGGCCCTGACATGTTACAGCATTAAGACCACTGTGAAACACCAAACTCCGCGGAGCCGCGCTGCTAACGGGGTAGCCGCCCGACCGCGAGGTAAACCTGAGATAAACTTGAGGTAAAGTCCCGCAGGTAGCCACGTACAGTATGTCAGTTAGCTCCCGGCTAGCTAGCTAGCTGTAATTAATGTTAGGCCTTGGTCAGCTCCGCTATTGCATTGGTCCTGCTTGGATTACAGTAGTGTGCGATGATCATAATCTGTCAATCTTTTTACACGTTCTTATGAATAAAAGCAATAAAACGTAAATGTCTCCTTACCGGATGCGTAAGGGTGTCAGTATTCTGTAAACTGAAATATAAACAAGATGAATATTGCTGTATTCAACCTATATTAATTACATCAACAGCCTGGCGAGGGGAAGCAATGAATCCGGTACGGACGGACGAAGCGGGGAGAAAGGCAGCGGCACACATTATGACTGACAGCTCCGTCGCCCAATTACAGTGACTGCTTTGCAATCATGGGCCATTCCCAGCGCGCATTGGACTTAACTGACACGCGCTTACAAGGAGTGGGCGTGGTTAGAGTGTTTTAAAGATTTTAATTACGAATGGTCCTCATATAGAACTTTCGTTTTAAATGTGTATTGCAAAGGTGTTTAATAAAAGCAACCGTATTGTAATAAGATATAAGTATCGTATAAAACGTGTATTTAACGGATCCTATTCACGCAATGAATAAACTTAATGATTCGCTTTTTAAACTAGCCTTTCATAATTACATTACGGAGATCCATATTTCATACATAGAATTACGGCATGGTATTTAATATCAGTATATCAGTTGTACCAGTCAAAGCTACCCTAAGGCTCACCCAATGCATTTCTGGATGAATGAGCAAGAAATTATACGTAATAATCTCCAATTTAACTACTGTGACATGCCAATAACAAAATTACTGGCTTTAACAGTCAACAATGTTACCCACTATATTTGTTGACGTTTGCGGTTTACATCAAACGCACTTGATACAGTGGTAAAGTAAATGTAATGCTTATTTGATTAATTTATCATGTAGCACTTCAATTTGGATTTGTAGGTTGTGTGCCTTTTTGTCTCCAGATTATTCGAAGACTTGATTGAAACCGGGATTGAGCGAACGCGACTGACACCCACGGACACGCGAGGTCAAACGCACGCGGTCCACGCTACGTCAGACCGCCGGTAGTCGCTGGTGGCTGACGCAGAAACGCAAGCTGAGCAGCGTCAGAGCGCCGCACGAGCGGAGCGCGGGAAATAGCGGGGGTGACCGAGCCGTCTTCTGGCTGGTGGCCGGCGCTGGTGGATATTCCGCTCTTCGGCTTCTGTTCTTTAATCCTCCTCGTTGCCGAGGTGTCTAGAACACGGTAAACCAGGTCCGCTATTGTGTGTTTCAGTCACTGATGTTTGCGCATGTACAGTGAAAACTGCAGTGACTGAAGGTGTCTTTAGTCCACTTGCTAACTGTTTGTTTTCATGTTTATAATTTATACTTTAACCACGAGGCGCTTTTTGTACCAGGTAAATAATGACACGAGGCAACCGCCTATACAGACCAAACCTTATATTTTTATTTCTTAAGTAAGAATCATGTTTAATAAATTATTTACTCAAATTGCAGTGCATCGGTCAGACTCCTTAAACGTGACTGAATTAGTTTCATTCAAGGTTACCAACTTTAGTCAGCTGGCTGGTGTAATAATTTCGATTCGATACAAGTCTGCACACTCATTTACATATATGTAACATTTACCTTGTAAATAGTCCGTAGGGTTTGCAAACTACCCCAATGATTTTGATGTAATTTTAGGTTTGTAGTGCAATATTATAGATTTGCCGTAAGATTTCTTGCGCGAACGTGAGAGTCTGAAAGTGTGAGTGTCACGCCAGATGTGTGAGAGTTGGCATCCGTGTACATTTAGTCCTACCCCATATTCATTACCTGTGTGACTACCGTCATTCCTTCGTTAATGCTACGGAGCTGGTTAAAGCAGTTCAGTTTGCGGTAACATTACGTTCATTTACTTTTCCTTGGACTTCAACTGTGGGCCTTTTTCTTCAGTTAAGCCATAATATCGTATTCGCGAGTTGGCCGTGAAGAATTAAATGGAGAATATTTTTGGAGAAAAAATATTATATAAAGGTCGCAGAAACTCGTAGTGCTCCCAGTGCGTATAGTATTAACTTTGTACATACAGGGACATGATTTAGTTGCTTTGTATATTATATAAAAGTTCTACATAGGAAATGACAGAGTAATTTGACTTGCAGAGTTTACAGTACAGTACTGTTTGTTTAGAAAGTGATATTAAATAGACATAATTCAGGGTAGCAGACTTGTGGGTTGAGGTTAAGAGGTGGCCAGGTATTTGCAAATTTTTGCTTTTGTGGGGATCTTCCACCCCTAACCCTCATGAAAGTGAAGGGGTTACTTTATACTGTAGAAACCCAGATTGGTACCGAACTGTAATGCAGCTGGTCAAAGGTCTGTGGAGTCTGGGTCAACCTTGCAGTGAGATGTGGCCTAACTGCCTCATTAACATTCCGGCACAATTGGGGTCCGGTAATCGAACAGTTAAATGTGAACACAGGTTGTGATATACCTTCCTGCCTGCCTAGCATAACACTTAATGTAAGTCAGTGTGAATAACTTCCATTGTGAATAAATTGGCTGAAAAAGCCACACGTGGGTCTTTCTTGCCCGAGGCCCTGGTACTGGCGGATGCGAGAATGTGTGGCAGCTTCCAGCCCGTTCAGAGGAAATTGGTGGTGATCCTGTGCTGGGGAGAGCGGTTTGTCAGCTTGGCGCTGACGTTATAAAGTGTCAGTAATAGATGGGGGGCATGACGGGGTGCTGCCAAATGGGGGTGGGGGGGGGGGTACCCCCACTAGGCTGTGCTGCTGGGTCCTGAATCGACCTGGGTGGAGAGGGGCTTTGTCAGGTGCCTCATTTCTCCTTCACCTCTGAGAGTCTTCCCCCTGTCTCCACAGGAGAGTCCGTTCCTTGCTTACGAAAGCTGCAGGATGAGCTCCGGCCAGGCAGTGGGCCCCCTGAACAGCGGCCGAGGAAATGAGCCCGATGACCAGCTGTTAAAGCTGCCAGAAAAGCTGCATCAGCGACTGATGCCGTTCCAGAGGGAAGGTGTCAGATTTGCGCTCTCAAGAGACGGGAGGTATGTGGTCATTACTCTGCCTGCGAGTGCAGCGCTTGGACAGTTTGGGGACAGCAGTCTGAGGACGTTTCACATCGTTAGCTTGCCCGCCATCTTTAAAAGCGTGCTCCTCTTGTCCCCCGTGTGTCAGAGCACCCCTTAAGATGGCAGGCTTTCAAGGACACCCCTCCCTAACTCAGGCCTGGGTTCGACTGATCCACGGTGATCCTTTGTGCTTGAATTGTATGTGTGCACATGTGTGTGTGTGTGTGTGTGTGTGTGTGTGTGTGTGTGTGTGTGTGTGCGCGCGCCACACTCTTATTTTCAGTTTGGTGATGAAAGTGTGGGTCAGTACTCTCAGTATAATGGGATGCTGCTGTTGCAGAAGGAGAATGCAAAATGCTGTTCTTTATTTAGGTGGTGTGGGGTAGCATTCGCCTGCACCACCACCCAGCAGATTGATGACCCACAAAGGTATTGTCTGGGCCACGGCATCAGGGGAGCCGCGCAGCCTCTTGGGTACACACGGCAACACTTTTGAGTGGCTTGGCCCTGATGCACACTCCCAAGAGCGAGGGCACGAGCGATTGGACGCCTTGTATTTTTGCATAAGCACTGTGTGGGATGCTGGTAACCATCACGAGGGGCTTTAGTCTGCAGAGCTGCCTTTGGCTCTGTCCAAATGGAAGCATGAGGCAGCTTCCCTTCTCTCCGTAAGTGTAGGAGAACCGCACAATAAGATTATGTTACTGTTTTGAATCATAATGGAACTGACCAAAAATGGGTACAAAGAGCAAAATCGTAATTGCCTTCCTTGTTCAGGTTACGGAGTTGGAATTATGAATCACACCCGTGATTTTTTAATTATTGGTCAGCCATTGGTACGTTATCTAATGGCATTTGTATAGTAATTCCTACAATGCTTTAGCTTGAACATAAATGAATTACTGCGGTCTCTCTCCTGTGCTGCCTAGGACAGGCTTTGGGTTCAGTGCAGCCCTGTATGGGACATTCACTCACTTTCAGGAGACATAGACTATGGCTTCCCGGTCTCCATTTGGAAAAATAGGGCATCAGAAAGTGAAGTCTGCAGTTTAAATAATTTCCTTAAGCGTGTTTCGGCAGATGCCTCACTCATGGAAAAACCCAGTTTGAGTGAATTTCGCAGTGTCTGTCTGTCTCCGAGTGACCTTTGCGAGTGTCCCTGCTGTGCTGGCAGACAGACGGGCACGCCGTAGTAAGCAGGCTCCTTCCCTGCCACCTGTTTATTAGGGGTCCCTCCTGGGAAGCTACCTGCTGTCTCTCGCAGGCTGATTTGGCAAGGTTCTAGGTTTTCCTTGACTCCCATTTAGCTGTCAGTTCTCAGTGGTTATATGAGTAAGCAGAGAGAGCTCTTTTCCTTATTTAGCGATCACACAGTGGGCTGTATTCCCCGCCTCCTCCTGCGGTGTATCTCACCGCACCGCTCTCACCGCACCCGTTTCCCTGTTCCAACTCCCTGTTTAGGAGCAGTTCGTTTTCCGGATGCCGCACCAGCCGTCGAATCACCGTGCTAATGACCGTACTGTGAGTTTGCGTAAAAACACAGAGGTGGACGTCACTGCGCCGCTCCCCGTCCTGAACCCGGCAGGCCCCGTGCGTCACCGCCGCACAGAGTGCCCAGGCTCTCATCCCTCGCAGGGTGGGGGGTGGGTGGGTGGGGGGGGGGGGGCTCGCAGGGATCCGCCAGTCAGGTGGCTGCCTCATTGCTGAGTGGGAGTGAAGCAGCTGTGCTTTCTGACTCAAACCCGCCAGGCTCGGGCCTGGAGAACATCGGGCCGCCCACATCCACGACCTGCCGCCGCCCTGTCCCCACGCTGGCCCAGAGTAGGTGGGCTTTAAGCGATGATGCAGTGATGAAGTAAGACAAGAAACTCCCTAGTGCCTCATTACGCCGTGAATAGTGCCTCCTTCCTGCCAGCAGACAGGACGTGGCCAGTTCACTGGACATGGACCTGACCGCTCAGGTCGTGTGACCCAGACACCACTGCCCACCCATAAGGCTAAGAACTCAGATTCTGAGCTTGCGATAAACACCAGTCCTCTGGGCGTGTCTGGTTCTGTGAAGTTGGCCTGTGGATTCGGGCAATTTCCCTGACAGCGCTGGGTCAGGTTGTGAGTGTGATTGGTGGTGACACGCTTTAAGGGCTCACAGGGTCTCACCAAAATGGGGACGGGAACTGGAGCTGACGGCAGTGCGCCTTCTGTCCTCCGTCTCAGATGTTTAGCTCCAGACGGCAGGAGCTGCTTCCTCCCCATCACGCTTCTTCCCAGGCAGCTCTCTCTGATGGAGGCCATTTGATAGCCAAGTGTTGGCCGTGGCCCTGGCTGAGGCTCAGCCCAGGGAGCAGTAATAACTGGTACCTGCCGTGCGGTGCTGAATATGAAGCGACTCTGTAGGGTGGGGGGGTACACGGGGGTGCCACCGGATGTTCCTGACGGCAGTGTGACTGCACACTCACCCAGACAATCTGATCTGAAGAACAGCCACTCCAAATCGCTGAGCGGTGTGCCGAGGAAACTGCGCAGGAATGCCAATTAGTGCACAATTCCCCGGCCTAATGATACGGTAAGCCTTTCATGTCCATTTATTGACATCTTTTAGAATGTTTTATTGGACTTTAAGCATGGCTGCTGGTAAGTTTGGCTTTGACTTTAGGTATCATTTTTGGGTCCTGGTTTTTGAGCTGTACTGTGGGTGATCCAGGTATACAGTGGGCAATATAGTCCGTCAGCAAGAAGCATAGTCATTAAGCAAATTCGTTCTACGCTGGAGTGTGTCTAACTGACATGGTGACAGGAGAACACGTGCTAGGATGGCGTCTCTGATCGTCTGTAGATGTGGTTATGTCGGATCCTGAGCCCAGGCTGCTTCAGCTTTTTGTGTCAGGTTTTCATGGTGACTGCAGCAGCCTGTTTATAGTGGGCTCTGCTTTTGCTCAGAGCCCGTTGTAGATGCAGCTCAGCCTTGCCTTTCCCTGCCCTCCCGGAGTTCCTCTGCATATTAAACGGCCGCCGGTCGCCGAGTGGCTGGGCTCACGCCTACGATGTGAGCTGAGTGAAGTGCTGGGGCAATATAAGACAGGCAGAAATGAGGTTCTCCCCCCCCCCCCCACCCAGCCTTCACTGCCCTTGTGATTATCTCTTTCATTGGTTGGGAAATCGTCATGCACGCTTCGATGCTGCGGTATTGCCAGATGGGTCCCTTGCCCCTGCCTCTACCCTCTTGGCCCTCTGGGTTTCAGAGGTGACATTTCAAAGTTCTGTGATCCCGGCGTCCGCCTCAGTAACACGGGAAGCGGCAGGAATACATCTAATAAAGTAACAATAATCGTTAATAATGAATCCACAAATGCGGATGATTTATGGACGAGGATGTGGCGAGCATCTAAGTGTGGCTCAGCCATTGTGTCTGTGCTGCCAGGGGCCAAAGATTTCCCCTGCAATTAAAAAAAACAACCTGAAAAGAAAACAAAAGAGACCAGGCGGTGGTGAGACATTCATCTCAGCCTTCAAGCAGGGGGACTGCGATGTGAGGGAGGACGACTCTGTGCAGAGTCTTGGATGTTGCGGCCACTGTGGGAGCATGTTGGGGGCCGAGAATAAACCTCCATCTCTGTAAGACTGAAATTAAACAGGCAGAGGTTGTAACCCAGGCAAAGGCAGCTAATAAAACTGTCAGCTTTGATTGGACCATCCCAGCGAGATATATTATTGCAAAGAGGATGGTGGGAGAAAATCACAGAATAATAAAGAAGTTCATCCGCTGCGGTTGTTTACAAAAGGGATTTTGTGAATTACTAAGGCTACTGGCAATATGAAGTTGAAATACTTTACCTGTCACAGTAGTATGTCGGCCTCTAGGATTTGGGGGGAGGGGGGGGGTCCTCTCGCTCTGCTGTATGAATCCAACGTACGTTGACGGAGGCATTATGAGCACACCTTACGCCGGAGTATTCCCGAGCTCTGCATCCAGGGGGTGGCTGGTCGGGTCGTGTTTCCCTGTGTTCGGTTATGGAACTCTGTTGATGCGGATCCGCTTGCCGAGGAGGAACGTGGAAATTAGTGCATCTAAATAGGGAACGTTCAGGCCATAGCTACAGCCTCTAATTATCCCACATTCGGCAAATGGGTATTCCAGATACCCTGCTGTGGTTTGTGCGTGATTAATTGCGAAGGCGTCTGTTGTCGATGGGCAGGTTCGGGACTGTTGATGTGCCTGTGGATGCTGTTCAGCAGTATGGTGCTTCATTCGGGCCTTTTATTACTTTACTTTATCAATTTCACATGCCTCCCCCCGCCATCCGTTGACTGACAGAAGTCATCCATTATTGCCTTTCTTCCCCGCTGTGGTAGGAGGCTCCAGAATGTCTGTCTCCTCCAATTACTGTATTGACGCCATCTAACATGATGTGGACGAGCCTTTTGCTTTGCCTCTCCTCCATTGGCCCTCTCACTGGCCTTTTCACGTTAATGTTTAAGGGGCTCTATGGGGGGGACCCCGACGCAGAATGCAGCCAGAGACTGGTGTGTATTCATGATTTAAAATGGACTTTTTTTTTGATGAAGGTCCACACTTCGCTCAGTGACCCACGTCCCAGTGCTGACCTGAATAACCAGGTGCTTTTAATGAATTGCACTGCAGTCAGGTGACACGAATTTTCAGGGGAGATGATCACCCTGCGCTGGAACTAGGGTGCATGAGCAGAGGTCCATAATTCTCCACAGAGGCCTTGAATAATGAGAAGCTCCGTGGTCCTTCTTGTAGTGATTGAACTGCTATGTTTGAAGCTTTTCCAGTCGCTTGACTGAAGGGGGTAAAGACTGGGCTCTTATCTCTGTGCTGGACATTAGGGATAACACTGTGTCCACATGGCCCTGATTGGGGACGGAAGGAGCCGTATCTCCGAGTAAACGGCAAACTGATGCTGGACTATAAAGCATGGTGACAAATCACTGGGGAAAGCTTTGAAATGGAGCTGCTGATTTTTACAGCCTGTTTTCCCTGCGTGCAGCCATGAAGCTCCCTGGCTGCCTTCAGGAGATTGATGTGTCATTGTTAAATGTTCCAGATAAGTAAAACAACACTTAAATGACTATGTCTCGCTATGGGCCTTGAGAATATAAAGCGCTGGAATATAAATTTGGCATGAACTGTGTGTTCTCACACTGTCACTCTGTATAATTGGTATTATGTTTCATTCTCGGGATTTGCTTCATTTTTTCTGCTTTTTTTGGTGTTGTATTAAACATCCTCTGCTGCCTGTATGCATTTTTCTGACCACCTGCTTCCTTTTTTTTCAGGTGCATGATTGCTGATGAGGTAAGAGTGTCCGACCGTGAAGTGTAGCTGCGTGTGTGTTTCATTTTTATCATGTGGCAAACCAGTTTTCATAGCCAGGAACATGCATGTAAGCCATTTCCTCTGGGATGGTATGCCGGTAGATTTCTGATGGAGTTGCCATTCCCTCTGTGTGCTTCGGCAGATGGGCCTTGGGAAGACCCTGCAGGCCATCGCAGTGGCTTGTGCCTACAGGCAGGACTGGCCCCTGCTGATTGTGGTCCCCTCCTCTCTCAAATACCCCTGGATCGAGGAGCTGGAGAAGTGGATTCCGGAGCTCGACCCGGAGGACATCAACCTGGTAGAGAACAAGGCGGATATTGAGTGAGTGTCACCATTTTCGCTTCCCACCCTCCCCTTGAAAATGGCGGGCAGAAATTGGTCCTGTTGGGTCCTTTGTGTAGGACCACAGATCGTGGTTTTGCATTTGATCCGAGTTGACTTGTAACGCTAAACGTTAAAGGAATTATTTGTTTCACATCTTATAGGCCTTTAACTGTTTGGGTAAATGGGGCAGCGTCAGTGCATAGCGCCACGACCGTCTGCGCTGGGTCACGGCCTCAGATATTGAGATTGTCAGACTGATTAGGAGAGTGGCGGAGATGGGAGTTTGCTCACCTTAAATGGGGCCAGAGTGATGTGTTTATAAAGCCAGCAGGGAAATGGGGGGGGGGGGGGTCGCCTTCCTGTGCCGCAGCCTGAACTGACTGTGCGGGTGATGGGCGCCTCCCCTTAAACCACTATCAAGCTCAGTGAAAACGAATATGAAGATGACTGGCAGACCCACCCCACCCCCCCACTATATCTACGCTCTTCTCTCAGGCAGTGCAGCGTCCGCTGTTGTTCTCTGCCTCACTGCACAGTGTCTCTTTTGCCTGTAACGTTTAAATTCACCCGGCTCATGGGGGGGGGGGGGGAGTTCAGGAGACCACGATGAGCATTTTTTCTCAGAACGTTACTTTAGGGTTACGGCTCTGCTGTGTAACATAGCACGCGTGGCTCTCAGAGCCCAGAATCTGCTTCACTCCCATCCAGACAAGCATGTTATTGCAAGGTTATTAATGGCACAAATTGGTCCTCATTGTTGTAGCCATTTCCCATCCATGGGAATTTCAGCATCAGACTAAGTTGACCTGTTACTTGCTGCCATGGTAACATTCAGTCTGAATCTCAGAGGTGTGCTCGTATATCATAATCTGTGGTATTTTTAACCGCTCTGTCGCTAACCTTAAGCAATTACCCCCCAGCTGGTATAAGATGCTGTTTTTTGTAATGAGAACGTTTCCTCTTTTGATATCGGAATAGTTGTAAAGCCGTGTGGTGTAGCTGCTTTTTTGTCATATCGATAACAGCAAACTGTCTGTTTGAAAACATGCTTCTGGTATTAAGTCATCATTTCGCTAGTGCACCCCCCAAAAAAACATATTTAATCCTTTAATATCCTTCCCACAGCTGGCTTTTCTGTTTGAGTGCTTCAGATGCAGCATCTTGCTCAAGGTTATGGGATCTGGGCTGAGTGCCCGACCGTCCCGCCCAGTGTGGGCCGTGCTCTGTGCACTGCTCCAGTGCCGTCCTTCACCACTGTCACTTGCCACTCCACCTGGTCGCTGCCGTTTTCGGAGGCAGCGGTCTGTGGCATATCTTAGTTCTGTATCCCTCACCACTCCTCCCCCCCCCATGACAGAGGCATCAGCCGTAGCTTGGTCACAGTGCTGGGCTACGGCCTCCTCACCAGCGACGCCCATGCCCTGGTCAGCGCCCTCACCCAGCGAGACTTTGGCGTGGTGCTGGTGGACGAGTCACATTACCTGAAGTCTCGTCAGGCGGCCCGCACTCGCCTCCTGGTTCCCTTGATCCGGAAAGCCCAGCGGGCCCTCCTGCTGACCGGCACGCCTGCACTGGGCCGCCCGGAAGAGGTGAGGCAGTCAGACCTCCCACCAACTCCTTTATTTACGTCTTACTGTCATTGCAGCCACTGCACCTCTGCATTCCTCAGTCATGATGCATGCACCTTTTTATAATTAAAAGCACGTGCAATTAATTATCATTGTGTGTGTGTGTGTGTGTGTGTGTGTATAAAATATATATATATATATATATATATATATATATATATATATATATATATATATATATATATATATATATATATATATATATATATATATGCATATAATAATTCTAATGCCGCTGTAATTTGCAAACACACAATAACAAATTATAGTTTAACGATCCTTGATCTTCTGCTGTGTGCTGTATGAGGAGTCTTGGTTAGTATTTAAAATGGGTAGTTCCATTTTCTTTCACAAATTAAAATTAATTCTTGCCCCTGAACTCCACCTCCCATGTGCAGGCAGTAGAACTGCATGATATTTGAAAAAAATGCAGTATTTGGAGTTTTTGCGATAAATATGCGATATTTATAAAACAAAAAAGGAGTTGACAACTTACCCAAAATATACCTGTACTGTATGTTAAAGGAGTTGGTCTTTTTGTTGGTTGTGCCGACAAATCACTTGCTTTTGTTCTCTATGCAATCCAAAACATTTCAGCAGATGAATGTCTTTTTTTTTTTTGTGACCAGTTCTTGTTGGCTTTTCATTTTGTTAAATTTCTCAGGAATGCTCCACACTGTCTATGACTGAGTCTGACAGCAAGGATAAGAATAATTATGATTGGCTCAGAGAGCGTTTGTAGGGCAGAGGTGGTAAACTTTATGCTGCGTTTTTTTTAATAACGTGGAGTAGGAACCATTATTAAAATTGCGGAGCTTGCTAAGTTTTGTTTCCTTTAAGAGTAATGTTTTAGCCAAATTTATTGATGGTCTGGTGTATAACTTGCAATGTCGACATTAATGTTGCACATTGTGCACGCCTAGTAGGTATATTTCATGGGCATATGTCTGTTTCGCATGGAGGTCCGCAACCCAATTAAGAAAAGGAGCCACTTTCAGGATTTTTTTTTTTTTTGTTTTGTTTTTTTAACTGAAAACCATTGGAGCCGCAACATTTTACTGGAAATAGAAATTTACTATAAACAGCATTTCTTATATGACACCAACAACAAAGTGTAAACAAACAATTATTTTCAGTGTTCAGTGGACTTTAGATTAATTAGTTACCCATTCACATTTGCAAACTTGACATTCGTGGTTTTGGTTATTTGTGAGTCGGCCATGAACATGAAACAAGAATATTTTTGAAATACTGAAAGCTTGCAGAAACTCACAGATGACACGTAAGCCTAAAACAATATTGAAAATGATTTAGATTGCATAAAATCGTATATATAAATATTATTGATACATAATATTTGTTAGCGTCAGTGCGTACTATATCTTTAATATCAAAAGTCTAGGCTTGGGTATGCCGCACATCTTTGTCTTGGCAACCAGTCTCACATGTATTCTGGCTGTGGCTCTGCTTCTGGTCGCTCGCTAAACCGCCGTTGACTGGCTCTTCGGTGATGTGAGCTCGCATACATGTGAGTAATCTATAAGGAGGGGTGGGGTGGGGCTTCTGATCGATGGAGGGGTCAGCTGAAAAGGGTTGTTCAGATTAGCTTGAGTAGAATAATGAATAAGTGATGAGTATCCTGTTTGGTGTAGATCAGTCAATACATTAATACATGCACGCTAAGAAAATCGTATTATTGTGTTAGTCCTACTAAAACCGGACTTCTAAAGTAAAAGTTAAAAAGGACATTGCTGCCTTGGAAAAGGTTCAATGTAGGGCTACAAGAATGATTCCTGGTCTTAGAGGAATGTCTTATGAGGAGAGGTTAGCTGACCTGAATCCGTTCAGCCTTGCACAAAGGGGATTAAGGGGGGACATGATCCAGGTATATAAGACTCTAACAGGTCTCGATGCTGTTCAGCCAAATGGCTACTTTAATATTAGTTTAAATACTAGAATTCGTGGCCATAGGTGGAAATTAGCAGGAGAACATTTTAAACTGAATTTGAGAAAACAATTCTTTACACAGCGTGTAGTTAGAGTATGGAATAGTCTTCCGGCTAGTGTAGCGGAAGCTAAAACCCTGAGATCCTTTAAACCAGCGCTAGATAAGATTTTAACAAATCTGAGCTATTAGGTTCTCCCCAAACTAGCTTGATGGGCCAAATGGCCGCCTCTCGTTTGTAAATTTCTTAAGTTCTTAGTTAAATACACGTAAACATTAGTCTGAAATCAAATTATATCGACTTTCTCGAAGTCTGACTAAGACACCCAGATGATGCGATTAGGAGTTGAATTCAATTGGACTCAAACTGGCCCAGACTGCCCCCCCCCTTTGATCCGGAAGTAACAGAAGAAGCGCGGAGCACTGTAAAGCTGTCCATTTCACCGCTTAACTAAAGGGCGCTTTTCCTCCACACCCGGTACCGTACTTCAAAGAAGGTACCAAAAGTACGGTTCTTCAAGGTGTTGGTTTGCCGCAAAAATAACCTAGTAAGTTTTGCAATTTTTATGATTATTCCTTTTCAGGATTCTAGTATTTGTTTAACAATGCATTTAAAGTTTACCTCTGCTGCTTTTACATGAGCACTGCATTCATTCTCCGAATCAATCATTTTCTTTCTTGCTGTTTAAATCACTCCTAGACGGGTTTGTGAGAAATTTATGTTTGAAAAAATATTTGAAAAAAATTCCAATACCGTGCTGTCAAAGGATATTCTACAAAATGCTTTATTTCTTGTCATGCTCTCCTGATCTTGTGTCAGTTTTTCCGACCAGATTGCAATTAAAGCTTGTGTCACTTCATTTGTCCACGCACCCATTATTATTCATCTTATTAATTTTTACGTCATACTAACAAGCTGAAAGGAGCCACATCGTCACCTATTGTAGCGGAGCATTGGACATACTTTGGTGAATACATCTATTCCTCTATCATGCATGTATACTGGGACAAGGATGGTAGTCCAATTAAACGGCGTAGTCGAGCTAGGAGTGTCTTTGGTTTTATCGTACCCTTGTAAGCCGGGCGACCATAACCTGTAATCATTTCCATAACCCCAGTCAGTCAGCATTTCAGTGCCACACTTTTTGGGTTTTGTGCCGTGCTCCTAGTCTTCCGTTTAGGTCACCGTCCGCCTGCTGAGATGTGTTCACCCTTCTGCTTCCTGCCACTTTTCTGTGAATGTGAAGGTGTGCCACGTTGGGACGGGAGGGGTCCATATCTCACCTTAGTAACCTTCCCTCCTGTTCCCACCCCAAAGCTTTTCATGCAGATCGATGCCCTGTACCCCAGACAGTTTGGGACCTGGTCTGAGTATGCCAAGCAGTACTGCAACGCCCATTACAGGTACACTGCTCCTTTAATATCACCGTGTTCTTTGTGTTTAATTTGCAGCGTCAGTGTTGTGCCCTCTGTGCCGTGTGCGGGGGCTTTATTACAGCGTCGGTGTTGTGCCCTTTGTGCCGTGTGCGGGGGCTTTATTACAGCGTCGGTGTTGTGCCCTTTGTGCCGTGTGCGGGGGCTTTATTACAGCGTCGGTGTTGTGCCCTTTGTGCCGTGTGCGGGGGCTTTATTACAGCGTCGGTGTTGTGCCCTTTGTGCCGTGTGCGGGGGCTTTATTACAGCGTCGGTGTTGTGCCCTTTGTGCCGTGTGCGGGGGCTTTATTACAGCGTCGGTGTTGTGCCCTCTGTGCCGTGTGCGGGGGCTTTATTACAGCGTCGGTGTTGTGCCGTGTGCGGGGGCTTTATTACAGCGTCGGTGTTGTGCCCTCTGTGCAGTGTGCGGGGGCTTTATTACAGCGTCGGTGTTGTGCCGTGTGCGGGGGCTTTATTACAGCGTCGGTGTTGTGCCGTGTGCGGGGGCTTTATTACAGCGTCGGTGTTGTGCCGTGTGCGGGGGCTTTATTACAGCGTCGGTGTTGTGCCGTGTGCGGGGGCTTTATTACAGCGTCGGTGTTGTGCCCTTTGTGCCGTGTGCGGGGGCTTTATTACAGCGTCGGTGTTGTGCCCTCTGTGCAGTGTGCGGGGGCTTTATTACAGCGTCGGTGTTGTGCCGTGTGCGGGGGCTTTATTACAGCGTCGGTGTTGTGCCGTGTGCTGGGGCTTTATTACAGAGTCGGTGTTGTGCCCTCTGTGCCGTGTGCGGGGGCTTTATTACAGCGTCGGTGTTGTGCCCTCTGTGCCGTGTGCGGGGGCTTTATTACAGCGTCGGTGTTGTGCCCTCTGTGCCGTGTGCGGGGGCTTTATTACAGCGTCGGTGTTGTGCCCTCTGTGCCGTGTGCGGGGGCTTTATTACAGCGTCGGTGTTGTGCCCTCTGTGCCGTGTGCGGGGGCTTTATTACAGCGTCGGTGTTGTGCCCTCTGTGCCGTGTGCGGGGGCTTTATTACAGCGTCGGTGTTGTGCCGTGTGCGGGGGCTTTATTACAGCGTCGGTGTTGTGCCCTCTGTGCCGTGTGCGGGGGCTTTATTACAGCGTCGGTGTTGTGCCCTCTGTGCCGTGTGCGGGGGCTTTATTACAGCGTCGGTGTTGTGCCCTTTGTGCCGTGTGCGGGGGCTTTATTACAGCGTCGGTGTTGTGCCCTCTGTGCCGTGTGCGGGGGCTTTATTACAGGGTCAGTGTTGTACACTCTGCAGTTGGAAATGAGCTTTTTCTGTTTTATTAATGCCCTCAAGCTGTTGAATTGCGTATATATGTAATTAAAACCAGCTTCAGAGTATTAATGAGTGATTTTCGAAGGCCTTGTGTTTTTCAGGCCTTCTGATGCTGTGGAGATTGAATTAACGACTCCTGATTGACATTCCGAGTTTGTTTTCCAGGTTGCACACAAGTTTTAATGAGCACCATCCAATCTGTGATTTAATTGAAAATAAATGCATGATTAATTATCATATTTTAATATAATTGAAAACATTTTCTGGTAGATCTGAAGACAGGTGGAGGCAGTATTTTCAAGTGAAGGTGTTTGTAATTAGATATGATTGAATTTCCCTTTGTTTCCTTACATGACAGTAAAACAGTTTCAGTATAAAATGTTTTGTGTCAGCTTTACTATTGATCCCATCTCCATATCCCCATAAATGCAAAATTCAAATTCACTTAAGTATGAGTAGGGCTTGGCATCATTCAACATTTTTCGATACCAGTACCAAAACGATACCTTGATTTTGATACCAGTTCCTGAACAACACTTTTTTTTTCAGTATCTGTATCAGTTTTTAAATTAATTTAAAAACTAACACGAATACATTAAACAAGTTGTTTTGTTGGTTATTGTTTAGCTATTGGGGGCATCGATCGCAATCAGAACGGGACACAGCCTTTTATTAATATTTTACCAGGACTCTCAAGTTTCTTCAAATATTTGAAGTTAGATTACATCTGTTAGGGGCACAGTGTATGTCTCACGGTCAATGCATGACACGTAGAGCCCTGCCTACTGCATTCATGGGATCTTACTAAGCCACTTCCACCTTGTCTGCACTCTTTGTGCGCATCCATATAAAAACGTGCTTGCAGTGGGATCACATGCAACAAGTGCTATTTTCTGATTGGCTGGTAGGTAGCTATTAACTGTCTAACTCGATCAGGACTGCTATGAACTGGGCGGAAAACTCCACTTTGTATGCTTGCACCTTGTTCATTATTTCTATATAACGGGACATCTTGGTGGGCGTTATCCCTTCCTTCTGTGAGCATGTGAATTGCTTGAAATGCGTGTGTCTCACAGTCAATGCGTGAGACTTGAGTGCCCTGATTTTATTTATACAACCCATGACATGTTTATAATTCATAAATCAATCTGGCCAGTAGATCGATGTTTCATTTTCCACAGAATTAAAAAAAAAAAAATGATGTAATGTTATCCCACTAATAAGCACTGGTACATTTCACCGCCGGCACCGGCTGGAGATGCAGGCAAAAGGTATTCAGTCTTATTGAGGTACAAAAATAATACCATCTACTCTCTATTTTTTTCCTCTCAACCGCATAACTTCCATGTTAGCGCTGGTGCTTGTGGTCAAGCAATCAGCAAGCAATCACTGTAAGTGCCTCCACAGTAGTGCCTCCGTGGACCTGCAATCGTACTGAATTCCGATAATCTCGCTCACACACACCTATACACATACACACCAATTCTCACTCTCTCTGGGTGTTTCACGTGATATACGACATTGTCGTCAGCCATTCAGGCATAAATGAGGGGCATATTTTCTCCAAATTTTCTCCAAAAATGACTGGCCTCTGACTGGCCTCTGACTGGCCTCTGACATTTCACAAACACGTCACCAGCGATTTTAGATATTTAAAGAAGTGTGCTGCATGCTCACAGACGCTGAGATTTACTGTTTTGGTGTTGGAATTTGGCACCGAAATATATTCCATTTTTCAATCCTCCATAGGATTGGAGCATTTCATTCGGTACCACAAAAGTACTGAAGTTCGGTACCCAGCCCTAAGTATGAGTTTTTGTTCCCTCTGGGATTTTGATGCTCTAAATAATGCACATGTAATCTGATCACTGAGGATAAACAGCTTGCTGTAAATACATGTAATATTCCTGCCACGCACAGTTGACGGAGAATTTCCTCTTCGGCCTCGCATAAATAAGTGTGTGAAAGAGGCTTGCAGGATTGCGTCATCGTTATCGCTGATATGTTGCTTTTGATAGCGAATTGCAGCTGTAGAAACGGAAAAGCGTTAAACATGCCGGGGTTCGGATCCTCCGTGAGGTGACTGCGGCCGGAGCTGCCTGCCTGCCTGGTGACCTAAGGCTGTTCTGGGGGTGACGTTTTCCTCACTCGCGCCCCCACCTCCCCCCCGGCTCAGGTTCTTTGGGAGCAGGCGTCAGTGGGACTGTCGGGGGGCGTCGCACCTGGACGAGCTGCACCGACGCCTGGCTGAGGTCATGATCCGCCGGCTCAAAGCGCAGGTGCTCACCCAGCTTCCCCCCAAGATCCGGCAGCGCATCCCATTCGACCTTCCCAAAGATGGAGCCAAGGTACAAAACGCCCCCCAGTCCCCCAGCGCCCCACACCGTGATGGGGCTGCTTAATATAGACCTCATTGCTTCATTGCTGCGGCTTTGTCCGTTGCTAGGCAATACTGTCAGGATAACACTAATTATCATATCATATTGTACTTTTCAGATTTTCATTTTTTCCCCTCGTTCCCCACTTCCTGTTTTTACCCCCTGAAATGCAAATTTGATCATTTTCGCGGGGTGGGTGGCCACAGACTGCGAGAGCAATTCTTATCTTCATAGTAGTTCATTTTTATTCTTTGGTATTTTGTGATATTTGGAGACTAATTAGAATTAATGTTAAATTCAGTGTTAATAATACTTTCTGTTCTTTGTAATTGATTTAAAGCTATTCATTTGGAAAGGGAAAGTATATAATAAATTTTGCCTTTAATCATCATTAAAAAATTAGTTTGGTATTTATAAGGCCTCCCCTTGTAGACAAAAGAGCAGTTATTTGTCTGACATAACTACTGAACTGCTGTAGGTATGTAACACAGGCCACATCAGTCCATTGAGGATGTATGGCTAAATTTACAATTGGCATGTTGATGAACTGACGATGGCGTGAAGGATGCTGTTCCTCATTTCTTCCGGTTGTCTGAGGCGCGTGGCCCTAAACTCCAGCTGGCTGTGGTTTCATGTGCTCAGGTACCCTGGGAGGTACAGCTGTACAGAGTAGATCCGTGCTCCCAGTCTGGGTGGAGGATGCAGCCATTTTAGACCCCTCGCCCCCCACCACCATCACCATCATCTCCGCCTGCTTTTTCAGCCCCAATATGCTCCACACCATAAATCACACATTGTCGGTTCAGACGCACGCCTCTTTTTGCCTTTCTAACACCCTCACACACATGCATGCTCGCAAGCGTGTGTACAGTTAATTAACGACCTGTTAAAACTGTGAATATTCCATATGCTGCAGCTGATCCCGTTTAAAATTAGGTTGTCTATCATCAGGTTTCTTCTGTGTGAAGCTGCCATTTTTATTTAGCAGTCGCTTTATCCAAAGCAATGTTCAATAGAGAAAGCTGGGTCAGACAGTCCCTGGGATAATTGGGGTTAAGGGCCTCACCTAGGGGCCCAGTGGTGACATCCCTCTGCTGAACTGGGGGTTTGACATGACAGTCTTCCAATCACGGGCACATTGTCCTGATCCACATAACCACACGCGCCCTCATGATGTGTGAGATGGCACCTTCACACACAGCACACACTCTGCCCCAAGTCAGTGCTTGTTCTCTGCCGGCATTCCATGCCCTAATTCCCTTCCAGTCATTCCCGACTCCCCTAAATACTCCTTGCAGTTCACCTTGAGAGCGAACTATCCGCCTGTGATTTATTACGTTGGGACGGCGAGCTTCCATCTTCCCCCCCCCCCCGCTTGTCATCGGCGCTCTATAATTGGGAGGGCCATGTGACCGACCTAGCCCGCGTTGACGTTCCACAGTGCTAGAGGACTGCCGTCTTTGGGAATTCTCTTTTTCCTCTCCCTTTCTTGAGCATGGGATAAGTAGGCCAACATTCACAGTTTCATTAATTGTTCTGCCCTTTATAGCTTCAAAAAAAAGTGCCTCCTTCCCTCTCTCTCTCTCTCTCTCTCTCTCTCTCTCTCTCTCCCCCCCCATCTCTCAGGAAGCCAGCGCCAGCTTTGAGGAATGGCAGAAGCTGATGGGGGTGCTGGCCTCAGGGGCCCCACACAGTGAAAAAGACCCATTTGTGGAAGTCATGGGGCTCATCACACGCATGTACAAGCAAACAGCCATCGCCAAGGTTTGGACAGACTTCATCCAGCTCCCTGTCCACAGGGGCCTTCTGGAAGCTTCCAGTAGGGCGTCCGGATTACGCCCTTGGTCTCGAGACTGCTGCTAGAGGGCGCTGATGGTGGCGTGTCGGCTGCTGTGTTCTTCCATTCCCAATTACAGTGTTAGGCTTTTAAAAACATTATTTGTGTTTGTTTCATATTAATGATGTAGGAAGGTACAGACACATTCAGCAGCACTGAAGCTCCAAACTCCAAGGTCACCGATGAATGAGCCTCTCAGAAGCAGCGGAGACTAATTAGTAAGGAAGGCACTGGCAACAGTAATCAAAAGCAACAACTCTAAAGTGTAGCTCACTTAATTAATCTTGTTTTTTTTTTTTAGTTTACCTAAAAGTGACTTGAAGGAAAATAGCTGAAAGGCAGAATGCCAATTATTGGAAATGAGGGCGTCTTTGGCTCGTGGCTGAGAGTAAGATGAGGAGTGGAGGTGATGCTGTTCTGCACCTCCTCTGTCTCCTGCTGCCGGGAGCAGCTCGCCATGGCAACAGCAAAGTTTGAGATGTGGCTCCGACAGCCTCGCTCCTCGCTACAGGGGCAGCCTCCAGGGATGGCTCCTGTGGCAGGCCGTCAGTGCGGGCAGCGCCGGACAAACTCCCCCACACCTCATCCTGCTCAATCCCCCACAGAGGTTTTACACTATCTTCCCTGCTAACCTTAAGTTTCTTCAGCGCCACTTTTTGGGGTAAAGTGAGAGCAGGCTGCCTGTGTAATATGCGCCGTGGCGCCGCCCAGGTGTGACCTTAATTCGGGGACATTTGTTTGCATTTGTCAGCTCTTCAATGCGCAGCCACGCTGTACTGTGGGGTTATGAGGTGGTTCAGGGTACAATTAGATTGCAAAAGTGATGGACGCTGTCTGCATTGCGGGTCGCAGAGGCGTGCTGGTCCTCGTTCTTTTCTTCATGTCTGTTCCCACGTTTTATGGGGGACGACAAGCGTGGCTGGCCTGCGTTTAGATCAGTGCCATGTGATCAGCGGTGTGGGTGGGGGGTGGGCGTGTCTCGCTGCAGAAGACGTGCAGCTGTGTGGCGGATTGGTACAGGTGCCGGGAAAATGGGGCAGAGATGAACATGCGGCCACATGGCCCCAACCCCAAGGCTTTGTATCCAGGGCAGAACCACATGGTGATCTGTCCAAATACATGCGTGCGTCATTAATATCACTGTGCAAATATGGCTCCAGTGATATAGATTTAATGTTGTGCATAAAACCAAAGGTATGAAATTATGGCTGCAGAAAGGGGTGGCGATGGAGGCAGACAAAAATGGCGCAAATGAAGGGTCTATTTCTGAATGTGATGACAAAAATGCTGCGGCCCCTCTGTGAGTTACGGGGCCACAGGGCCCACCGCATGGCCGATACTGGTGTGGCTGCCAGCACCCACGGGGCACAGGGCCTCACTGTCCCTGATGCTGTTTCCTAGGCAGGTGCGGTGAAGGACTACATCAAGATGATGCTGGAGAACAAGGAGCTGAAGTTCCTGGTGTTTGCGCACCACCTGACGATGCTGCAGGCATGCACAGAGGCAGTCATCGAGGCCAAGGTAAGCGCACATCCCCCGCGATCGCCGGCGCTCCCTCGGAGCCGGGCCCCTGCAGTGATGGAGGTCTTGAAGGAGCACAGCTTCCCCTCATCTCCAGTTAGGAAATCTCCCTGGCTGTGTTCCAGGTGACTGGGAGCCTGTCAGGACTGTAACTCTCCGTTACTGTCTGGCGGGGATGCCGGTTTGTAATCAGCACCTCCCTTGGCTGGGTCCTGCTACAGCTGTACTATTGAAACTCCTGTGGTTGGGGGTCAGAGGTCACTTGCTGGGAAGCGACGCAGGCTCCTGACCCGTCAGAATCTCCAGATAGGGACCCGGCTCTGTAAATGGGCAGTGCTGGTGTGGTGTGGCATTGCAGGAGAGCGCCTCCAGGCCAGCCGCATGCAAACGTGTGTGTGGTGTGTGACCATTCCTCCAGCATGCCACTCACCTCCACAACCTTCCAGAAAGTTCCTTCCTGGGAACAGCCCAATATATCTCCTCCCAAACTTTCCAACTTTCCAGCACTTGTCTTGAGTCCTCGGGAAAGCCAGCCACCGGTCCTGGCACGCTGTCAGCTGTGATGGGGGGGACTAGGAGAGAAGTGTTATCTGGAGTGTATGCACTCACACTTCCTCGTGTGAATGTGCTGTAGCCTAAAATTCATCACGGCCAATTAACGGAATCTGGACTTAAAATAGAGGCCTGAAACATTCTAGTAGCTAACAGTCGGCTCCAGTTCGCTGGGCTCAGAAAAAACTGTCACCAGCAAACTTGATCGTAGCTGTCCAGTGTTACCAGTGTTATCCTCCTTGTACATTCTGTAAGTATGCAGCAGTGTCTGTACACATGCTCGCAATAAAGAGCGGGTCTTCAATGTGAGTCACATTGTAGGAATGTTTTTGTCAGTCGCAGACCAGTATACATCAGTGTCCAAAGCCAATAGCAGATCAGCACTCATCAAAATAGTAACCTTGTGACTGTTAAAAATGGGAAAAGTGTGATTTGCCGATGGGTGGTGAGAATCTGTTCCTGGGTAATTTCTTGCCCTGTCCCACCCCACCCCGCCCTTCTCCAACTTCCCAGGCGCGCTACATCCGCATTGACGGCAGCGTCCCATCCTCCGAGCGGATCCGCCTGGTGCACCAGTTCCAGAGCGACCCCGTCACCCGTGTGGCCATCTTGAGCATCCAGGCTGCTGGTCAGGTGTGACTGCATCCCGCTGGGCAGGTCGCGGCCATCGCCACACTGATACTGTCACTAAGGGCCGTGGCTGCGTTGGCCTGCATTAGTGGCCACTCTGTCCTTTCATGGCCTTCTAAGGAGCCGTGCTCTGGAAGTGGGAGAAAATTAGGGCCTCGGTCACATGGCCATGACACTACCACACGCGCCTTGTCACTGTAGATGTAAGTGTTAATCAGCCAGATTATACTGGGGGCTGTGTTCTGGTTGGCCTGCCATGTCAAGCTCTGACGCCCCCTGCAGGGCCTGACCTTCACAGCAGCCAGTCATGTCGTCTTCGCCGAGCTCTACTGGAACCCAGGCCATGTGAAGCAGGCAGAGGACCGAGCGCACCGCATCGGGCAGAGCCGCTCTGTGCACGTGCATTACCTCATCGCCAAGGGCACCTTTGACACCGTCATGTGGGCCATGTTGAACAGGAAGGTGAGCAGGCCGTGTCCTGGGGGCGAAACAGCACAGCAGGGCCCGCCAGGGTGTCCAACGCCCCCCGCCTCCTCTCTGCAGCTCCAAGCGCAGCAGCATGTGCCTGAGCTGCATGCACTGCTACATTATTGTTTTAGAAATCACACTTCAGTGGATTTAAGTCCATCGCTGACTGCTGCTGCTGACAAGTCTGATAGGAGGATCCCCCATGATCCGCAGGTTTGGTCTGTCCCCATAAACACTGTTCCTCGGTCTCTAATTTGTATGGTTATGATTTGGGTTTTTTTGCAGCCCTTGTTCTTTGGTGAGGGTGGGGCTGGGTACAGCGGGTGATGACCATTTTAGGGTTTAATGGATCAGGGATGCAGTGTTACATGGCCCCAGCAAGGCCACAACAAACATCCCAGCAGACAAAGTGGGAAGCCCCTTGTTTTTGAGTGGAAGCTTTTATGAAGCAAATAATGTGTGTGGCTGCATCCTGCAAGGTGCTGTGAGCTGCTCAGTGTGTGCGTGCGTACGTGTCTCCCTGACCACTGTCAATCAGTCACTACCAGTCAGCCAGCAGCTGACCCTGTGATTGACGATGGCACCCCGATGATGACAGTGCCACGATGATGAGGACCCTGTCACGAGTGCGCCCCGACAATGAGGGCCCTCCGATGCAAACCCCAGGACGACGGCGCCCCGAGGATGAGAACCCTGCGATAAGGGCACCCTGATGATACGGACCCTGTGATGAGAGCACCCCGATGATGAGGGCCCTCCGATGTGGGTGCCCCGACGAGGACCCTATAATGAGGACCCTGCGATGAGGGCACCCCAACAGTAAGGACCCTGTGATGGTGTCCCAACGAGGGCCTGGTCATGACTTCCCTGGGTCAATCTTTGAAATGGGATTGATAAGCCTCAGCAGTTTTTCTTATGTATTAAATGTAATATGCATAAGAAACAGACTGGGCTGTCAGATGAATCTTAAACCCTCTGTGCAGCAGCTGAATGCTGGGCAGATGGTGGTTTACCCAGCTCCCCCCGCCTGATCCAGAAACGGCTGTTCACTGGAGCCCACATGACGCAAACGGAGTGCTGCTCCGTTGTCTCTTTGAGGGTTTTCGGTGAAGCAGATCATGAAATTCTTTAAGTTTTTGAGTGTTTTTGTTGTATATCAGGTTCTGTTCATATTGCTGTATTGCATTGTTGTCTTAGCAGACATTCCTGTCAAAGCTGATGAAGAAAAAGACTGCCAGCGTTTACATTCCATCCCAGAGAACAAACTGATGTTTACTTAGGCTCTCTGGTCTTAAGGCTAATTCTTCAGTTGCTTAGTTACCTGACATTACTAATTATTATTTGGGTAAAACAATCTATTGTAATTTGAACCTGCATTCTGTTGGTTGTAAGTCCACCTCCTTAAACATTGCACCACCTGCTGGTCACAGGAAACCATAACAGGTAGCACCTTAAATGGGAGGAAGGAGTACCTCAATGCGGAAGTCGGGGACAAGGAAAAGTGGGAGTTCCTGAATTTTGCCAGTATGTGGACGCCCAGCGGTGCCGTGGAGGGGGTCCCTACCAATCACAAAGACGAAGGCGTGTTCTTCTCACATGTAAGTTGGGCTCCATCAAACCGATTGGGAACGTGTGCTAAAGTGATTAAAACCTGCTGCAGATTCGCCGTTGGGACCCTGCACAGCATCTATCCATGTTCACTGAGCTGCATGTCCATGTCCTCTTCCCCTTCCTGCGATTCATTGTTGGACGAATTAGCGTTCTTCTGGAAGCTGTTCCATAATGTATTTTAAGTGTTATTCTCTGCCTTTTAAAATAACTGCTGTAGAATGACTGACAAGTTAATAACAAAATGACTGACCGCTATAGGCATAATTTCATGTTCGTTTAAAGGCTCCAAATGAAAGGTAATTACTGTAAAGGCAGTACATGGGACTCCATTTAAATCAATTCTTCACAATGAGCTGCACATGGAGGCCAGATGCTCTGAGAATATAAGTGGCTTGGATGACTTAAAGAGGTATTGTATAAGGATCAAATATGGAAAAAACGCTGTAGATCCTTAAGGAGTTCTGCGGAAGTTGTGTGCGTGTCATAAGGTGAAATGTGTCACACCCCCCCCCCGGCGCTTTCATGCTGTTAATGGTGGAGACCTGGAGCCTGGACCTGTAGGAAGATGGAGTCTCTTGCTCTGTTTAAAGGTCACCCCGGTGTCTATAATGTAAGTGAAATGGAGGGGGGGGGGGTTTAAACATCTGTCTGCCGCACTGCGCTGTGTCTCAGACACTGACGAGTCTGCTTGTGAAGTCGCCTCAGCACAGACCAATCAGGGCTAACATCCCCAGGGCCTGGGTGTCTGCTTGTCCATAGGCTGGTGTCTGTTTCTCTTTGTCTGTCTGTCTGCCTCCTTGTGTGATCCTGATAAGTTAAGATTATTCACCTATCGCTCTCTTTCCGGTCACACAGCTCGAGAAGGACCGCCAGCATGACATCCGTTCATTTTTCTCGCCAAGCTCCGCTAAGGAGAAGAGGCGGAGGAAGCCCTCGGGGGAACAGGCCGAGCCAGACGCTTGCACTGACACTTCCGACGAGGAATTTGCTCCCCAGTGTAAGAGGCTGCGGCGGATTCGCTGGCCCTCGTCGCTGCCCAGTGGCCCTTGCTGGCCGTCCACAGGGCCCCCCCAGGCTGCCCCCACAAGTCACAGCGGGGAGTGGAACTGCAGCTCCTGCACATATGCCAACAGCGACCTCCTCCCTTACTGCGAGATGTGTGAGGCGTCACGCCCCTGCACAGGCAAGTGGGAAACCCCCGATAAACGCCAAGCTTCTCTGCTCTTATTCAAACCCTGTGCTGCAAAGCTCTTTGATTGGTTTGATGGAGTCATGTGACAGCTTGGCTCATTAGGGACTTAACAAATATGGATAGTAACAATATTTAAGGCTTCTTCGGGCTCCTCACGGTTCAGCAGTGAGCTTCCCCTCCCCACTGTAGTGAGAGAGTGTGCTTTTCATTCCGCGTGGCACTTTGTGCAGGTCCGATCCCATCACCTCCCACAGCACCTCTCCCGGGGGCGTGGTCTGGCCCAGCCGCTACAAAGTGTCCCGGATACCCAAGTTTTCTTCGACGGAATGTTCCGGTGTCCCTGTGGCAGTTTGGACATGGCGTATCACTGTGGCGACGGCACGGCCGCGTCCCGCTTTACCTTCCGTGCGGGAGCGGAGGCGCTTAGTGGGCGTCGCCCGTGGTGATGATAAATATCCGGAGCCCAGTTCCCAGCTCTCCTGTCACTTTGCCGGGCCTGTCATGCCTCCTAATAGGGCTTGGAGAGAATGCCGGCGGTCGCTAACACCCCCTCCCCCCCCAACAAGCCTGCAGCCCGTCAGCACGGAGATGCTCTCCCAGCCGTCAGCTCGCGGCGGGAGGCTGCACATCAGCACGCGCTCGCCTCTCAGAATAACCCCCGGCTGCCTGCACATCGGCGCCACCTGTCATCGAGCCCCCTGCCTCCCCGGAGACAAGGGCCCCCTGTGGGGAGTGTGGGCCCCGGTCGCGGCGTATGCGTTGCATGGTGGGGGTGGAGAAGCATTGCGATGCGGTCTGTGCTGTGGGATGCTGGCCGTTCATTGGCCCCTGGGACGATCCTCCTGCCAACCCCCCCCCCTTATGATATAAATGTGTAGCCCAGCCTTAAGTTTTATGTGAAAAAGGGTTTGCCAGCCTGCACCTGCCTCCATAGATGCTGTTCCTGTTAGCGCTGTAGCTAAAGCTCATCCCCTCTCTCAATGCTCCTCAGGGCTACAGTGTCACCCAGCAGAGGAGCACACAAAAAACCCCACATCCTGAAATGTTGTGGAGTCTAGTGACCTTTCAGTTTGAATGGGCCATCACTGCTTTGCCTTTAACAGAAGATTCTTATGCTTTTTGCTAAGATGGTGTGAGTCACCTTCCAGGGTCTCAGCCGCCCCTTTTCCCTGCTCCCTCCCTGGTGGAGCTGCTCTCTGGCCGTTCACACGGGCCGCAGTGTGTGGGGCTTCAGTGTGGCAGTGCTGAGAAGGTCACCTGTAGGAGGCCCAGTGAAGGGGCTACTGCTATGTTGACCATGATTTGTACACAGAGCAGCATGGAGCCCCTGGAAGTCGGTTGGTGCTGAGCTCTGCACCGCTTGCTGTCCGTGTGCCTGGGCTGTGGGCTGGGTGTCGTGTCCCCCCGGTACGCATCACCATGCCTGACTCAGGCTCTTCATCATTTCCTGGCTTATGTGGGCTGCTTTTCTTTGTTGTACCGGAGCTAAATCATTTTTATCTGTTTTTTTTTTTCCCCCCCCAATTTGTTTTGCTTTGGGTAGGATTCTGAGTAAGTCACATTGGCTTGACTTCACATCTCCCAAAGGTCCAAAAATGTTTTTTCTAGGTACTTGCTAGCTACATAACAGTGACCATCAGTTAATGACATGGCCTGGTTTGCTGTGGTAAAACTCATCCAGGGAACGCAGAGTCGTCGAAATGGGTGACTAAGAAGGGGGGGACATTGGGTGACATTTCAGAGAGTCGATGGGAAGCTGGGCGTCAGAGAGCCTTAGGCCTAGCACTGCGGATCAGCAAATTCATTACAGCTTTATGAAGGCCTGGAAGGTGTAACCTGTACTACCCCTGGAGTGCAGTGTGGGGCGCTGGTGAGCCCCTTTTACCTGTGTGGGTGCCATGTGTGTCTCGTTGAGCGATGGAGGACAGTGTTGTCGAGCTGTTTCCTGCTGAGGCGTTTAACTTCCCTGTGGATTGTAAATGTGATTCATTGTTCCTTTTGTGGACATACCCTGTGGTCTGTGTGCCATCCATTAATGCAGAATGAGGTTCACAGTCTCCATACTCCCATTAGCTGCTCTTCCTTGTCTAGAATTTTTAAGTTGTCTGTCGCTGTCGAGCTCCTGTGAGTGTAACGGGCCTCTTCTGTGTCGTGATCTCAGCCATGCCCGTGCCAAAAGGAACTCGACGACCCTGCCTCGCTCGTTCTGCCGTGGATGGAGGGGACCCACGTCTGTCTCCTGGGGCCTCCAACACCGATGGGGAACCAGAACAGCAGGATGAGGGGCACACGGGTGGAGAGCCAGAGCACGAGGACGTGGACCTGGAGCCCGAGGAGGAGGAGACGCCCCACCCGTATGGGCAGGCAGGCTGTCGCTCACCTCAGCTGGCAGACGGTACCAGTGTGTGTGTAATGCGCATGTTCTATGTTTGCACACCTAGCAGTAGACTGCCATCCCAACCAGTGTATATACCCTAGGCCTGGTCCTCCTTAGGATAGGATGTGCCCATCCATACTCGTGCATTAGGATGGCGTGAGCTTGGGGTCTCTCGGCTCGCGGTTGGTTGCTATGCTGATCCTGCTGATCTTGCTGATCCCTGAGGATCTTCATGGGGGTGTGGAACCTCGCTGACCGCGCCAAGCTTCTGCGACGCAGCCGCCGGCGTGAGCGTGTCGGGCGTGACCTTTCACCCCGTGGGCCACACACGTGTCAGCCGAACCTGGCGCCAAGCAGCTGAGCGGCAGGTCACGCTGTGGCAGGTGTTATGGGGCCAGGAGAGGGGGCGGGATCCAGCCACAGAGTGGCGTTATAGTTCGCCCCTCGGCCTGTCTGCTTGATCCTATTGTCGCTGAAAATGGCAGAGGGTCGTGCGAGGTGACGCCGAGAGCGAAGCGGGGCAAGACCCGTGGGGGGTATCCGAATTCCGGCAGCTTCTTTTCAATATTTATAGGCTGCGCTTGGAGCGAGGTAGTCAAGCGCCGTCTGCTGCACAGTGTGCTGCCCCGTGTCCCATGCAGGGATGAGGCTGGGGGTGTGGAGGTGCACACGCCCCCACCAGCAGAACCTGCGGTCAGGTTACTCCACCTGGTAATGTAAGCGAGCCGTGGTGGCAGCAGTGGCTGCAAAGCTTCGAGGACAAAAAGAAGCCCCAGATGGATGGGTTATAAACGCAGCAGGAACGGGGAGTGTCCTTCGGTGACTCTGCGCTGGGGGGGGAGGCTCAGGAACAGGATATCGCGTTAGTGACCAGCGCACACAAGCGCTGCTGCCAAGGTCAGTCAGGCCGGCTGGGAGGGGCTCCGAGACCCTGGTGCGGGAGCAGAACGAGGCCCCAGTCCAATTAACACCTTCAGCGCCGGGCTGGCACTGGCTTCTTGGCCCCCCCAAAGCGCGCCACACACACTCGAGACCCTCTGCAGTGAGAAGCCCTTTTAACGGTGCTTAATGGTGCTGCGTGTTTTCTGTAGTAACGCCAGTGGCCTGTATTTACCCCCCATCCCTCCCCCTGAAGGTATACACGTAGCACGGTGCACGTGGGCCGGGGGTCCCTCATGGCACATGTCCCAGCCCCCCCCCCACTCGTGCAGCAGAGGTCACAGTGGCACTTTCGCAGTGTCCCTGTGAGGTTGGGCGAGCCTTGCTTCCTTTGGATGGCTGGACAGACACCACTGTACAGGACCTGTATAAACTGGCAGGTTTTACGCCTCTGCAGGAACTCAAGGTTATACAGTTATGCAGATATTTTTTTTCTTTTTAAAAGGGATCATTTTTTGAGTTGAATGTTTTTTCCCCTCTCCCTCTCTTTGAAGGTTATATCTAATATATGTAAAAACTGAGACTTATTTTAAATGGTATGTTATAAATATCAGGCCTTGATCTGATTGGCCTCATGCTGTCTATTGAAGGTACCCCCAAAAGAAACAGTTTTTCTAAAAGTTGTCCTGAGCTGTTTATCTGTATGCTGTTAACACAAAAAAATTGCTGAGTAAGAGCATTATTATTAGTATCTAGGGCTGCATGATATCACATCGTGGTATACCTGCGGTTATATGGCGCATGCGCGATAATCAGCAGGGCTTTAGATAACTGCCAAATCATTGTCTGGACACCAGCTTTTCGGTACTATATGGACGTTTACTTACGCCCACAATTTGGAAAGTAGATTAGTAGTGCAGCTAATTAGGAATATTAGGAATCTGTATAAATTCAGCATATCCTTATGTTTAATAAACGTGTCGGACTTTACATTGCAAAAAGTACCGTCACACCGCCGACGTCTTTTTACCTCGTATATCCACAAGATCTCCTCTTTTAAAAGATATTGTGGCTGCTGTGCTGTTCCTTTCTTCGCCACCACTTCAGTGCTCTTCTTCTGTGATTTAATAAGCATAAGGATACAAGGAATTTATACAGATTACCAAGTTATGGGCATTACAGTACGCATATTAATGTTTTAGGTGTACTACTCATCAGTTTACCAAACTGTGGACGTAAGTAAATGTCTGTAAAGTAGCGAAAAGCTGGCGTCCGATAAATGTTTCACCTGTCATCTGGAGCCCTGTTAATTATTGCGCATGCACAATGCGTGATATCTGGACCTGATCACACCTCCTGCCTTTCAGATTGCATCCTTAGAGACCTGTGAGATGAATGCAGGCTGTGGGATGTTGTAGATAAAGGCGTTCCGTCCCCTGTCCTCTTACAGGGACCGTGCGTGAATCTTCCTCTGGCCTCCCTGTCTACGAGGGCCTGAAGTTCCGGGCCAGCAGGAACACCGACAGGATCTACATCTACAGCAAGGTGCCCGTGTTCATGCTGTGGCAGCACGAGACAGGACAGGGTTTATCTAACCTGTGACAGCAGGCTAACAGCTAATCAGCCAAGCGTGTTTAAGGCCACGCTGCCTTCTTCCTGCTGCAGGAAGGCTCTCCACTGAACTGCAACTTCATCCCCATGGACATCAAGCTGGACACCTGGGACGACCTACCCCAGCAGTTCAGTTGCTGGGAGAACCGATTGCAGGTTAGTACCGGGCCAGGAACGGAGATGGGAGCCCAGCGAGGGAGATGGGGGGTGTGGATGGGGGGGGGGGGGCTGAGCAAGGAGCCCAGGGACAAACAGAGAGGGGAGCCTGGGGAAAGACAGAGAGGGTTAGGGACACAGAGGGGAGACAGGAGGGCAGGGATAGAGTGGGGGGGGGGCAGGGACAGACACAGGGTTTCTCCTGTGAAATACTGTAGAGAACTTTCTGGTGGGGTGGAGCAGGGGCTGACGTGCTGACATTTTGACATTCGGGCGAGTTCCTCTAACGAGACGAGACCCGCCAACCCCCAGGTGCTGTGCTTCGTGCGGGGCTGGACCTCCCTGTCAGCCATGAAGCAGAGGGTGATCCGGAGGAGCGGTCGCCTGTTCCAGAGCCCCATGCTGCTCCTGGAGGAACTCACCAGTGACCAGCGGCGGCGCAGCATCACCAAACGGTGCGGGGGCTTCGGGGCTGCAGTGCACAGTGATCCCCGAGTCTCCCTCATGACATGGGCTTTGGGGCTTTGTCTGTCACATCCTTTGGAGACAATCTTGCGTTTCGTTTGGAGAATTTATGAAAACGGTGATTTATTCCCCGGCCGAGTCTCACAGACCAAAACGGGGAGCTTTAAGGATGCATGTTGAGCCACTGGCTTTAGTTTATGGATACGTGTGTCTGCTGACGTCAGGGGACCATTTAGATGATTAGGTCCTTAGCCAGAGGAAGCGCAGGGGAGATTATGGGCAGCTTGTAATTGGCTGAGGGGTACCCCCCCAATGCGGTGTCAGGCGGGGCTGAGCATTACAGCAGAGCTCCTCTGTTTAATTAAAAGGTGAGAATCCGGGGTGGGGGGAGCGTCGAGCCGAATCCACCCCCCCGGAGGGATCTCTCCAGGCTTCACGCCGGCCTCTTGTTCGTGTTTCTCCACAATCAATTTGCACATCCTCCCCCGGCCTCCCCAGGCCACTTTCATCTCGCGCTCTTGATCCCGATGCTGTGGCTCTTGGAAGGCTGGGCTTCTCTTTCATGCACAAACATGGCAGAGAGAAACTGCCCCAGTGTCGCCCCTTTGATCTGTGCATAGGTGGTTGCTGCTTTGTGTGTGTGTGTGTGTGTGTGTGTGTGTGTGTGTGTGTGTGTGTGTGTGTGTGGTGTGTGTTTTAAAAGCTTCCCTCTTTGGCTCAGGTTTCTCACCAAAGAGGATGTGGCCCACGCCTCACTCAGCAAGGCCCGTATCGAGAGCGGCACCATCCGACACGTCACCTCTGAGACCTCCACCAGGAGGACATCTGCCCAGCTGACCAGCATGTCTCCTGACAGGTAGCTGCAAGGTCGTGGAGCTGCACGGACAGTTTCCGTGCCGACGGCAGTACCAGGTGAGTGAGGTGGTCACCAAGTGGCTGTGGGGGGGTGACGCTATCGGCCATCTTGCTCCCCGCAGGGCCGACCCACAGGAGAGGGGGTTCCTGCAGGCGCTGGACAGCGCGGGCACCCCCCTGTGCCTGTCCTGCCAGGCGCCCTGCAGGCCCGGGGGCGCCTGGGACGGCCGCTTCTGCCAGCAGCGCTGCCGAGAGGACTTTCAGACACGGTCCAGCGGAGCGTACGTGCGCACGCGGGTCCTCGAGGCCGAGCACGGAGTGTGCCAGCACTGCGGCCTGAACGCACACCAGCTGTTCACGCGCGTGCGGGACGCACCACCTGCACACAGGAAGGAGATGCTGGAGGGCACCTGGCTGGCACAGCTGCCCCTCAAACTGGTGAGTTTGGCACATCTTAGACTGGCCATGGTGGGGGACGTTAGTGTGTTAGTGTAAGGTTTGTGGGTTTATACGTGTTGAGTGATAGTTTAGGCTATTGATGAATGGGAATGGGGCTGATATTACTCTTAAGGGGGGGGGGTTGACTGTGGGGTTTATATAACATACACATTTTTAATAGCAATAAAAATGCTGTGATCAGGGGTGATTTTAATGCCTTTGGGGGTCGAGCATGTCCTCCTCTGTTTTGGGGGCATGGGATGAAACCCCCAGGCACAGGTACTGCTAACTTGGTGCCTTGCCCTGAGAAACAGCCTTTGGGGAATCGATGGGTGCGCTGGGTCGGCTTTGAGAGGAGGATGAGGCTGGCGGGGGCGCGATGGGTGCCTATCGACCAGCAGGGTGGCCTGGCCCTCACTCCGCCCTCCTCTTCTCTTTGAGCCTCCCACGCTTCCCGGAGGACTGAGGCTAATTATGTCGGTGGAGAACCGTGAATCGATCTCCATGGCCTGGCTCCTCCCCTGGGCATCAGCCACCTAAGGCCGGCAGCTTTATCTCAAATACCAGCCATGGTTCCTTCGTCTCAGAAGTTCCCCACCCCTCCTCCACGTTTCTCGATAAGATCTGCGTTTGTAGTCGGATGGCTTCCTGGAGGAGTTTGGTTGCATCTCGCACTGACCCATTCGATGGGTCTTGTACTGCAGATCACATCTCAGCCCTTCATACCTTAATGCGGTGTGTCTGAAGCCTCTGCGGACTCTCACGGTACAGCGGCCCTTTGCAGTATGATGCCAGGCTGCCGTGGGGACATTCTGGACTGGTTGTCCGGGCCTGAATGCCCCGTGTTTTTGCCCTAGCTGAACGAGATCATCCGCAGCCCAACAGAGGGCCAGTTCTGGCAAGCTGACCACATCCGGCCTGTCTACCAAGGCGGGGGCCAGTGCTCCCTGGATAACCTGCAGACCCTTTGCACCGTCTGTCACAGAGAGGTGAGCTCACCCCCCCTTCAGTCCACCGCTATTTTACATTTTCATTTCAGAATGGAAAAATTGGGGCTGTGGCAATGGGCTGGATTAACCTCGCTGGAAGGTCACTTTAGACAATGAATGAATAATATTTGCTCTTCTGAACGGCATCATTGCAGCTGAATATGAACCACGGCTCTTGAATGTGTTATTTTTTCATACCGTTTAAACGGATGGAATCCTCAGCGAAGCCTCCATCTGTGTCTTTAAACAGAGAACGGCCCAGCAAGCCAAGGAGCGCAGCCAAATGAAGAGGGGCGTGGCTGCCGGCAAGCTGGCCTCTGACATCACCAAGTTCTTCATCAAAAAGTGAGCGGGGAAGGGCCCCCCCAGCACTGGCTGAGGGCTGCAGGGACCTTGCCATCCCAGCGCAGTCTCTGACTAACGACCGGGCCCCTCTCTCTCCCCGTTGGCCTCTTGGGGCCGATTGCTGCCTCCCCTCCAGAGGCACTGAGCAGGAGAAGACCCCCCCCCCCCCCCCCCGGCCATGCTCTGAGCAAGCACTGGTGATTTATGGTGACATTAATCAGGGGCAGGTGGTTCTGCTTCTATTTTAACTTTTTGCAAAGTTGGGTGGGGGGGGGGGGCAGACACTCATTTGCATTTTAACAGAAGGTGCCTGTTAGTGATGGTGTCCTGGGTGCTGCACTTTCTCCCACGACTCCTGTAAGTTGCTCAATAAAGCTTGTTAGATTTGGAAAGGGGCGTATGGTTTCATGCAGGAGAATGCTTCCGTATTCTCAGGGCATGTTCCCCTGATATTAGTGCCTCTGACCGCCGTCAGCATCCCCTGATATTAGTGCCTCTGACCGCTGTTAGCGTCTCCCCCGCATTAGCCTCCGCTCTGTGGCGCTTGCATCAGTCTGCTTCCTGGGCCGCTTGTGCCATGTGACAGCGGGCATCCTCAGGGGTACCAGTCATCCCAGTCTATTCTTGCACGTTTGCCGTTTGCTCAAGTCAGGGGGGAGAAAGTGCTGGAAGTTACTATGGAGACGGAGCGGAGTGATAAGCAGCACTTTGGAATATGCAGTACTTTCACAGCTCGCGTTCCGTTTATAGACTAGTTAGCAGCTCGCCGCTAAACTGCGAATGGATCTCATCTCACTTGCTGAATTTCCTTTGAAAATTAAACAGAAAATAGAGAAATGAAACTGAAAATAAACAGGCATGTCTGATTCATGAAGCGCAGGGTGAGAAACAAGGCGTTTATTTTTAGTTCCAAAGATTCAAGGCTTAACCTGAGCAGGTTAATCGTGACCGGCTGCTCGCGGTGACGTCAGCACTGGTGGGGATTGGCAGACGCTTGGTGGAGTACATCGGCCCTGCCTGGGAGGCATCAGTGTGCTGTCACTGCTCAGCCTTGCCCCCCCCCAATCAGCTGGCACCGTGATCATGATCAGGTTAGTGATGCTCTGTCACGGCATCGTTCACACCCAAGCCTGCAACCATGCACTGTACTTGATATGGGTAATGCTTTAAAATTTGCCCACATAAATGGTTTTATAGTGGTCTTTCTGTGCCAGCTCCTCTGTATCCTATTTAATCTCTGAGGAATGCTTCACAAAATTACAGTGAGGTGACTGGTGACTGATACGATCGACCTACACGATCGCTCGTGGTGGAGCTGTTAGATGTGTGTTCAGCCACTAGACGTTACGGCGATCGGCTGGATTCTGAAGGACGGACCCAGTCCGACGGAGCTGCCAGCCTACCCGATCCCGGCAGGGAGTTTCACTGAGCAGAAATGAGTCCACGAACAGATATTTTAAACATGCAATTCAGCACAATTTTTAAAATCTCAATCTTTATACTGCCTTCCTTACAGATTAACTTGCCATCTGTTAAAGTTTAAGGTGATACGAGAAATTTTTCTGATTACAGATCATTAGCAAAACACATTTCCTTAAAAATCCCCCCTCACTCCCTCGCCTCGGTGCCTCGCCTCTCGCGCTCGCTGTGTACCCTTAAATCTCCTTCCTCTCTGCATGTCTGCGAGTGCATCTGGAAGCACAAATTAGCGAGGCTTCTGGCAGAGCTCAGCTGCTGATCAAAACTGTCAGATATCTGCTGTGCTGGTTACGCTGCTTTGAGAAGACTATCTTATTTTTTTTGTCAGTTGTTTCCAGATGAGCATCATCGGTGGCTCTGAATGACAGCGTAAACGAGGGCTGAGATCCGCAGCCGCCACAAAGGGTCTGTCCATTGTTTGTGCTGTGCCCCCCGCCAACCCCCCCCGGCCCCATATCAGCACCTGAGGTTTATTCATTTAACCTCTGACAGCATCTTCCACTTGGTTTAACTCTCATCGTGTGTCAGTGGCAGGACATGTTCGCAGAGGGGGGATCATTTGTCATTTAAAACTTTATTAGTCTTTTTAACAGTAACCCACTAAGAGCCCAACATCTCAGACCATCAGCACGACCAGCTGCTGTCCAAACTTCCATTATTACACTCCAGCTCTTCTGAAAAGTCAGTGTTTACTTGTGCAGGTAGCTAACAGTTAATTTTACATCTTTAACCGTGAACCCGTGACATTTCCTCACAAAAAAAAATAATCCTACATCTTTATAATATGTATTCTGTATAATTGCACTTTTGACCAAGTATTCTTGGGTAAGATCTCATAACTCTCACGGTTAGCATGCATGCGCTGACATGCTACAGGAACAGCACGGACGACGTGGACACACCTAAGATCAGCCAGTAATTTAATGCAACAGTCAGGAATGGCACTTCTGCTATTGTTTTTTTTTCCCTTTGCTTTTTAACTTTGTTATATGTGAGGTGACAGAACTGGCTGTACAGCTACATCACCTGCAGCACAGTGATGCAGCCTTAGGCCAAGGTGGACAGTTCCTGCAACTGAATGTAAGAATATGGTCTGTAGTCACAACAAATGATTCCCTCCTTTATGTCAGTTACTTTCATTAAAAGCTAGGTTCTCTATGGATTGCTCACGATGACAAGTTGTTTGCAGCAAAACAATGTCTTGCAATGGCTGTGGCTGAATACTGAAGCTGTACTGGGTTCTTTTATTTAGAAGGTCCTTGTAGCCCACCAGGAGATCCTGAACAGTCTGATTCAGCCAGTGTTGTCCCTTACTGCCTAGTTGGGAGGTCTCAAGAATCACACCAGTTGCCTAGCTACCATGTGCTATCAGTGAAGCATAAACCAATCAAAACCTTCCCCTGTTCACTATTTAATGCTTGATTGGCCCATGTTCGTGAAAGTACACGTCAGCTATGGCCCGCATGCCGCCATGTGTGATGGCCCTCAGAAGAAGGAGGTGTCTGAGGAGAAAGCTCCAGCCAGTCGGAAGTCATCCCTCATGAGCACGCAGAACAGGCGCTGGGGCAGCTCTTTGGAGTAGGGTGCGGGGCGCGGCACGCATGTCCGGAGCAGGATCTCCTTTCCTGCCGGTGGCGGGAAATCAGGTACGCTGCTCCCCCCGGGCCTGCCGTCCTCAGGCCGGCCTACCCTCCCGAGGTCGTCATCCATAGGAGCTGAGAGAGCCGCCTGCAGGAGAGGAGTCAACACAGTGTAGTCAGTCACAAAGCAGTCCCTTCAAATCCTGCATGGCCAACACAGCACTGTGCACAGGGTGAAAGGTGATGTAAACTGGTGTGAAAACAACTGAAATATCACAAAGTAGCTTCGACATGAAAGCGTCAACTGGAAAATGGCTGTAAATTAACTGGATCTATTTTTAATAAATTATGGATTAGCAAGTTTGTCACAAATTAGTAAGTCTTTGCACATCAACAGATTCCTTCATTGGGAATGCTGGAAAAGGAGTGGAAATTCACATGTTTTATGGGGATTTACAGGATTGCATGTCATTTGAAGAGACATTTTGTGCAGAAAGACTGCAAGATGTGCATCCAATTAAAACTAAAACCCCTAATTCTTTGAAAGGTCCCCGAACAAAGTAGCTGTGAACTGCTTAAAGGAGCTAGAAATTTACAAAAGATCATATACCAACCTCAGTCTCCACCAATGAACTCTTATTTGTGAGGGCGTGATGAATGAAAGCATGCAAACACACAACAGAGATAGATCAGCACCCAGAGGGATGACAAGCACAAAACAGAGGGTTCAAAGCATAGCAGTACAGCTAGCTCACATGCCGAGAGGGGAGAGCCATAACTCCCTGAGGTGCCTGGTGGCAGGGTTACCTCATCAGCAGAGTCAGCCAGCTTGAGAGGTGTGGTATTTGGCAGCAGTGTTTGGACAGAGACAATCAAAAGACACGTCAGCAGCCACCGGGACACTTCAACGGACGATTTCAGTCAGGCAGCAGAAAGATATAGGCATGCACACTCTTACGCCAAAAGCTCAGCGAACACAAGGGGGCGCATCACCAACATGGTGACTACAGGTTACCGAGTGCGAATGCTTAAATAGGTTAATGTTGCTGCTGCTTCACAAAGTATCTGCTTTGAGTTGCTGATTTGCATATCCTGGGGATAATTATAGGCATTATATTTAGGCCACGACAACATGCAGGCTGTCCTTTAATACTGAAAAACAGCCTGGGGGGACATTTCAGTGACACGGGTGGACTGGGGACGGCGGGGCACCCCAGGGCAACGTGACCTGTGACCTACACTCAAGGCATTGTCACGGCACTATGGGGGAATCCCTGCACCGTCCTGCACACCCCGGCCCCGGCAGCTTAGCCTTACCTTCTGGGCGTTGGTGAACAGCTGGTGGATGATAGTGCCTGCGGGGCCCCTCCCAGCACCCACCACTGACACCTCGGGCTCCTCCAGCAGCGCACTGGCAAACCTGAGGGGGTGGGGAGCATCAGGGGTGATGCACCCTCTGCAGGTGACGTAACCAGCCAATAACCTGCTTTCTCTCAGGACACTCCCACTCGTGGTACCTACCCTGATGCCTCAATCACAGACAGCTTCCGGAATTACATCATCTAAATGCTTTGCTTTTCAAGTGCAAGTTGTGTTTTTTAACATTAATCATTAAATATTAAATATACATTAAATACAAAAGGAGTTTTGCAATCGGGCAGGTGGTTGTTAAGTGGTATGGCACAAAGAATCACTGCTGTGAGGAACTATAGCTGCTCTCCATTTACCAATGTATCCCAAGTGCACCATGGGGCCTCCTACCTCTTCAGTTCCTCCATGTCACCAACATTTTCGCCTGCGTCGATTCCAAACTTGGCCTTCAGGGAGCGGGCGCGGGCAATAACCGTCTCTACCTCCACCACTTGGTTTATGATATCCTGGCAGGGTGACAGGCGTGTGGGGCACCCTTTCAGAGCTCTGCTGCCTCCACCACCACCCCCAAGGACCACACCTGTCTTCTTACCTCCATCTTCTTGTAGTCGGGGGACGGGTGACGCAGCAGTTTGCTGGCGTTGACCAGGAGCTGCTGGGTGGCCCTGCGCACGGATGGGATGTCCTCAGCTGCTTCTGTGGGAGGGATCCCGGGGAGAGGCCTGTCACAGTGCAGCCAATGACATGCCGGGCAGGCGGGGGGGCAGAGCTTAGCTCAGCCAGGTGGAGGTAAAGAGGTCAGAGCCTCGGTCAGACCCAGCACTCACCCTCCTCTTTGAGCTTCAGGATGGCAGCGTGGAGCGCGCAGGGCAGAAGGTGCCGACTCAGGTCGGCTGGGTTCTGCACCGCCAGGTAATGCAGCACCTGCATGGAGGCCAGGAGACATGCTGGCTGAAGTCACACTCCAGCCATGAAGACCTTCTCACCACCGCTGGCTCTGCTGGCAGGCCTGGAGCCCATTATTAAAACCCCCGAGCGGCTGCTTCACAGCACGCCGGCCAAACCGGATCCGGAGGGTTGGCCCTTCGGGGCGGACAGCCGTGGCAGCCAGAAGGGCTTCTGGCAGAGGTACGCTCATACAATACCTTCACGGCGCATAAACACTGCAGACCATCATCCTGGAGATGATCAGGAGCGCTGGAAGATCGCAGGATGTGAAAAAATGAAATAAAAAATTCTGCAGAATGATTCATAATGGATGTGGCACCTGTTTGCCCTGCATGTGGTTGGGCGGCAAGATGAAGGACTGCGAGCGGCGACCTTCATGGCGCACGAGGGCCGCTTCGGAGGATGCAGAGCTGTAGCGGGACCTGCCGCGCACTCCCTCACACTCTGACCTACTTTCACGCCTACTCGCGATTGGCCGGATGCAGGAGCGTGCTCGCGAGCCCCCGGCACTGCGCCAGTACGGGGCTCTCCTCCAGCGGCTGGCAGATGTGACATTGAACGGGGTCTGCAGTGCGAGGGGGCACTGCTGGGCACGGGGGCCCAGGCATCATCTTCCCAGTGGCCTGTACTGCGGCTAAAGTCCCCATACAAGCAAATTAACTTTATTTAGCTAATTAATCACAAAAAATGCCCAACTCCCCCCCCCCCCCTTGCACTGCTTGGCAGATTCTCAGCTCAAACACACACCCAAGAAATGCTGGTCCAGCTGGCTTGGCACAAGCTGCTTCACGTCAGACGGACAGGTGTGAGCGAGTTGCCACGCTTCCTCCCCCCCCTCAGCCAATGAGAACCCAGATCCCGGGGTCACACCTTCTCCGCCTCCTTCGTGTCGTCGAACAGTCGTCGCTGTCGCCGCACCGGGATGGGCTTGGCCGTCTCCCAGGCCTCCACCCACATATTCCCCGGGATCTTCATGCGGGCGCTCAGGTCACCACGGACGACCGCTTCTCCGTGCTCGTCCAGCACCTCCTCCTCCACATAGTCTCGCGGCGAGTACCAGCGCACAAAGTCCTCCAGGATGCAGCCGGGGTTCGCTGCCTGGTGGGGATGCATGAATGCTGTGTTAGGGCCCCTCCCCTCCAGGCATGGGGGGGGGAGCAGATAACAGTGTAGGGGAAATTTTTTTTTAAAAAAGAATATGCTGGAAAGGGCCAGAACGGGGCATGGCAGACAGTCAGCTGATAATGAAGCCACTTGAGCTTCCTGCAGATCTCAGTTACTCCTAAAGCGTGACCTTTAGCCGGCCACGACAATTACAGCTGCACCTTCAGAGTCGATAATTAGCACAGCGAAGGCGGCCAGATAACGATCTCGGGGAACAAGAGCGCCGGGCCCTGGCCCCCCCCACCACTAAAAAAAAAGTGGAAGGCGATGAGGCTTCAGGCCGGTACTGCAGGATGGAGGCACCGTCACGCTTTGTCGGAGACTGAGACGCAGACATCCAGAGGCTGGGCTGCGGGGGCAGAGGGGCCCCCGTACGGTTAATCACTGCTGGGGCCTTGGCACACCATCAGGCCCTCATAATTACAGACCTCACTAAGCACCACTACAGACGGCACGTCAGCTAAATTTAGAGAGTGCCTACAGTCCCGGGGGAGTGTTTGCCGCACAGCTGTGTACGCATGCAGGAATGCTCCGGCCCCCACGCTAACGCTAACGCTAACGGCGCTGATGCCGTCAGAGGAGCGCGGGGCACCAACAGCCGCAGGATGCTGGGTCATCCCAGCCAGCGAATAACAGCCCTGCCCCCCGTCTGATGGACGCCCCCACAGGGTAAGAGAGGCCCACACTATTATATTATAGACTGATTTAGGTTGTTGGGTAAAGCAAAGAGGTGATACTCCGTACATGGATAGAAGGTAGTAAGCTCACTGAATATCCCTCGTTCATGGTCTTCGTTAAGCCCCAAAGCCAGCAGTCTTATATTTAACTGCCACTGGAAGGTTCTGGAAGGGCAAAGCACTCACACTGAGCCGCAGGACAGCAGCCTCACCTTGAAAGACTCCATGTCGGACAGCAGGCATGCACTCTGCATGCGCGCGCGCAGATGGGCGCCCTCTGCTGACGTGCCTAACTTAGCCAGCACCTCCGACTGCTCCTCCAGCAGGTCCTCCGTCATGGGCGCTGGTTCCTAGGGGTGGGGATGGGGGGGGGAGCTGGTGTTACTCTGTGTGTGTGTGTGGGGGGGGGGGTCTATTGCCCGGGCGGTGCTCCCAAGCACTCCTTCTGTAATGAAGGGTGTTTTCGGGATCCTGAAGGGTGACCGAGGCTGACAGACCATAAAGGTTCATTACCAGAGACCCCAAAGGCGGCAGAACCCCCATAATCCCTCAGCCATCTGCGGGGCGTTGGTGCCAGCGGCCTGGGCGCTCCCTCTAATGAGAGGCAGACTGGGCGAGCGCAGGGCGGCGTGGCACAGCACAGGCTGGACTGTAGAGCAGCCCGGCACCAGGCCGCAGCGTAATCGCCGGGCCCATTCTGACACAGAGCCGCGCCAGAGCGCAACGCCCTTAAAGACGGGATCCACAGCCCCATCTTGCTCACACGTCACACCAGGGTGCTTCAGAGAATTGGAAAAAGACACTTAGGGATCTGGAGGACCAGACCGAGGCTGGGGGGGTGGGAGCTTGGGGGAGCGCAGCCGGTTGAGGGACACCCCCCCAGCTCACATCTTCCCTCTGGACCCTTACTGTGATTGTGTGGGGGGGGCATTCAGCCACATGGGGGCCAGGGCAAGCAGACGCACCTGCGTGATGGGGATGTAGAGTGGCTCCTGTGACCTCAGCAGGCTCATCTCGCCGTGGGGGTGCAGCCGCCCCTCTGGCTTGGTGCCGCCCCCCCTCTCCCCATCAGGCCCCGCCTCCTTCAGCTCCTCTGTGTCGCTCAGGCACTCGAAGAACTCATCCTCGCTGTCGCTCCAGGAGTCCCAGGACTTGCCTTGCGAGAGCCCCACCCCCTCAGTGCCCTGCTGGCCCTCGTCACACCTGGACGTCTTCCTCTCCCTGGCCGCTTCCGTGCTGCTGGCCTTCCTTCCATCATCCCTTGCTCTCTTCCTCTCGATACAGCAGTTCAGCATCTGGGGACACGACACTGGCCTCAGCACCTTGGGGACACGTGGATCGTCACCCCCCCCCCCCTCCAAATCAGCATCCCGTTATGCATAATCCCACAGCACTCAGGTCATTCAAGCTCTCAGAATCACTTTAGGAAACTATAAATAGCAGCACAGCTATAAATACTGTACATTTAGGCCTGTGTCCCTGTTGGCTCCGCCCACACAGACACTGGCCCGAGGGCCTGAGGTATCCTCACCTGGAGTTTCTGGTGCAAGAGGCAGCACCGGAGGTCTGGGACGCCACTCGCCAACCTGCAAGAGGAGGAGGGGCACGTCTGGTGTGAGCAGGAGGGGGCGGAGTGCAGGGCTGCTTCCTTAATCACACCTTAGAGAGATTGAGGGGGGGGGGGCTTGGCTTTTCTCACACTGAAGGCCACTTTGTCAAATCATCATCTGAATCTCAGCCAGCTGAGCCTTCCCCCTTGTTGGAGGGAGTCACACGGATCACATACCACATTTCAGCCAGTGCTGGAGAGCCAGTCCCCCCACCCGCCCCGCCCCCCCCCCCCCCCGCCATGCCACCACCCACCCGTGCACCATGTGGCTATTCTCCCAGCGGTAGCGCATCTCCAACACGAACTCCTGCCAGAGGTGGGCCATCCCGCGCACACCACCATGGTAGAAGTTCACCATGCAGAGGCAGAGGGCTAGCCGGAACGTCAGGCTGTCTGCGGGGGCCGACTTCAGCTGGCTAAACAGGTTCTGCAAGGGGGGGGGGGGGCAGGGACAGAACACAAGTTGGGTGTCGCTCGATCAGGCCTGCGGGTACTTCGAAGCCAACAAGCTAACCCAACCAGCACACTGCCAGCCAGCAGCAGGGACCCCACAGCGTGTAATCGCTGTGTTTAGTGTCGCCGATATGATGGCTGAGCTACACCCGGCGTCCCTGGCCAGCCCACCATGCCCTCATCCATGCCCTCATCCATGCCCTCATCCATGCCCTCATCCATGCCCTCATCCATGCCCTCATCCATGCCCTCATCCATGCCCTCATCCATGCCCTCATCCATGCCCTCATCCATGCCCAGTCACCGCGGTGAAATCCACTAGTTGCAGGTGCCAACGTACATAGTCCTCCGAGTCCTTGTCCACTCCGCCGTTGGGAGTCAGCGGTGCGGCACGGCCAGCCCCCCCCTCCGCAGCATCGGGAAAGAGGTACTGCAAATACACACACACATACACACCATCCTCAGCCATCAGGATCATTTCAAGTATCAGGGCACTCCCCCCCCCCCCCCCCCCCCCCCCCACAACACATACAGACACGCCCTGACCTCTCACCTGCAGCACAGAGTTGAGCACGTCGTTATTGAGCGGCGATTCCTCAGGCCGCCGGTGTCGGCGAATGCGCTTGCGGGCGCTGTGCACCATGTTGGACACAGAGAGCTTGGGGATGGGCACGGCACTGGGCTCTGTCAGCTTGGACAGCGCCTGGCTGATGTCAGCATTTTCTGCAGGGTGTCCACAAGACAGGACACTCAGGTAGTGATGGAAGGGGATGGTGGTCACACCATAAAGGGGCCAATACTGCTCCCTGTGGCTGTCCTGAGAACTGCAACATTACCTGTGACCCCCCTCAGCCATCAGAGTTCCAACCACCTATCAACACTCTGGGCCTCTATTCATGGAATCATCTCTATTCATGCCAATTACCTGCCATGTATAATTATTTCCACTTCCTGTAGGTAAATACACACCACGTCACACCCTTTCCCACTTCCTGTAGGTAAATGCACACCACGTCACACCCTTTCCCACTTCCTGTAGGTAAATACACACCACGTCACACCCTTTCCCACTTCCTGTAGGTAAATACACACCACGTCACACCCTTTCCCACTTCCTGTAGGTAAATACACACCACGTCACACCCTTTCCCACTTCCTCTAGGTAAATACACACTACGTCATACCTTTGCCCTCTTCTTCCACAGCGTTCCTCCCCAGGATCTCCTCGGTGGACTCCTTCCGACAGCACACCCTGAAGAACTCCGTCAGGAAGTCGCCTGTGAAGGACCGGGGTCTGTCAGCACACCCAAGCCAGCAGAGAGCTGATGCCATGTGTGTCTCATACCATCCCGTAAACTGAAACACCCACAGACCCACAGATAGTAAATTCAGCTGGAGGGCTGAAGGTAACAGCAAGACCCAGACCCCTGACCTGCACCTGAACTCTTACATCACTCATTATGGAGCCAGATGAACTGTATGCATTATAAATACTTACCCAGAAGACACTGGGGGTTGTCTGCCTTTCTAACCCGTACTGACCAATGAGGAGCCTGAAGAGGATCCAAGTCTCTGGGGATACAAACAGATTTCAGATACAGACATACAAACATAACATGTGACTGTAAGGATGGATGGGAAAGAAGACGTTATTCTAGATGTTAGTACACCAGAAAGCACGATTTATATAATTCAAAGCAGATGGTTTGAAGAAAGATACCAAGGCACTTGGTCTCCTGCAGGCCATCTGCTGGTGGCCGTACATAGCAGGAGCTGCCTGAGCCGCTGTTGATGGGTTTTACGCTGATTTACAGTGGGTTTTACGCTGATTTACAGTGGGTTTTACGCTGATTTTCACAGGTGGTGAATATTCATAGCTGGAATCCGCATGGGGGGGTGGGTCGCTAACGCTCATACTCACGAATAGACATCATTGTCCACGACGATGCCCTCCGTCAGGTGGGGCCAAGTGGTGGCAAGGTGCAGCTCACTAACAATGAAGAGAGAGACCATGTTCTCAGCACAGGGCAGAGACACCCAGAAAAGACCAAGCCTGCATAAGCACAGCTACCCACAATCCTACACATCTACCTGAACTTGAATGTCGCCACGACAATGGCTGGCCTACCTGATAGGGTCCTCACACGCTCCAAATGGCAGCTTGCCAAACTCCACCCCCCCAACCTCTCCACCCAGAAGGGCATCAAAATCTGCAGGTAACAGGAATGACACCATTTCATCTTTGAATACTGTATATGCTCATAATTTTTATTCTGATCAGGATGTGACACACAGAGCTAACTGGCCTCAACACTGGAAGATGAGCCACAACAAAGCTAACTGTGTAAAGTCCGTCCAAGAGAAATAACAGATGATTATAATTGATCAGCACATCGTGCTTTAATGTGCTTGAGAGAGAGCGAAAGTGTGAGTGTAGTAATGAAAGCCCCCCTTTTAAGTGCCGGCAGTAATGACTTCAAAGCAGCAGAAAGCAAATCTGTGACAACGAACAAAACCGGCACTGCTGGGTCAACCCATTTCTGCTAATTTCCTGCTCAATTAAGTGGGGCAGAAAGGGGGTAATTACGTGTTCTGCTGCCCCCCTTGACACAGGTGTTACACAACAGCACCCCTGCTGCGTGTGACCCTCCCTGCGGCAGCCAGCCCCCCTCCCCCCTTTTCTGAGAGTGACGCCTGACAACCCCACGAGTCAGAGTAGCAGAGTGTTGGTGGGATGAACAGCGCCCCCTGGGGGGGACCATGGGACATACCAGGAGGCTGCTGGGGCCAGGAGTACTGCTGCCAGTCCTGGAGGACGTAGGTGAAGCGGATAGCGATGTTGACGGGGGGCTGCGGGGTTAGAGGGCAGCCCTGGTAACAGCAGGAGGGAAAGAGCGCATCTCAGGTTTGGTGTGAATGTGAACCAATAAACCCCACTGCTGGGATGGAAGACCTCAGGCGAGGAACAAGAGGGCCCGCCACTCACTATCTTGGACTTGAAGATGTCCAGCAGGCCTGACAGGTGGCGATACTGTCCTGGCACTTTGCGCAGGTGAACCATCTCAAAGTCAGTGCGCACGCCCGGCCCCTGGCACTCGCCGGCATACATGCGGCGCCACTTCTGCTGGATCTGGACAAACACGGGCACCTGGCTGGCAGGCGCGGGCAGGGAGGGGCAAGAGCTTTACTCATACGCACCACTCAGTATTAAGCAGGCACCATACACGCACAGCCATCAAACTGTCCTTCAGTAATAGTTCAATAAATAGCTGAAGAGTTCCACCTAGTGGACATGCGACAGTATAACCAAGCAACAAAAAAACAGGGTGAATAAGCTGCTTACAGCCCCAGTTTGTGTGCTGAGGCTTAGGACCCACATTTTGCTGTGGTCATTAAGTCACAACCCAAAAAAGTTGTTCATGCACAGACAGCACTAAGGACACATTACACACCCAGAAAACACTGTACTAAAGCAGCATGTCTTCATACAATAATGTTCTTCCTTATTATCCGTGCTGAATACAGTAATTTCACCTGGCCATTTAATCATCCATCCATCCATTCTCCGATACCACTTGTACCATTCAGGGTCACAGGGGGTCCGGGGCCTATTCCGGAGGGTATGGGCGCAAGGCAGAGAACAACCCAGGTAGAGCTGGGCGAAATGGCC